>NW_027611692.1:1685000-2285000 GCF_964261635.1 Lissotriton helveticus | reverse complement strand
CCATTGTTTCTCTCTGTTACCTGGCAACAACAACACGGAAGCAATTGCTACGGAAGCTTCCGTTTTTCCATCGTTTCTTCGTGTGCTTGGCAAACAAACAACACGGAAGCTGTTCTGTTTATTACAATTTCTATTTCAGCAAATTAATAACACAACAACATTGTTTTAAACTTAGCCAAGTGTTATCTTGAAATACTTTATCGACTTTGCTGTGATCTGCTGAATCCCTCCCACGGTAACATTTAACTTTAATGAATTAGTTAATTCATTATCTATTCATCCCTTGTCATTTTATTTTCGATTTATTTATATTATTATTTTTTTTTAAATGCAATATGATCCCCCAGCCAAATTTTTACAGAATAAAGGTGACCCTCCTATGCCATGGTCCAGATGGAAGGAGGAATTCTTTAACTATATGAAGGCTATTGATGGGGAACGTATGGGTGCTGAAAGAAAAAAAAGCATTTTACTTCATTGCCTTGGTTCAGAAGGCCAAGAAATTTTCAGAACTTTGCCTCAGTCTGTTTCACGTATGGGGGAAGGCGATGCTTTGAATGTATATGTTGAAGCATTGTCTAGACTTGAGAAAAGATTTAAGCCAACTGCTAGCATTGCTTTAAATAGATTTAAATTCTACACCAGAGCACAAAAAAATGATGAATCATTTGATGACTTTCTCACGGCTTTAAGATCACTTAGTCTACATTGTAATTTTGGAACAATGTGTGATGAAATGTTACGGGATCAAATCATTGTCCATGTTAAAAACAAAAAGATCCAAGAGAAACTCTGGTGCATAGGAGATCCAAATCTAGAAGAAACCATTTCTGTAGCTAAATCCACTGAAATGTCTGAGAAATGGATGGATGTTGTTAAGCAAAACTCTAACTCTAACAAATCCATTTCTGAAGAAGAAGTTTGTGTTGTTAAACCTAAATCTGATAACAGAGGTTCTTTCTTGGCGCAAGGAAAGAATAAAGGGATTTCTAACAATCCTTTTTATAGAAAACAAGATAATTTTAATACTTCTCTTTCTTGTTATAGATGTTATAGTAAATCACATATCGCTTCTTTTCAGGGATGTCCAGCCATAAACAAGGAGTGTAAAATTTGTGGAAGGTTAGGACATTTTAGCAATGTTTGTAGAGACAGACGTTTTAACCAGACACGCTTGTCTTCCAATAAATTAGATCCCTCAAAAGTGTCTTACATAAGTGAAAGTACAGAAAATAATCAAATTCAAGAATTTGACAAAGGTTTTGTTGTTTCTATTGTACAAAGAAGCTGTGTTATTATAGGTAGCATGAAGTCTCCCATTTGTTCTTTTCATGTGTATAGTAAGGAAATAAATCTCATGGTTGATTCAGGATCGGCATGGACGATTATCACTAAAGAACACTTTAGTGAGAGACTGGTAAATGTATGTGATATTAGGGATTTACTACCATCTGACATCATTGCCGAAAGTTTCAATGGATCTATTATTGACATTGAGGGTTTCTTAAAGGTACCACTTACGTTCAGGAACAGAAATGCTATGATTAAGTTGTATATTGCGGTCAAAGGGGTCAATGTTTTAGGTTGGCAGGACCAATATGAGTTAGGTATTACTCTTAACCCTCGTTCAAAAGATCCAGTATCTCTATGTAGTGAAAAAGACATGTTAAACTCTACAAGTCATGATGTAATTGGAAAAGTTGGAAAAGAAGATATTAGAGAAGACATGAAATGTTGGAGTCTCAAATATAGCAAAGTGTTTTCTGATGAGTTGGGGGAATTAAAACATTTTGCCCACAAAATTGTGTTAAAAAAAGATGCAGTTCCTGTTAAACAAAAGTTGAGAGGTGTTCCTCTCAATGTGAGGGATGAGTTGAAAGATATGCTAAATGATCTTCTGAAAGAAGATATAATAGAACCCATTGAATCCTCAGAATGGGTTTCTCCCATCGTCCTAGTGAGAAAACCTGATCAAAAATTGCGCGTATGCATTGATTTAAGAGCATTACATTTTGGATTAGCCTCAGCGGCCTCTGTATTTCAGAGAGTAATGTTTCAAATTTTCAGGGATTTGGATTCTTTTGTAAAATGTTTCCAAGATGACATTTTAGTATTTTCAAAAAATGAACTAGAACATGTGTCACATTTGGATCAAGTTTGTAAAAGACTTGAAGATAGTGGCCTCACTTTGACGGCACACAAATGTAAGCTGTTTTGTAAATCAGTTGAA
This sequence comes from Lissotriton helveticus, assembly GCF_964261635.1. Taxonomy (NCBI): domain Eukaryota; kingdom Metazoa; phylum Chordata; class Amphibia; order Caudata; family Salamandridae; genus Lissotriton; species Lissotriton helveticus. The sequence goes on along the minus strand of NW_027611692.1, from coordinate 2,282,770 downwards.
TATCTAGGACATACGTTATCGGGAGAAGGTTTAGTTCCCAAGAAATCCAATGTTGAAGCTATTCTCAAGGCACCAGCTCCAATCAATAGAGAACAATTACTGTCCTTTTCAGGCATGTGTGAGTACTACAGTAAATTTGTAGAAAACTTTGCAACCAAAATGGAACCACTAAGAAAGTTGTTGAGGCAGAAGGTAATTTTTGAGTGGAAAGATGAACAGGACAAGGCTTTTCAGGATATTAAAAATGATATTGTTAGTGCCCCTACTTTGAAACCATTTAGGATGGGTCATAAGTGCATCATAACTACGGATGCTAGTTTGTATGGGCTTGGTTGTTTTCTATCTCAACGCGATGGAAATACTGAATGGAATGTTGCTTTTTCATTCAGAACTCTAAGCGAAACTGAACGAAAATATGCTGTCATAGAGAAAGAATTACTTGCATGTGTGTAGGCAGTAGAACACTTTAGAATTTATGTTTGGGGCAGCAATTTTGTACTTAGGACAGATCATAAACCACTTATGCACATACTATCAGTTGGTGGAGGATGGAATTCTACGGCAAGGATTGCACGTTTGGCATCTAAGTTGCAAGAGTATAATTTTACTGTAGAGTACATTCCTGGGAAGAAAAATTTAACTGCGGATTTTCTTTCACGTCTACCTTGTAGTGTTTGTTCAGACAAAGTGAATGTTGTTAATGATGTGGATTTTGTATTGAGTGTGACGGATGTTATTCCATCCCATTATCAGGAAATTACTGAGAGTAAGTGGAAAGATTCACAAGATAGAGATGAAGTTTTTGTTCTTCTAAAAAAATATATGATGGAGGGCTGGCCCAGCAAAAATTGTATTAGTTCAGATGTGTTACCATTTTTCCATATTGCTGATGAATTATTCTTAGAAGGAGATTTTCTATTTAAATCTGGAAAATGTATCCCACCACATGGTCTACGAGAGTTGATTTTAAAGTTGGCACACAGAACACATCCTGGCATTTCTGCAATGAAGCATCTGATTAGATTGCACTTTTGGTGGCCAGGCATGGACAGATTCATAGATCGCACGGTTAGGGATTGTTGTGAATGTTGTGATAAGGACAAAATGTTAAAGGTTCATGTGCCACCGCTTAAACCTGTCCAATGGCCGCTAGTTCCTTGGAGTAAGATTGCTTTCGACATCTCTGGTCCTTTTTTTATCCTACCAGAAACATCACGCTTTGCTCTGGTCATGATTGACTACCACTCGAAGTGGCCTGAGGTAAAATTTGTGGCCAAGGCTACTACTAGTACGGTCATTAATTTTTTTAGAGAAGTCTTTTCACGGGAGGGTTGTCCTTCTACCTTGGTATCGGATAATGGGGTGCAATTAGTCTCTACAGAGATGGAAAGTTTTCTGAATGGTTGTCAGATTAAACATGTGCGCACTTCTTTGTATGAACCCCATGAGAATGGACAGGTTGAGCGCTTTAACCGAGTTTTAAAAGGGTTTGTAGCAGATGCAGTTAAGGAAAAGGGTGATTGGTTAAATGTGGTTAGAGAAAAATTATGGACTTACCGCATCACTCCACATACCACCACAGAGGTTAGCCCCTTTAGACTACTTAAGGGTCGAGAACCAGCTTCGGCTATTTGCCCTTGGTGGTTTAAAGAGAAGTTTACTGAAGTAATGGAAAACAAAGTTGATCTTCAGGAGGTTGCTGATAAAGTTGTTTGCAAACAGGACAAAGCCACGTCATGGTACAATAATAAATGGAAGACCAAAGAACATGACTTTGCAGTAGGTGATTGGGTGAGGATCCTCAAACCTTTTCTTATGAGTAAAGGAATGAGTAAATATGGTAGACCTATTCAAATAAAAAAAGTTTTTAGAAATACTGTCATCACCCAAGATGGTAAGGTTTGGAATTCAAGAAGGGTGGCTAAGTGTCCTGTTCAAAATATCAAATGGTACCAAAAAGATTCCATTGTTGATAACAAGAGTGTTGATGTACCAATTTGTGATTCTGTGGCTTCTAGAATCAAGAGTAATGTTAGGGTCAGGAACAGGCCCATTTCTTTACATGATTTTGTATAAGTCTTTATGCTCATTCTTTTGTAAAGGTCTTTTATTTAAAGGGGGAGATGTGTTGCATTCTGTATTATAGTTTAAATGTATTATGTAAATGTATTCAGTCATATCACTTTAAGGCATGTGACTTGTTTTCTTCTGCAATTCATTCTATATACCAAACAGAGCTTTGTTAATGTAGCATTCTGTACTGGTTGGTCAGTTGTATCCTGCTACCATCCAGACTGGATTTATGCTGTGCTGATTCCTTCAATAAACTACTTAAAATCCTTGGATTGCTTTCTTACAATGCCTCCTCAAAGCGTGTAAAGAAGTCAGAAACCGATTCGTCTGCCTTTTGCTTACATGACGCCAATATAGTCCAATCTATCTTTTTAGGGGGGATAATCGTCTTTAATTTAACTAATATAGCTGCGGGGAGATCTAGAATTAACTGACACGGTTTCTGTGCAGGTACCCTTTCTACATCCAGTCGTTCTAAATCCTTCCATTTAGAAGGCGCAGCCCGTATGCCCCCGTCCGCCCCTGGACTGCGCCCAGCGCAATAACCCCTGGCCCCCGGAAGAGCCATACAACCAGGCTGAGCTATGACACCGCCTCCCTCCACGCACTCAACACCGCCCGATCATCCACCTACTACTGAGCCACCCCGAAGCGCACCCATCGGACTCTTCTCCTGCCGAACTTGCAACTTCACCTGCCTCCGCACTGCCACCCCGCCTCCCTAGACCACGCAACAACAACCACCTTAAGTACATCCTTCTCAACACCCGCTCCATCCACAAACACGCCATCTAACTCCGGCACCTCCTCGACACAACTTCACCGGACCTCGCCTTCCTCACAGAAACCTGGATGAACGCCTCCTCACCCTCACAGGATCTGTGCGTCTCCCTCGCCATCTACTTCCACCGCAAGATCGCCGACATACACGACAGCTTCAATGCTCAGACCCCGCTACCAGCCACCGAGCCAACGCCCCCCACCGACACCCTTAGCACCTGGACCCACGTCAGCATCAAGGACACCACCCACGTCATGAACACCATCCACTCTGGCTCACCATCAGACCCCTGCCCTCGCCACATATTCAACAAAGCAGACACCATCATTGCACCCCACTTACGGAACGCCATGAACAACTCCTTCCTGTCCGCCACATTCCCAGAGAGCTGGAAGCATGCTGAGATCAACGCCCTACTGAAGAAACCCACAGCGGACCCAAAGAATCTCGAGAACTTCTGGCCCATCTCCCTTCTTCCCTTTCCAGCGAAGATCATTGAGAAAACCATCAACTAACAGCTGACCACTTCCTCAAGGCTAATGGCTCCCTCGACCCTTCCCAGTCCGGCTTCCGAGCCAACCACAGCACCGAGACCACCCTCATTGCAGCCACCAACGACATCAGGACCATGCTCGACAACGGGGAAACCGCCACCCTCATCCTTCTAGACCTCTCTGTCGCCTTCGATACTGTCTGCCACGAACTCTGAGATCCTGCCGCCACAACGCAGGGATCCAAGGAAAGGCCCTGGAATGGATCGCCTCATTTCTCTCTGACAGAACCCAGAGAGTCCGCCTCCCTCCCTTCCTTCCAGTCCACGGCAACCAAAATCATCTGCGGTATACTCCAAGGCTCCTCACTCAGCCCGACCCTCTTCAATGTCTACATGAGCCCCCTCGCCGCCATCGCACGCAAACACAACCTCAACATCATCACCTACGCCGATGACACCCACGAAAGACCCAGCCACCGTCAGAATCAAACTCCAGGAAGGAATGAAAGACGTCACGGAATGGATGAAATACAGCCGCCTAAAGCTAAACTCAGACAAAACGGAGGTCCTCATCCTGGGAAAATCACAATCTGCCTGGAACGACTCCTTGTGGCCGACCATGCTGGGCTCCCCACCAACACCCACGGACCACGCACGCAACCTAGGATTCATCTTGGACTCCTCGCTCACCATGTCCAAACAAGTCAACGCCATGTCGTCCTCAGGCTTCAACACCCTGCGCATGCTTCGAAAGATCTTCAGGTGGATCCCCACCGAAACGAGAAGGACGTCACCCAGGCCCTTGTCACCAGCCGGTTGGAGGATGGAAACGCCCTATAAGCAGGAACCACAGCAAAACTTCAGAACAGACTCCAGCGCATACAGAACGCATCTGCACGCCTCATCCTGGACATCCCCCCACACAGCCAGATAACCGCCCACCTGAGAGACCTGCACAAAAGAATAATGTTCAGGCTCCTCACCCACACACACAAAGCACTCCACATCGCCGGACCCGAATACCTCAACAGACGCCTCACGTTCTACACTCCAACCCGCCAGCTCCGCTCATCTAGCTCCGCTCCGCCACCTTCGCCGCCATCCCATGGATCCACAGAACCACCACCGGAGGAAGATTGTTCTCCTACCTGGCCGCCAAGACATGGAACTCTCTCCCCGCCCACCTACTTCTGACCCGGGACCACATCACCTTCAGGAGACACCTCGAGACCTGGCTGTTCGAGCAGTAGCAGTACCACCCACCCTCCCCCCAGTGCCTTGAGACCCCCACTGGTGAGTAGCGCGCTCTATACATTTCTTGATTGATTGATTGATTCCATAATGCCCCAAAAGTCGCATTATCATCAACTTTACAAACAGTTCTCCACATGTCAGGGGGTAATATCAATCCGAAAAACAAATCAATATCAAGCAGAGTCATAGTACAGGAACTAATGGCACCCTCAACTTCCTCATAAAAAGCTGCTGTATTTTTTCCGCGGATCAGGTAATGCAGTTTTAAGAGCCATAACATCCGCTCTATTCCAAGGAGTGTAAACCCAATTATAAATAAAATAAACTTTTGCATCCGCAGAAGTCTTATCATCACTCGTACTCCTTTAGGAGGAACATACAAAGGTGCGGCTTCCTGCATAGGTTTCGCATGAACTATAATGGTCTTATCGGAGCCAAAGATAGAAGCTTGTGTCACACCGGTCTGAGACGTTTGTGCAGCTGCGTCTGCTGCCTTTTTCTCCTCTCGCAAATGGACGGCCTCAACACGTAATTTAACCAAACGCCTGATAGAGTCAGCCACCTGAGAAAAGACAAAAAGACCATCACGCATTTGCTTACAATCATTTGCTACATCAACAGGCTCCAATTCCTCAGAATGTTTCCTAAACCGTTCAACATCTTCGGCGGCAAACACCTCTGTGAAATATATTTGCTCCCTTTCCTGCCAATCCTTTGTGTGATCTAATATATCAGAAGCAGAATCAGTGTTACAGGCGGCTTTACGAGCATCCGATCTAAGCTCTGCGGAACGTGCTACTGGTAACCTAGAGCGAGTTTCCCGTGTTTTGTCCTGATCTGTAGGGGAATCCTCATCCGCCTCATGAGGCGCAAAAGAAAGAGTATATGGAGGTGGAGAAGGATCTAATAAAAAGGGAATCATCTTGCGGTTATTAAGGATAGGATAAAGGGGTTGCCTAACAGCGTAGTGGCCAGTTACCTGTAAATGGTGCTCCCTATCTTCCTTCTCTTTTAGTTCTTTCAGTTCAGTATTTTTCATATCTAATGCCTTCGCATAAATGTTCTTTTGCTGTTCTTTTTCAATCAAGGCTTTCTCACTCTTCATTCGTTCACGCACTTCTGTCTACCACATTCGTACACAGTCAAACATATTGTGCCTAGCCTTTCGCCTAAACATACATTGTTCCACATACTGAAACTTTCATAAATCAAATGACCCATGCATAGGCCAACGCAACTCAGGATCCTTCCTAGTATATTTATTCCATAACGTGCTGTACAATATAGAAGAAATACCATACTTAATATACATGTCCCTATTAGGCTTCCCCTCCGGGGGAGCTGATTGTGCTTCATCAAGTCTCAAACTGGTACCACTACAAAAGCAACACATCCTATGAAGTGTGCTAAAAACAGGCATGCCAAAAATAGTGCGAAATATGCAGTATTATAATCAACGTAGCGCTTAAGGTACACTTCATACGTTGCGCCGTTCAAATCAATTCAAAGAGAAACATCTCATCACTACCTGCCTATATAAATTACAATTTATATATTACGAATTTCAAATACAAATATTGGCCAATGCTACAAATCAATAGCCACAGTAAGCGTTACTAAGCTACCTTACCAATCCAAGGCATCAAAAACCAACAGAAAGTGCTGCATCCAACAACTCTTACCAATCAATTGGTGTCCAGATTCCAACTGCCAAGTTCTCAAATCGACCAACTGGTCACTGCACGGCGAATCAACAGAAGAGATCTCAGTCGAGGACCGGCACCACCTGGATGGTCAGATCAGAAAGAAAGGAAAAACGCTGTGGTTGCCAAGACTCGGGTCTCCTCGGGCAGTGATCGCGTCCAAAGCGAGATTCCAATCCTTTGTTTTGGCCACTCCTTCGGGCATCCGAGTCACCGATAAGCCCCGCGTTGGAGCGCCAATTTGTAGTAGTGAACCTCAGTAAGGCCTACCAGTGCAAGGGGTTTGCCCTTCTCTGCACAGAGTCCTCAGACCATAGAATAGAAGTTGCCACAGAAACTGGAATAGAAAATACAAGATTTATTAAACCTCATGAGGTGGAACTACATTCACACAACACCCTTTGGTAATGTATGAAGTAGCACCCTGAATGGAAGGAGCTTGGTCCTTTTTTTTACCCACACATGGGCTCAAAAGAAGCCAGTACAAGTACAAAATGCAGGTTTTAGGTACATATAAGGTCATAGAGAAAATGCACAGTCAACGAGTGGGAGGAGCTAACAGTTGCTAATTCTGGTGAACACATACTGACATTTACAAACTAGGGACAGCTGCAAGGACAGCTGCAATCTCAACTGAGCATGTGCGAAGCAGAAGAGGCTAAATATAACCTGTCTCTAGACAGATTTCAAGGTAGAACAGAGTGCATGGTGAGCACACGGTAGCACATGGCAAACAAGATGGCTGCCAGAAATACAAAATGGATTTCACAAAACAGACAAGATTACTCCTAAGTACAGGATGGCTTCTGCTAATGCTAACCCCATCGCTGCCAAATTACAACAAAGGGGAAAACCAGATGCAACAGGTTCTGGAGCACTTTAGTTTGCTCAGCTCCCCTCTCTATTCACAGGCAACAGACATCAGACGCACCACGGGGGGTGGAGCCAGCATTGTGAAGGGAAGGCCGAGCCCTATTCAGGTCCCAGGTGCAACTCCTCCCTCCCATCTACATGCAGATCTTCCCCATTCACCAACGTGCAGACCCATCCCGACTCCTGGAGCCAATCACACCAGTCGGCTCCTGTCAATCACAAGCCAGACAGTCAATTCACATTCACTGCACACAGAAATGCAAACTTCTAAAAGTGGCACTTCTACACTAGTCACATTACATCCACGCACAACGTCGCGCAGCATTTAATCTCACGAGTTTGCACATACCAAACTCACCCCTGCACTCCTCTTACATCAAGAACTACCATGGGCACACATATCCCACATGCATTCCTATGGAAGGGCAGGCCAATCTCACCACACACACACACAGAGAGCGCACGCACTTTACACTGGGCCACAGTGCTAAAGTGCGCAGAGACCGGAAATCACTACCATTATGTCATATTAACAGGCAAAAAGTTCAGGGTTGAACCTGCCAAAAGGGCTAAGTCCAACACAACCCCCTTCCAGCCAAAACGCAGGGCAGACCAATCACCACTGTGATGGGCTTCCCTGCTCGGGGCGTTAGAACACAGACGAAGGCCCCCACTGCAGGGACACCCTCCGGTTCTACACCACGTGGTTCCAAAAAACTCAGGCCCAACTAGGCTACTCCACCGGTACTCTCTAGTTGTCCACAGCCTGGACCAGGCCCTAGGCCACCCAGAAACCACTAGTCCTTGCCAATCCAGAGTGGGGGTAGTAACCCCAGGCAGTCAATAGCCATTCTTCACTCCCTTTCTCAGTGTAGTTCCTAACTGCCACTGATCCTTCAACCTAGGGTCCGCACCCTCAGGCTGACCCGAGGTCACAGGCAAGAGTGCCGTACCCTACCTCTACTTCTGGGGTTGCGTACTCTCCCAGGAGAAGCACCTTCCAGAACACAACTCTCCTACCAGTTTAGGACCTCTCTCCATCAACTGGTCTACCACTTGGGATCCACATTCACCGGATGCACAGGGGTCAGAGGCGAGGTGCTCCCTCCCTCGGTACTCCCTTCCAGAGTTCTCTTCCCTCTCACTGTAGAACAGGGTCCCTCTACTTAAGGTAGGCCCCACCTGCTCTCAGGGTAGTACTACAGCACTCAGCCAAGGACCCTAAAGAACCCTGCTAGGCCTGCACCACCCCTTCTGGGAAACACAGAGTCTCTTCACTTAAGATGAGCTCCACCTGTGTTCACAGGGGTACCCCTAGAAGGCAAAACCGGCCAGGACACTGATTACAGTCGCCCTGACGTCCAGATCCGGAAAAACCGGCTACTGGCTTCCCAACCGAGGGACGTACCCTTTGGTCAGATGCCTGGCGCACCAGGACTCCACGAGGGTGAAACATAACTAATGTCAAGGACACTGATTACAGTTGCCCTTCCATCCAGGGCAGGCAAACACCTGAACCTGGCTCCCCAACGCAGGGAAGCTACCCTTTGGTTAGATGCCTGGCGAACTAGGACTCCACGAGTGTGACACATAACTAATGTGTTGTGTGACAGTCGGCCTGGAGCAGATCTCACAACCTCCTGTCCAACTGACAGTGTGTGCAGATCCCCCAGGACAGAAGTGGCGCTACTATGGTAAATCATTGGCGACACAGCCCTTCCGGCTAGCCCCTGACCCACTGGTTCCCACTGGGGACTCTTTCCCCTTCTCACTCCTCCATCTGGACTTCTGCACCCTCCCAACTAGAGTGGTACCACCAGATACCAGAACTACTGGAGCCCTGCTTACAGAGGCTCCACGTTCTCTAAACACTGGGAGATCCTCCTCAAATAGCCTACCATTATAGCCTGGGCTCCCAATCTGATGTTCCCTAAAGAAACCATCCAGGTCCTGAGCCAGGGTTTCAGGCACATGGAGACACGCAGCCCTACCCACTCCTTCTCCTCAGAGACAGGACGTGGGCCCCTACACCTGGACCTAGCTGGGCTACTCTGAACCTCTTCCACCACTCTAGGCTGGAAGACACCTCAGCCACTCCTTTTGGAATCACTCCCCAATGCAAGATCCTTATTTCAGAGAGCTGACACCCAATCAACCAGCAAGTTCCTTATTTCAGAGAACTCATACCAAAGTATTCAGCATGCTCCTTATTTCAGAAAACTCACAACAAAGTATTCAGCAGCTCCTTATTTCAGCGAGCTCACACTCACTCGTTCGGTGCAACACACCATTCATCCACACACACACCCCCAGACCGGTGAGACAGTATCTACTGCCCCTGAATCTCAACCTGCACCCCTCTTACTGAGCACCAGGTACCATACTCTGGGAATGGGACGGGGACTTCATGCACTGGACACACATTTGCTGCTACCACTGGATCCCACCCTTACTGGTGAATCCAGAAACCTCACACTGCACTTAGGGGATGATCTACCCTCCCGAGCTAGTGACTCCATACCAATAAGTCCCCACTGTAGGCCAACCCACGAACCAGCACAATGGCTCAAGGGCAGTCTCTCCTCCAGATTCTCTGGTTTCTGTCCTTGGCAGGATACCCAACTCACAGTGCACAAGAAACACATTTCCAAAGAAATTACATTTAGAACCAACTTAGAAACAATAATCCCTTTCCATGTGACTATCTCAAATGCAGAGTTTTGTAGTGAAGCAGGTTGTTGCTGTGGTATTGTGCAAACACAAGTCCTAATCCCTCCGCTGCTCACCACTGTTAGAAATGGGATCTCTGGTTGACTAAGGCTTGCGCCAAAGCCAGGCAGAGACCACCACTCTAGTCAGGTCAATGGAGTTACACTCCAAAGATAACCCCTGCTCACCCCCTTGGTAGCATGGCACAAGCAGTAAGGCTTATCCCGGAGGCAATGTGTAAAGCATTTGCGCACGCACCCACCAGCAACAACATCCCAGGCCCCCCACAAAAGGAACTCCACACAAGGTTATATCAAAAATAGAATAGTAAACATATTATGTACACTGTGCCAACTGGCACGGGGCAATATTTACAAGGGATAATATACACCTGACAGGGCCACATGGACCACTGTCAGAATCATCACAGAGTGAACTTGGTAAAAGTGAACTAGATCATAAGCATACAAGTAAAATAGGTCATAGAACATACAACCAGTAAACACTGGTAATCACTGTACTGTGCAACAGTCTGTGACATGAACTACATCATGTACAGTATCCCACAAGTCTAAATACATTAGACCTAGCCACCTAAGTAAACATTACACTAAGGGCGTAAATCACACAGGGAAGGATAATCTCCCTAACACAAACCTAAACAGGTAAAACAACCTCATAATCATAAACCATATCTAGAGGTATCAAATAGGGCGCGCAAACATACTATACACAATACATTTCCTAGCACACAAAAGCATTAGCACATAAATAACATTAGGGCCTGGCGCCCTATAACAATAACCATCCCCCTGGCCAACTGGCCATCTCAAATGCCCTATGTCCACAGAGTCAGGACTGCTGCCTAGGCAGCAAGTCAAGAATGCACCACTGCGCAAAACCTAAACGTTGCAGCTGCCCACTACTTGCTGGGCAGCTGAGTATAAAAACAGGGCCTAAACGATGCAGCTGGCACTAAGTGCTGCGGAGCTGTTAAAGGCCTGGCACCTCTGTGCCACTTCAGTCCCTCTCAGGTACTCTTACTCCAATGGTGCCTAAACGGTGCAGCTGCCCACTACTTGCTGGGCAGCTGTGAATCAGCAAAGGCAAATGGGGCATGGGCTCTCACTAGCCTAAAGGAACAATGTGCGCCAAACTGAGCCACCTGGCTCTAAAAGAAAACATGTCCCCCAAGGAGGGCAGTAGCTCTGAAAATGATAAGGAAATTATGGGCCCCCCTGGCCCAGCCATAAAATATTGGTGCCATTGGTGGAGAACTCTGGCCCTCTAAGTACAAAACAATGCCCAATCGTTGGAGCGCAATCAGGCAGCAGGCCGAACATCTCCTTCCGGTGCTTCTCCAGGGCTGCGGCGGTGAAAGCGCGGGGTGGGCACCTGCTTCAGGTTTAAATAAGTTTAAAAGGGCAAAATGAGGGGTAGGCTCCCTCCAAATCGGGCTAAAAAGCAGGGTAGGCTACTACTAGGGAAAATATACAACTAGCGGCCATAATGCAGGGTGGGCACCTGCGAACAAGGGGCGAATAAGTGGGGAGGCACCCGCAAGCCCGCCATCACGGGGTTTCTCCACGCTGGGGATTCCCCCCTCCAGCAGCGCAGTGCAGCCCTGGGGCAGCAAAGTGCAGCCGCCCCAGGGGAATGCCGGCAGCGCGTTTTCTCTTTAGATAAAAAAAAGAAGAAACAGGTGATCCTCAAAGCAAAACCAGCCCTCCTAGGACTACAAGGAACTCAGTTCAAGACTCTGGTGCAAAGGAATGGAGTAGACTGCTCCCCACACAGGACAGCCCTCCAGGGCCAGGGCCAGGGTAGAAGAGCCCCAGGCAGCAGTCTTCCAGGCATCCAGGGGCAGAGCAGGCCCAGGGAGGCAAGCCTTCACCTGGGCCCCAGCAGCAGCACGCCCCTGGTAGATTCAAGTAAGAGAACAAGAACATTTTACTTGGGGTCACAGCCCCTTTTTATACACACTTTTCCTTTGTCTCCAAAGGTGCAGGCAAGAGAAGAACCAGATGCAACTGGTTCTGGAGCACTTTGTTTTGCTCAGCCCCTCTCCCTATTCACTGGACAGGCCAGGGACATCAGACACACCATCGCGCAGCATTTAATCTCAGGAGTTCGCACATACCAAACTCGCCCCTGCACTCCTTTCACATCAGGAACTACCATGGACACACATATCCCACATGCATTCCTATGGGAGGGCAGGCCAATCTCACCACACACACTCAGAGAGCGCACGCACTTTACACTGGGCCACAGTGCCAAAGTGCACAGAGATCAGAAATCACTACCATTATACCAGAGTTCAAGGCAAAAAGTCCAACAATGAGCTACCCTAAATATCCAAAAAAGTGCTCGTCATGTGGGCGAGGGGAGGAGAAAGGCCAGCATTTTAGGGGTTTATGTGAGCTGTCAACAAACATTTCAGGTAGATTTGTTTTCCAGAGTGTGTGGAAAATTAGTGCGTTTTGGTGAACATTATCTGCGCCATCTTGCCTCTTCCCCTGATGCCACACTTTTGTCGTGCGCGCCCGCCATTTTAAGATGTCCCGATCAGAACAAACCCTTTTGCATGCCGCTGGCCTCTGACATAGCCCTTTGCCTTCACCAAGCCTGCACGCTGACCACCCCCCCCCCCCTGCTTGCACCTGCCTTGAGTCATAAACCCCTCTTCGGCGCTGCTCTGCCCCCGGCCCTCATCCTGTTCCCAGCGCGACACCTCCCTGCTTTCCTTTCATGATCTCCGGCCCTTAGATGCAAACCCCTTTTTCCCCGTGAGCCCGTTTTGTCCTCCCCGTTCCCAAGCCGACACCCAGCCCTGCCGATACCATCCTTGCCCCTCCCCGTACAATAGAAAGCTTCCCCCATCAAAGAATCCCCGGGTTGATCAAAGCCCCCCCCACCCCATGAGATCCGATCAGACTCCCCTCATTCCGTGAATCGGCGGATTATCCAGCTGCGCGATGCTCATCACCTGTTGTGACTAGGGTGGGGACTTTAACTGTAAATGTGTATGGGAACGGGCCCAAAGGGGAGTTCCGAGAATGTCTTTTCCGCACATCAAAGCTTTAAACATGTATGTGTAATCTGCAATAAAGTCATAAATGTGGATATAAGAGGCCAGGCCTCAGAAATACAGTTAGAGCACCTCAGGACGATACCTTCTGTCCGTTTCGTTGTGTTCTCCTCCGGAGAGAATAAAAAAACCTTGTTTCCTGCTTTCCAGTCTCCAGCGCCTGCCTCTTCATTGATTTAAATAACTAGAGGGTCACAGAGGCAATACCGCCGGGCAAATATCGATTGTCCCCGACCCGATTGAAACTGTTTTTACAATTGGCGTCCCAAGCGTGGGGCCCATCAGCGACTCGTGGATCCAGTGGGAGAGGTCCCGACGACAGAGTGAACGACTGCAACGATCGGGAGAGCTCTTGCCCAATAGACCCTCGTCTGGCAGCCGATCATCCGAACTTCACTAGTTCCGAACAGACCTCTCTCGAGTGATCTACGGTCCTGACTGGGAACCATCAGGAGTGCCGTGAGAAATACGAGAAAAAGAGGACGATCGGGCGCTGGATTCGGAAGACAAGAAACTGTCCACATGGTCCGGGTAAGGTCGTGTTGCCACGACAAGTTGCGAAAGAATTTGTTTTGATTGCTTGATTGTTCAAAAATACTAGTATTGCCTTGTTTATTTTTATTTAGAGATTCACTGTCTGCAAACGGAGAAGCAACAGGCTCTCTCTCCCTTTGCAAGCAGTGGAGGATAAGTAGGGTAGCAGCCGTGCTTGTTCTTTTTCTCCCCCACTCAATAATTGCTTGAAACTGAACTGTTGTTCACAAACTATTGTTTCCTGGAGATTCTCTGTCTGCAAGCAGGGAAGAGACCATCCTTTTTGCAGATAGTGAAAAGGGTAGGTAACGCAGATCTTTGCGGTCCTACTCATTCTCCCCATTGTTATTTTGTTGGTCTATTGGTTTTTTTTGGATCCATGAGGTATTCACTGCCTGCAAACAACGTAGAATAGAAATATTCTGTCTAGTCTTTGCACCTAGTGATAAGATAGGCAGTGCTGACTTTTTAGTCCCTCGTTACGAGCCGTCATGTCTGTCTTCTCCCCATTGATAAATAGCCTGTTTAGCCCGGACCGGGTGTTAGAGGTGGACCATATGGCTCCACTAGAAGGCACCCCTAATAAGGACATGTTCATAAACTATGGGTTAGTCACCATAGCTTATAATAAATTATGGCACAGGTATACCGAAGATAGCCAAGACAAACAGTGGCCACTGGCAGGATCCTTTGACCTTGATAAAATAGAAACGTTAGAAATAGCCCTTCGAAATAATAAGACGACGCCAATTATGCTCGACAGTCTCGGTATGTGGCGCAGAGAGGCTACGAAACGACAGAGAAAAGACGAGGATAAACCAAGTAGGGAAATATACCGACAGGACAACCCCAGGACACCGCTACCCACAACTTATCCCCCGACACTATACAAAGGACGACCAGACTTAGGGTCAGACCAATGCGCTTTTTGTAGGTATGTCGGACACTGGAAAGCCCAATGCCCGACTCTACTGAGCGTGAGTAAAAGCAAAGGGCCGACAAGAACGACAGACCGACAGTACGAGAAAAGGCGCGAGACAGAGAAGAGCCCGACTTACATAGACAGACCAGACAGAACCACCACGTTTGATTATGCCCGATGGCACAGATTTCGCCAGGAAAATCTCAGCGGCATGATCAAGTTCTCCTAGGTCGGGCAATGTCAAGACGGGAACCCAGCCTCGTTTAAAATTCACAGACGGAAAGAGATAATTATGACCGATAACTGTTTTTATATTTGTCTTGGGTCTTTGTATGTCGTACTTGTACTGTCCCCCGTCTGAGTTCGTGTGTATGTAATGTACAAATCTGCGTCATCCCTTTTACACGTGTTTCCGTGTTACTCGACCCCTGTTAGCAGAAACTTAGCATAAAAGCAACCTGGAAAGAAAGAAATGATAAAACAAAATCCGTAGAACATTAATAAACTTGAACTTTTAATTTAACACAACAAACAAGGAATAATAACGATAAACTGTAGAAAGTAGAAGTCAAACAGAACATTCGCCCCCCCCCCCCCATTCTGGAACCTTCCAAAGTAGGGCAGGGTTACGGCTACGCCCAACCAACGGCAACCCATATAAGGCGAGCCCCGCCGCCAACTCTTGGTCAGGAAATCTTAACGTATGGGGGAGCCGGAGGAGAGGCGGGAGCCCGCAGCCTGGGCATTTGCAGGTAGTCCCGCCACATGTCTCCTTGGCCGGCCGCAACGGGCCTGGAAAGACTAAGGTAGTCCCGCCACATGTCAAGAGGAGAGCGAGGCACCTCTTCCTTTTCTCTTCCGTCACAGCCGCAGCAGTCCTGGACGGCGGGATGTCCTGCACGTACCTCCACAACAATTTGTCCAAGTTGGGCTGGGAGGGAGAGGCGACGCGGACGAGCCTCTCCCACCTCCACCGGTAGGAGGTTTCCCAGCCCCCAGCCCGGCGCCGAACACCCCCAGTCAGGCGATGGTGCCCATACTTCCACAGCACCGGACACACCATGGTGGCACCCCAGTACTTGCGCAGCACCGAACACACAATGGTGGCACCCCAGTATTTGCGCAGCACCGAACGTACAATGGTGACGCTTGGGGAACACCGGATGTGGAGAGGCCTTCATGCAGGGCGATGAAAAGGAGCGGCATGGAGTGCACCGGGAGAAGGAGACGATGTGAACGAGTCTCCCTCGCCCCCCCAGGTGGGGGCATCACAGCTGCACCCCAGCTGAACGTCCCGCTCTCACAAAACAGGGACCTCTTCCCTTCACTCCAAAGGGTCTCTTCCATTCTTGCAAACTCGACGAGAGTGGCCCCTGTAGGGCCTCAAAATGGCGTCTGGATCCGCTGGAAGGCGGGCCCCGGCCACTAGAGTAACTTTGGCCAGCCATACAACTCGAACATTTGTCCCATGGAGCACGAGCCCCCATCTCCGACAGCATCTCCGCAGCCTTGAAGATCATACAAAGGTCCCCGGCGGAGCCTTCGGCCTTTGCAGGTTTCCGGTAAGGGACGGCTGCTTCGATCGCCAACGAAACAAACATGACATTGCCACACCTTCTGTTAGCGTGAATTCTAGAACTGCCGAAAAGGACTCTGGTCCAAACTGCCAGTAATGGAAACATTTCCCCCTGATGCTGCTTCCGGACTGTGCCGGCCCCGCCCAAAATGGCGCTGGTATCAATCGGAACTTACGAACACCTCGTGGTGTTCCTTCGCACTAATATAAACTTGATGTTCTGAGATTTTTGTGATCCTTTGTACACTTGGCTAGAAAAGACAAGGAGAGCTCACTCGACGAACAGTATGAAAAGATCCCCGTTACAAATGTTGACTACGAATATACAATGTATTATATCTTTATAACTGATGTAAACCTCATTTACGATGCATACGTACGGTATGCATATAGGAAATCTGATTACAACTGTTATGATTATGTTTCTAAATTATGAAAATATATGCCCCCGAACCCCCAGCCAATTAATAGACGTTTTAGTCTCTTACAAATGAATGAGTAAAACTTTTCCGATGTTTTTACTGTTGCAAACGACACCCCCCACTGTACGCACTTTAGCCATTGCCACGACCGACCAAATACGACCACACCCTCCTAATCCATATGCTGAAATGAATTTGCAAAATAAAGTCTTTGAAACTATGGACGGGTATTGCATGCTTTATTTTAAAACAATATGGGATGGGTAGGAAAGTTCTTTTTCTGTGCACCCTACTCTGCTCTCTCTTTAAGGTTAAAGGAAGATGGTTGCCCAGCCCTGGAGGACGGATCGGATCGACAACACGACACTCCGTCTTAAAAGTACGCGACTGACTCATGAACTCTCGCGTAGAGGAAGACCGTGACTTCCAAGGATGGGTAAAACGAATGGTGTAAATGAGGGAATGTAAAAGGAGGGTGAAATGAAATAATGTAAATATTGTAAAGTACAACGTTCCAAAGTAGCAGGGACCCAAGAACCGAAGAACTTTAGAATGCCAAGGCGTTGAGAGAGGTTTAAGGATCCCGATAGTGAGATATACCCTTTGACTAGATACCTCGCACTAGGCCCCTCTGGTTTCCTTTTTATGTTTCCCCGCACACGCCCTACATGAACACACTACCCCCCCCGACTCCGAAAACCATATCCCCGGGGACCCTGCCCCAAGGAGGAAAGACGAGTAAAGGGTAAGTAAAGGACTTATGAATCCATGTATTTGAATGCGCGCGAATGCTGTCTCCCCCACCCCCCCCCCTTTTTTTCCTCCCTCTGCAGGTTACATCAGAGATTACAGCCAAGGTGTGGCGAAGATCTGAGACCTTGCCACGTCTAAATACGCGAAACGGACTAGCGCCGCGGGGTGGTGTCTAAGCACGCCTGCAAACTACTCACGTATCGAACAAACCCGAAAAATTAGCACAACCTGATAAAAAGTGATCACCCTTAAACCAGACCGGACGAATGAACCCACGTCACGTATGATGCGAAACTGTGAGGGAATGTGTGTGTGTGTGTGACTGAGGCGTTGACCCAACTGGTCAAAGGACCGAGAATGCGAGAAAGTGCGACAAAATGGTACCTCCTTTTTTCTTCTTTCCTTTTCTCAAAGCACGTCCCCTCTACCCTGTCTAATGCTCAAACTGCGTGATTACAAGATTCTAACGCGGACTCGTGAATACCCTTTACTGTGTAATGCACTAAATAGCCTTTCTTGAATGCACTGCCGCCCCCTCTGTTGCACGTGTACTATTTAGCCTGCCGTTGCACTCTCTCTCTCTCTCTCTCTCTCTCTCTCTCTCTCTCTCTCTCTCTCTCTCTCTCTCTCTCTCTCTCTCTCTCACTCTCTCTCTCTCTATTTTTTTTGCACTACCACTCTTCCGAGTGGTTAGCCCCGAAATTGGCAGATTGCCGCCCCTAGCACACCACCTAATTGGCTTCAAATACCGTCAGTATTTGCACAAACATTTGTCTTTAATACAATCACCCTGAGGCCGCGTCATTACCTCTCCTTTTCCGCTAGAAGTCAATGAACCCAGGTTGGGCCGTAAGGGAAAGGACAGGTAAGACGACAGAGGTTCCCTAATCTGGCCCGAAATAAGGGAACTACATGTCAACGGCTCCTATAGTATAAAACAAGGACCTCAGAATACGCGACCCTCCCCTCCCCGAATCGTCGCAATACCCAAACCAGAAAAACGATCACCCCCGCTACCTCCCCTGTCTATGTCCCTGGTTGTCTCCCATAAAACCCCTGTCCTTCCTAGTTAAGTAACCGGGCTGTAAAAGGTTACGTAGGACCCAGAATGATGTTTTACAAGGTTAACAGACTAGACCAAGGTAAAGAAATCATCAAAATGAACCCCGCAGTAGTTGAAAAACAGGATGCACCGATAGAAAGGAAATGTTTAGCCATGTTCGTCTCTCAGCAAAATACCTGTGTAGTACCATGTTGACGACTCACTGTACCCTTTTGTAAATGTGAAACTCTAGAGAACGGCATATCTTTGCCAGATTTGTCTCCCGAAGGTGGGTTACCATCAGATGAACTGTCATGCCTGTAATAAATGATTATGAAGGAAAGTCATAGTAAATCCAGCAGGTCCGCCACCGGTCATTCATATGCCAGTTGTGAACGTTAAAAATGACGGACATTTTCATTCTTTGCCTGGAGCTGGGAGAGAAATAGACTTTTTTGATTATCTTCATCCGAAAATTTTCTAAAAGACTGTCTTTTCAAACTTGTTTAAGGGTACTGCTGTTGGAGGAGAGAAGGACCGGATGTGGGAGCACGAGGCCCGACTGCAGACTAAGGGACACCTGCGACATTAGCCAAGGCGAGACCACGACTGAAAAGAGCTGCAGGACGAGGCACTGTTTTCGACAGCATGAAAAGAAAGGGTCGACCTGATGCTCCTGCTCGACGTCCAGTGCCTGTCGACCAGTCCCCGCTCTCTGAATTCCGTCACACGCCCGCCTATTTGAAGTCTCTCGTTCCCCTAGTTTGTCCCTAATTTGGCCTTGCTCCATCCCCCTTTTTTTCCTCTGACCTACCCTATGGACTGTTTTGAACGCTCTTCTTCCATCGGAACTTTCTGACAATCACCTCAAAGGACACAGGGCGAAAAGGACCTTTCCGACCAGAAACGCGAGGAAAGGGTCGTGCCCTGCAACGCAGAACTTAGAACAGAGCCGGACTTGTAGCTCCACCGCCGGTGCTCAACAGCGCCAACGAAAGACCACAAAGAACAATGAGAACTCGTAAACTTCGAACATTTGACATCCTCAATCACCGTTTTTTGCCTCATTTCTCTCCCAGCCGCCATTGTATTGAGCCTGCTCCAAACCGAATCTGAAATATGTATTAACCTGCCAGTTCACGTTATGATATGTACTTGCTGCTCGCCGTTTTTTGTATTTCATTCCTATGACTTTCCTGCTGAACAAATTTATCAAAGTTTATCAAATAGGTGCACCTCCTAAAAACTAGGAACCTCAAAATGTATTGTTTACAACTCTTTTTTCGAGGGTTCCTACCGGTTTCTTTCTCATGCCCACCACAATAGACCCGAGTAGAAAATGAACCAGCAAGATGTCTTGAATATGTTAAAGGGAGGACTGTGGAAAATTAGTGCGTTTTGGTGAACATTATCTGCGCCATCTTGCCTCTTCCCCTGATGCCACACTTTTGTCGTGCGCGCCCGCCATTTTAAGATGTCCCGATCAGAACAAACCCTTTTGCATGCCGCTGGCCTCTGACATAGCCCTTTGCCTTCACCAAGCCTGCACGCTGACCACCCCCCCCTGCTTGCACCTGCCTTGAGTCATAAACCCCTCTTCGGCGCTGCTCTGCCCCCGGCCCTCATCCTGTTCCCAGCGCGACACCTCCCTGCTTTCCTTTCATGATCTCCGGCCCTTAGATGCAAACCCCTTTTTCCCCGTGAGCCCGTTTTGTCCTCCCCGTTCCCAAGCCGACACCCAGCCCTGCCGATACCATCCTTGCCCCTCCCCGTACAATAGAAAGCTTCCCCCATCAAAGAATCCCCGGGTTGATCAAAGCCCCCCCCACCCCATGAGATCCGATCAGACTCCCCTCATTCCGTGAATCGGCGGATTATCCAGCTGCGCGATGCTCATCACCTGTTGTGACTAGGGTGGGGACTTTAACTGTAAATGTGTATGGGAACGGGCCCAAAGGGGAGTTCCGAGAATGTCTTTTCCGCACATCAAAGCTTTAAACATGTATGTGTAATCTGCAATAAAGTCATAAATGTGGATATAAGAGGCCAGGCCTCAGAAATACAGTTAGAGCACCTCAGGACGATACCTTCTGTCCGTTTCGTTGTGTTCTCCTCCGGAGAGAATAAAAAAACCTTGTTTCCTGCTTTCCAGTCTCCAGCGCCTGCCTCTTCATTGATTTAAATAACTAGAGGGTCACAGAGGCAATACCGCCGGGCAAATATCGATTGTCCCCGACCCGATTGAAACTGTTTTTACAAGTGGACCATTAGGGGAATTTTTCAGCACAAAACTATTAATCCAAACAAATCTGTGGTATTTGCACATTGGATCTTTTGTTAGTTGAAAGGGTTCTTTAAACATGGAGCTCCTGGTTTGATCGGAGTCAATTACAGGGCAGAAGTTACACAACATTGTGAAGACAGAGGCAACCCTGAGCATAGGGGGCAATAACATTTGTTGTACATGCACATGCAGTGTAAATGTATTATTCATGAGTGAACTTTGATCCTATAGATGCCAGTTCTGGGCTTTCCACTCCTACAAAGATGCAGCCGTTCCTACTCAGCCCCAAGCATATCATGGCCCGGAGGACCCTTTCACCCCTCCAGTTCACAAGATTGGTTTGTGGGTCACTTAGCCTCCCACACCTCAGAATGTCAGACAGGGTTCCCCAAAGCAGAGGGCAGCCGATACCGTCCTGGCTCAGTACACACAGTATCCTGTCCAGGTGGCCCAGAAAGTATGAATTGCAGAACAAAGCAGGCAGAGCATGTCAAGTAGGACCGTCACCACAGACACAGGGTTCCATACAAGCAATCAGTCCACGGACTCTAAGCGCCAGTATGGGCAAAGTGCACGTAAAAAGCAACAAAACTGCCTTCTGGATCGCTTGCAACACCAACGAGAGGAGCAGCATTGTGAAGATGAGACGTCCTCTTGGGTTGGTGCCACCTTCAGAGGCACACAACACCTAGGAAAGTATCTACACTGCTACGCAAAGCACACCCTCATTGGCAGTACTACCTGATGAACTAAGGCAAGAACAAATGAGTACAAGGCTGCACCAGCCCTAGATCTAGGAATAAAAAGAAGTATCAACCGTACTACCCATGGCACCCCGTCATTGGCAGTACTACCCGATGTACTAAGGCAAGAACAAATGAGTACAAGGCTGCACCCTCCCTAGACCTAGGAATTAAATGAATGGGAAATCTTAAAACAGTTTTCCTCAATCATGTTGAGCCGAGAAGCTGCGGCTGTGGCTATGCGCCGGAGGCTGCAGCAATTCCTGTTCAAGAGTGTGAACAGGAGCCACCTAAAATTATTTTGAAACATATACTTCTGTGAGCGTGACACCTTGGGGTCACAAGCCATCAAACCGCACCTCACAACAAAAAATGAGACTGAGGGTTCTGGTGAAGAAAAAAATACACCATAGACTAGAAAGGATATAAAAAGACGAAAAAGACTAACACAAAAATAAAAGGACTGGATTTCCATCAACTCAGAAGTCCAGCCAAGGTGGATAAAATTTGACGGACCGTACAAAAATATAAAAGACAGACTGGCATCTGTATTCTAATAGCATTACTTCTCATTCTTTTTGGGCCGAGAGGACTGGACGGACCGAATACCACAGAAAAAGTGAGTGTACTAATCAGAAAGGCGAATCAGGACAAGCCACTGAGGCTAGTGTAAAGAAGGAAGAGAAAGGTTGAACTCTATTATAACTTTAAAAAGAAAGAAAGGAACTTGATTAACTATAGAAAATGCACTGCAAACTACGGATACCTCTGCGGAACAGGACTTGGGTGACGGCGTTGGTGGACAGCTCAGCTGAAGGGAAAATAGAGCGCAAGATTCTTCGAGAACTTCTGTTGGTGAGTCAGACTGAAGAATATATACAGTCTGAAACTCCGATGGACATGTAAATCCCGCAGATAGTGTTCAGATTGTAAAAATACTAATTGAGGGCGATATACACACAAATTTAAAGCAATATTCTCCCCGCATTTATCAGCTGCCGACAAAATCCTTCTTGCAGAGGGTCACAGTCCTCCAGCCTTTATAAGGGATGCCCCCTCAGAAGAGGAGGTAAAATTATCAGCATTTTCCTCCTACAAACCTGAGGGAAAAGTATGCGTCTGAGTAAGCTTTAAAGCAGGCTCCAGGGCTGTATGGAAACCAAGAAGGGGGGATAAAGAATCTATTCTACAGGTCATTGCTGAGCCCCAAATACAGGCTCAATATCCTCCGAAGCCAGAAGCAAACACAACATTAAAGCTATCTGGGGTCAGCTGAAGATCACAGCATTATAATGCCTTATAGTTGTACATTGAATAATCCTCTTTTTTCCAGTATTAAAACCTGATTGAACATATAGAATGGATGGATGGGGTCTGAAGAC
This sequence comes from Lissotriton helveticus, assembly GCF_964261635.1. NCBI lineage: Eukaryota > Metazoa > Chordata > Amphibia > Caudata > Salamandridae > Lissotriton > Lissotriton helveticus. Next base: position 2,260,135 of record NW_027611692.1, on the reverse strand, counting down.
GGAGAAGGGTATTTTACCCACACAGGGGTCTCTCACTCAGTGGATGGGGTCTGAGGACGTAGGGAGTATTTCACCCACACAAGGGTCTCGCTCTCAGTGGATGGGGTCTGAGGATGGAGGGGGTATTTCGCCCACACAGGGGTCTCTCTCTCAGTGGATGGGGTCTGAGGACAGAGGGGGTATTTTTCCCACACAGGGATCTCTCACTCAGTGGAAGGGGTCTGAGGACGGAGGGGGTATTTTACCCACACAGGGGTCTCTCACTCAGTGGATGGGGTCTGAGGACGTAGGGGGTATTTCACCGACACAGGGTTCTCTCACTCAGTGGATGGGGTCTGAGGACGTAGGGGGTATTTCACCCACACAGGGGTCTCTCTCTCAGGTGATGGGGTCTGAGGATGGAGGGGGTATTTCGCCCACACAGGGGTCTCTCTCTCAGTGGATGGGGTCTGAGGATGGAGGTATTTCACCCACACAGGTGTCTCTCACTCAGTGGATGGGGTCTGAGGACAGAGGGGGTATTTCACCTACCCAGTGGACTCATTCAGTGGATGGGGTCTGAATATGGAGGGGGTATTTTACCCACACAAGGGTCTCTCACTCAGTGGATGCGGTCTGAGGATGGAGGGGGAATTATTTCACCCACACAGGGGTCTCTCGCTCAGTGGATGGAGTCTGAGGTTGGAGGGGGTATTTCACCCACACAGGGGTCTCTCACTCAGGGGATGGGGTCTGAGGAAGTAGGGGGCATTTCACCCACACAGGGGTCTCTCACTCAGTGGATGGGTTCTGTTTTTTTTCCTTATGGACTTAATCTGGGGAGCGGGCCACAAGAGTGGGGCTTCGCAAACTTTACTCTACCTTGTAACGGGATGGGGATGTACATTTAAAAAACTAACAAAGAACTACAAACTACTGTGTGACTTGGAAGACGATTATTTCTCAATGGAGCCCTTGAGGGGGTGACAGCCTGTTCACAAAGCACAACCCAACTTATTTATGTAAAACTTTGTACATTACACAGGGAGTGTGATTCAGGTAACAGTGTGAGTGTTGTATGACAGGAGAGGGCAGTCTAAGTTGCTTAGACATTATTGTCTGAAGGGTGCATCTTTAGCTCTTTCAACGGTTTGAGAGAGGGTGGCAGTCTCAAATTCTGGGGGCACAGATACCAACAGCTTCCCTCATAATCTTTGCTTTTTGCTTCTCCAGTTGGTGCAGATGCCACCTAAGAGAGTAACCTTAGTGTGCTTTCTGGAGTCAGCCTGCTTTGCTTTTCCCAAACTTTGGTCAGCAAAGCTAAATGTGTCTTCTACTAAAGTGTTCTTAGCTCACTTTTGGTAACGTAGCTTGAGCAATATGGCCTAAGGCGCACTCGAAGATTAAGCAAAACAGTGGAAGTCACAAATTTCAATACAGTTTATTAAAAATAGACAAGGAACTTTAAGATTCAAACCAAGTTTAGATCAAAAACAATATTTAATAATTATTTAGAAGCAAACTCTAAAGGAGGGCTGTGATTTAAGGATTATTAATTAGCAAAAAACAACTGTCAAAACTAAACAAAAAGGTACATGAATAAAAAAAAGCAGATCCACTGAATCAATCAGAAAGTCACCTACAAAATTGTAGCTGACTTTGGTAGCTATACTCGAGGGGACAAAGGTAAGTTTAGTCTCTGGTGATGATCAACACTTGAATTTGATGTGAGGTTTTTGGCTGAATCAGTCTCAGAAGATGACGAGCTGCACAGAAGTGGCTTGAAGTGCAAAATTCCCACAGAGTAGAGTTGGGTCATCACATTGAACCTGAATCTACAGCCATCAAAATCTATGAAACTTCAGGCAGTTACAACAGCTGCGAAGTCTTCAGAGGTTCCAAGTTGTGGAGATGGTTCAAGGTTGATCATATGAGCCAAAGCATGGAACGCGGTGTGAGACAAGCAGCGTACTGGAGCTCACGCTGGAGGTTCAAACATGAAACTTGTAACCGTCAAGGTGTATCGCAGCCGGTTCAAAGGTTGATCATATGAGCCAAAGCATGGAACGTGGTGCGAGACAAACAGCGTACTGGAGCTCACACTGGAGGTTCAAACATGAAACTTGTAACCGTCAAGGTGTATCGCAGCAGGTTCAAAGGTTGTTCAGTGATTCAAACCCATGTCTCACTTATCCAAGTTGAAAGGTAGAATACCAGTAAAGGCAGATCACGGTGCAGGGATCTCAGGGTTTGGGCTCTCGGTGCTTACATTGTAGCCGTACAGCGAGGGTAAAAACTGTTCATCGTATAAAAATTTACACAAAGGATAAGACCTCAGAACCAATTAATAGCAAAGTACATTTCTGTGTTTGTTAATGTTGTGGTGAAACCAACAAAACCAGGTAAAAGGAAGAGGAGAAGGGAAAAACAAAAGCAAATCATGATAAAATGGCTAACAACATGCAGAAATGACCTGATCCTACTAAGGTAATGATACATCGCTGCTACAGGAGACCCTCAGGAGGCCGAGTGAAGTAGCAAGTTCAGGAAAATTACTTCAAGATATTTGTTGCCGCTCCCCAGCCAAACAGACACATCGTACAAGTGCTCTGGTGTTCGTGCAGGATCATCCCATTCGCTCTAATAACAGCCCAAGTGCCCGCGTCCACTTTAGAGTTACCACAAAAATGAAACACCCAGGCCGGATTGGATGCCTCGAAGGATATTCACAAAGGTACCGTACACATGTGAGTAATCTATACATGCAAGGATGCTCGTAGAGTAACTTTTCTACTTTTATCTATTCACTATTACGATAACGTTACTCAAAACTGTGTACTTGCACATCTGCACACCCTTAAATAGATGTGGAGCAAAATGTACAAATGTAACTTACTGAAGCATAAATGGAGCACTAGAAAGTGCAGTACCACACATAACCAGCCACTGGTAATGCCTTCTAAAACTGCATATACCCTCGTGTAAGATGGCCAATCAGTTGAGTGGCGGTTTAGCTGCCGCTTGCTGTATGGTACAAGTGGGATGATATGAAGTATGCATCTAAGACTACCCAAGGTTACAGTCCTGTTTTTCTATCACAAACTTACCTCAAATGTTTAGTTTGATTTAAGATATTCCTGTAACTGTTAAAAATGAAGAGATTAATCTTGAGAACAGAATTTGTCACAAGGGGAGGCTGAGAATTAAGAAAAACAAATTTCCTGGTTTTATAGATTCCATCTTGTTTGAAACACAACGTGGATGTCACTGCCTGTGATGGTGAAACCGGGACTGTTCTTATCAAGGAAATGCCACTGAGTGCGAGCTGCCCAGACCTTGAATAGAGAGTTCTTAACCACAATATTTTGGCAAAGAGGTCAAGCCAGGAATAATTGAGCGAGGTTTGTGGCTGCCCAACTCAATGAACTAAACACCTTGTTGAGGGGTTCACAAGGATTTTTTAAAGCACTCTGTACTTTAACAGAGCCCGTTACCAAGCACTCAAAGTGTTTACAGATAAGAGACTAAAAGAATAAGGAGATAGTGGTGCCTAAGATTGTATATCATACCAATCAAGTTACTTCCTGTGTAAACTTGGCTCACCAAATGCAGCAATAGCAGGCAGAAAAGGTTTACATTAAGGTCCAGTACTGTCTAATCTATGTTTCTTCTAAACACTAGGAAATTCAACAAACTTTATTCGGTTTTATAAAAGAAATAAACCATAAAAGTCATACATAGGATGCCCAGTCACCAATTTTTAGGTCAGCCCCTGACATGACCCCTGGCAATGGGTTGGGCCCAGGAGGCACTAAGAGGAAGCGTCCCTCGGTTGGGGGCCCTTGTAAACACAGAAAGAACATTGGAACACAGTCATCTTCAGCAGTCCACACAGTAGTGCCTAATCTGGATGCTATTTCATTAGACATGCTCAAACAGCCTTGCTGTCAGCACTTGGAACTAAAATGGACTCCATCCTACTCCGACTTTCTGCACTGGAAGCAACCAAAGGGATCGTGCCCTTCTATCCACAAGTATCCTTCCTACAAGGCCAACGATCTCGACCACCATTTCCAGTCCCAGTGGTAGGGGCACGGGTGCAAGAGACAGAGCAGTGTCTATCACAAAGCCACCTAGTCATATGGTAGGAGATACAATGGCACCTATTATGCCCAGGACTGACCTTCAGCACCGTCCAGTCAACCGGAGGGGGGCAGTGGGGCACCCGGAACCAAGTTTCTCCTCAGTCTCTGAAATCTCAGGGTTTCAAAGTGGGCGGATTGTACAGTTCAGATGATAGGTGGGAAGGGCTGGAAGACATGACCCCTGTGGACGTGAATAACTATTCGCCTTCTTTGGGCTCTATTCATCTCCTACCTGAGTCCACTCCGCTTGTTGTGGTGTTAGCTGGAGTACCATGCCTCATCCCTGGGACCAAGGAAGACTTTTACCAGCTGAAGAATAAGGCAGTGCACTGGCTCAATTTCAACATTGCCCCTGGGCTTAGGGTGGAAAACCAAATTCTCATGGTGTGCTGGACACAGTGGGTTGGTAGCACCAAGAAATCCTGGCTGGGGGACTGTATTATTATCAATTTTAACAATCCAGTCATGGTAAACCGAACCTTAACCACGGTTGTCCAGTCTAACTACAAGTGTTGGAACTCAGCAATCTTGACACTCCCGCTGGGATACTTCTACAGACCCAATTATTACCAAATACTGTCCCAGCGCGAGCGGCTCCAAGAGGTGGGTCATAGGGGTCGTGCAGAGGGGATGATAGGGGTAAGCACAGAAAATAGGTTTACTCCTCTGAGCTCATTGGAAGATTGCGTTTGACGATGTGTGGGTCCCTCGGACCCTGTGGCACCCACATCTCAGGGAAATGAATCGCCCCCAGAACAGGTATTGAGTGTGAATGGAGGGTGTAATGCCCACGCTGTCGGCAGCCCGATGTGTATCTGCTCCATATGAGTTGGTCTTGCACCTCCCTTCAAGGCTACTGGAGAAAGGTTGCTGCAACTCTGGCGCACTGTACCGTACCCTCCTTTACGCCCACAGGGAAAATCTGCATTTTAGGGGTATATGTCAGATCTAAAAAAATAGCGTCACACCCCGATTCAGAGACCTAGGTTTAATAACTGCCAAGTGCTTAATTACAAAACGGTGAAAGCAGGCAGATCCCCCAGAAATGAACGACTGGATAAGCTCACTTAAAATATGGGCACAGGCAGAGAGTACAGCGCTACACAGGGAGGAAACGGCAGGGCTCTGCAAGTGCCCCATAGCGCAACAATGGGACACCAGACTCACGGCCTTCAGAAATGGAGTAAACGGGGAGGGCAATGACACTGAGCCAGCGACCCCATGATATACTAATTGAAGTTTCCAGGCGGCGGGGAGGGAGATAGCGGTGGATGCCTATCGCATTCTACTACATGATACCCCGTGGAGAAAGTCTGATGTACTGGGGGCCCTGTTCTTTCCTGCCCCGACGCCTAGTGCTGTGACATTAGCCCCCTACACCCACATGAGTCCGAGTTGAGTCCCGATGAGTCTCCAAGTAGTTATTCGTGCAATAACCGGTCCCACACTCAGTAAGGCAATGGTTAACATAATTTTTCGAGATAGCAGCCTTTTAGTTTTGTTGTTCACTATTTTTCATTTACATAAAATATGCTTTATTGATGTGTCTGTTGTTATAATCATGCACCATCCCTTTTCTTCTTTCGCAAAGCCCGCTTAGTTGTAATATCGAACAGGCCACATGTATAGGTCTCCAGCGCCGGATAACGTTGTGTCCATTTGACACAAAGGCCTTAAATAAGGTGGGAAATATTAGCAAGTGAAATTAGAAACATGACCCTTTGATCTCTTTATATTTTTATTCTAGCATAGGCACTGAAAAGCTGCAGAGATATGTGGTGGGCAGGCAATCGCAACAATTTACGTGAAACTCACTATTAGCGATAAGCTGATGTGAAACTATAAATCGTGTTGCTGTAATAGGAACAGTTATTCTATTATAATGTTATTAAGACGACGTTACATGCGGATATACACTGTATTCTCCACATTTTTGCTTTGCCATGTATTGCAAGAGAATGGAATAATATGAAAAAGACCAATAAAGATATATTTTTTTTAAAAGGTGAATGGAGGGTGTACATTTTTTTCTTGGAATATTGCGGGGGTAGAGAGCAAGATCGAGAACACTGAATGGTTGACCCTTGTTAAGAATTTTGATGTGATATGCCTCCAGGAAACATGGGCTGTAGACAATAATTATCACCTGGATGGCTTTAAAACCCTCTTCGTTCCAGGTACCCCGTCCAGGTCAGGGAGAGCCAAGGGGAGAGCTTATCACCTTTGTTTCTCTAGCTTTCCTTGGCATCTCCGCTCACTATATGTCTCTCCCAATTTACACGTGATGTTGTTGTCCGGTGGAAAGAGCAAGCTACTTCTGGTAAACTTTCACAACGCGGGAGTTACACACCTGGATGAGGGCAATATAACTCGGCTGGGGTCTGTACTTCAGCATAGCATCTTGAAAGGTCAGAGTTATCCCTACATTTTTTAACAGGGGATTTTAACACTCATATGTGTGGGAACGCCAGGCAAGGAGGAGTGGAAGCTATGGGCTGTGTACAACAAGCAGGCTTACACATGGAACATACTCCCCACGCAAGAGGTGAGTGCCGGTATTCTGGGTCTGTCTAAAAACAAGGACCCCACGCCAGATGGGATCTTGTCAGATCTCTACATCGCCCACGTAGAACCTGGGTGCCTGTCCTCACAGCTGTTATCAATGCTGCAGTCCAGGTTGGCCGCTCAGATTCTTGGGTTTTATATAGTCCCTGTATTTAAAAAGGGTGATCGGTACAGTACCTATTGTTATAGGCTCATTTCTCTTCTGGACTCTGTGGTGAAGGTGCTGGGCCGCATGGTACTTGACACACTTGTATCTTGGGAAGATGAAAACAACTTTATATCCGATATCCAATCGGCTTTCGTCCAGGTCGTTCCACTGTGGAACAGTGTTTAAACCTGTACATGGTTCTGAACAAATACACTGTGGCTCGTTCCAGCCCCATATACCTAGCCTTCATGGACCTGTCCTCAGCATTCACTGGGTCAATAGGTCAAGCAGTGGCAGTTGCTGTCCTCCATTGGCATCGACAGTAACATCATTTTATTTTTGAGGGATCTTCACCGTGATTCAACTGCGGTTGTCCACTATTCAAAGGATCTGAAAGTGTCCAGTCAGCTTGACATCAAGAGAGGGGTGTGTCAGGGGTGCATTTTAGCATCCTTTCTTTTTAACCTATTTATTAATTCCTTAGAGAAGGCCCTTTTGGTTACAAATGTGGATTGTCCCCAGGTAGGCAAGCGTAGCCTGCCAGTCCTCCTAAACACGGATGACGCAGTCCTCTTGGCGATAGCTAGGTGCCTACATCTTCTTCTGAATTATTTTGCCCTTTTTATGAAGGACTTGGACCTTTCGTTTAATCATTCCAAGTCATTCATTATGCAGGTGGGACCTCGTAAAACTAAGCAGTTCACTTTTAAATTCGGATTTTCGTCAATACCGAACGCCAATGTTTTCTCTTATTTGGGAGTTGTGTTTGACAATTCCTTCAGTTGGTGCCCTTTGCTTACTTGGAAGAAAGGGGATATAGTGAAAGCTTTTGCAGCTGTTTTTAACTTTGCTAGCAGAGTGGGAGGGAAGCCAATAGCGGCTCATTTGAAGATATATGAAGCCAAATATATTTCAAAGGTTAGTTATGGGAGTGAGATATGGGGCCACATTGGGGTAGGGATAGTGCAAAATGCTGAAAACTCTTTCCTGCGATGGGCCCTTTCTGTCCCACAAAGCAACCAGTTTTATGTCGTGCACGAAGAGTTGGGGATGCCTTTCCTCTCAGATGTACTGGTTTTCCGTCCCCTGGCGTTGTGGCTTAATATTTGGGCTAATTAAGAAAATATACTTAGCAAAGATGTCCTATGGGAATGCCTTTCACTTGACCATGTCTCAAGCATCTGATGGCTCTAGTATATAAGAGTTGGCCTCTCCAGGGTAGGTAGGAACTATTTGCTAACCCTGAGCGCATATGTAAGAGGGACCTTACTCTGGTCAAAGAGTGTTTTTTAAAAATGAGCTGCTGTGATAGAGAGGGAAATGAGCTGTGGAAGTCTAGTGTGCGTAAGTACATTGTGTTAAAAACTGTACCAACCACGAACCTTATCTTCTAGGGCTTAAAAGCATCCATGATCTTTTTCTATTCACCCAGTTTTGGCTCAAACTCTTCCATTACCTCTTGGAACACCCTTCCGGCTCCCACAGAGGCCTCGTGTCTCATGCCCTGTGGCTGCAACAGTGAGTTTCCTCAGGACATGATGCACTTTTTTAATGTTTTGTAGTTTTTATGCTGTCCCTAGAAAGTTATTTATTATTCCCATTCTCAAAAAAGCGGGTTTTAGGAGAGAGAGACCAGCTCTTATCTTTTTACAACTGCTCTCTAATGGATTCGTGCTCAAGATTAATTTGGATGTGGCCTTGGCGCTCGGCTGACGCTCGAACTGTTATAAAAGATTTGAGAGTCTTTATCGGCACATACGCAGTCGGCACGCTACATTCTGCGTTTAGCCCTCGAGCTTACAAGGAGGCCATGGCCAATCTGGGTGTTGCATTGCGGTACTCTAGTCCATTCCATCCTGAGGGAAATTCGGTAGTGGAGAGAAAAAACCGGGACATAAAGCAATCTATAACAGCCAGGGTATTAGGTTCGGGTGACGGGTGGGTCAAACATCTAATAAGTGTCCAACATAGTCTTAACAATCTGCCAAGAAGTTCTCTAGGGGGTATCACTCCATATGAAGTCTTTTATGGAACCAGAATGTTAGTAGCGGACCTCGATTTTCAGACTTCAATGGTAGACCAAAAACTCTTTGATATCAAAGATAGTTTGGCTGTCTTACAGGACTTAAATGAAATAAGAAGGAAACAAAGTAACGTGTTCCTGAAGCCAACCACCACTGAAGAGAAACCGACCGTCCCAGCAAGGCCTTTCTGGATCCCAATGCTTGGTGATCTGGTCAGAGAAAAGATCGTGGACAAGAAGGAATTTGGGCATTCTTAGGAACTTGTACCTCTCGAAACCCAAATAACAGTTCGTCAAGAAACGCCTGTCTACAATGAAGTAGCATCTGACTACACAAATGTTACAAGTAATCCTGAGGTTCCAGCGATTTCAACGAATCCCGATGCAATCCCAACAATTGACAGAACTGGCTCAGGCTATTTCATGAACTTTGATACATTTTCCGAGGATCCAAGCGAACCTAAAACTGCGCCCGTAAAAAGATCTTTGAAAGAGCAAGCAACAGACCTTTTTCATCACCTGGAAAACACTTATTTGGTTTCACCATGGATTGAACTTTGGATTGTGTTGGGTGGGCTTTTTCTCCTACTTTGGTTGACTCTGGTAATAACTTTGGGAATGCTGATAATGGAAGATATGTCACAATGGACACAGCAAGTAAGAACATCAACTTACTTCTCAAGCCACACAAATCATCCCATCGTGAACAAAGAGACTTGTCATCAGTGAACATCACAGCCGTTCCTATGCCAGGGAGTATAGCTTGGGACAGACCTAATTATGACATGTTTGGACCGTCAGAGCTGTTGAAGATTTCACACCAGTTCAAGATTTCCTTGAATGACTTTGTTTCATCTAGTACCTTTTCTGATGATTAGGACTTCGAGACTGTTAATAATATGATGTCAGACTTTACAAATCATGAATACTTAAAAGGTTCATCAGATTATGAATAAATTTATTGTTATAATCACTATGGTCATCATTTCTTGCACAAATCTGCAAATCTTAGAAATGTATTAATGTATAACCAATGGGTACATTCTCCTACGCCACCAAAGGGTAGCTCAAAAACATTTTTTAGAAAATGTCCGTACTTTTCAGGGTTCAATGTATCCAATCCGGAATCATTTTACTTTAAAAATGTAAACAAAAACAGGAATGAAAAGTATGTTAACAAATACTAAGCACATTTATTGTACAGCCTTTTATGCTCAACTGTCTTCACTAGGTTTTGAATCTTGGAAAGACAACATTGAGACAAAAACTGTCTGGGGCACAAAAGATTGACAAGTGCAGGGGATAGAAGCTTCATTTAGAGCCTGCATCACCCCTGAGCAAATTATGTTTTTGAATGACACTGTCCAACAGATGTCTTGTCTATACCTACACCTACACCTGCTAGTGATAACACTTCAGAGGGGGGAGTCGATGTACAAACTATTTTTCATCACAATAGAGCAGATCCAGATTGAAATAAATGGTTGATCTGGCCCACAGACACAAACAACTGTCAAGATAGATTCCTGAATTAAATAAAGGGGTTCACATTCATTAGGCCAGAACCAAGATATGTTCAAAGACAGCATCCAGGAATAGTAACAACATACAGTATAGGGAAACTTTGCCTTGATTGGATACATAGATCTAAACTGAAGGATGTACAGCAACACTTATCTTTACTTAAAGATGGTGCTGATCTTAGGGAATTGTTGCTAGGACCAAGAACATTGTGTCATAAACCTTTTATATATGCCGTTATCTTTGCTGCTTATAATGAAGCATGGAAAATTACGCAAGCAGAGACTGCAGAACGAATACGAGAAATTGATCGTATTAATTTTGAGAAATCTCTCTCTGTGGTTGATAATGGGTTAACGAATCTGTGGTCCAGGATATATTCTTTATGTAGCATAGTGTCTTCTGTCATAGACATCATGGAACAGGACTTGGTCATGTTGCAACATGGTCAGTCACAATTACGTTCTATCATGCTATTAGACTCGACGTTGCAAAACCTTCATTCAGGCTATGTGCTGTGACGTTTAATCAATATTACGTCACTGTTTTCAGAATTCGATCTCACTGATAAACAGATCAACTTGGCACAAAGGGGAGCAGACAATACGGTGCTGAGCATTGAAAAACTAGAAAGATTGCCATTTACTGTCGCTGAAAAGCCAGTTATGGAATGGATTATACATGGAACAATCACTCTGCCTGTTACAATTTTCTATTTTCAATATTGCCTACAACATATACCAGCAAGCACATATAAAAGGTTGGGTAAAGAATACATCAAGACATCCTGGGAATTGCCGTACACATACAGATGTTGGAGTGGGGGTAGTGAAGTGTTTCTTAGCGGGGAAAATTGCGAAAATGTACCAAGCCGTTCTCTCCTATGTCAGGGTATAAACTTACACGGGGCCTGCAATAGTTCCTCTAAAAACTTATTCTGCCACCTGCAAGGTTCACCAGCCGCGGTGATTGATCCAATTTTTGGACAACTCTCAAATGGGAGTTACCTTACGTTGAATGATCGCAGCTGTTGTGGCATGTTGCCAGGCATACCATATCTAGTAACTGTGTCAGCCAGGGTCACTTGCTGTATGCAAGTATTGTTTCCTAAAACCAAGACAGCCGGGAGTCGCCACTTTGGCCTTCACTGAACATCTCTTCTATACAAATTGATACTTTAAGCAGAATGAAAGCCATTCTTTTTCAAAAAACTGTGCCACCGACCTCGGTCAAAGAAACCTATGATCTGCAAGTCGCAAGGACTTCTGCAGAGTTACATGCCCTCTTAACTACAAATTGCCCTATACATGTCTCAGAAATGTTAAGTCGTATCTTAAACATGTCTGATACAAGTGGTTTTGTACATGTATTTAAGACCGTATTTTCAGGACTGTTAGCAACTTTTGAAGCAGTCCTAGTAATATTTCCAAACTTTGTGCACTCTGTGTTTGGCGGATTACCTCTCATTTTGGGACTCACTGCAGGAATACTATTTTTGCTCCTATTGCTGCGATATGGCACGTCATTTCACAAACGACACCTAGTTCTCCATGGAGACAACTCTACTAGCAATGAAGTGTCGTGAGCGCATAGTCCAAATGTTGTCTAAGAGAATTAAATACCACATGGTTTTTGTCATTCAGACCAATTAGGCAAGATTGGATCCTACCTGTTCTACGCTGGCTGCTATGCGGAGAAGAATGAGCGTTAGACACATGTCTCACACTCCCATCAGTCATGCCAACGGATGTTGATACTTTGCTTGAACCAGTAACGGCCCATGCACTGTGTTGTCCCCAGCGGCTACCGATTCTGATGACGGCATTCATTGAGATCTCACAGACGCAAAATGCTACTACTGTAATTCATGAATTTTTATCTTGTGTTCTGATTAACTTGGACATATTATATTTATCAATATGTAACTTGGAAGATGTTTTTCTTTTATAAAACCGAATAAAGTTTGTTGATAATAATCACTAGGGGATTCATTTACAGGGTAGCATGGTATCCCTCACAATAACTCCAGGAGTCACAGTCCACACAATGTACATGCTTTGTTCCCCCTACTTCCAACCTTACATATACCCCAATCACCTGCCCAAACCTCTCCCTGCTGATGCCAATGTGGTCCTCCCTCATCCCACAGACCATATTTTTGGCCCCTTTGAAACTGCCCATACAATAAAAATGCTGCAGTTGTAAATACATATCAACTACCATTTGTTGTGTTTGAAACATTTTATTGAATAATAAAACCTAATAAACATAAGCTGATTATTAAAGCAAAACAAAACATCAGTTGCCATGCACATAAAAGACAAAAGTAGTACATAAAAATCAACATACTGTAACACAGCAAAGTTATGTAGAGCACAATTCCTAATTTCGGGCACTCTTTAAAGTTCAACAATAGAAACGTTCATAAAGAACAGGAAAGGAAACAAAGAAGGTAGGATACAGTGATTTCATTAATGTAATGCTTCCTACATATAGAAAAACAAATACTAATTATTTTGCTTATGCAATAAAGTCCTCACATTAAAATACTAAGGGAAATATATTGAACAATGAACATTTCATATGTAATTAGAATTCAATTTGAATATTGTATCCTCCTAAGCATAATTTGACTCATGATTACAACCTGAATGCTTTCTGGAAAGGAACCACATCATGGGGTTCAAAATCACATCTTTTCCAATAATATGATTCAAATGATAACCTTGAAATTTAATTCAATTTGTTGATTTAGTCAATTTTGGAGATCAACAATTTGAATTATATACAACATCCATACACTTTTGTAAAATTGTCTCCTAAACGTGAATTCCATCCACTTTTTGATTAAACACTTCCCATTCCAGCAAGCATCACAAGACCACTTGTTGTTATCTTCCCAATAAGTGATAATGTTTCGGCTGGCAACAACAATAAATATGTTTAGGATTTTACCATGCCATTTCTGAATCATGGTGCACAATAAAATTTAGGAACAGAAGGGCATCTTTTGGTGTAGCATTCTTTAAGGCTTGAAACTAGAATTCCTGATTTTTTGGACATGTAAATGTCATATTTTTGAAAGAATTCTAACAGACCCAGCACAAGCTCACCGAAAAATAGAAGATGACTGAATTGTACTTAGAGAAAATGTGCTGATAAGTAATCTATTGATGTAAAATACAGTGGTCATGGCAATGCTTATAGATCTAATCTATTCAGATTTTAACTCCATAGTTTGTTCAATAAATTGACTGAGCATAATACTTGAAGGTCCATCTCTCAGATCAGATCAGTTCTAGTACAGTTTTAGTTGCGATAACACTAATAGAGACCATTGATAAATAGATTTTAAAAGCCATGGGTGCAATTGATCCTTGGTCTAAATCTAGATTATTGTCTGCAATAGAAACCAGTACAAACAGATCCAATCTAAAATCATTGAATATGTTTATTATAGGGGTTTGGAGTAAACCCAGAAGACACACATTGTTCCTGAAACTCAGAAAATGTATCTAAAGATTATGATTACATCCTATTTTATGTCCAGAGACTGCTTTAGCTGCTTTCCTGTTTAAGTGACATTTGCAATTATATTTAACAAAACATTAACGCTGGATGTCAGAAATTCTGTCTTTAAGTACTGTGTAATAGTTATGTGTGATGGTTTTTATTTGATCTGAAGCAACACTAACACTAAATAGGTACATGCACCGGTTATCATCCAACTAAATTATTAGCATACTTAATTTGGAGGGAATTGAGAAAAATTGCCTCATGTTTTATTGTTAAAAAAATCTACTGGTTCAGTAATTCACAGAGTTTGCAAATGCTAAACCCCTTTTTGAAATGTACTAAGCCCATTTAACAATTCAGAATTTGGAAGGGGAATGTTAATAGTGTCTCTTCTGAATATTTAATACATTGTTAAGGTATGTATTGAGTTTTGAAACCATATGTGGACTGAAAAACAGTAACAGGAGGTAGTAACCTAAGGGAACATTTGTGAATATGAAAGTAAAATGAGGTGCATTAAAAATGCCTTTATTTAAAAGCTATCACAGACAAAGTGGTGTGCTGACTCTACAAGCAACCACTTTTTACCAAATGGATTACTAGTACATGAACCTCAGTATTTCCCATATTGCTGACATTTAGTCTCTAATATTTTTGTAATGTTGTGTAAATATTTGTTCCTGTTAGTTCCCCTTTCAATATTGTCATGAAATGTACCTATTATTTTTGTCAAACATATTGAAATATCTTTATCACAATTTTTGGGGCATTCTAAAAAGTATTTTCACTCTCTAACTTGAAACTTCCTAAGAAAAATATTGACGCCAGTTCCTGGTTTCTCCTAGATCATTTAGCTTTCTCACTAAAACAAGCACAATATTGATTTGAGAGAGGTGGTTATTGTAGTCATACGCACTCGGGTTAGTTTAAAAAAGACCAATTCCTTAATCTTTAGAAATAATACTTGGAAAAGTTTATGTTCAATAATTTACTGATAAAGATATCAGATAAAGATCAACTAATTTCTTCTACCTTGTGGTATCAAAAATATGATAGAATTAACAGACTTCTCTTCTAGATAAATCCAGGTTTGAGAAGTTATTTAATGCGATTATCAACTTTCTGTCTTTTAAACATGTTTTGTCAGTGCACAGAGTATTTTCCCTACATAGATCACAACATTTCATGCAATTATCTGTGCTTGAACGAACAATGAAGGTGTTAAAATGCATTTCTACCACAATCAAGAAACCCTTGGGTCTATGACGATTACAGTTGCAAATAAAGACCTAGCTAAGATGAAATATCCCTTTAAAAGGATGATTTCCCTCACCCACCATAGTTGGCACGCTTCCTTATTGGGAATCTCTTTGCACCATGAAACAACCCACTCACTGAGAGGGAGGAGTTCAGGCATATTTTGTTGTAGAGAAAGGTATACTAAATATCACAATAATGAGCTCAGGGTAGTGGGGGCAGCAGAGTGAAAGTTAAAAGTTAAAACTTGCTAAAGGGTATGTGGTTTCCATTATTTGTAGGCCCCTGGGCCAGGATTAAAAACAAGGACACTGTAGGAGAAATATATATGCACTGTTAGAGTCAGTAAGAGGTCAACATGTTTCAGCCTATTAACCCTCCTAAGAGGTGTTTGCGGCATTCTTCAGGACTTAATCAAAAGTTGTGCCGCTCAATGTACTCAATCAATAACAAGCATTGTCATAGCCAATAGGTCTCGCCTTTGGGACCTTATAAGTGTTTAGCCATGCATATTCAGTAACAATGTGAAAAAATTACTATTAAAAAAGAGAAGCCTATAAACTAACTAAGCTAGACGTGACTTTATAACTGGTTAATCAAACGTTTCTGGAGGTTTAGTATATATAAAAAACTCCTTTTTTCTATGGTGTGTCATATAAAATTGATGCTCTAAATTTTGGTAAGAGTACACAATGTCAAAAAATTCAATACTGCTTTTATATCAATTTACCTTTGAAAGCTTGAAGTGAAAGACAATTCTAAGTGGCATTTGGTTATGAGTAGGCGCTAATGACTATTTCTGGATGACAATGTAATTAGCATTTTTTGTATAAGATGTGTTAAAAGTATGGGTAGGGAAAATGGCTATTTTGGCCAAAGGCTCCCCTTTCTATATGCATGCTAGTTTTAATTTGTAAACAGAATCACAATTTGTTATGTGGTACACTGTAATGTTAGATGAATCTGTTTTACCCTTCTGATAAGCAAGGGATGACAATGAACTGTTTTTTCGTCCCTGGTTTTAAATGGATTCAGGTTGGAACAGACAAGCTGTTGGTTGACTTTACCTCAGAAAATGGTTGTTTCCCGCATGCTGGTTTCATGCGACTTAAATCCCTGCAGTGGAAGAGGCGGCTGCATGCCTGCATATATGGCCAGATCAGTACTTGGCTGTTTAGGTTCTCCAGTGGGGCTAGAATAGAAGCTGTTAAGGGCAGGGGCTCAGCTTCCCATTGGTGCAGCTGGTGCAGTGGCACCAGGTCCCAGATGCCTTAAAGGCCCACTGATCCCTGATAACTGCTGTTTGTCACAGTTCAAACAGAGGCCTGAGGGGCCCACAGAACAATGATTATTGCTGTTTTCCACAGTCCAAATAAACGGGAGAGGTCACATTTCCTTTCTTGCCTTGGGGCCCAGGGCACACTGGCTAGGCCACTGGTTAAGGATGCAGTGGGGAAGAGGTGGCAAGACAGGTGGATTATCTAAACAGCTCAACGATGACTTCATGCCTGGGTATTAAAGTATTCATTACAATTAAAGACTGAAGCAGGAATAGATATCATAATATAGGAAGGCCTATGTACAAATGCAACTCGATTAGCGGCTGCCTTTAACTTCTCACTTATCACCTCTCCTAATTTACAGTTTTATATTAGATGCAGACATAAATCGTGACCTATGAATATGTTTATCTATCTTTAGGTTCAAATGACCCATCTTTTCCATATGCAAGTATCAGACAGGTCGGAAACGCCTAACAGCTTTGAACTTGATAAAGCCACATTAATCACTGGTCTTGAAATGCAAATGGCAGCATTAGGCACGCAGAGGTGTATTCTACGTAATCTCATTATGTTCAGGATATGGGAGAGTGTTTAGGGCATAAAGCACTTTGATGAAAACATTTCTGCAAACATAGAAATTCAATCTTCCTTGTCCTACCCTAGTATAAAAGTAGTACCACATTCTTTGTATACCTGAATGAAATAGGCACACAAAATAGTACCGTATTTAAAGGCCCAGTTCAGAATTACATGGAAGGTGCACTGTCCCAGACTACACAACGGTGCAGTTTTCAGTGGGTGCTATCATCCCACACAGGGGGAGTACACCAGATTATGATGGAAAAAACAGGTGGTGCCCCAACGTAGGCGCAGTTGTAAACCACCAGTCTGCTTACATAGTAAAGCGTCTGGCAGCTATTAAGTGAGGTGGCACGTTTTCCCTGTAGGTGGTTGGGGTCTGTCACCATCCTGTCAGGTGGGGGTATACATAAATGCGCCTCCTGACTGCTTGTTTGTCTTTTTGCCTGTGTCAATAATACATTGGAGTCCTTGGGGGAGTAGTCAATTTGTATTCATGAAAGACACTTGTGTTTCTCGGATGTGTAATCCCCAGATGATGCCTGAACTGTCCCCCAATGGGCTAATTGTATATCGTATTGAATTGTATGTTCTTATGAGGACTGTTAATAATAATAAAAAAGATTTAGTGAGTGTTTATTGCCCTCTATGTAACTCTACTTCTAAGCACCTAATACAGCTTGTACAGTGCTTACTGTCATCTGCTCACTTACATTATGCTTATTATGCTTAATATAAATAGTGCACAATTTAGGTGTTTATGTCTGCCTACAACGTGGACATGATACAAATAGCAGTACCTACAAGGTGGATGGTACAATTCAAAAAGAGTCTAAGATACTCCAGCACAGATGAATTTGCATCAACATTACGGGGCATCAGTCTTGACGGCAAGCCAACTTAAAACTTATCAGTATTGTATACATTATTATCAGAGACTATACTTGCCTTTTGGATACAACTTTACAATGGAATTTTATTAATTTGTGTACAGTTGTGTGTATACAATAAAACAGCCTCCCCACCATAATTGATCTGTCTATTCATCTTGTTGGGATCTGGAGTAGCATGCTACTCGCCGAAAAGCACTTCAACACTTCATCAGGGGTAGCAAGCGCTATATAAATGCAAAACTTTCCCTCTTCTATCCCCCCACAATCTTTTTTAACCCAACTAACAGACCAACATATCCAGCTCTCATATACATTTTATATTTCCCTATACTAATTCACCACTAATCATTTTTGGATCCTGGAGTAGTGTGCTACTTGTCGAAAAAGCGCTTCAAAGTTCGTATGGGGTAGTAAGTGTTATGTAAATCTAAATACATTACAATTACTGTTTACATCGGGCTGCACTAACACGAGGATAGAAGTAGAGTACGGATTAGAGTTTATCTGCCCAGAACAAAGCATACTACAGAAAGTGTGTGAACAGTCTATATGTTGTGCACCTGGCAGAGAAAAACACAGCAGAGGTGAGAAGAAAGTAGGTAATCTGATGGTCAGACCTATGTGGAAAGAGGCAATCACTTTGGTCAGAAAAGAGGGCTTACACGGAGGACTACTTTGTTTGGATGGACAGCAAGAAAGGGAGATCTGAAAGATAAGCCTGAAGCTCACTCATCCTGCAAGCAGAGGTGATGGCAAGCAAAAAACTGTCTTCTAAGGAGGCGAAGAGGACAATTATGTAGGCGCTCAAAGGGAGCACACATAAGATAAGTGAGGTCAACTCCCACTAGGGTATTACGAAAGGAGAAGGAGGAAAGAGATGAGTAATGCACTTCAGAAATCTGTTAACAATAGGATCGAAGGCCATGATCAAGAGCTCGGGGTACCAGACTTGGGACTGATCGCGTTTGATCTTCTTCAGCAATCTTGGCAGAAGTGATACAGGAGGCCGCAACTCCACTCGCAACTAAAAGGGTCGCCGAGCGAGAGCCGCTTTGGAAACTCTAACACGCAGAACTGCTGACATTGAGCGTTCTCTTCGGTGGCAAATAGATCTAACCAAGGCTCTCCCCACTACTGAAAGAGACCTAGCACGACCTTCGAGTGAGGATGCCATTTGTGATCCATCATGCATTGGCGGCTGAGTTTGTCCGTCCTTGCGTTCAGTGAACCTGTTAAGTGTTGAACTACCAGAGATATGCCCTGATGTTCCAGCCATGTCCAAAGGCGAAGAGCCTCTTGACATACGGGCCACGACCCCACCCTGCCCTGTTTGTTGCAGTACCACATGGCGGTGGTGTTGTCCTTGAACACCTGCACCACTCTTCCTTTGACAGGAAGAAGGAATGCCTTCAGTGCAAGACGAATCGCCCGGAGCTCCAGAGAGTTGATGTGGTGCCTGGACTCCGCCAGAGATTAGAGGTCTTTGATCTCCACCATTCCCATATGGCTGCCCCAACCCAGGAGTGACGCATCCGTCACTACTGTGAACTCAGGTTGGGGAAGGTAGAGGGATCTGCTGTTGACCCAATCCTGGTTCGTGAACCACCACTGCAACTGACTTGCAGTCCCCTCTGAAATCTGAACGTCATCGGAAAGATTCCCCTGGTGCTGCGCCCACTGAAACTTCAGGTCCCACTGCAGAGCACGTATATGCCATCTGGCATGATGCACCAGCAGGATGCAGGAGGCCATGAGGCCCAGCAGGCTCAGGGTCATTCTCACCGAACACCAGGATGGAGGCTGAAACATCGGTATCATAGCCCCAATATACTAGACTTGCTGCTAGGGTGGATAGACCCAAAACTGTGTTGTGTCCAGAACCGCTCCGATGAAAAGGAGCTTATCGGATGGAATCAGGTGCGACTTCAGCACGTTAACTGAGAGCCCCAGGAAATGCAGGAAGTCCGTCGTAGTCTGGAGGTGGGAGCCTTCAACAGCCAGTCGTCAAGATAGGGGAAGACTGGAACCCATGATCTGCGCAGATGAGCTGCGACCACCGCCATCACTTTCGTGAACACCCGGGGGAGGGGGGGGCTGGTAAGGTCAAAGGGAAGCATGGTAAACTGAAAATGCGTGTGGCCTACCGTGAACCGTAGGTAATGCCGGTGGGCAGGAAAGACGGGGATGTGAAAGTAAGTGTCCTGCAAGTCCAACACTACCATCAAATCTCCAGGGTCGAAGGCAGACAAGGCCTGAGCCAAGGTTAACATCTTGAACTTCTCCTATACTATAACAAAAACAAACTGCAAACATCCGGGCCCAACACTAGGTGGCCATCTATGCACAGTGTGTAATCTGCAGCTCATATGCCTCGAGCATAGTTGTTTCCCGCATGCTGCTTTCATACAACTTAAATCCCTTCAGTGGAAGAGGCGGCTGCATGCCTGCAGATATGGCCAGATCAGTACTTGGCTGTTAGGTTCTTCAGTTGGGATAGAATAGGAGCTGTTAAGGGCAGGGTCTTAGCTTCCTATTGGTGCAGCAGGTGCAGTGGCATCAGGTCCCAGATGCCTTAAAGGCCCACTGAACCCTGATAACTGCTGTTTGTCACAGTTCAAACAGAGGCCTGAGAGGCCCACAGAACAATAATTATTGCTGTTTTCTACAGTCCAAACAGAGGGCAGGGGTCACATTTCCTTTCTTGCCTTGGGGCCCAGGGCACACTGGCTAGGCCACTGGTTAAGGATGCAGCAGGGAAGAGATGGCGAGACAGGTGGATTATTTAAACAGCTCGGCGATGACTTAATCGCAATTAAAGACTGAAGCAGGAATAGATCTCATAATATAGGAAGGCCCATGTACAAATGTAGCTCAATCAGACAGTTTGGGAACGCCTAATGGCTTTGAACTTCAGAAAGCCACATTAATCACTGGTCTTGAAATGCAAATGGCAGCATTAGGCACGCAGAGGTGTATTCTACGTAATCTCATTATGTTCAGGGTACGGTAGAGTATTTAGGGTATAAAGCACTTTGACAAAAACATTTCCGCCACCTTAGAAATTCAATCTTCCTTGTCCTACTCTAGTATACAAGTAGTACCACATTCTTTGTATACCTGAATTTAATAGGCACAGAAATTTTACGGTATTTAAAGACCCAGTTCTGAATTACATGGAAGGTGCACTGTCTTAGACTACACAATGGTGCAGTCTTCGGTGGGTGCTCTCATCCCACACAGGGGGGAGTATACCAGATTATGCTGGAAAAAACATGTGGTGCTCCAACGTAAGCGCAGTTGTAAACCACCAGTCAGCCTACATAGTAAAGCGTCTGGCAGCTATTAAATGAGGTGGCACATTTCCCCTGCAGGTGGTTGGGGTCTGTCACCATCCTGTCAGGTGGGGGTATACAATCAATGCGCCTCCTGACTGCTTGTTTGCCTTTTCGCCTGTGTCAATAATACAGTGCAGTCCTTGGAGGAGTAGTCAATTTGTATTCATGAAAGACACTTGTGTTTCTTGGATGTGTAATTCCCAGATGATGCCTGAACTGTTTCCCAATGGGTTAATTGTACATGGTATTGAATTATATGGTCTTATGAGCACTGTTAATAATAAAAAGATTTAAAAAAAAAAAAGTACAGTGCAGTCACAAGAAAAAAGGTTTTCCCACATTTGAACGTGGCCATGCCCAATGCAAAAGAAAGCATGCCCGCTTAGAACCTCTTCTACGTGATCCACACTACATGAAGGGCTATGTAAGTGTCTGCAGCCTCTTCTGTAGAACAAAAGCCAAAAAGCCCATAGGACGCAGAAAGAGGGTGCACCCCGATGCTTCATTATGTACGAGGGCCTTTGCTGTTCATCTGTACTAAGCGAGTGAGAGCGTTAGTAGAGTGTTTATTGCCCTCTATGTCACTCTACTTCTAAGCACCTAATACAGCTTGTACAGTGGTACTGTCATCTGTGCACCTACATTATGCTCAATATAAATAGTGCACAATTTTGGCGTTTGTGTCTGCCTACAATGTGGACCTGATACAAATAGGAGTACCTACAAGGTGGATGGTACAATTCAACAAGAGTCTTTGTTTTCAAAACACAACACCTGACACTTTGCACTGAGAACTTTCCTACGACATGAGAGAGTGTGCTTTGAAACTTTCATATCTTTAACACGAATGCAACATTCTTTACGTTTTCATAACAAAACAAAAAAGAAAAGACGTGCTTTGTGCAAAAAAGATTCAAGTCAAACAAAAAGGTAGGTTCAGGGACCCATTCCTGTATACAAGGAACACGCTGCCTCGAAACAATTACAGATATAACAACCGTAGGGTCAGAGACCCATACCTGTACATGGGGAGCCAGCAATCCGTTATACCACGGCTGATGGAGGACGGTGTCCAGAGCAATTGCTGTTGCTTGTATAGAGGATCCGGGGCTCGCTAAAGCCGAATTTGGTGTGTGGCTACTCACTCAGGTTGTATAATCGCATCACTCTGATGCAGTCACGAGCCGCGAGTACTTGGGAAAGGTAGTTTCATGCCGGCAGCATGAATCTGAATGAACGCGCACTAAATGCTGAAGGCTTTCGTGCCTGTCACACACAGCCACTTCTTCCCGTGGAATAGAATCACTAAAGACGGACCTCCATCGAAGTTAAATGCAAACACCACAATGTACTGGCATGTGTTTTTAAAGGGTCAGAGGTGTATACCCAAGGGCAGAAGACCCATTAGGAAAATAAGCACACCCCCCGAAAACCAGATTGCCCATAGTAGAAATGAGTGATGGGTGTGTAAACCATGTCCTTTGTACTACACATGTATCCTATTGCAAGTAGTCAGCACCTTATGTCTAAGGGTATAAAGATGTAAGTGCACCCGAATCAGAGTGCCCAATGTTGTATGGATAAGTGTAGGATGTTTGGACCATGTCCAACGGAAAGTTTGTTACAGGTATCTGGTGGTGGTAATCTTCTTCTAAGCTTATGAGAATATAATAAAAATAAAGATATATATGAAAATATAGAAAAGAACAGGCAGTGTCCCTCGCACATATTCTAAGGCACCTGGTTATCAGGAGCCATAGTTCTATATGGTTAGTCATCCGTATTCTCTTGTATGTTAGGTGACCGGTGGCACTTCGCCACACACCCTGAAAAATCGCTCACGTGGAAAAGGTCAAGTCTAATGGCGCCCCCTCCGTCAGGGAAGGGACAACTCCCTTGTTCCTATTGCAACCAATGGAGATTTGGGACTATCTTACATGGACATGGGAAAATGGTGTTTAGGCCTGTCCGATCCCAATCACTGCTTTTGCTCCCATGGTTTGTCTGTGCCAATTGGGATTGCAGTTATATGTGTGTATCAACGATATTTTGGTCATCTGGCGAGGTGAAGATCAATCTATCACTACCTTCGGGAAATCGATTTGAAAGAACTAAGAGTGTGGCATGCCAATGAGTGCTTCCACAACAACTTCAAGAAAATATTGTCTTACCTTATAGGCCCTATTAACGACCACAAACAGCATTTTCATAAAGTAAACAATTGGTTTAATAAGGAATTCAGACTTTCACGTAGATATCGGGGTAAGGCACTTTGCACAAAGGACATTTCAGAAATCAGTCTGGGTGGAGGTACAAAAGGGCCCCGGCTCAGGCTAAGAAAGAATGGGAGGAAGAAACACCAGCAGCTTACCTGAATTTCTGGCCGACGGGCATTGCCGTGAGGGAAACGGCGGGACGACAACACGCCGGGAGGCGTCCAGTGTAACCGGACCACACTACCCAGCACGCCCTGTGCCTGCAGCGCGCCCGTGACGCGCAAAGAGCGCCCGGAGGCGCCAGTTAAAGCCTGACCCCCCGGGAGCCTAGTGGGGGAACACCAGCAGCTTACCTGAATTTCTGGCCGACGGGCATTGCCGTGAGGGAAACGGCGGGACGACAACACGCCGGGAGGCGTCCAGTGTAACCGGACCACACTACCCAGCACGCCCTGTGCCTGCAGCGCGCCCGTGACGCGCAAAGAGCGCCCGGAGGCGCCAGTTAAAGCCTGACCCCCCGGGCGCCTAGTGGGTGAACACCAGCAGGTTACCTGAATTTCTGGCCGACGGGCATTGCCGTGAGGGAAACGGCGGGACGACAACACGCCGGGAGGCGTCCAGTGTAACCGGACCACACTACCCAGCACGCCCTGTGCCTGCAGCGCGCCCGTGACGCGCAAAGAGCGCCCGGAGGCGCCAGTTAAAGCCTGACCCCCCGGGAGCCTAGTGGGGGAACACCAGCAGCTTACCTGAATTTCTGGCCGACGGGCATTGCCGTGAGGGAAACGGCGGGACGACAACACGCCGGGAGGCGTCCAGTGTAACCGGACCACACTACCCAGCACGCCCTGTGCCTGCAGCGCGCCCGTGATGCGCAAAGAGCGCCCCGAGGCACCAGTTAAAGCCTGACACCCCCTCTCACCCCGCGAGTCGCGCGCGGGAGCGACCGGGAGAAGCCCGGGACAAGGGCGGGGCCGTCTGTGGCCGTCAGGGGCCAGAAGAGGCCGGGCAGGGCCACCCACCTTGGTTCGAACTGTGAGTACCTGCAGGATTGGTATTGAGGAAAGACTGCTTTCTCCCATCCGTTTTATAAACTAACATTTATTGAGACTTTGTTGAGTAACCCCAAAAATGTCAGTCCAAAGTACCCTACCAGATAACTATTTATTGAAAGTAGTCTCTAGGATCAACAGTGACAGAAGGAAATCACTGGGGAAAAGTACTGTTTCTGACCTACCACTGATCCAGTCTGCTGATTCTAACAATTGTAATAATCCGGACATTAGTATCATGGAGACGGACGCCGTAGCGGAGCTTGACAATAATAGTATAAATTTTATAAATGTTGATCTAACTATGGTCCCAGATAATTCGATAAGGGGGGACGATGAAACATGTGATAAGTCTGGGGGGACTCCTCAGCAATCTGGTAGGGCTACCAAGTTTATGCGAGCCTGTAGGAAAACGGCTCCTAAACGAGGTAGCCATATTACTAGAAAGAGTAAAAAAGACCCCACTCATATGGAGCTTACTGAGGAAATAGGATCTGGGGGTCAAGATAAATTTGTTTCTATCAAGCCTGACCAAATTGACCTATTATTGAGTACAATCTACAATAAATTTAATATGGTGGTAGAGCCTTTGTTAAACAAAATAGGAGACCTACAGGCAGAAGTAGCTAGGTTAAGGGGCGCGGTGGACCAGCACGCTGATAAACTGGAAAAGTCTATATTGCATATCAAAAAGCCAGCGTGCACAGCTACTGTCTCCACAAAAGATAGGGTGCAGTTATTACCTACAACTAGTGCCCCCCCCACCAACACCAGGAAACACCCTCCTAAAGAGTTAACTGTATTGTCACCTACTGTGACCCAGGAGGTGGGTAGTTCTTCAAGGCAACCAAATGTTGGGGAGACAAGTTCTACGTCGGGTAATACACATAATGATAGACCTACATTACCAGCCCCTAAGACAGCACCGGCACCAGTGGTATCAGCACCTTCAGATGCCACAGGGGGGTCCAATGGGGTACCCATACGGACATCCAGGCGTCCAGTTGATCTTCCATCTGATTGTGTACCCTACGTTGTGGTTTTAACCAACGTCCCAATCTTAACCCAGCCCCCAAATGATTACGAGACGGCGGAGTCTTTGAGGAATAAAACAATTTCCTGGTTAAGTCGACATTGTGGCTATCCAGTTGGCTACTCTGATCAAATCATCTCTATCAGAAGAGTCAACTGGATTGGTAACACCAAAAAAACCTGTGGGGGGGATTGTGTGATTATTAATTTTAAGCACCCGCAACATGTTGCGACTGTCTTACTCAGAGCTGCCGCAATAACGCAGTCAGAGACTGAAGTAGTCGCTAGACCACTGGGCTACTTTTATAACCATTTAAGCAGGCAACCTCCAGCCAGTTGTAAGGAGAGGGTAATGAGTAATTTTACCTATCCATCTCTAGTAAATAGACCTGAGATACCTAACTTCTGCCCTGGTCTACAAAACGGCTTATTTACTCCACCTATGCAAATGGGGAATACTATGTTAGGGGGGAATAACCCGTTAATACATACCCCCAACCCATTTGTATCTTTTGGTAGTACGCCTTTGTTTGATAGTGGAATGGTCTACCAGGTCCCAACTCAGAACAGGTTTCAGTCCCTGAGTTACTTAGACCAAAACGATTGACATGAGATTGACCCGTTACGGGATGCTGTAAATAGTACTTTTGATGAAGAAGTAATTTTGTCTACAGATGTATTGGGTAACGATGTGAGCTTAGACTGTATGTCGATAGGGGGTGATGTCTCAAATTTAATACCTAACATAGAGCTTTTTAATTCAGAGAGTAACATGCCCATACTCAGTGTTGAACAGCCTATTATAAGCCAAGAGAGTGAGAAGGTAATTTGTCACATTGTCAGCTGGAATATTGCTGGATTAGCGGCTAAGGAGGACATGTTGGGATGGAAGGACTTTATGCATCTATTCAGTATTCTTTGTCTTCAGGAAACCTGGTGCAAAAACTTTAATGGCATCGATGGTTTTGTATCATATGAGCTTCCAGCAGTACCGTCAACCCATGGTAGAGCTAAAGGAGGGTTGCTGGTGTTGATCTCAGTTAAATTACCCATCACAGTGAAAAAGTTTGTTAATGTGGGGGCTCATTCACAAATTCTATGGCTTACATGTGAAGCTGGCAGAAATATACTTCTGATTAATTTTTATAATAATATATTTGATGGCACAATACATGTTGCAACTAATGAATTAGACATGACATTGAATAACCTTGTGAAGAATGTTATGTTTAAAGTATTTTATTGAAGCAGGGTGGGGTAGGAAACAACAGGGTAAGGAAAGAAACAAAATAAACCACAGGATCTGCACAATCGGTGCGTATGAGACAGCAAATACAGCAAAGCAGTTACATCTTTTCAATAAGCTTCTTTCAACTCAGGAACACAGCTTTCGCGCCTGTAGTCACATACAAATAATGAGGGGGGGGGGGAAGGAAGGACGGGGGAGGGGAGAGGAAGAGAAAAATAGGGGGGGCAAAGAAAAAGAAAATAGGGGGGGGGAAAGGGGGGGTGAAGGGTGGAGAAGCATCCCCGCTCCAAAAACCTACCTAACCATACAGAACCCCCCCAACTTCCATACCCCAACCCACCCCCTGTACTGTGCCATTACCATCAGCTCTTTCGTCCCTCCAGTAATCCCCGCTGTACAATGCCCGCCCCGTCCGATCAGACAGGCGGGTCCGGTGGCGGCGTCAGCCGTAGCAACCTAAGATATCTGGGACAGGTAATCTCCCGAAACTCAGAGCACAACAGGCTATGAAAGGGCGCCCACAGTTCCTCAAAAGTATCAGTGTCTCCCAGGGCTACTAAGGACATCTTCTCCATTCCAAGGACATGCCATAACCTATGCAGCCAGCCAACTACCGAGGGAAGTGTGGTAGAGCGCCAATGTATGAGAATATTTTGCACCGCTGACCCCAGAGCAATCGCAATCTGTCTACCCCTCCTGGACCTGAGTGGGTACATCAACCCATTTGGCAATCCCAGTAGAACATAGGCAGGGAACCTCGGCAGCTCTATCCCAAAACATTTGTCCACTTCACCCAGGACCTCCTCCCAATAAGGAGCCAGAAGGGGGCATTCCCACAGTATGTGTGTAAGTGTACCAATATTGCCACAGTTGCGCCAGCACGTCCCCGGTATTGCCCTGTCCATCTCGTGCAGTTTCTCCGGGGTGCGGTACCAATAGGTCGAGATTTTGGTGAAGGTCTCCGTAAGACCCATGTGATAGGCCGAGTGGCGTGCGCGGAAGGAGATGTGGTCCCATTCCTTGTGGCTCAACACTCGCCCGAGCTCCCGCTCCCAACGTTCCCGTCCAGGGTTGTGAATATGAAAGGAGGGGGGCTGCAGCATTTTATACAGATCTGAGATCAGTTTAGCGTCCGACGTGCGAGTGATTAACCAGCGCTCATACACCGTGATCTCCCGGTTTGCCGTATCGCGCACCTGGGGTTGGAGTGCCCAGTGACGCGCCTGCATGTATCGCATGCGTTCCGCCTCTGGGAGGCCGTAATCCCGCCGCAAATCCTGGAAGGGGACAACTCCCTCAGGGCTGTACAAATGATACAAGGTGCAGCAGCGGGCCGCCCGCCATCGCTCATAAGCACCGTGCTCCATCCCGGGGCCGAAGTCCGGGTTGCCAATGAGCGGCGTAAAGGGAGAGGGGAAGGTAGTAAGCTCATGCCTAACGGCCACCGAGTCCCACGTCCGAAGCGGGACCCG
Organism: Lissotriton helveticus; assembly: GCF_964261635.1. NCBI lineage: Eukaryota > Metazoa > Chordata > Amphibia > Caudata > Salamandridae > Lissotriton > Lissotriton helveticus. The sequence continues at coordinate 2,231,870 of NW_027611692.1, read as the reverse complement.
CGTCACCAAAGACGCGTAGAGGTTAGGGGGTCGATGGGCCCGCTTCAAGAATGGTACTTCCTGTAGCGTCCTACCCGCCACCGCCTGGTCCTGGAACAGCCAGTGCTTATCAGACTCCCACCGACTCCATTCCACCAGATAGCGGAGTTGGGCGGCCTGGAAATATTTCCGCAAGTCCGGAATCCCCAGCCCCCCAGAGTCGGGCGCCAGCGTAGCGATGCTCCTCTTAATCCGCGGCCCTGCCATACAAACCGTGCGATGGCCGACTGGGTCTCCGCGAGCCACCCCGCTGGGGGCTGGAGCGGCAACGCCCTGAAGAGGTAAAGCACCTGAGGCAGGAGGGTCATCTTCACCGCGGCCACTCTGCCCAACAGCGACAACGTGCCCTTATCCCACCGGCCAAGTTCCTCTCTGATTTTCGTGCTCAAAGCCGCATAATTGGCCGTTACCATCGCCGGGAGGGAAGGCGCCAACAGGATCCCTAAATATGGAATCCGGTCCTTGGACCAGCTCAGAGGGTAAAGCCTCTGTAGTTCCGCTCTGGTGGCGCTAGCAAGCGAAAGGTCAAGGGCGGCTGACTTCCCTAAGTTCACCTTGAAGCCCGCCACTTCGGCGAATAGGTCCAATTCCGCAATGCAAGCCGGTAGCGACCTCCGCGGGTCGTCTAATGTCAGAATGACATCTGCGTACAGGCTAATCGCATGATGGAATGCACCCATCTTGACTCCGACAATGTCGGGGTTCTGCCTAACCCTCTGAGCAAATGGCTCCATGTAGAGGGCAAAGAGCAAAGGGGACAGTGGGCACCCCTGTCTCGTACCCCGTTCAATGGGAAAGGGCCGAGAGCTGCCTCCGTTCTCCCGGACCACTGCAGATGGGAACCGGTAACAATTGAAGATCAGATGACGGAACTTCTCACCTATCCCGAACTTGCCCAGGACCTTCTCCAGGTAGGGCCAGTGCACCCTGTCGAAGGCCTTCTCCGCGTCTATGGACAGGAGCATCCTCTCCCCTGGGATCCTGGAGGCCTTCTCAAGAATGTGGGTCACCCTCTTTGTATTGTCTACTGTTTGCCTGCCAGGCACAAAGCCCGCCTGATCCGGATCAACCATGCCCGGGAGATGCAGTGCCAGACGTGCCGCTAATATGCTGGTGAATACTTTCAAATCCGTGTTCAGCAGCGAGATAGGGCGGTAGGACCCACAGGCGGTCCTGTCCTTGCCCGGTTTCGGGATCACGGAGACCGTGGCCTGCAGAAATTCGGAGGGGATGGCGCCCGGCTCCGCAAAGGTGTTGAAAAGGCGGGTCAGCAGAGGCGCCAACTCCTGACAGAAGGTCTTATAAAACAGAGGGATAAAGCCATCCGGTCCTGGGGCCTTACCCGGTTTGAGCCGGGATATCGCCGTGACCACCTCCTCGACCCGGATGTCTCGTTCCAGATACTGAGCCTGATCTGGCGTTAACGACGGGAGCGGCACCGATTCTAGATAGTCCACCTCAGCCTGGGCAGAGGAGGTTTCTCCAGTGTAGAGGGCAGCGTAAAAGCTGCGAAAGACGTCTGCTATTTGCTCATCAGCCGTGACCAAACCTCCGGCCGAGTCAACCAGTTCCTTCACTCGGTGCTGTTGGTGCTGCACCCTGAGTTTGTTGGCCAAGAGCCTCCCGCACCGATCCCCCCCCGTGTAATACTTGTGTTTCAGGCGAAGCATCGCATACTCCGCCCGGTCCATGTCCAGGGCAGCCAAAAGTTTCCTGGCTGCCTTCAGCTGCCTCCAAACCCTGGGGGCCCCCGTCCTATGATGAACCTGTTCCAGCTCCCTCACCTGCCGGGTAAGCTCATCCCTCTTGAGCTGTCGCTCCTTATTCTCAGCCGAGGAGATAGCTATAAATTCGCCCCGGAGCACAGCCTTCAGGGCCGCCCACTGTGTCGCGCGAGAGGTGTCATCGTTATCGTTCACACTCTGGAAATCCAAAATGGCCGCGCGGATCTGGTCCACTGTCGACCGCTTATGCAATAGCGTGTCTCGGAGCCGCCAGACTCCTCTCGGCCGAACCACCGGTGGCAGAGTGAAAGCACCCTCCACCGGCGCGTGGTCGGAAAGAGAGAGGACCCCCATATCTGCGTTCGAAGCCAAAAGGAGCATTGGACCTGACACAAGTAGATGGTCCAGTCGCGCATAGGACCTGTGAGCATGTGAGAAGTAGGAGTATGCGCGGGTGGTGGGGTGAAGGTGGCGCCACATGTCATGCAGGTCCAGCTCCTCAAGTCGAGTTCGAATCGAGCCCGAAAGCTCACCCAACTGGTGGCGCCGCTGCACAGACCTGTCCATTGCCGCATCAAAGACTAGATTCAAATCACCCCCTAATACTATGTGCCTATCAGAGGTGGATGCCATGTCATCTAGTGCCCTGTGCAAGAATTGGTCCTGGTGGTCATTGGGGCTGTAGATAGTGCCAACAGTCAGTACTAAACCCCCCACCCTGATCCTATATGCCAGAAGTCTCCCCTTCTGTTCCGCTACTTTGTGCAAGACCTCTCCCCTGAACCCCCTAGAGAACAAGATCGCCACCCCTGCCGTCTTAGAAGCACCAGAGGAGAACAGCTGCGTGGGGAACTTGGGGGTACGCATCCTAGAGCAGTCCTTAGCCAGCAAATGGGTCTCCTGCAGCAGGCAGACATCCGCCCGGGAGTTCTCCAACAAAGATAGCACAGCCCGCCTTTTAACCGGGTTATTCAACCCTTTCACATTTAGAGTGATCACTTTAAGAGCCATCAAGGAGGGGAATCAGTGGAGCACACATCAAGAAGCAGAGCCCAGCAGGCAAACATGGAAGTCACCACACGAGGCCTCAACACAGTGCAACTACGAGCGTCCCCATGGCACAGTACAGTCCCCGAACCCCAACACCCCGCAACCGGAAAAGCCCCCCCCTCCCCCCGGAACCCCACACATCCAAATCCACACCACACCCAACAACAAGCCCCCCCGCTAGTCCCCAAATTCAAAACATCCCCCCGTCGGTCCCATTCCCGTACCCCACTTCTCAAACTTTGCAAAAAAGACATTGTCCCAGCCCGGTCCTCATAAGACAAGGCCGTGGTAAATCAGTCTAGTGGACGTCCAGCCACCACCTCCAGCACTCGCCATTCCTCCCCGCCCTCCCCCTGAATCCCCGCACCTGCAAGAAGAAAAAGCTAGAGCAGACTCCCCCCGGAGTAAGTTCAGGCCGTCAGGGCCACTTCGCCGTTCACCGCCACTCTGGAGGCCTCCTGGATGGCGGACGCCATGTCCGCCCGGATCGTGGGCGAGCCCGGTCGCTCCGACGGTGGAGAGCTCCTCTCTCCCACCTGCTGCCATCCGTCACGAGTGCTTCGTCTACGACGCGGTGCCGGGGTGTCCGTATCAGATGCTGTGAGGCCCAACACCGCGCAAACATCCTGGAGGGACCGGAGCTGGTGCAAAGTACCGTTCCATCGAAAAATCAGGCGGAAAGGATGCCCCCAAGAGTACTGTGTCCCTTGCTCCCGGAGGAAGTCGGTAGCGATCTTGAACGATTTTCTCTTTTGCAGCGTGACTGTAGATAAATCCTGATACAGGGCTACAGGGTGGTCTCGGAAGCGGAAAGGCTGCTGCCCACGCGCTTCGCGGAGGATCCTCTCCTTCAGGGGGAAGTCCGGGAGGAAGGCCAGAATGTCCGGGGCGGGCGCCGTGGCTCTGCGGGGGCGACCCACCCGATGTGCCCGGTCTATACGGATCCGAAAGTCTTCCGACTCCCCCAGAATTGCACGAAAGAGGGCCACCAGGTATGCAGTCACGTCTTCACCCTCCTCGCCGGACGGCACGCCACGGACCCTGATGTTATTCCGCCTGGATCGATTTTCGAGGTCCTCGGCGTGGGCCTGCAATTCAATCTGTTGTTCCCGCAGCCGCAGGACCTCCTGCTGCAAATGGGTGATCTCCTCGTCTCTAGAGTGGCCAGCTTCCTCCACGGTGTTGACACGCTCCCCCAGGGAGTCCATCTCTCTCCGTACTTCACGAACCTCCCCGGCCACTTCACGCTTCAGCGTTTGAAAGTCCTCCCGCAGGGAACTGAAGAGCGACTCAAGAAATGATCTTGTCACCGGGGGCTCTCCGCCATCTGCACCCCTGGCCGGGGCCGGGGAGGTCGTGGTGGGCTGAGTTCCTCCACTACGCAAGGCGCCGCGCCCCAGCATGTCCGGCAAGGTCCGGTCACCCCTTCTCTGTCCTCTAGCGTTCGACATTTCAGCTGTGTAGGGGACGTCGAGGTTGTCCGTCCGGCAAAGAGGGCAGCCGCGCCGTCGCAGCTATACACCAGACGGGGGCAGCGCCACACCAAGAGCACCAGGAAGGCCGAGCCGCCAGGCCGGAGTTCACAAAATGGCCGCCCTGTAATATCAATAGGCCAACGCCCAAGAAGGAAGGCCTATCCTCTGCTCGGGTCCGGTAGCGAGAAATCCAGCCGGTAGGCAGACTCACGAGGCGATGGTCGCCGGGGTCAGCAATCCCGGGGGGAAGATCTGCTCCAGGAGCACAGTGCCACCACTCCACCTCCAACGACCGGCCGGAGCGGCCTCTCAGGACGAGCCCCTTCGATCCACGGACCAGCGTAGCAGTTCGATGCCGGCTCCGCCTCCGCCTATCTCCTCCGCTCAACTCCGCTCCCCGCATCCGCCGCTGGCCGGCTCCGCTTCGCTCGCGAAGCCGCCGTCGACTCCCACTCCGACAGCACAGGCACTTCAGCGGGCCTCGCACAGGCGGCAGAGCGCTCCGTCAGGTTCTGAAGCCCGGAGGTCTCACGGCTCCCGGCTCACACCCGGGCCGCTCAGCGGGCTCCGACCCAGGCTATTCCGGACAGGATCTCACCCCCAACGGGGCTAACAAAGCTCAACAATCGATCCACACCTCCACCGGGGGCTCCAGGCTCAGTTACCGCGTGATCCGGGGGGGAATCAGCGGTTACGAGCGGCGCAGGATTTCAGGGGTCCGAGAGCTCTCGGCGAGTGCGACCTCTCAGCCCGCCATCTTGGCCACGCCTTTGTGAAGAATTTTAATGGAGTATTTGAATTTATTTTTGTGGGGGATTTTAATGTCTCTGTGTGCCCACTATCTTCTCAGAAGGTTTGCGGTGTGTATAACCGTCTAGGGGATGCTGATGCCCATTTCCCTCATCATACTTATGGGGAAACTCTGAACAACTTTTTGATACAGTATGATATGGAAATTATGGACCATGTTAAAAATGATGTGGGTGAAAATATTCCAACTTTTAAAGGAAGAGGCGCTAATACCATCATCGATTTTATTTGCATGTCATCAACCCTTGCTTCGTTATGCCCCACGCCTAAGGTGATTGATATTATGTTAAGTGATCATAACTGTTTGGTTACAGAATTAACTTTTTGGAACAATGTTTATGCTCGTGAACAGGGTAACATTGTTAATATAGAACCCCATAGACCGAATGGGTTTAGATTGAGGTGGAAGGGAGAAAAGGCGGATATAACATCTGATTCCATCATTTCTAGTTGTCTGAGGGAAATCACGGCAATACTAGAACAGGATGACACCTCAACTGACAGTATTGACCACTTTAACAGAATTAATTCCACCATTAACAAGAAGTTTACTAAAGAGGCTGGGTCCAAGAAAAGATGTCAAAGGGGTTGGTTTGACCATGCTTGTTCTATTGCCCGGATTGATCTTAAAGAGGCTTTAGCAGCTAAACCAAGGGATAAGAACCTGGTGGTTCAACTTAGACAGGGATATAATCTGACCCTTAAACGCAGAAAAGCTGAGTTACAGCAGAAAGCATGGGATAACCTCAGCCAAGCAGCGGATACGAAGAACTGTACCCTGTTCTGGTCCACGGTGAATAGCCCATTCATAAAAGATGATAAGGTGCCAGAACTCACATCTAATGTGAGCATGGAATCCTGGATCCTACATTTTTCTAATATTTTTGATTCTAGTAATACAACTAATTCCCATGAAGAAGGCTGGCCCATCTTTGCCCTAAGTATTACTATAGATGAAGTCATGGATAGTATAAGCACCAGTAAAGGAGGAAAAGCCCAGGGTCCGGATGGCGTCCCCATAGACGTATATAAGACTGCACCGGAGATTTGGGGCCCAGTGTTGACCAAAATCTTTAACGCAGCCATCTGTTGCAAAATACCGTCTACCTGGGAAGAGTCAATAATCATCCCCATTTATAAAAAAGGTGACCGGGGGGATGCAAAAAATTACCGACCAATATCCTTACTGGACTCATCTATTAAAATTATGAGTAGGGTCCTCCTAGTAAGACTAGAGGAGTGGGCTGAAACCAATGAGATTTTAAGCAACTGCCAATTTGGTTTTAGAAAAGGCCGTGGTACCATTGAACAGTGCCTGAATTTAGAGCTTTTGGTAGGGAAATACACCCAGGCCAAAAAAGGGTCGCTTTATTTATGTTTCGCTGACCTAAGCAGCGCTTTTGATTTGGTAGACCACGCTATTTTATGGGTCAAATTATTAGAAATGGGGGCACCAGAAGGCATTATATATTTCCTTGCCCGCTTGTACGAAAAGCTCCGCACCAGTGTCCGTTATGGACCTAATGGGGAATGTACGACCAAGTTTAGGATAGGAAGAGGTATTAGACAGGGGTGCGTTTTAGCGCCCCTGCTTTTTACTCTCTTCATAAATGAGGATGATTCTGTCCTGCAGACAGTCGCTGCGGATGCCCCTAGAGTAAATAATTTTAATATACCTGTACTACTCTATGCGGATGACGCAGTGTTACTGTCTAGGACTCCCCTGGGTCTTCAACGTTTGATTGACCGTTTTGTACAATTTATTCAAAGCAGGAAACTGGTGATCAATAAGTCTAAAACATATGTAATGGAGTGTGGACTGGGAAAAAGTAAAACTAAAGGTAAAACCCACTATTTAATCGATGGTGAATCGGTTAAAAAAGTTGAACATTTTTGCTATTTCGGAATTACTTTTTCTAATAATGGGAGCTGGGCCACTGAACACAAAGTTATCAGAACAAAGATGATCAGGAGTGCCAATGGGGTCTTCTTGTTTGCCAAGAAGCTGGGGAATAGACGTATTAAAGACATGCTAAAAATTTACCAATCGAGATGTCTTTCTGCGGCCCTTTACGGGGCTGGCATCTGGGGTGTGTCATCCCCGAGGAGCCTTCAGGTAGAAGAAAATATCTTCCTGAAAAGGCTCCTGTGTTTGCCCAAGTCTACCTCCAACTCTTTGGTTCATAAGGAGACAGGGATCTACACCCTAACTGATATGACCATGTTAAGGCCCCTATTATTATGGCGCTCAATTTGGCTTAGCGACGGTACCTCATTGAACAGAGCAATCATCAAGGATTGTCTTTTATTAGACCAGCACTTAAGGATCCCTTGGATTAAATATATTATTGAATGTTCTCAAAAGATTTTCGGGACCAATGTGATTAATGATCCGTACAGTGTCTCGGATATCTCCAAGTCAATCATGAAAACAACTTTTATGAAATACTGTGACGAAAGGCATTCTCTGGAGGATTCTAGGTTATCCACATGTGTACTGTACAATAGCATGAATGAATTTATTGGATTTAGTCCGTATTTGTCACAAGTTACTAGAGTTTCGCATCAGTTTGTACTAACCAGAATGAGGATGGGTATAGTACATTATCTTGTTGCGTGCCCTAACATTAAAACGCGCCCTATTGGCCCATGTAAATGTGATAACAAAACGGAACAGAGCACTAAGCACTTTCTTGTAACATGCGAATTGTATAGGGAACTACGGAAATTCTACTTGAAGCCTATGCTAAACAGATTTGGAGTAAGAACTACTACGGATGCTATGAGACTGCTTTTTAACTTGATTCATCCGGACATATGCTTTTTTACTGCTACTTTTATACTTAAAGCTATTAGCGCCAGGAAAAGTATGTGTTTTTAATATATGTAAATATTTTTTAATTATTTATTCCATCCTCCACTGGATATTTTGTATCATGTGTTTTCTTTAATGAAATATGTATTTCAATATATTATGTGTATTTGCAACTGTATGTGCTTTTATGGACATGTTTTTTAAATGTTCTGAATAAAGCTTTATGAAATGAAATGGGAGGAAGAAAGACGACAGGAACTCAAATTGGCTCGCTTTCTTAAGAACTCCACCAGGTTTTGGGCACTTGTAAAGTGGAGGGGAGAGAGGTCTCTGCTTCACCTCTGCAAAAAAACATTTCTCCCCAGACCTGGGTTGATCATTTCTCCAATCTTTATTCAGTCACTCCTTTTAATGAGCCGGACACTATGCTGGGGACTGTGTAAACAGACAACTCTATAGCTGTAAACAACAAAGGTACCAGAGGGTCTCAGGTAAATGTGCCCATAAACACAAAAAACCAAACAAGAACTCACCCTTACAACCAGGTTATGTCACAGAGAGCTCGCCGTGGATGAGGACAAATACCCATCAGTCACCATTCGGATCCGCCCTTCATCATTTGGGATTTTATCCGTACCACCCGTCAGAGATTGTTGGTACTCTCCTAGGAGGTCAACCCGGTGGTAGGGGGTATCCTCACTGGAGTAAAGAAACGACAGTGTGGTATACCACTCGATGTAGGTGAGTGGTAGAAAAGATGGGACTGGGGTGTGCAGTGCAAAAGAAGGTGTGAAGGAAAAAAAGACCAAAAGAAGTGGGTTTAAAATTGGTTAAGAATAAGCACCAAGCCAAGATTTATTTCAGTTGTGCTTACCATACCAATGTTAAAAACAGTGCGCCCGCTGACTGTCTAATTATGTGGACAGCCTCAGGACAATATGGTCGACTAGTTTCAGCAATTAAAGGACTGATTTTGTCATTGCTTTCTTCAGGACCAGATGGCCAGGACGCCGGCCAGGAGTACCGACGGTTAGAGCGGTGCTTCATTTTTCCCCTGAGCCACTGCCAGGTGGGGTGAGGCCATCTGACCTTACATGTTAAGTGATTTGCACAGACTGTAAGGACACCCAGAACGTACAGGTGACTGTTTGCACTTGTTTTGTGTTTCTAGGGTGCAACTCTTTTCACTTGGTGTAGTAGCTTTTATTCTTAGTTTTTGGTCCTGAAGAAAGCAATGACAAAATCAGTCCTTTAATTGCTGAAACTAGTCGACCATATTGTCCTGAGGCTGTCCACATAATTAGACAGTCAGCGGGCGCACTGTTTTTAACATTGGTATGGTAAGCACAACTGAAATAAATCTTGGCTTGGTGCTTATTCTTAACCAATTTTAAACCCACTTCTTTTGGTCTTTTTTTCCTTCACACCTTCTTTTGCACTGCACACCCCAGTCCCATCTTTTCTACCACTCACCTACATCGAGTGGTATACCACACTGTTGTTTCTTTACTCCAGTGAGGATACCCCCTACCACCGGGTTGACCTCCTAGGAGAGTACCAACAATCTCTGACGGGTGGTACGGATAAAATCCCAAATGATGAAGGGCGGATCCGAATGGTGACTGATGGGTATTTGTCCTCATCCACGGAGAGCTCTCTGTGACATAACCTGGTTGTAAGGGTGAGTTCTTGTTTGGTTTTTTGTGTTTATGGGCACATTTACCTGAGACCCTCTGGTACCTTTGTTGTTTATTGGTTCTGTTGGGGATAGTACCCAGAGCTCGGTCTTTAAATCTCCCCTAGGTCCCCCTCCACCGTATTGTGTTTGTTGTAACTCTATAGCTGTACCTGGCCCTTTCCTTGACCTGGCTGATACCCTCAGCTCTGGATGCAATAACCAGAGGTCGAGCTCCAGTATTAGACAGCATTGCAGCCTATATCCTTCTGCTAGAAAGAGATAAATTGTCTTGGTATAACCTTTTCTTAACTAATGCCATTATCAGTGGTGCCCCAGTACCTGACTCTTGGAAGGGAGCGGACGTCGTCCCGATATATAAGAAGGGGGATAGATTCCATCCAGCCAATTACAGGCTAATCAGCTTGATTAACTGTGCAAAGAAAATTTCTGCCCAATTGGTCTTGAGCAGGATTGAGGAATGGGCTGCTGCTAAACCCATCATATCGTATCCCCCTTTCAGACAGGCTTTCGGAAGAAGATATCCACATTTTATCAGGTTTTCTGCTTCCTTTTATTCTATTGGAAGATCGTTGTGGTCGGCAGGGCAACTTGTATGTTACCTTCATTGACCTTAAATCTGCTTTTGACCTGGTTCCACCAATCAGGCTATGGCAGGTTTTGGGTGATATGGGCCATCCCAGGAGGCTCTTGAGGCTATTGATCCGTCTACATGAGGGTAATTATGCCCAGGTTCGCTGGAGAACCCAGGGCCAGGTGACTGAACGATTTCCTATCAATTAAGGTGTTCACCAGGGCTGTGCACAGGCGTCCACCCAGTTTTCTTTATTTCTTAATGTTGTTCATTATCTGCCCTTCTTCTCAATTGATGCACCATCCCTGGCTGACACAAAACGAACAAGTTACTTATCTTATTTATTTATTTGATTTGTAAAGCGCGCAAATACCTGAAGGTGTCTCGGCGCTGGGGACAACTAGCATGAACCAGACTACAGAGTAGCTAATTGAGTAAACAGCCATGTTTTTGTCATTTTTCTGAAAGCAAGTGAGGACTGGCTGGCTTAGATATGAATTGGGAAGGAGTTCCAAAGTTTCGCTGTAGCAACAGTGAATCGCTTGTCACCCCATGATGCTGTCTTAGTACGAGGTACCTTTAGCAGGATTGCTGTGGAAGAGCGTAAGGCCCAATTTGGAATGTAAGCATCAAGGACCTCATTCAGAAACAGAGGTCATGAGTTACGTGAAGCTTTGTATGCAATACAGAGAGCTTTAAACTTAATTCGATTTTTCACAGGGAGCCAATGATACTGGTGAAGTATATGTGAGATGGATTTGTATATGGGGGTACCGGATAGCATTCTGGCTGCTGAGTTTTGAACCGCTTGGAGTTTATGGAGGACTTTGCTCAGAGCATTAATAAGGAGCCCATTGCAATAGTCAATGGTGGACATAACTAAGGTGCTTACTGGTGTCTTTCAAGCCCCAAGAGAAAGGTAAGAGCCTTTTTATCATTCGCAATCTATGGAATGATGATGAAACCACAGCGATGGCATGTGGGACAAAGGACAGGGGCATGGCTTGGACGCCGATGCAGGCAGCGGTGTGAGCGCTGAGCTCTGCCCGCAAACCCTGCTGTAATCCTGTTAAATGACCCCCTAGCGCCCCCCCAGGCACCACCGGGGGACGACGCGACGGAGAAGAGCAGGCCCTGGGCGATCTGGACTCACCCGACGGCGCAGCCCGATCCCCGTGAGGGGATTCCGACCGGCGCTGGCCGCGATCAGCTCACTCAAAATGGGGGCTTCTCGGTGTGAGAGGAGCTGCAAAGCGCCGTGAGTGTTGTGGGCGGGACTGAGACTGCACTGCGGAGCGCGCTGCCCTTTGCGGCGGACGGACTGAGGGGAAACTACATCGGCTGGGGCCCCCGAGGCTAAATGGGCAGTGACTCGCTGAGCCCAGTGCCAAAGGAGCGGAGCGGTCTTGGAAGAGGAGTACTACTGGTGGGGGCTTCTCTTTGGTGGAGCCGCTGCGGAGGGCGACGCGCGCTGACTGGAAGCCGCGGCCGGAGCACCGGCGATTGCGTCGAGCGGGCCGGGAGGCGGGAAAGTGGGGCCCTGATCCGCCCTTGCCCTGCACTGCGGACCGGAGGCCATTGGAAAGGAGGCCGTGATCCGGAGCTCGCGGAGGGTGGGGCCTTGACCCGCCCTTGTCCTGCATCGTGGACCGGAGGCCGTTGGAGCAGAGACTGTGATCCGGGGCTCGCTGAGGCCTGCGGGGCTCAAGGGGCTGAACCGGAGAGCGAGGTGAGGCGGCCGCCGGAGCTCTGGACGGCAGAGGCACACGCATTTGGCCCTGAGGTGCGGCTAGCGGCCTGGAAACGCGAGGGCTGAGCCTGGTGCCTTGAAACACTGGCTGACTATTGCGGAGTGATCGGGTTGCTCTGCACGGGACCCACGGGGGCTGCCTGCACGTGGATGGAGCCGCATAGTGGATAGACGGGAGGCACACTGCCCAGGGATACTGGCTGGCACTGAGCGGCATGGGCTTGAGGTCGCGGCGGGCCCACCGAAGGAGCGGCCCTACTGGGAAGAAGGGCACTACCTGCACAGTACTGCGGGGACGCTGAGATGCATGAGTACTGGCGTGGGCCCGGGGCTACCCTGCATTGAGCTGCGGGGTGACCACCTGACTCGCGAGTGTGTTGGGCCACACAATCCTGAACTGGCTGCCATGTCTTGGCCTACGCAGTTGGCATGGCGCACGGTAGGCACTGGATTGAAGTGCTGATAGAGGCGACTCAGCGGAAGATGAACTGAACACCTGCTCAGAGGCCTGGAGGACCTGCCGGACTGAGGCTTGGACCCCGTACCTACCCGACGAGTGCGGTGCGTTTGGGGTCCACGGCCCCTTCCTCTGAACTAGGCCTGCTGACACCATGGGCAAGCCCCGAGGGAGGAGATCCCCAGCCCTCTGACGCAGAGTCCCCATCTCAAGCTAAACAAGATGCGCATGACCTGGCACAGGAGCCTGGACTGCAGCAACAGCTGGATAAGATACTATCCGCCATCGCTAACTCGTGAACTGCCCTGCAGCAGGACATTGCACAAGTGGCGACTGGGCTGACCCTACTGCGGGCGGACCACTCGAAACTATCAGACCGGGTGAAACATGTGGAAGATGTGATCCAATAGTTAGCATCTGCACAGATGCTGCAACGATGACGAGCGCCTTAGACCGGATAGCAGTGCTGGAGAAGCGCACGGAGGATGCAGAAGGAAGAAATAGGCGCAACAACATTTGTGTGGTGGGTCTGCCTGAGAAAACGAAGGGGTCAGACATGGTGAGATATCTGGAGGATTGGCTGCAAACGGAGGTGGCACCTGTGGGCTTATCTGCCTTGTACACTCTTGAACGTGCGCCCCGCGTCCCTACTAGACCCCCACTGCAGGGACGCCCTCCTAGACCGGTGGTGGCACGCCGGCTACATTTTAGAGACAGAGACGTGCTTCTTTAAAAGTCATGCACAGATGGACCCTATCAGGTCGGCAATATTCCCGGATTATTCATTTGAGACTCAACGGCGCCGCGCGACCTTCCAAGCCGTGAAAAAAGAACTGCGCACAGAGGGAATACAATATTCCCTGTTATTCTGGGCCAAGCTTCGCATAATACTGGATGGGAAAACGAGTTTTTCATGAAGCGCCGGAGGATGCGTGGACTTGGCTAGAATCCTATAGTGCTGGGAGGGATGGACTGGAACGCGAGGCAAGGGCAATGACTGAGGATTTGCTACCCCGAAGATCACAGCGTATAAGACGCCGGCGACGAGGTCTGTGGAAACCATCGACCTCACAAACTGAGCTGGAGCGCAAAGGGGCGTTGGCGGCGGTCTCAGCGATCTCTGGCGAACTGTTGCTGACTTCTCCGAGAGGTTCGGACCTGGAGAACGATAAGGATGAGTCGGAGGCAGACACTTCAGCATCAGAGGGTGTGCACTTACCACTGGTTACACCGGGAACGGCGGACAGCCTGATGGATGAGTAGACTGTGTATTGTGCGGGGAGGGGGGCCTGCTATGGTCTGGTGTGGAGTGAAAACGGGGGGGTATAGCAAATGTGGTGCACCCCTTAGGGGTCTTACTGGCACTGAACTGAAGGAGAACCCGGGCTTCACTCAGGGTGGACAGTACGGACTGTAGCTTAGGTTAATGCGATGTGTGGAACTATGCTTGGGGGAGCTGAGTGGGAGGGATTAGTGGGGGGTTCTAGGGGCGGAGGCTGGGTGTGGCGCTGACTAACTACTGATTGTGTGCTAGGCTCCTTCCAGCCCCCACCGGATGGTTCCCAGTTAGATGGCCTTGACACCGGTTGAGGCATACGTTGGGCTAGTTTGGATGGGATTCACTACGTTAGTGCCTGTTCTTGGGGGGGGAGGGCTGTGTTGAGGGTGGGGTGGGATTGTTGGAGGAAAGGAATGATTTATATGGGGGAGGGAGCCCGCCGGAGTGGTAAAGATGTAATGTGAGGTTTCTGTGTTTTTTAAGTCCATTCTATGGGTCCGTTACGTGATGTGAAATGTGTGACTTGGAATGTGCGGGGATTGCACTCCATGCAGCGCAGGTATAAAGTACACTTCTACTTAGTGCGTAGAGGCGCGCAAATAGCCTTCCTGCAAGAAACAAACCTGACTAGAGCAGAAGGGCTGGCGCTGCAGCGCAGACGGCGGGGGAAACGTTATTACACAACTTACTCAGCTTTTGCGCGAGGGGTGCTGATTTGGATTAGGGCTGGGGTCCCCTTCCAAATGATTGACCACCTGGTAGATCCCGAGGGCTGCTGTCCTGTGGTCCTCGGAAGCCTCTATGGGCGGGAGGTGACACTTTGAAGTATTTATCGTGGAACACTTACGGTGCTTCGACCACAGAGCTTACTTAGCCCGCGCACATGCTGAACGGGATAAGGTGGGTAGGCTATTGGCATGGTTGGCTGATCCCAGCCCTAGGTGTGTGCCCATATTGGCATTGACTTCATCGTCGGGACGACTGGAATATACGCAACATCAAATAAATGATTGGTTTAGGTCCTTCTACGCGGACTTATATACCAGTTGCTTACAAACAGGGGAGATGGATGTGCAGGCATCTTTGGAGGACCTCGAACTGCCTACCGTCGTGGCGGAAGAGGCGGAGTCACTTGGTCGGGACATCACACTCACTGAAATTCGTTGTGCCATTAAACAATTGGCGCCCAACAAAACTCCGGGCAGCGATTGGTTGCCCGTAGAATTCGATTTAGCATATGTCGACCTCCTGGCCCCCAGACTGTTGACGGTATATAAAGAGGCCAGGCCGGGGGGTGTGTTGCCGACCTCCACCAGGGAGGCCATCAACATTCCCCTCCTTAAACCAGGGAAGACCCCGACCGACCTGTCCGCGTACCGACCTCTATCTATGCTCACCACTGAGTATAAAATACTGAGTTGTGTATTAGCTACGAGACTCCTTCCCTTAATGACGCGGCTGGTACACTCGGACCAGGCCGGCTTCAACCCGACTCGCAATACTGCTGGCAACATACGCAGACTAATACGGATACTAGATGGGGACCATGGAGCGGAGGGGCACGAAGTTGTCCTCTCGGTGGACATTGCTAAGGCATTTGACAGCTTGGACTGGCCCTACCTATTTTCAGTCATGAAAGCCTTCTGGCTTGGCGAGGGATATACACGCTGGACTGAAATATTATATTCGTCGGCAAGTGCCAGAGTGAGGGTTGGCAGAATTGTATCCTCTTCGTACCCAGTAGGGCGTGGTACTAGACAGGGGTGCCCACTCTCCCCGCTGCTCTTTGCCCTAGCGATGGAACCGTTAGCGGCAAGGGCCATAATGGGGAGGGCATTTCGGGGCTTGAGGCTCGGTGGTCAGTCACATTAGATCTTATTATATGCAGACGATCTGCTGCTGTTTTTGAGAGATGCGGGAGGTGTATTAGAGGGAGCGAGTTCCTTGCTCAGCGAATTTGGGGATATCTCTGGTCTGCGAGTAATTGGGCGAAGACATGTGTGTTTCTGGCAGCCGGAGCGTGTGTCCAACCTGACCTACAGCCTGATTTGGTATGGGAACCTAGGTGCCTTCCCTATTTGGGGACGCACGTTTATCATAGGCAGGAAGATCTGCTTGATGGTAACATAGGTAGAGTGTTACGGGGGGCTTAAGGGCAGCATGCATTTCTGGGGGACTCTGTCACTGTCAGTAGCAGGCCGAGTAGCATTGTTGAGAATGGTGGCGCTCCCTCGGCTTTTATATTTCTTCCAGACCTTGCCTATATGTATACCCGTCGACTATTACGGCAACTCTGCTCTATGGTGGGGGGCTTTATTTGGGGAATAGGGAGGCGCCGAGTGGCGTTGGATACTCTGATCCGCCCAAGAGCCGAGGGAGGCCTAGCTGTCCCTGACTTTGAATTATATTATTTAGCTGCACAGTTCCAACACCTCACCCAGGCGGTGGCGCAGGAGTTTCGAGGGCCGGAGAGAGAGACTGAGCCAGATGTTCCGCGGCATGTTCTATCGTTTGTGGTACTGCAGCAAAGGTTACGGGCTACCGATTTGTCATCTGCAGAATATGTCCTGAGACATTGCTGGAAACGCTACCACAGCAGAGTTGGGGTACAGCGACCTTACGGCCCGGAAATACCGTTGGGCATGTGCATGGCCCTGCCACATGGTGGAGATTGGTCTGCCCTCGCGGAGTGGGAAACACAGGGACTCTAGATGGTGGGCGATCTATATGGAGATGGTGTACTATTACCTTATGGCGCATTACAGGACACCTTTGGACTCCCGCAGGGTCACTTCTTATTGCATGCAGCCTTGGTTGCCGTCATCCAGAAGCACTGGGGCACTGGCCTTTCGTAACCGTCAACGAGCGAGGCGTGTCAATATGTAGTGATGGCAGCGGGCACGTATAAGGCGGTCACTTGTTTATATAAATGTATGCTGGGAGAGGGATTGGCACCGCTGCAGAGGCTACGTGAGCAGTGGGTGGTGGATTTAGCTAAAGAGATACCTGACGCGGCCTGGTCGCAGATAATTAAAAGGGCATGGAAGGGCACCAGAAATGCTAGATTCCAGCTGATTCCATTTTTTATATTGCACAGGGCATATCTTACGCCGGCTAAAATCAACCAATATTTCCATGTTAATATGGCTCTTTGCCCCCGTTGCAGATTGGACATATTGGGAAGAGATAACCGCTTTACTTTGTAATATAACGGGGCGACAGATCGCTCCGAATGGGGGGACTTGCCTGCTACATTGGTTTCCGCATACTAGCAAAACGAAGTTAACTAGCAAATTCATGGACTTAGGATTGGTGCTTGCTAAATGAGAAATTACATCCCACTGGAAAGCAGCGGCGGGTCCTAGCTATACAAGGTGGAAATCTGCATTCCTTAAGAGGGCAAACAGCGAGAGCTCAGTTCAATTACAGCAAGCCCATAGATCCCATAATGACAAGGCATTAGAGGCGGCGCGAGCCTGGGAGGCCTTTGTGACAGAGCTGAAAGCGACAGATCTAGAAACTGACTCAGAGATGAGCGCATTAATGGCTGAGGGAGACCAGTAGACTAGGTATCTTGATATTGAGGCGCAGAGCGTGAGGCGATTTCCGGCTTCCATAGTAGTCAGGATGCTTAATAATGTTGTTAAAATGAGGTCACCTGGGGAACCCGTACAATATGACTCACCATTTGATCCCACTTAGCCTTAAGACAGTAGCGCCGGCAGGGGGGTGAGGGGGAGGGGGATTTTGGGGCGGGCATCTGAGGAAGAGTAGGATGAGGCTTTGATGCAGAAGACATTAACCATAGTAGCATGGAGAATTATAGGAACTTTGACACTGTGGCAATACTGGTATTGAGGTGTATCTATGTCTGGGGTTGATTTGGGATCGTTGATTAACCTTGATTGTGTAACGATGTCACTATCTCCTTCTTCCTAATGGTCGGGCTCCATGTAGAAGCAATTTCCCATCCTCTTATTTGTTGTGGGTGTTTGAAAATAACAAATAAATAATAAAAATAAAAAAATGAGGGACAAATGACAGTCTGTCGTCAAATATGATGCCCACATTTCTGACTTTGGTGACTGGCAGTGGAAGGGGCACCAAAGAAGATGGCCACCATGAAGAAGATCAATTTGGCAGCAATTTGCTGAATATCATAACCTGTGTTTTTTCAGAGTTAAGTTTAAGGCAATTGTTGGCCATCCAACAACTGATGGCCAACATGCCTTTCTGGAAATTAAGCTGCTACTTCATCACCATCAGCGGTGAAGGTCTTCCGGCCCACCATCACAGGAGGGCTGGTGCAGCTTCTCACAGACAAGACATCAATAACGATGGTCTCATCAGGAAGTGTCACACTTGAACGTGTTTGACAGCGAGCCGAGGATTCACTGGCTGCAGTTGTTTGGTCCGATGAACGGGCGATGGAACTGCTTAGTTAAATGTGAGTTCCTCCCAGGTACGCTGCCCAGAGATACAGAAGAATCCTTACTAGGCTGTATTGAATATAGTTGAGAAGCATATTGGAGAGGTGGCGATCTACCGTCCTGATGAGGCCATGGTAATTAACTGGAACGGTCGAAACATTGACTATACAGGGGCTATTTCATATAAATTATGTCTTCTAAGAATCGCCTTTGCTTAACTTGTATTGTACAAAAGTATTTATAGCCCCGTTTCTGTGTACAAAATGTGGATCGGACGGTTTTATCATCAAATCACTTTCATCTGAGCCCTGCGCAGTCATCACTCAACGATTTTTATATACCCTTGCTGCTGAGAACACAATTAGAATTTTGGGAAATGAAAAGGCCTCATCTGAATTCTAACCATGATAAAAATGGTGAATTAATATCTGAAAAAACCAAAATATGTGTGGAGGGTCAAGGGGAATCTTTAACGACCTGTCCGCTCGCTCCCCAACTGTCAAGATTCAAAACACAACAGAGCAGACCAGGTCTAAAAGGTGGTGTGTAGCTATACCAGTAACTGTGGAGCAGTTGGATGCGGGTGTGAACACATGTGCTATTAAAAACAATGTGCTATTGAAAACAATGGCTAGAACAAATCCCATCAGCCCACCGTTATGGTGGAGTTCACGTCATGTGGGAATTGCTGATCAAACCATACCACGTCCGACCAATTAGTGCTGGTGCGGGAATGGATGTCTGTGATCTAGCCATGTAATCCATCATAGAGTGGTGTATATGGAGTGGTGTATATAAAGTGCAGTGCTCAAGTGGTAGTGGTAAATAAAATTGACTACATTGACTCTGAGAAACGTTCGATCAGAAGTCCGTGTGTCAAAGGTTAAAAACACGGCAAGTAGTAAGACTACCCTCTGGCGCTATGCAGGACGGGCGACATGTTTCAGCCATCGGGGCGTTGCCCCGGCTTTCTTCAGGACCATAGATATATGATAGCTACTGCAACTACAAATAATGTGTCAAGTGACAACAAACAATAAGTGTACAAAGAAAGAAGTTACATATCTACCAGGAATTTTCATGCTTGGATACCCAGTAGAGGGAAAGAAGAATATCTTCTTCCTAAAAAACAAATTTTTTTTACAACAACACTGAATATCACCCCCACATCCGTGTGAATGCACAGAAACAGCATAAACAAACACACCTGCATAAATAATGTTGCATTCAGCATTATATAAAAAGCATTATAGCTTTATCACCCAGAGGCATTTCCTCACAGTGATACTCACCCAGCTTTGTGTGGGTGAAGACCTCACCTCACCCGGCAACCGCTCGGGAGTTATGAGGCCCCGCTCTGCAGTGTAGAAAAAGGACACAGTGAGCACACAACTCTACAGTGCCCATTCTGATTAGTCTACACAGTAACCCAACAAACGTGTGATAGAAAACCTCTGTCAAACCATGAACCATCCCACACTGAGACTCCCATTAGGCGCTTCTGAAAATACACATACTGCGGTATTTCTCATGTTCAAAGGACACAATATTGATAATTATATATGTCTCTAGACAACTTCTTATTATAAAAGTGCCTCTAGACAACTTCTTTATAACTCCTGAAAATCACAGACTGTTTGACATTCGTGGGAGGTCCTGAGAAGTACCACCGGGATAGCTGTCCAGGACACCCATAGTCAGAAACTACATGGTCCTTTTAGACCTGGTCTGCTCTGTTGTGTTTTGAATTAATATCTGGCCAGGGCCTGCATATGTGATACAGACCTGTTAGATAATGAACTCATAGGCCTCTGTAGTTGTTCACAGTGGTGGTGAGTGGACAATGGCAGTGTCCCTGCTGCTTTTACAGCGCGAGCACTGGCGCTTTCTGTGATTCACGGGTGATGGTATTTTAAGCTGATTGAGCTCATTTTAAATAAGTGTGGGGCATTGGGAGGAGAGCGATTAGGCTCCCTCCGTGTGCTGCTATTCTTTGCACTTTAATTTTAATAACTTGTATTGGGGGCATTTCGCACGGCCGAGGTCTCCTACCTGAAGGCAGTTGCAATCACGGCACGCAGAAGGGCTGGGCTCGTCTCTCCTTCCCGCCTCGTTCTGAAGCCGGTGATTAGCACCGTTTGAGCAGGGGGCGTGGAAGGTCCGAGCCAGCCACTTCCAGTGTGCAGAGGAGGACGGGCAGCGCTCTAGTTGTTAGGACGCTGTGGGGGGATAAAAGGCGGATGTTGAATCGACAGCGCAGCGGGCGCGACGGAGGCGTGCCTAAGTCGCACCTAAGTCAAGCCCGTCTGCGCCCGTCCGCGGTCGAGTGCGGGCCAGGGCCATATCCCCTGCCCCAACGGGAAGGCCCTTAAATTGGAGTAGGTCGCAGCTGCTGTCCCTCCGTAATGCCACCCCAAGCTCCTGCCTGCACAGTATGAGGGTGGAGGAGAATGCGGGTTGTGGGCACTGTCATTTTGCCTACAACTTAGAAACATAAGCTGGATGTTTACGATTTGCACACTGAGAAGCAGTGGGATCTCGTGTTTCTCACTGTGACTTGGCTTGATGATTGCTCGGCCCCTGATGTTATGGAGGCGTTACTGGAAGGCTACACTATGATTAGGCCGGATAGACCTACCGGCATAGAAGGGGGGGTAGCTATCGTAGCCAAGCAACGCTTACGATGCCACTTAGAGTACATCGCCATTATGGATAGCGAGGCGGGTATTTTTACCATTAAGGTGAATGATGGCTACACTATGAAGGGCCTCCTGATTTATAGACCCCCGGGCCCTCTTGCCAGGTTTGGGGACAGCCTAGTAGAAGGCATTATAGAGGCTGCGCTGCGCAGGGATAAGTTCCTGGTGCTAGGGGATCTTAACATTTGGACGACCCCACAGATAGAGCCGCCATGGACCTCTGCCAAGAATTACGTGCCCTTCAGTTAGATCAGAAAGTAAAAGATCCCACCCACCAGTGAGGCCACTTACTGGACCCCATATTTGCCAACTGGGGGGAAGTAGATGCTCTGACTCCTATACCTATACCTATTCCCTGGTCGGACCATCACCTGGTACCTTTTACCATACGGATCCCAGGGGTTAGATTACCAGAGCCAGCTCCTTTGAACCACCCGAGGCGGAGATGGGCCACTTTCTCCCAAGCTAAGTTCAGTGCGGCACTTATTAGAGGGGGGAGTCCAGGGGGGGATGATGTGGAAACACCTAACACTAGCCTAAGTATGCGCATTACCGAGGCGCTAAACTGTACTGCCCGACTCTCCCTGGCAAAATTGGGTTGCCGTACTCAAAAAACGGCCCGTGGTATAGTGATGAGCTTCGGGTGGCTAAAGCCGTACTTAAGCGCCCTGAAAGGCAGTGGCGGGTGGCATTTGCCACGCATGTCAAGGAGGAATATTTAACTGGGAGGCATGCTTATCATGGGTTAATTAGGAAGGCATAGGCGCTACTGATGGCGGTGGAAACCATACGCCAGGGGGTGGATGAGGGCCAGACTATGGCTCTCATCCTTTTGGACCTAAGTGCAGCATTCAACACTGTAGCTCATACCACCTTGCTACAGTGTCCGAATGATGGAGGGATATCAGGGGCTGCGCTTGAATGGATCCAGTCTTTTTTGACAGGGAGAGGCTTTCAAGTTCGACAGGGAGACTGCTACTCGAGGGAGATTGGTTTGGGCCAGGGCGTGCCTCAGGGCTCGTCCCTGAGCCCAACCTTATTCAATCTATATGTCTCCCCGGTGGCGTCCATCGTCGAAAGCCACGGCCTGCACATAGTGCCTATGCAGATGACACGCAGCTGGTCATCTCCCTATCGCCCGCGCCCAGTCTAGCGGCAGACAGATTCAGAGCCTGCATGCAGGAGCTGGCTACCTGGATGTCCGCCAATTGCCTAAAGTTAAACGGCAGCAAGACTGAGGTGCTCGTGGTGGGGGGGGCCTGTCTGTTTGGTCATCGGCGTGGTGGCCACCCTGTCTCGGGGATGCTCCCACACCCTGCCAGGAAGCGAAAAATCTTGGGGTGTGGTTTGACGCCGATCTGTCTTTTGGACCTCAGATAGGCCGTGTGGTGGGGGTATGCTTTGGCATCCTGAAAAGCTGCAGAAAGTTATCGATCTTCTTCCTACGGCAGCCCGAAGGACGCTGGTGCACACCCTCGTCCCATCGCGCCTGGATTATGGCAACTTGCTTTATCTGGGGGCCACTGGAAAGGCCATTAACCGCCTCCAGGTGCTGCAAAATGCAGCGGCCCGCTTGGTCTTGAAGCTTCCTAAAAGATCGGCGTCTAAGGCAGCCCTCCAGGCCCTTCACTGGCTCCCAGTAAGGAGCAGGGTTGAGTTTAAGGCTCTCTGTACGTGCCACCGCATTTTGTGCGGTAAGGCACCGGCTTCGCTCCAGGGCCTGGTCACCCGTTATGCGCCTGTGCGCGCTCTGCGTTCCTCCTGTACAGGGCTAATGAAGGTCCCCAGGATAAAAAAGGCACGCATGGGGGGTAGGTCCTTTAGATATCTGGCCGCGAAAAGCTGGAATGCCCTACCACTGGAACTTCGCCTGGAGCCCTCTGAACTTGGCTTCAGGAAGAAGTTAAAGACTCACCTCTACACGCAGTAAGCCGGGCCGACTTGGTGGCTGTGACTCTGTTGATTCCACTCACTACAGCGCGGGGACACGCCGTTGCGCGTAACCAGGCGCTCTACAAACTTCCCTTATTATTATTATTATTAGTGCGCCTGGGAAGTGCTTCTTTGAGTCTCCGCTTGTCACTTCTGTAGCAGAATGACGGCGACACTGAGCTGCATGTTGTCTCCTACTCTGCTTTAAAGTTGAAGGACCCAGTCTGGTGTGTGGGAAATATTTACAAGGTGAGAAATCTGCAGGTAAAGGAGTATCGACCAGAAAGAGCGTTATCGAAGGCAAGTAACTGGTGTGTTATGTTTTCCTGCTGTTGTATATTATCTCATTTTGGGTGGTGAACTCCGCTGGTAGAGTTTTCCGTACTCCGCGGAGCTCACATAGTTCCTAAAAACTCCGCTCCGTGGAGCGTAGCAAGTTTTTTTCAACGCTCACACTCTTCAACGCTATGTGCTGGAGCGAGGAAAATCCACCTCCTGATAAGATTTTTCCTTGCTCGCGCTCGCCATGGTCTAGTTGGCGAGCAAAATCAACCTCCTGGCGAGATTTCTCAAAGCGGGTCGTCGGATTTCTCAATGCAAGTGGTCGTGGCCGGTCACACCACTCGCATAGAGAAACCCTCCTTCGCATTGACCAAGCTGCCGCTTGAGTAGAAGCAGCTGCACCCTCTTGTGCTGCACATGGTGCCTTTCGCAATTATTTTTACAGGGCGGGACAAACAACAGGAGATCAAAATCACCACGAACGGCATGACCCTTACGCACTACGATGCTTGCGGAAATCTGAGTAGACCGCCAGAGTTTTTTTGTCACTTTGCGAAGTTCTTCATTGAGGAACTCCGCATAGGCTTAATCTTACCATGAAAATATAGATACCAGTCATATGTTAAGAAACAAGGGTGAGTAGAAACATTTTGGGTGGAGTAAAATTTAAGACATTAATATTGTGATTTTTATGGCAATTAGTTGATTTTTTCAAGCACTAACACTTCTCTGTGTTAAGTAAAGACCTTGAGAGTTTTGTAACTTTCAGATACTCAAATTGTGGATTTGTTGCAATTAAAAAATAATTCCAGGCCTGAAATTTCTTTGGAGGTTGCATGCGGGCAGCCTAAGTTATCCTGCAAGAGTTTCTTGATGAATCCTATTGCAACTACAATATGTGCTCTCTCATGTAAAGTCAGGTTGTTAGAAGCATTTCTGCAACTCAAGATACGCCTTACTTTTCACCTGGTGTGGATGCATTTCTCATGTTTAGTGAGATCTCCTTTCTGAGTAAAACGTTTCTGGCTTTCCCCTCCTGTATATGGCTTTAGTCCAGTGGGAATTCTCTCTTGTGAAGTGACATTGTATTCGAGACTAAACCTTATCTGACATTCAGAACACACATAAGGCATTTTTCCCCCGTGTGAGTTCGCTCATGTCAAGTGAGAAGTAATTTGTGACCAAAACTTTGCTTGCATTTCGAGCACTCATAATGTTTTTCCCCAGAGTGGGATCTCTCATGAAGCATAACTCTGTCTTTCAGATTCAAGCTTTTATGGCATAAGGATTTTCTCCAGTGTGGAGATTCTCATGGTGAGATAGCGTTTTTCTCTGCAGCTTTTCTGGCATTCAGAGCACTCATAAGGTTTTTCATCAGTATGGAGTCGCTTATGGTTAGTGAGGCTGTGCCAATCAAATAGGAATTTCTGGCATTCACCGCATTCGTAATGTTTTATCCCCTGTGTGCATCTGCTCATGTAGAGTGAGATTGCGTTTAAAATTGATTCTTTTCTGGCACTTGGAGCACTGAATAATTTTAATGGTGTGTTTTCTTATGGCGCTTGTAACCATCTCTACCTCTGAATCTTTTCTGACATTTAGAGCACTGATAATTTTTTTTCTCTAGTGTGGATTCTCACATGTTCAGTGAGATGAGATTTTTGGCTGAAACATTTTAGGCATTCAGAGCACTGATAAGGTTTTTCCCCAGTGTGGATTCTTATATGCCGAGTGAGACTGATTTTTTCACTGAAACATTTGTGGCATTCAGAGCACTGATAAGGTTTTTCCCGAGTATGGATTCTTATATGCTGAATGAGACTGATTTTTTCACTGAAACATTTGTGGCATTCAGAGCACTGATAAGGTTTTTCCCCAGTGTGGATTCTTATATGCTGAATGAGACTGATTTTTTCACTGAAACATTTGTGGCATTCAGAGCACTGATAAGGTTTTTCCCGAGTATGGATTCTTATATGCTGAATGAGACTGATTTTTTCACTGAAACATTTGTGGCATTCAGAGCACTGATAAGGTTTTTCCCCAGTGTGGGTTCTTATATGCTGAATGAGATTGCTTTTTACACTGAAACATTTGTGGCATTCAGAGCAGTGATAAGGTTTTTCCCCAGTATGGATTCTTATATGCTGAGTGAGACTGTTTTTTTCACTGAAACATCTCTGGCATTCAGAGCACTGATAAGGTTTTTCCCCAGTGTGGAATCTCACATGTGCAGTTAGAAGTGATTTAAGTCTGAAATCTTTTGGGCATTCAGAGCACTGATAAGGTTTTTCCCCAGTGTGGGTTCTTATATGCTTAGTGAAACTGAATTTGTTTATGAAACATTTCTGACATTCAGAGCACTGATAAGGTTGTTCCCCTGTGTGGGTTTTTATATGCACTGTGAGAAAGTGTTTTTCACTGAAACATTTCTGGCATTCAGAGCATTGATAACGGTTTTCCCCAGTGTGGATTCTTCTGTGCAGTGTGAGACTACTTTTTGTACTGAAACATTTCCGGCATTCAGAGCACTGATAAGGTTTTTCCACAGAGTGGGTAAATGCATGTTTATATAGAGTCGATTTGAAACTAAACCTTTTCTGGCATTCAGAGCACTGATAAGGTTTTTCCCCAGTGTGGGATCTCAAATGTGCAGTTAGAGTTGATTTACGGTTGAAATGTTTTGGGCATTCAGAGCACTGATAAGGTTTTTCCCCAGTGTGGAATCTCAAATGTGTAGTTAGAAGTGATTTAAGTTTGAAATGTTTAGGGCATTCAGAGCACTGATAAGGGTTTTCCCCAGTGTGGGTCCTTGTATGTTCAGTGAGTCTGATTTTGTAACTGAAACATTTATGGCATTCAGAGCACTGAAAAGGTTTATACCCAGTGTGGGTTCTGATATGCCGAGTGAGACTGCTTTGGTCACTGAAACATTTCTGGCATTCAGAGCACTGAAAAGATTTTTCCCCAATGTGGGTTCTTACATGCCGAGTGAGACTGCTTTGGTCACTGTAACATTTCTGGCATTCAGAGCACTGATAAGGTTTTTCCACAGAGTGGGTTAATGCATGTCGAGAAAGACTTTGTTTGTTACAAAACCTTTCCTGGCATTCAGAGCACTGATAAGGTTTTTCCCCAGTGTGGGTCCTTGTATGTAGAGTGAGTCCTCCTTTGTCACTGAAACATTTCTGGCATTCAGCGCACTGATAAGGTTTTTCACCAGAGTGGGATCTCATATGTTTAGTGAGTTTAGATTTACGGCAGAATCTTTTTTGGCATTCAGCGCACTGGTAAGGTTTTTCCCCAGAGTGGGTTAATGTTTATTTATTTATTTATTTTATTTATTTATTTATTTTGTAGAGCGCGTAGTCACCCGGAGGTATCCCAGCGCTAAAAAATCTTATCTCCTGAGTACAGTGGACCAAGGGAGGGGGAGAGGGAAGGAGGGACAAGGAAGAGGACGGGGAGGGCGGAACAAGGAACAAGATAAGGGCCAGGAGTGATTCACTGTGGGAAGAGGTGGGTTTTGAGCTGTTTCCTAAACCGGAGGTATTGAGGTTCGAGACGCAGGGCTCGGGGGAGAGTGTTCCAAAGTCGTGCAGTCTGGACTGAGAAACGCCTTCCTCCCGATCGAGCTCTCTTGAATTTGGGGGCAACAATGAGGTTTTCGGTGTCAGAACGGAGAGGTCTTGAGGATTTGTAAGGGGCGATGAATTTCTTGAGAGCAGGGGGGCCTTGATTTCGTCGTAGTTTGTGGGCCAGACACAGGGCCTTGAATTTGACCCGCTCTCTTATGGGGAGCCAGTGGAGGAGTTTTAAGGCCGGTTTGGCCGACGCTCTGGCAGGGGTATTCGTGAGGATACGGGCCGCGGTATTCTGAATTCTTTGAAGTTTATTCAGGGTCATCTCTGGGGCGCCCAGGTATATCACGTTGCTATAGTCAAGCCTCGAGATTATTAGGCCTTGAATAAGCAACTTTTGGGAGTTGGGGGGCAGGATGGGCAGGACTTTCCTCAATGACTTCAAAAGACCAAAGCAGGTCCCGGCCACTTTCTTTGCCTGCACGTTGAACGAGAGGTCGGTGTCAAGCCACACTCCCAGGCTCTTTACTTCCTCTCTGGGTTCTGGAGGAGGGCCCAGACAGGCTGGCCAGATGTTTGGGGACAGTGTGAGTCCTTTTGGGCCCAGGAGCAGAACCTCCGTTTTTGACCCATTTAATTTTAGGGCAGAGGTGTTCATCCAGTGATGGACCTCCACAAGGCAATTAAATAGATCTGCTGGTTGTTGTTTGGGGTGGGATAGTGACACAACCAGTTGTGTGTCGTCAGCATAACTGACGACACTCACTCCGAATGGAATGATGACCTCCTCCAATGTGGACATATAGATATTAAATAAAGTGGGGCTCAGGGAGGAGCCCTGAGGCACGCCACATTGGAGGGGAATTTCGGAGGAGCGGGCGTTGTTCTCCCAGATTTGGTAGGTCCTTTGAGCCAGGAAAGATGTAAGCCAGGCTAAGGCGGAGCCCTCTACACCGGCTCCCTTGAGTCTTTTGATAAGGAGTCGGTGGTCGACGGTGTCGAAGGCCGCGCTTAGGTCGAGGAGGATCACTGCCACTGATCCTCCTCCGTCCAATAGCGTTCTGGCCTCTTCAACCGCTGCTAGGAGGGCGATGTCTGTGCCCTGCCCTGGGCGAAAGCCCGTCTGGGAGCTTTTTAGTATGTTATTGCCCTCCAGGAACTGGGAAAGTTTTCTATTCACCAGTTTTTCAGCAATCTTGCTGATTCCTGGGAGTAGGGAGATGGGCCTATAGTTTGCCAGGTTTTCGGGGTCGAGGGAGGGTTTTTTTAACAAAGCTTTCACGACCGCCGCCTTCCAGCTTGGGGGTACGACTCCCTTTTGGAGTGAGGTGTTAATCAGGTGAGTCACGGGGGGGATGATCGTGGAGGCTACCTTTTTGAGAATTCGGAGTGGGGCGGGATCCTTAGGAGAGCCGCTTTTTATGGATGTTAACGTGTCTTCTACTTCTTCAGTCGTGACTTGGCCCCATGAAGAAAGACGGCAGGGTGTTGACGGTTGCGGGAGATCGTGTTCCTCACCCAGAATTGCGGAGGGAATAGCCTCGAGGATTTTTAGGATTTTCCCGTGAAAGAAATCCGCCAATTGTTGGCAACTAATGCATGTTCATTTAGAGTCGCTTTGAAACTAAAACTTTTCTGGCATTCAGAGCACTGATAAGGTTTTTCCCCAGTGTGGATTCTCATATGCTCAGTGAGATAAGATTTACGCCTGAAACTTTTTTGGCATACTTTGCACGGAGAGTGGTTTTCCCCAGTGTGGATTCTCATATGCTCAGTGAGATAAGATTTACGCCTGAAACTTTTTTGGCATACTTTGCACTGAGAGTGGATTCCCCCAGTATGCATTCTGTCAAATTCTGTGAGATAAGATTTATGGCTGTGTCTTTTTTGGCACATGTAACTTTTTCCCCCAAATTAGGTTATTTTGCCTTCATTGAGGTGGTTTTGAACACTGAATTTGGTCTCACAGTCCGTATTTTTATAAGGTGTATACCTAGTGTTAATATCTCTGCGATTAGTTTTCTCTTACTTATATGCCACGGTAAGAGGGAACCCGATTTTAGAGTCAGGCTTGTTTAGATAATGTTCAGCATTTATCTCTAAAAGAAATTGTGTATAATCTTCTTAACACTTGAATTGAGCAAACTATGTCTTGAAGCAGCCCTGTAACACCTGTCGAAATGTTTCTATCAGATAATAGTCTTTAGGTTATTGCCTCTCCGGCAGCAACTTATTTTGTGACTGAAGTTTTTCTCAAATCTATTTGTATAGGTTCTTAACAATGCAGTGATAAGGTGTTAGTCTGATATTTAATGATTAAACTGAGAAGTACCTTTTTGCACTGAAGTAATGGCAGTAACTGAGGGTGTTAGAACATGCACAGTACTATTGTGGATCACCAGTTGCAGAACATCAGTTCCTTTTACCCTTTCTTTGTTTGGTGTAAGGTAAAGATTTGTAGTTCTGAAGACGAAGATGTATTTACATTACCCATAGCGCAACTGTGCTCATTTAATCCATTTTTATCTTTAACAGTTTTACATATCATTCACGCACAGCAGATAATGTTGAGGCAATTTACATAGAATTACAGAACAGTACACAATAAAAAGGAAACAATCTGAGATGGTTATGAACACAATAAAGTGGTGTATTTGTAAGGTTTTCGCAAGAGTGAGCAGAGTGTGTCATGGTTTTCTACCCAGAGGCAGATAGTCTCAAGCTTGCGTAACTGGTTAAAAACGGTTGTTGAACAAAGGTAATTTTCCAATCTTTCGGTTGTTAACGTGTCAGCTTCGGAGTCTTCTCTCAGCGTCTCTTCTTTGATGGTCTGCAGAAGAAACCTTTTGTTATAACTTTCTTTTATGCAATGTGTGTTTCCTATCTGGAATTACATGATGTTTTAGATGAACGTTATTCTGTGCACAGATATGGCTTTGCTCTGGGTTAATGAAATACTAAATTAGAGACTTCACTTACAGTATAGTACTTTCCTCAGCTCCCACTTCCTCGCCACACCTAGATTTTGGAAATTGTTTAAACGTAGAAGGCTGGATGTCCTTCAGTTTTTCAAAATAATCCTTCTTATGGCACTGACTTCAGTTGCCTGGTGCTAAATCTTGCTTTCTTCGTCAGTAATTTCAATCACCTATAATATTAAAATTAAACAGTTAATACATGAAAATTTCCAAAAATATAATTTACAAGCCAAATCAATGCAGAGTTGCAGAATTTTGAAAATGTGAGCTGTTTTTCAGACAGAGCCGAGTGTAGAGTGGTAGCCTGAGAGTACTTGGATGTAGGAGTGAGGATTTATAGAATTTTCAACATTTTATTAAGCTCACAAAGGATACATGTACCCTATGGACTTGTAACATTGAATCCCAAAGGCAGAAATTAAAGTCATATGCACAGGCACCAAAACAGATATTTAAAAAAGGATACTATTAATTAATTTTTAATCTAGATTTCTGGGACGGGAATTTCCCCTCCATGGACACCAGGCATTTTTCCCCTGCCCTGAGTTACCACCTACTTGTATCTAGTATCCTGACTTTTCAGTTTTGGCCTCTGCCGCACGCAAATCTGTTGTGTATTGCGAGGACTATGCCTAGACATATCCCTCAACTATGGTCCAGAGTATGAATCAAGGGCAATGAAATTAAGGCGTACTTTCAAGTGATCATTGTATTCCACTTGATTAACCTTTGTTAGGTTTCTCTGCACCTGGATGTACCGGGTGCAGAAAAACAGGACACCATTTTTGTCCAGACAGGAAAATTAGACTGAAAAGACGCACAAGACTCTGGGTGCAGCAGAAGCAGCCAAGACTTATGCTGTTTTTTTACAAACTGGGGGAAACACACAATTCTTCCCTTTGTTGGACATTTCTTTACCCTTCCCTCCCCTGCTTCACCCATCGCCCAACCAACCACATGCATATAAATACCACCTGCTTAAATCAAGTGGTAAATAAAAGCCCAAAAACATTATGAAATAATGAATGGCATGCGGTTTAACAGGCAGAAGAATCTGTTCCTTGTGGCAACTCCCCAGTCAATGGCGTCAAACTGGTAATTACACATTACTGCGATAAATCTACCACAAAACAATTACATTAGATTTTTCTGCCTCCCCAGTACTGTGCAACTTCTAACAAGGGACTATGAGGGGTCTTGGACCGGTCCTGTGACCTGGAGGGTCACACCAAGTGTGCCCTTATTTAAGGCAGACGACTGTCATGGGTTTAACAGCTACAGCGGTGGTGGCAATGCACCCTGTTGTAAGGATCAATAGCCTGATGAGATCTTTGCATCATGGTCAGTGGAGTGGCTTCCTACTGACACACCCATGTAATGCTCCATTTCTATGTCTGTGCCCAGACTTTGCGCTAACATCAAGTGTGTGTTTAGGGTGTTGGTGCGCGTAGAATAAATGCAATGTGAGAGTGCGACAGAGTAAACAGCATCTCCTGCCTGCCAGTTGTGTATGCAAGTGGGACCATCTATCCCTCTTTTATACCATAGTTCAAAGTCCTCTGATACCAAGGAATAAAGTGCACTACAAAGTACTCAGGTGCCTGCTGTGACACCAGGGCTGGTGTCAGCCTATCTAAGTTGAGGGGACATCACCTGCAGGCTGAATTACTTAATGGAGAAGCTGTGTACCTGTCCTGAAAAGCCTAGAAGTCTGCCTAGAAGCCTGCCTGTCTGGTAAGAAAGGGAAGGGAGGAGAAGGCTGTCCTGGAAGAAGCAAGGTCTGACACATCCTCGTTATCTGTAGGGCGGGCCGGAAAGCCATCCAGCAGGACCAGCTAGTCTGAGGGATTTCCCGCCCCGCCAAGACTCTACCAACAGTTCAAGGAAGAAAATGAAACTCTACGACAAAGTGATTGTTGAGGCCCAGTTGGACGATTGTGTGCTGCCAACGGCGTGTTCAAGGTTGCATTTGCCAAATTCCTAACACAACAGGGTCTGAATCTACAAGATTCCTGGAGAGCATGTGCTGGGCTTTTAGCTGCTGAATTTCTGACTACTCTGTGTCAGAGGTCCATGAGGGACTACAACTATCCAAGTGTCGAACACCCTGTCTGAGCTTACGCCTGTGGTCCAGCCGGCCATAGTGTGGGCTCAATTGCTGACGGTCGGTCCTCCAGAGGGGCTGGACTTACTGACAGGCCAGGTGTGACTGCTACCTTGGGACTGCTGATCTTCAGGCAAAGGCAAAGAAAAGACAGAGTGGGTGTCCTACTGTATGCAGCCTTACATCCAGGACAAAAGCGCTCCACAAAAGCCTGCTGGTGGGTCACTGCTCTCTCAAATGTTCGGGCGTGCCATTCAAGTGCCGGGAAACAGGAAAGAGACCCAGACAAGACTGACTCATCCTGTGGAAGGACAAGACGCTTACGACAGAGCATATACACATTGGGGTGACTGGAGTGACAGAACTGCACCTAAACTATATTCATGGTACTCCTAAATGCCCCTAGAGGGGAAGAGGGTATCAGAACCGGACACACCTGTCTACAGCACATGGTAGTCTGGCATGCCTGCACCTTCCTTTCACCCAGACTGTCCATAAAGTTGATTTTAGAGCTGCTACGCACATAGCAGGGGGAATCTCAGACCATTCTCTGGTGGAGGTGCAACTCGATGGTCCGGTTGTGGACTTCATCCTACCACCAAGGGTTGATCCGTGATATTTAAAAGACAAGACGTACAAAGCTCGTATGAGAGATAGAGCAGAATTCTATTTTAAGGAGAACGGGCGGCCTGTTGAATCAGCTTGCGTGCTATAGGGTGAATTTAAGGCAGTGATTCACGGCCAGATACAAGCCTTGATTGGGTGAATGTCGAAGGAACGTAAATTGAAGTGCGAGGTTAAGGACAGGGAATGTGCTTTCCTGGTGGGTTGGGTTGGCAAGTGGGGAATCAATTTCTCTCCGATTACACCATCAACTGAAGCAGCACACATTAAGAGCACTAATTGAAAATAGCGTGCAGTCTTGCGCTGGCTACCCAGCATTGTCTCTATGATGTCGTTGATAAAGCCAATGAGTTGCTTAAATGGTTAGAGAGACAAGACAAAGGACGGAACTGGATCCTGGAGGACACTGACAACAAGGGGACGGAAATACTGGGAGAGACTTCCTGAAAGAACTGACCCTGTCAATGCTAACGAATGAGGACCGAGACGCACCAGACCAAGACCTGACAATAGACTAAATATATAAGACAATAGGAACCTTGAAAACAGGGCAAGCGATGGGGCCTAATGAGCCCCCCTTAGAATTATATAAAAGCATGATGGATAAAATCAGGGAGTGCCTCCCGAGGAGGTTTCAGATTGCCTGAAAATAAGGGTGTCTCCCGGAGCACCAAAGAATGTCTGAGGTCGTGGTCATCCCAAAAAAGGATGAACCAGCAACTGAGTTTGGGTCTTATAGACCTCTCTCCCTGCTTAATTTTGAGACGAAGGTCCTTGCGTAGGCCCTGGCGATCTGCGTGCGGACAGTAATTGCAACAATGGTTCATCCTGATCAATCTGGCTTTATGCCACACCAGGGAAGGCGCTTAAATCTCCAACACCTTAATGGGGTACCACATGCAATAGGGGATTCCTTTGCTGAACCAGTGGCGCTGCTGTTAAGCTCTTGTATGTGGCCCCTCTAGCGAGCATGTGCGTCAATAATACAGTCTACCGAGTCTTTGCCGTCCGACAGGGATGTTCCTTGTCTCCTATGCTCTTCACACATGTTTGGGTTCACTAGGACCTCTCTTATGGGGTATTCCAGTTGATCAGGAGTGGGATGTGAGAATCTCCGTCTGCTAAGACGTTTTGTTATATGACACATAGCCAGCCTTCCTTAGTGAACGAATCCTACACATTTTTCACATACTTGGAGATTATTCAGGAGATAATATCAACTGGAAGAAGTCCTTAATATTCCTGCTGGTGGCAGGGACCCTGCTGCTGCACTCTAGGTGCACAGTTCGGGGGGCACTACATAGCTTTAAATATTTGGTTGTGTTCATTACAAGAGAGCACAGGCAGGAACACACTCCCGAAATTAGACAGTCTTCGCTGGGATCCCCCACACTTGCGGGCGCTCCCCCTCTCCTTACTGGGCTGGGTGGCCCTATTTAAAGTGATCACCCTCCAGGGTCTCCTGTACATTGTGCAAAAAATTCCTTTAAGATCCCACCAGACATTTTTTTTCAAAAGGTAGTCTGAGAACTTCGGCTCCTGTTGTGGGATGGTGGCACGTCACGCTGAGTAAGTTGCAGAGGGGAGTTTATTAAGGTGGACTGGCGGTCCGGAGCATTCACAAGTATTACTGGGCCACGCAGATGGTGGCAGTCAACAACTGGGTTTTTGCGGACCGTGAGGAACCTGCTTACCGGGTAGATAGATAGTCCATGGGCAAGAGAGGTTACCCCACCTGGTGCTCTATCGAAGAAAGCTTGAGGGCACCCTACCTATTCGTAGCCAAACAGTGGTAAGGGTGTGGAGAGAGGCTACCAAGTATTTAGGCTGGGAAGGTAAGCTGACTGAAATTACTCCACTGTATGATGGTGATCTCTTAAGTGCAGTGGGAGGATTGCAGGGCTTCACAAAATGGGGATTGATTAGCTTAGAGCGGCCGGGCGATGTGTGGGGGGACAGGTGCTTGTGTCCTTCACGATCCTACAACAAAAGTATAAATTAGGTGACTAAAAACGGTTCTGACATTTGCAGGTGGCCACGCTCTGCAAAGTCACATCCGGGAAGGGGGGCAGTTGCCTGATGCACCCCACTGGAGGACCAGCTACTAATTGATCTCCTGACCGAAAAAGCATTCTCAACCATCTATAGGAAGTTGATCTACAATTCTCTGGATCACTTGGGGACCTGGAGAGCTGTGCGGGAGAGGGATCTAGGCACGCTTGGCGATGGCGATTGGGTTGAGGCCATTCAGGGTGTCAGAGAGTTGGCAATTAGAACTCATTTTTGTCTAATTTAACTACAGATACTGGTACTGCCAAATCAATGACCCTGTTTACATTAAAGGGCAGCTTGAACTCAGGGCTCAACAACAGACTCGATTGAATAAATGACCATCACGCTGCTTATCTTGCCAAGACACAGGTACTTTGTAAATCTCTTTTTATTAAACAAGTGCTCAATCGATGGTGTTGACACCGAAAATAAGGGGCACATTAGTGAGAGTGATGAGACCAAAAACACAAAGTCTGCAAATATAGAGTGAGTAACATAACCAAGGTTCTGGAGGTCGCTGGGCTGCAAGACGACTTGCCTTTTGGTTCTGGATCATCCAGGGATGCAGACAGGCCAGTAGGACTGGGACCAAGACAATAGTTCTCTACAGATCTTCACCAGCAGAGAAGGCTGCAGTGCCCTTAGGTCGCCAAGAACTGAAATTTCTCCTGTTGTATCTAAGGTTTCCCACCTGTCCTTGCGCCTAAAAGGGGGTGAGGACAGGAAGATCGCTTGCTCCACCTAACAGTAGTGTCTGGGGTCACATTACAAAGGCGGCAAGGCCTTTGAAAATCCTTGCCACAGATGGCTCTTCCTGACCAGGGGGAGGTGTGAGCACCTCCACCCAGGAAAGACATCGTTATCGACCTCGAAGTGCACAGGCACTCTCCCCATGAGGACACAACACACTCTGGTGGTGGCTGGCTCAGGCCAGTCGGTGACCACAATAAGGATTGGTAGATTTTAGGGGAGCCCTCTAAGGGGTACTCTGTGTGCAATTTTTAATAAATCGGACACTGCAATCAGCGCAGGTATATTTCCTAGGACAGCGAAAACTCTACAGCAGGTCTTGCTCATAGTCCTTCTACTGTGACTTCCACTACTGAAAATTAACGTTGAATTGTTAAACCAGGGCCAGGATCTGGACAGGAGCCAATGAACAGGAGGGCAACTCACCAGATAATAGAAGTCTTCTGTCTTCACACGCACTTAGAGAGAACAATGCCATCCCATGTATTGCATGACAAAGAGACCACAACCATCAGTGAAACACTCACCTCTCAAATGTGATTCGTTAATAAGAATAAAATTAACATAATGCGTCCCTGGGGACCCCACAGATACATCGTTCCTACCAGTACCATAAATGCTTGGGGTCCCGCAGGTAAACCTAACAGTGCTACAAAGGCTTAAGCGCCCTACAGGAAACATTTTGCTAGCCCAGTGCTACAAATGCTATGTGCTCACTG
The DNA here is from genome assembly GCF_964261635.1 of Lissotriton helveticus. Taxonomy (NCBI): domain Eukaryota; kingdom Metazoa; phylum Chordata; class Amphibia; order Caudata; family Salamandridae; genus Lissotriton; species Lissotriton helveticus. The sequence goes on along the minus strand of NW_027611692.1, from coordinate 2,196,050 downwards.
CAGCAAGACTGGGCGCTCTAGGGGCGCAATTAAGTTGCTTGGCATTCATCTACACTTGGCTAAGCCACGTGATAAAGGCAGTAGATCAGGATGATTCTCCTCGATCAGAAGTAGCTCTCACTATTGAAAAGGCGAAGACCCTGGTATAACACAAACGGAGACATGCGGGTAGGCTCTACCAGGACATGCAGTAAACTATTCATTTATGTATATGTAGGATTAGATTGCTTTTTTTTAAAACATTTTTATTTAAAGGTGGCACAAGCAATTGAAGCACATACAGAGTATTTCATTTAACAAAACTTCCATCATCTGTGTAAATATTACAAGAAGCAGTTGCAGAGAAAAAAAAATAAAAATAAAAAGACGACAAAGAATAGAATCAGTAAAAAGAATTGCAAAATAGTAAGATAAAACAGGGCTTAGTTGCACATTAATTCAATTCGCAGGTAGGAAACAAGCAGCCCCATATTCTATCAATTTTGGGCCGTGCTTTTGCACCTCTTTTCCTAGCTAGCAGTAGCTCCATGTGGTGAATCTCTGTCACCAAGCACCACCATTCGTTTGCATGAGGTGGTTGTTCCGCCATCCATGCTCGAGCTATAACCAGCCTTGCACATGCTAATAAAATAAAAATTAGATCTTGAAATAATAAAGTGTTGAGTTGCAGGCCTAAGAGAATCATATCTGATGATAATGTAACCTCAATGAGGTGTTTCGATCTCAGAGTATTTTCTATACTGTCCCAAAAGGGAGCAAGAACAGGGCAAAGAACCAGCATATGTTCTAAATCGGTAGCCTGAGTATGGCACTTTGGGCATTTAGTACAATCACTGAAAGCATTGTTGGGAGCCCATTTACTTATTTGTAAAGGGGTATAGTAAAGTTGACATATCGTTTTATAAGCTTGCAGTTTTAAGCTTGAAGAGTGGACTAATGTATCGATTTTGTTTAAAAAGGAGGAAATATCATTTGAACAAATACTGGTAGTAAACCGTAAAGCCCATTTCAGTGCTATTTTGGGACAGTCATCTATCTTGCATTCAATAAAACATTTGTATCCTTGGCTAATGGTATTTTTCTTGTTCCCCGCTCCTTTATACATACATAGCCAAAAGCCTGAGTCAACAATCTCTTTAAGGTTTAGTTTCCCTATAAGGAAGTCGCGTATTTGTATGTACTTAAAATAAGTATTTGCTGGTAATTTATATAATAGCCTAAGTGTATCAAAGTCAAGGAATCCTGCTGACCCATATAGGTCCCCCAATCTTGTTATGCCTCGGTTCGCCCATATCTTACATCCTGAATCGCTAAAAATACTTGGTAATCCCGGGTTATTCCAAAGAGTTAAAAGAGAATGGTAGAATGATGCTTTATTCGGAGTCATTACTGTCTTCAATATGTTTATTATATCTTTCGCTGTCTTGAACTTAACTCTTTTAAAGTAATTCGGGTCATTATTTCTGGCCAAGAATTGTAAGGAATTTGATCCTAACATAAATTGGTGAAAAAAATATGGATCGCTAGAATTAAACAAGCTCTGTAACCGTCCCAGAAATAAGGCAAAGTAGTACAGTCTGAAATCTGGATAATTAAGCCCTCCTTTAATGAAAGGTAATTTCAGGGAAGAAAGTGCTCTACGATTCTTTTTAAAGCCCCATATAAAACTGCCCAATATGCCGTCAAGTTTCCTAAAAAATATTTTATTTATCTTCAAAGGAATGCATCTAAATAAATATAAAAAAAAAAAAATTGTGAAGGAAGCAAGAGTTTTGTGGAGGAAGCAAGACTTTTGTGGAGGAAGCAATGATGGCGGACTGAAGCCGCCACAGTGAGGACGCTTCTGCTGGACCTCCCGACCTTCATGCTAAGCTGAACCAAACGGCATCAAGAGAGCTAGGAGGATGGAGAGATAGAGATACGTTTCTTTTTCGTACGATTGTACGATGTATGCAGACGAGCAGATGACTTAAGAGCCTGGGACCCTAAGAAGCTTTAAACTTCTCTTCAGAAAAGTGGTTAACTCGCTAGATAAACTTTTTAAAATTACTTACTTGCTGCTGCTTGCTCGAGAGAGAGAGAAAAGACGCTGTACAGAGCCACGGCAGAGCGGAGCAGAGCGCTGCGGAGGGGAAAGCGTCAGGTAGGAGCAAGCCAGCGGTTTTCCCAGTTGAGAGCTCAGGGCGGCAGCGAGGGTTAAACGAAAGTGGCGAGGACCAGGAGTAAGAAGAGGCTTGAGAACGGTGCAGCGATGGCCCCTAAACAAGCACCCAAAAACCCCCCTCGCCCGAATAAACTGCAGAAGGAGACTAATGAGGGTAAAGAGACTGGTGTGCCGGTGGGGGTTAAACCAGCAATAGCAGCACCAGAAACTGTAACAGTAATAGCAACAGCAACAGCACTAACACCAATGGCTGTTACCAAGCATGCCTCTTCCCCAAGCGCTCTCACTCCCTGCATACAAGGAAACCAAGTCAGTAAACCAGTAGTAACCCGTCCGTTGGTATTACTGACCTCAGAGGTGAAAGATACAGCATCAAGTGCTGGAAAGAATGTAAAAGGAAAGAATGTAAATGTAACTTTTAGCAATAAGGGGCTAGCTAGTCCTCCGGTTTCTTCTACTACTGTCCCCATGGCCAATAATCATACAGACGTTGGCTTTACCACCACTAATGGCGTGCCTATAACTACAGACGACACCATTACAATTTCAGTCAACACATTCCAGACGGAGGCAGATGTGGCGCAGAGTTTCGTCGAAAACTGTCAGGGTCCTGAGGGGGCGAGCAGGGTGGCTCAGACCCCAGGATCTGATACGGATAGAGTTAAACTGATCAACGATGTTGTATCTAATCAACCTGATTCACCAGCTAACTCAGACAATGATATTGTGATTACCAATTACATAAACACAAACATAGCAAATGCCTCAAATGGGACTGCAAACGAAATTGGAAAGGGGGAAGATCTAGCCAGAATTGACCTTTCAGCAGCAGAATCTAACGAGGATGAATATGAGGATCTAGGGGTTGGAGAGGGCCTCGAGGGTGAGGAGACTGAAGAGACTGAAGATGAAGGGAAAGCTAAGACCAAGGTCAAGAAGGGCAGGGGCTTGAACTTAACACTCTGCCATCGACATTGACATCTGCCAGTGCCCGGGAAAAACTTTTGAAAGATTAGAGCCCACTGCGTAAGTGGATACAGGCAAAAGGAGGAGTTAAAACCATTTCTAAACGCCTCTCTGGCAATAATAACATAAATAACTTTAAGACTATATCTGCCAGTGATAATATACCTCCAGACTCTCTGCAGATAGCTTCACAGAATGTAATAGGTAAAGGCTCCAGTTCCGTTACTACAGTGGGTGAGAATGCTGACTCCTCGTCTTCCTTTCACGTTGGCAGTGAGTCTCAGTCTACTCAGGCCCCTCATACTGCATTAGACCTAGCACTGATACCAACGATACCAACCTCACCCCAACAACAGCCATCTCAAGCAACTGCAGCCTCCCCCACGGGAACTTCTTTGGATCTAATTTTGAAGACGCTATTAGAACATCGCCAAGAAGTTCAGCTCAGCTTCTCTCAATTAAGGGAGGACAGCTGTAAAATGCAGAGCTGTCTGCAGGAGGTTAGAGGTAAACTGCACAATGTCACTGAGGAGATTGTTGAAATACAGCAGAGGATTGTCACAGTTGAGGAAACTCTTGCTACTACTGTAGTATCTTCAGATTGCCAGGATAGAGACATTCTGGTACTTAAGAATAAGGTTGAGGACTTGGAAAATCGCCAACGGCGCAAGAACCTGCGTTTCTTTGGAATCCCCGAGGGGTCAGAAGGGGCAGACACCCGGGCATATATGGTCAAGTTTCTGCACAAAGCCTTCCCAGATCTATCCGATTGGGATTGGGATTCCCAAATACAAAGAGCTCATAGATTACCTTTGTTCACGAAGAAAAAAGATGGCAGATTTCCTAGACCTATACTCATTTATCTGGGAAATTTCTTATTAAGACAGGCTATTTCCATCAAAGCCAGGCCCAACAAACCGGTGACTGTGGATGATGTTACATTCTTTACGAAGTCAGACCTTAGCAAAGTTACAATGGACAAACAATGAGAGCTGTGAAAATTGATAGACCCTTTAAAATCTATGGGGGCAGTGGTCTATCTCCAGGAGCCCGCCAGGCTTAAAGTTATAAAGGCATAGAGGGTTGGCTCTCTTAATTTTTTTTTCTGTCATTCTCTTTCCGTGTGTTTTCACACCTTTCTATTTTTCTCTACTCTTCTAATAAGGCATTAAGGTACTCATGTATGATTTAATACGGAAGGAGGGGGTCCTTGAGGAGCTCCCACTGACTGGCTGCCCATCCAGCGGCAGCAGAAGATAGGGGTAGGCTTTCGGGTAGGTACAGCGTGTGGGGAGGGATGTAGGTTGAGGTTAGGGGGAGTTTGTGGGAGGGGTGGCAGGGACCTAGGGGAAACTGAAAAAGGTGACACAAGCAGGCACAATGGCAGGTACAAATTTACAATCTTAGAAGTGTTTTTTTTTTTTGAAGCAATTGTTCAAGACATATCTGAATTAAGACATGTGTCAAGTTAGCTGCCTTGCTTGGAATGTTTCAGGGCTTAATAATAAAAGCAAAAGACAACTTGTTTTTGAAGAATTAAAAATGTACAACCCTCACTTTGCACTATTAAATGAAACACATATACGATACCAAGATAGGAAAATATTGGAGCAAGGGGGGTATGAGCTTATAACATGCACACCATTGAATGCCTCTATCCGTGGGGTGGCTATACTCAAGAGAAAGTTATTTAAGGTTGAAGTTAATAGGGTAGCATCGGATAAAGCTGGAAGATGGGTAATTGCTCAAATTACGCTATCTAATTTTAAATATACCCTATGCGCAGTGTACGGGTCTAATCACGATGATGCAGCAATATTCGACCGATTAAAAATTGAACTACTAGGCTGGGAAGGGAGATATTACTTATGGGGGACTTTAATTGTGTTATAAACTACGCAAAAGATACTACTAAGGGCATTCCCTCACAAAGAATGCGCAAGACTAGGGCATCTATTTTAGAACTAGCCCGTATACATAAACTGAAAGATATTTGGAGGCACCTTCACCCTGTGCTTGCTGGATACACTTATCACTCTATACCACATAAAATGTACTCGCGCATAGATATGGCTTGGGCAACGACCCATATTTTGGAGTGTTGTAAAATGGAGATTTGCCCTAAGGTAACATCTGATCATAACCCCATAATGGTAATCTTCAAGATCGTATCTAAAAAGACAGAACCTAGGCTATTCTCCTTTCCCAGACATTTGATATCTAATCCGAGGTTCACTTCTCTTTTGAAAGAACATATAAAAGAATTTCTAGAGTTTAATATTGATACGGCCAAAATTACCTCAGTTTGGGATTGTTGTAAAGCTAGCATCAGAGGCTTTGCCCAACAGTTTATTATACAACAGAATGCCAATCGTAAGGAAGAGATCCGTTTAATCACATCAAGGATAAGGGGGTTAGAAGAACATTTGGCCGAAATTACTAGAAAAGAAGGTGCGGGGGCCTCTCATAACCTAAACAAAGCTAGCCTAGAACTCAAGCTGATAACGCTACGATGCGAGACTAAGAAATTTTTAAGAGATAAAGTCATCACTAAACTACATAAATATAAACTTTTGCAATATGAGAGCGGCGACAGAATAGGTAAAATCCTCGCTTATAAAATTGCTGAAGACAGAGCCACTTCTTTAATTAAGAGCATAGAAAGTGCAAACGGTATTAATTATACTCGCCCAGATCAGATATTGCAACAATTTGTAGAATACTATACTAAATTGTACACCCCCGAAGGTGTCCCCCCTACGGAGCTAGTGGAAAACTATATCAGAAACAATTGGCGGCTAGAGAAGGATATAGTAGATATGGAAGGACTGGAAAATGACTTTACTCAGGAAGAATTAAAATTAGCTATTTTTTCTCTTCTCTCTGGGAAGGCTGCGGGGGATGACACTTTGCCGATTGAAATTTATAAAATTTGCTGCGAGGAACTACTTCCATTATTTTGTTCAGTCATTAATTAGATAAGTACAACAGATAGGGCCCGACCTCTTGGAACACTGCAAAAAATATCCTTTTCCTAAAAAAGAACAAACCACCTACAGAGTGCGGGTCTTACCGTCCAATCTCCTTGATTAATGCCAATGCCAAGGTATTTGCTAAATTAATTGCCACAAGACTTTCTCCCCTCATGCCTAAGCTGGTTAGTGAACACCAGCATGGCTTTGTATTGGGCAGAGATACAACTCAACATGTAAACACGGCTATAACCTTGTTTGACATAGCTGCCATTAATCCCTCCCCACTCGGAATACTACTCGACGCTGAAAAAGCTTTCGACCGAGTGGGGTGGGATTATCTCTGGGTAATCCTTAAAGAAATCGGGTTTAAAACTAAGTTTTTAACGAAAATTCAAGCACTTTATGAGTGTCCTAATGCTGTAATTGGGTGTGATTGTTTACTTTCTTCTAAATTTTCAATTTTGAGAGGGACCCGGCAGGGATGCCCGCTATCACCTCTATTATTTGCTCTGGCCATGGAACCTTTCATTAATGCTATACAGGCGCAGGTGATGATAAAACCATTTATATCTGGGACAAACTCGCTTAAAATTACTACTTACGCGGATGATTTGGCAGTTTATACAACTGATGTGATTGAAGCTATGGCAGGAATTATCAAAGAAGCAGATGCATTTGGCGAAGTTTCAGGATACAAGTTAAATTTAGGCAAGACTCAAATTATAGCTGTTGGACCCGGTCCTTTGGGCAGGTCTACCCCGTGACTTTTTTTGCTTTTTCCTAGCCTGTTTTTGGAACCTGGATTGGTGATTGTAGGCCTCTGCGCACTTTTTCACTGTGGTACAGTGTAAAGTGCGTGTGCTTTCTGTGTATGGATGGTGAGTGACCTGCCCTCCCATAGGAATGACTGGGAATATGTATGCCCATGGTAGATTCCTGATGCATGGGGAGTGCAGGGTCGAGTTTGATATGTATGAACTCGTGAGAATGAATGCTGCAGAATGGTATATGCGGCATGGCTGTGTGTAGTCTAGAAGCGCCACTTTTAGAAGTTGGCATAATTGTGTAGTGAGTCTGCTAGCACGTGATTGGCTGATGGGCCTGGCCCAGGCATGCCTGGGCCTGTTGGTAGATGGACTGTCTGGTTTGAGTAGAACAGGGTCTGCAGGGTCCGCAAGGCCCCGGAGGAGGGGGTAGATGAAAGGCCCCTCTGCTGTCAGGGATGGGAGGAAAGAGCATCTGGTGGTGCCGGGCTGTGCCTGTCGCCCACCCTGCTGGCTCTCCATCCGGGCGGCCTACTGTCACCTCTGGCCCTGAAGCTGTCAGGGAGACGTAAACCAGAAACATTCCAGTACTCAGGGCCCCTTGCACGAAAGCTTCAAAGTACTTCAAAGGCATTTCTGTGTATAAGAAGGGACGGTGTCTCCTTCCAAAAGGTTCTTGTCTTTGCTCTTGTGGCTGACTGGGATCTACGAGGGGTGGGCGCTGCCCAGCCCCTGGACACCTGGATTCCTGGACTCCTGGGGGACCCTTCTGCCTGCCTGGGCTGAAGGGGGGACTTGGCTTTGCCCCTGGGGAAGTTCTGGGACCATGGCAGCATGGAGAAGCTGCCCTTTTCCTGTGGAGAGCGCTGGAGTTGGTTTCTAGCGCCTAGAGGCGCTGGGCTTCGCCTTGAGCGCCTGGGAGCGCTCTGCCTGCTGTCTAGCGCTTTGGAGCGCTTCATTTCCCCCAAGCGCATGAGAGCGCTGTCGCTGGACTTTCTAGTGCTTAGGAGCGCTTTTGGTGCTCGCTTATAGCGCTGGAGGCGCAGAGGATTCCTGGCCGTATTTACTTAATCAATTACGAGTGCCCACCTCGATCTGCCGCGGTGAAAACAAACCACGAAGGGGCCCGACCGGATTGGCCGGTGGATAGTCGCGTCATCGGCGACGCCGCGCGGCCATTGGTTGGCGGCCTCGCGTCATGAGGGGCTCGTCGCAGGAGCCGCGACGCGATTGGCTGGGCCGCCCCTGAGGCCGTGGAAGAATGGGGAAGACGAGAAAGGCGGCGGCCGGTTAACAGGGCTCCCGTGTGCAGAGGGAGCCCTGCAGCGAGAGGAGAGCGGCCGCGAGCGGCTGAGCGGCCCGGCGGGGCTCCGTGGTGGAAGAGGAGCCCCGCGCTGGCCAGACGAAGAGAGCCGCCGCCCGGAGGAGCCGCCCCTGAGGCCCGGTGAGTTGAAGGGCTGGGGGGCTCCGTGTGGACCGGGTGAGACGGGGGCTCCGTGATGCTGCTGCTCCGTGAGGGAGCAGATGGGTTCTCGTGGTGCCGGTAGAGGCACCAAGGAAGGGCGGCCCCGAATGGCAGTGGGTCGCCCCACCGTGAGCAAAGAGCCCGCGAGGGGCTCTTGAGGGCCCGCATTACTTCGTGTTGGTGCCGGGTTAGAGGCACTGCTTCAGGGCGGCCCCAGATGGCAGCGGGCCGCCCCAACGGTGTGTAGAGCCCGTTTGGCTCCAGAGAGGGCCATATTCGAGAGGGGGGGGGCTTCGGGGCATATTGTCGGTGCTCGTCCCCTCCTGCCCCCGAGTGTGAGGACTAGAGTCCGGTGAGGCTCCTGGGGGCATCATTGTTTTAAGAGTCTGTGTGGCTCCAACGTCTGGGGCATGTGTGATATGCCCAGAGCCTGTGTGGCTCCAGCAGTGGCGCAGTTGGCGCCTAAGGGCCAGTGAGGGCCCTGGCGCAAGTTTGTTGTTCTCCAGGTGCCCAGCACTTTGTGGGCACCTGCCACGTTTAGGCTTTTTGTACTTTGAGACTGGCACCCTGACTTTGGACTCAGGGCGTCGGAGCCCCAACAAGGCCGTTGGCCTAGGGACTGCCACAGGTAGTGGCTCATGTGATAGTATTTGCCTAATGTGAGGTTTGCGCATTGTGATGTGGTGCTAGGAAATGTAATGCATTTAGTATGATTACGCACCTTGATCTTACACCTCTGACTGTTTTTAGACATCATGTGATTCTTGCGCTATCGCTTTACTCTTGACCCCTCTGAATGTGTAGGTTTATGCAGCATGTGTCTTACTTTTCCTGCGCTGCACCTCTGAATGTTTAGTCATCATGGGTGTGAGAAGTTGGCCTGGTAAGGGATGTTTCCAATTCTGGAACCACCTACTACCTGACCAAACAATCCCTTATGGTGTCTGGTTGTAAGTCAACCTTATTAGACAAGCTATCCTAGGGGTAGCATGGACTAAGCAGCCTAAAGGCTTAACTTAAGAGGTCGTGTTAAGCGAGCTGTTTTACCACATACAATCCTGTAATACCAAATGAAAGGGCACCACACAAGTATATATTATAAAAATATATGTGTTTATTACTAAAAACAATCCCCAGTATTCTTTATGAATAAAGGGGCACAAGCGTTAAATCAAAAGCACTGTTTAAACATACAAGTTGCACAATTATGGATGAGGGCGGGTGGCCACTCAAACCATATACTAAACAAGTGGTATAAGAGAGACCACTCGAGCAGTGGTTAGGCCTAGGGCCTAGGGAATCGCTGGGAGCAGTCAGGACAAGCAATGCTGAAGTCGGGAATGGCCCTCGGGATTCGGGAGATGTGCGGAAAGCGCACGCATGCACCAATGTTAACCAATGGTGCGTAAAAGTCAAATAGTTAAAGTTTAAGGACACTTCCGCTGAACCTAGAGGAACAAAACTTAACACACAGACCCTAGAGGTGTGCACCAGTGTGGGAACACCGGCGGAGCAAAGTTACCTCACCCACAGGAAGTGGGTGCACAGGGTCGAAGTGGCGTCGGGTTTTGACACGCAGGCTCTTGGTGCTTGGAGCTGAAAGGGCTGCAGGCAGGGTGAAGACGAAGTGTCCGGTGGAGTCCAAGGGTGGACTCAAGTTGTAGAGTACCTGAAAGCAGAGGGGACAGAGTCTGGGTCACTCAGCAGTGACCAGGGTGGAACCAGGACGGAACCAGGCAATGTCGGGCGCAATCAGGTGGTCGTCGAGGAGCTTCTCTCCGCTGTCACGTGGGCTCTGGGGCATCTGCGACGTCCAGGAGCAGGTCACGATCTGTCCCACGCAGGCTCTCACCGTCGGTGCAGTCGGCTTCAGGTTTGGAGCAAACAAGCCTTGGTAAGAGCAATCCACGCAGGATCGGAAGATTGCTTCTCACTCGGACCAGGAAGGTCAGAGTCGGGGCTCCTTTTCAGGGGAGCTGGTGTGGATCTGGAGCAACCAGATTCACGAGTCTTCTTCGGTAGTTCGTCGGCACAGGGACCACAAGCCAGCTGGCAAGTGACCGGGCCAACGCGTTGAGCCAAATCGTGCCAAAGGGCCCCACGCAGCACTCGTCGAGTGTGGAGGGCTGAACTTCGGCTCAGGAGTAGCTCAGGGTGGGGGCTTCTCAAACCCCGGTGTACAGCTTCGAGGGTCACTCGTGGGCTGCACGGTCAGCGTCTCGTGGTCACTTCAAGATGGCGTGCCCCACGCTTCCGGTCGCCTCCACGGGTCTCAGCTTTGCATGGACTGTGGATCGGGCTGTTAGAAGCTGGGCAGGCTTGATCTCGTCGATCTCAGTCGCTCGAGTTCCGGCGGGAACTGCAACTAAGTAGATGTCGAGGGCTGGATGGTGCCTGCTGCTGCAGGGTGGTCACTCCTTGACCACAAGGGAGATTCTTCGGGCTTCCACGTTGAGATGGAGGGCGAAGGGTCCAGAATATCGTTTCAAATGTTTCTTCCAGGAAATCTGATGTGCATTGGCACTGCTCCCACTCTTATTCGAATCTGGTGGGCGTGATTACCTGCTAGGTCCCCTCCTATGGGTGGGACCCAGGAAGTGGGTGGATACACCCCCTTCCTTTGATCCAGGCCGCCCTGGCACGAGGGCTGGAGTGCCCCAGAACCGGTTTGGCCGGATTATGCAAGGGGCAGCCTTGTGCGCCCCAGGCAGTGTCTGGTTTCTTTCAAACCTCCCTGCTACAATACACTATCTCCTGTCTGGAGGGCGGTGACACCCTCCTGTGACAGGAAACCCTTTGTCCAGGACCCCCTTGACTGGGTTTCGGTCAGCTCCAGGGGTCCAGACATTTGTCTGTGGCAGAGGCATCCATTTTGTGGATCTTAAGGCCTTTGGAGAAATCAACCGCATTAAAGCAAAGTAACATGTCTTACCCCTCTAGAGGGGTGGAATGCCATCCCCGTCGCCAGAACTGGCGAGGGGATGGTATTCCAAAGCGTATGACACCTTACACGACATGTTTTGATAAAGCCAAACCAAAGTTGCTAAATAACCGCGAGGATTATAAGGCACTTAATAGTATATGGTATGGCATTATCATGAAACAGCTTAGGGATTTGTTCCCGACGGCTGCAGACAGGCTCAGCTCATGCTAGAGCTCCATCTCACATAAAAACCATGCACCCAGCCTCCAGGATTGGTGAGGCCTGTCTATAGGAGTGGCTCACAGGTTTACATGTGTCCAGATATAGGTTTAGACATAGGTATACTATATCTAAGCAAGGGGTGTGTACACCACCTTACCCCAGCTGAGTGATCAGCCAGTTGTGTCAATTTAAGAACCAGCCAGGGGTGGCAAAAGATATGCTGCAGCCCCTGGTAGGCCTTAGTGGCTCCTGTGCCCTGTGCACCTATAGTGCATTCTACAGGGGCTGACAAGGAGTCCATTTCCAATTGGTATGTACCTAGGGTACATGGAATCCATTTTACAGAGAGAGCAGATGGCCTGGGGCCCTGATTAGCAGGGAACCAGGTCAACTAAGTCAAAAAAACCAGCTAAACACAGGCAAAAAATCTGGGGTAACCATAGTCAGGTAGCCACCTTCCTACATAACCCCCCCCCAAACGAAAGGAGATAAGGCTATCCTTGGCCAGGTAAGCCTATATTGCCTGAGTGGCCATATAAGGAAGTACCTGCACTAGCATGGGTACCCCCTGTCTCATGGTCCACTAAGCAGTCCCTCACCCTTTGGGTATTAGAGGGTCTCCACCATAGGGAATCACTACCTTGGGTGTGTTTATGCAAAGTTAAAGGCTGGTTTGGATATGGAGTATTGAAGTGAGGCTCTACTAATTTAGGGCTTAGCTTCCTCCAATTATCTTCCACCATGTGTGCCTTTCTTTCTTTAACTGAGTTGCACTGTGCTCTCAGGGTCAACCTCTGGCTACCTAAAGCTGGAGGCTGGGTCCCTCTGTTTGGCTTGCTGGAGGGACAGTTCAGGTTTGGGCCCTTTGGGTCCCAGGTTTGGCTGTGCCCAACAGAATCCATCTGGGGGAGGTCCCTAACTGTTTTTAAGGGGGCTCCCTCAGGAGTTTTTAAAGTTTTCACCTTACTAGGGCTACTAGTTTTGGTGCACCTAATCTTTTGATGGGGGTGCTTTATTTGACAGGGGGCCCTCTGGGTCTCACTGTCCTTCTTGTCCTCTGCAGCCCTGGGCTGGCTAAGGCAAGGGAGAGAGGGGCAGGTTACCTGCTCCAGACTGGGTCCCACCTGAGAAGGGTCCACTGACATCAGAGGTTCTGTCAGGCTAGGCCCAACCACCTCTGGGGCAGTTCCTTCATCAGGGGTAAGATCAGTTCCCTGAGGAGGCTGATCCTGTCCTAAAGTCTGGTGAGGGGGAGATTTCTCTTCCTCCTCCATGCTCTCAGTTTGTGTGGAGTTATCCATCATTTCAGGTTTCACAACACACGTGTCAGTTTGAGTTTGGGCTGTGGCCATCACAGCCCCACCAACCTTTTCAGGAGGAGACTCAGTTTGGGTTTCTGCTGTTATCATAACAGCTTTGCTATTCTGTTCAGGAAGAGCTTTTGCTAAAGATGGGGCAGGGAGTATCTCCGCCCTACCAACCTTTTCAGGAAGGACATCTTGAATTGGGGCTGTAGCCATTACAGCCCCACTAACCTTTCCATTGGAATTTACCATTCTAGAATGGATTTCCTGTTCAACCCCAGCCCAGGCTGAGATTTCTAAATCATTACCCAGTAGACAGTCTACAGGCAAGTTTGGGGACACTGCCACTCTCTTTGGGCCAATGACACCTCCCCAGCTGAGACTTACTACTGCCATGGGATGATTTGTTTGGATTCCATCAATGTTTGTAACCTGGTATGTGGCACCAGGTAAAAGTTGCTTAGAGGGGACTATGCCATCAGCCACCATGGTGATGCTAGCCCCTGTGTCTCTAAAAGCTTCAACTTTCAAACCATTGATGATGGGTTCTTGTCTATACTTGCTCAAAGTATTTGGGCAAGCAGAGAAATTGGCAAACCCCATGCCAGTCTCATAAACAAGATCATTGGGTGATGGGGACCTGGATAGGCCAGGGTCCACCTGAGCTCCAACAGTAAACCCACCCAGATTCCTGGGTGTGCTTCCACTTCCTGGGGGATTACTGCTGACAGTAACAGGAGGTGTTGAAGCTGGCTTTGGAGGTATATTTTCTTTATTGTTATTCTTGGGACAACAGTTGTCTGTTTTGTAATGCCCAACCTGTTTACAGGCATAACAATAAGGCTTTTTCTCAGTTGAAGAAGTGTCTTGGGACCCACCCCCATTCTTGGAGTTTTGGGGCCCTGGGGAAGTCTTTTCTTTATTTTTATCCCCACCCTTATCTTGAGGCTTGGTAGACTCCTTCTTCTGGTTACTGTCCTGATTCTTAGGCCTAATCCTGGTTCTGACCCATTTGTCTGCCTTCTTTCCCAATTCTTGGGGAGAGGTCAGATCAGAGTCTACCAGGTGCTGGTGTAAGAGCTGGTTCTGACAATTACTTAGGATCTGCTCCCTCATAATCAAATTATACAATCCTGTAAAGTCATGTACTTTGCTGCCATGTAGCCAACCCTCCAGAGCCTTAGTAGCACAATCTACAAAATCAGTCCAGTCCTGAGTCTGTGTCTTCTGGGTATCTCTGAACTTCAACCTGTACTGTTCAGTGGTTAAGCCAAACCCATCTATCAGAACACTCTTCAGGACTTTGTATTTGTTTGCATCCTCATGTCTGACAGTGAGGAGCTTGTCCCTCCCTTTCTCTGAAAAGGAGTACCATAAGATTGCTGCCCACTGTTCCTCAGGAACCTGCTGTACCATGCAGGCTCTCTCAAGAGCAGTCATCCATTTGTGGATGTCATCCCCTTCTTTGAAGGGGGGCACAATCTTTGTCAGGTTTCTACTATCATAGGACCTGGGTTTCTCTTTTGGAATATTGCTGCCACCAGTGGCATCTAAGCCACACAATTTCTGCTCTCTTGCCAAGGCAAGTTTAGCTTGAGCTAAGGTAAGCTTAGCTTGACTCAGGGCTACCTCCTCTCTCTCTATCTGGAGTCTGACAGCCCTCATTCTAGCCCTATGCTCAGCTTTCTGAGAAGCACTCATGCCTCTCTCTGATTCTCTGGAGGCACTAGAAAGATGAGAGTCCCCTGAGGGAGATCTCACTCTTCTGTTGCCTGGGAGAATCATATGTTGGGTTCTGGGGAGGTGCTGGCCCTCTCCATTCCCCAGTAGGTCCAAGTTGGCCTGGCTAAGCCTACCAACTGGAACCTGGCTACCCTGATCCTGTACTTCTAAGTCCCCAACATCTGAGTCCTCATCCAAGTCATCATCATCCTCCTCTTCAGGGGGATCAACTACAGGGGGGTTCTCTCCATTTCCTGTGTCTAGGGAAGCTGCTTTAGCCTTCTCTAAGTCATCCTGTTCTAGGATTTCTACCAGGGTTAGGCAGGTGGGGCTTCTGCCCCTTTTTAACCCTCTTGCTTTGCACAAGGCAATCAAGTCTCTGCGGGTTAGTTTGTCATATCCAAAAGTTGCCTGGGTAGGGTCAACTGTCACAGGAGCAGACCCTGAGGCTTTTCCTGTGTCAGACATGGTTACTAGTGAGGTGTAAGTGGTGCACTTACCTACACTAAGTGTTTTCCTACTGTACCTTGCTAGTTAGTTGTAGTCAGGGTGTGCTAATCCCTTCAACCTACAACTACTAAGTTCAGTAGAACTTAATATGCTAAGCTTTTGATTTTATATGTACCTAGAGGTACTTGATGTGATCTTTCAATTTGATATAAAGATTGCAATGGTAAAACAACAGCAAGCTCAAATCCGCACCGCTGCTCACCAATGTGAGAAGTTGGCCTGGTAGGGGATGTTTCCAATTCTGGAACCACCTACTACCTGACCAAACAATCCCTTATGGTGTCTGGTTGTAAGTCAACCTTATTAGACAAGCTATCCTAGGGGTAGCATGGACTAAGCAGCCTAAAGGCTTAACTTAAGAGGTCGTGTTAAGCGAGCTGTTTTACCACATACAATCCTGTAATACCAAATGAAAGGGCACCACACAAGTATATATTATAAAAATATATGTGTTTATTACTAAAAACAATCCCCAGTATTCTTTATGAATAAAGGGGCACAAGCGTTAAATCAAAAGCACTGTTTAAACATACAAGTTGCACAATTATGGATGAGGGCGGGTGGCCACTCAAACCATATACTAAACAAGTGGTATAAGAGAGACCACTCGAGCAGTGGTTAGGCCTAGGGCCTAGGGAATCGCTGGGAGCAGTCAGGACAAGCAATGCTGAAGTCGGGAATGGCCCTCGGGATTCGGGAGATGTGCGGAAAGCGCACGCATGCACCAATGTTAACCAATGGTGCGTAAAAGTCAAATAGTTAAAGTTTAAGGACACTTCCGCTGAACCTAGAGGAACAAAACTTAACACACAGACCCTAGAGGTGTGCACCAGTGTGGGAACACCGGCGGAGCAAAGTTACCTCACCCACAGGAAGTGGGTGCACAGGGTCGAAGTGGCGTCGGGTTTTGACACGCAGGCTCTTGGTGCTTGGAGCTGAAAGGGCTGCAGGCAGGGTGAAGACGAAGTGTCCGGTGGAGTCCAAGGGTGGACTCAAGTTGTAGAGTACCTGAAAGCAGAGGGGACAGAGTCTGGGTCACTCAGCAGTGACCAGGGTGGAACCAGGACGGAACCAGGCAATGTCGGGCGCAATCAGGTGGTCGTCGAGGAGCTTCTCTCCGCTGTCACGTGGGCTCTGGGGCATCTGCGACGTCCAGGAGCAGGTCACGATCTGTCCCACGCAGGCTCTCACCGTCGGTGCAGTCGGCTTCAGGTTTGGAGCAAACAAGCCTTGGTAAGAGCAATCCACGCAGGATCGGAAGATTGCTTCTCACTCGGACCAGGAAGGTCAGAGTCGGGGCTCCTTTTCAGGGGAGCTGGTGTGGATCTGGAGCAACCAGATTCACGAGTCTTCTTCGGTAGTTCGTCGGCACAGGGACCACAAGCCAGCTGGCAAGTGACCGGGCCAACGCGTTGAGCCAAATCGTGCCAAAGGGCCCCACGCAGCACTCGTCGAGTGTGGAGGGCTGAACTTCGGCTCAGGAGTAGCTCAGGGTGGGGGCTTCTCAAACCCCGGTGTACAGCTTCGAGGGTCACTCGTGGGCTGCACGGTCAGCGTCTCGTGGTCACTTCAAGATGGCGTGCCCCACGCTTCCGGTCGCCTCCACGGGTCTCAGCTTTGCATGGACTGTGGATCGGGCTGTTAGAAGCTGGGCAGGCTTGATCTCGTCGATCTCAGTCGCTCGAGTTCCGGCGGGAACTGCAACTAAGTAGACGTCGAGGGCTGGATGGTGCCTGCTGCTGCAGGGTGGTCACTCCTTGACCACAAGGGAGATTCTTCGGGCTTCCACGTTGAGATGGAGGGCGAAGGGTCCAGAATATCGTTTCAAATGTTTCTTCCAGGAAATCTGATGTGCATTGGCACTGCTCCCACTCTTATTCGAATCTGGTGGGCGTGATTACCTGCTAGGTCCCCTCCTATGGGTGGGACCCAGGAAGTGGGTGGATACACCCCCTTCCTTTGATCCAGGCCGCCCTGGCACGAGGGCTGGAGTGCCCCAGAACCGGTTTGGCCGGATTATGCAAGGGGCAGCCTTGTGCGCCCCAGGCAGTGTCTGGTTTCTTTCAAACCTCCCTGCTACAATACACTATCTCCTGTCTGGAGGGCGGTGACACCCTCCTGTGACAGGAAACCCTTTGTCCAGGACCCCCTTGACTGGGTTTCGGTCAGCTCCAGGGGTCCAGACATTTGTCTGTGGCAGAGGCATCCATTTTGTGGATCTTAAGGCCTTTGGAGAAATCAACCGCATTAAAGCAAAGTAACATGTCTTACCCCTCTAGAGGGGTGGAATGCCATCCCCGTCGCCAGAACTGGCGAGGGGATGGTATTCCAAAGCGTATGACACCTTACACGACATGTTTTGATAAAGCCAAACCAAAGTTGCTAAATAACCGCGAGGATTATAAGGCACTTAATAGTATATGGTATGGCATTATCCTGAAACAGCTTAGGGATTTGTTCCCGACGGCTGCAGACAGGCTCAGCTCATGCTAGAGCTCCATCTCACATAAAAACCATGCACCCAGCCTCCAGGATTGGTGAGGCCTGTCTATAGGAGTGGCTCACAGGTTTACATGTGTCCAGATATAGGTTTAGACATAGGTATACTATATCTAAGCAAGGGGTGTGTACACCACCTTACCCCAGCTGAGTGATCAGCCAGTTGTGTCAATTTAAGAACCAGCCAGGGGTGGCAAAAGATATGCTGCAGCCCCTGGTAGGCCTTAGTGGCTCCTGTGCCCTGTGCACCTATAGTGCATTCTACAGGGGCTGACAAGGAGTCCATTTCCAATTGGTATGTACCTAGGGTACATGGAATCCATTTTACAGAGAGAGCAGATGGCCTGGGGCCCTGATTAGCAGGGAACCAGGTCAACTAAGTCAAAAAAACCAGCTAAACACAGGCAAAAAATCTGGGGTAACCATAGTCAGGTAGCCACCTTCCTACAATGGGTCTTCTTGCGCTGCACCCCTGAATGTATTTTATTGCATCATGTGCTTTATTCTTAACACCTCTGAATGCTTTAGGCCTCATGTGTCTCTCTTTATTACTCCTCTGAATGTGTTCATGCATCATGGGTAAGGTGTTCTGGTTTATACCCCTAAATGTGTTTACTCTTAGGTGGTTGTCTTTTCTACTCCTCTGAATGTAGGTTTATTGCATCATGAGTAATGTATTCTTTCTTAGACCCCTAAATGCTGTGTGATACTTAGGTGGTTCTTCTTTCTTAGTACAGGTAGTCCTAGTAAGGTCCTGGTCCCCTGCGTGACAGTCTCCCAAGGAGTTTAGGGTTGCGTAGGTGGTACTTACCTGTTCCCAGTAGTTACTGGATGTGATCTATAACTGTTACTTTGTGTTACAGTGAAGTTTATATACTTTTATTCAAATTTCTATAAGTATTATTTCTATTTCTAGAAGTGCTGATTATGACAGTGGCCTATGTGGCCCTGTCCTGTGTACATAATCCCTTGTGAATATTGCCGTGCCAGTTGGCACAATGTACATGTGTGATTTCTATCTGATATGTTTTGACAATACAAAAGTTATTTTAATATAACCTTGTGTGGAGTCTCTTTTGTGGTGTGCCTAGTATGTTGTTACTGTCGTGCGCTGACGCAAATGCTTTACACATCGCCTCCGAGTTTAGCCTAGACTGCCCGCGCCATGCTACCTAGAGGGCGAGCAGGGGTTATCTTGGCGTGTGACTTCCTTGCCCTGACTGGAATGGTGGTTTCTGCCTGGCTTTGGCATAAGCCTTAGCCTACCAGAAATAGCCGGTTTCCAACAATAGCCAATTACAAACCACAGATACAGGTAACTGGAATATGCCACGCTGCTACCTATCGAGGTATTAAGATAACATCCAATATCAAGGACATAATGGCATTGGACTATGATGCTTTACTAAAAGAAACTCAGACTCTCCTTAAAAAATGGCATAAGGTGCCTTTAAACCTTATTGGGCGAATCAATCTTATTAAAAACAACATTTTGCCAAAATGTTTATATTTATTTAGATGCATTCCTTTGAAGAAAAATGTAGGATTAGATTGCATTGCAGGTTAATTCTTATTTCACTATTTTCTGCACACAACATACAACATAGATTCCTCACGAGCGCCCCCTGATGAAGGGAGAACCCCCAAAATGAATTGGGTCAGACTGAATTTGAATTTACTTGCGGAACAGTGGGTTTTGAAAGTGATTTTATGAGAATAAATATGCTTAAACTGGAATACAGGTGGATTTTCTTCCAAGGGAAGGAGATATTGATGCACTTTTACGGGTACAGGCTGTGGAGCAGGAGACACAGACCAGATCTAGTCTGGGCTATATAAACAACTGTAGCCAAATACATCTACCTTCGGGCACGCGATGAGTGGATTACATAAATACTAGAATAATGAATGAAAAACACACGGCATGCATAGACAAGGTTTGCTATGTAACCTCTGGACTCCTGTAAACCTAAACAAACACCTGTAATCAGACACTAGGGACATCACCTGAAGCTCCTAAGATTCTCCTTTTGTTTGGTATCTTGTTTTTGGAAGGTGGGTTTTTAGGATAAGCTATTTTTAGGTGTCTTCTTTTATTCCAGGATGGGCACTAGTTTTAGCATTGTCAGCTGTTATACTCTGCATACCAAGGCAGTACATAAAATGCAGCCTGCATACCACAATCCATGGCTGTATCCCATAGAACATCCTTACCTTTTAACAAAAAGGACCCAAGGCCTTCTGGACTTTATTCAGTTAACCAGACGCATCTCCCAATCGATTGACATTAGTTATAGGACTCAGCGTGAAGGAACAATTGGTGAAATGCCTCACAGTAGCCAACAATCTAGCACCTAAAAAAAAGAGCGCAATAAAGGTGTCTGATCTCTGTCGCAAGGGTTGGTAGTTAAATGCCACTCTAGATTTTTACATAGTGACTTTTCCGGGCTCAGCTCTGTAGGATACCAAAGGGCATGAGTCCTGTGTTAATTATTAGAATGCGTTCTAAAAGGAGCAATGTTATCAAAGGCAGAATTTAAAGCCGTACACTAGTCCGCTAAGGTGTGGTTTATGTCTTGTTCCTTTGAGGTTACAGAGAAATCCAATTTTCAGCGATAGGAGTAATGCGCTGCCATTGACAAGAGACTCTTTTGCGCAGGTCTTGTTTCTCAGGCAACCCAGCTTTAGGTATTTGAAAGAAGAGTAATGAGTGGTCAGTCCACGTCAAAGGCATGGGCTTCACAAGTCAGTGCAGTAGAGGTGGTGAAGATTAATGAGTGGTCAGTCCACGTCAAGGCATGGGCTTCACAAGTCAGTGCAGTAGAGGTGGTGAAGAGTAATGAGTGGTCAGTCCACGTCAAGGCATGGGCTTCACAAGTCAGTGCAGTAGAGGTGGTGAAGATTAATGAGTGGTCAGTCCACGTCAAAGGCATGGGCTTCACAAGGCAGTGCAGTAGAGGTGGTGAAGATTGATGAGTGGTCAGTCCACGTCAAAGGCATGGGCCTCACAAGTCAGTGCAGTAGAGGTGGTGAAGATTAATGAGTGATCAGTCCACGTCAAAGGCATGGGCTTTTCAAGTCAGTGCAGTAGAGGTGGTGAAGATTAATGAGTGGTCAGTCCACGTCAAAGGCATGGGCTTCACAAGTCAGTGCAGTAGAGGTGGTGAAGAGTAATGAGTGGTCAGTCCACGTCAAAGGCATGAGCTTCACAAGTCAGTGCAGTAGAGGTGGTGAAGATTAATGAGTGGTCAGCCCACGTCCAAGGCATGGGCTTCACAAGTCAGTGCAGTAGAGGTGGTGAAGAGTAATGAGTGGTCAGTCCACGTCAAAGGCATGGGCTTCACAAGTCAGTGCAGTAGAGGTGGTGAAGATTAATGAGTGGTCAGTCCACGTCAAAGGCATGGGCTTCACAAGTCAGTGCAGTAGAGGTGGTGAAGATTAATGAGTGGTCAGTCCACGTCAAAGGCATGGGCTTCACAAGTCAGTGCAGTAGAGGTGGTGAAGAGTAATGAGTGGTCAGTCCACGTCAAAGGCATGGGCTTCACAAGTCAGTGCAGTAGAGGTGGTGAAGAGTAATGAGTGGTCAGTCCACGTCAAAGGCATGGGCTTCACATGTCAGTGCAGTAGAGGTGGTGAATATTAATGAGTGGTCAGTCCACGTCAAAGGCATGGGCTTCACAAGTCAGTGCAGTAGAGGTGGTGAAGAGTAATGAGTGGTCAGTCCACGTCAAAGGCATGGGCTTCACAAGTCAGTGCAGTAGAGGTGGTGAAGATTAATGAGTGGTCAGTCCACGTCAAGGCATGGGCTTCACAAGTCAGTGCAGTAGAGGTGGTGAAGAGTAATGAGTGGTCAGCCCACGTCAAAGGCATGGGCTTCACAAGTCAGTGCAGTAGAGGTGGTGAAGAGTAATGAGTGGTCAGCCCACGTCAAAGGCATGGGCTTCACAAGTCAGTGCAGTAGAGGTGGTGAAGATTAATGAGTGGTCAGTCCACGTCAAAGGCATGGGCTTCACAAGTTAGTGCAGTAGAGGTGGTGAAGATTAATGAGTGGTCAGTCCACGTCAAGGCATGGGCTTCACAAGGCAGTGCAGTAGAGGTGGTGAAGATTAATGAGTTGTCAGTCCACGTCAAGGCATGGGCTTCACAAGTCAGTGCAGTAGAGGTGGTGAAGATTAATGAGTGGTCAGTCCACGTCAAGGCATGGACTTCACAAGTCAGTGCAGTAGAGAAGGTGAAGAGTAATGAGTGGTCAGTCCACGTCAAGGCATGTGCTTCACAAGTTAGTGCAGTAGAGGTGGCGAAGGGTAATGAGAGGTCAGTCCACGTCAAAGGCATGGGCTTCACAAGTCAGTGCAGTAGAGGTGGTGAAGAGTAATGAGTGGTCAGCCCACGTCCAAGGTATGGGCTTCACAAGTCAGTGCAGTAGAGGTGGTGAAGATTAATGAGTGGTCAGTCCACGTCAAGGCATGGGCTTCACAAGTCAGTGCGGTAGAGGTGGTGAAGAGTAATGAGTGGTCAGTCCACGTCAAGGCATGGGCTTCACAAGTCAGTGCAGTAGAGGTGGTGAAGAGTAATGAGTGGTCAGTCCACGTCAAAGGCATGGGCTTCACAAGTCAGTCCAGTAGAGGTGGTGAAGATTAACGAGTGGTCAGTCCACGTCAAAGGCATGGGCTTCACAAGTCAGTGCAGTAGGTGTGGTGAAGAGTAATGAGTGGTCAGTCCACGTCAAAGGCATGGGCTTCACAAGTCAGTCCAGTAGAGGTGGTGAAGATTAACGAGTGGTCAGCCCATGTCAAAGGCATGGGCTTCACAAGGCAGTGCAGTAGAGGTGATGAAGATTAATGAGTGGTCAGTCCACGTCAAAGGCATGGGCTTCACAAGTCAGTGCAGTAGAGGTGGTGAAGATTAATGAGTGGTCAGTCCACGTCAAGGCATGGGCTTCACAAGTCAGTGCAGTAGAGGCGGTGAAGATTAATGAGTGGTCAGTCCACGTCAAAGGCATGGGCTTCACAAGTCAGTGCAGTAGAGGTGGTGAAGAGTAATGAGTGGTCAGTCCACGTCAAAGGCATGTGCTTCACAAGTTAGTGCAGTAGAGGTGGAGAAGATTAAGTCCAAGATTATGACCCGCCGAGTGAGTAGGGTCCGTAATCTTTTGTTGCAGTCCTCAAGTCTTTAAGTCTGATAATAGTTTTGCTACTTCCATATCTAAAAAAATCTTCTCCACGATAATTATAATCCCCAAGCAGGAGAAATGTTTGTGATGACTACACATAAGTCGCTAAATAAAATAGTCAGGTTCCAAACAACTAGTCTGCTAATTTGCCCCTACAGCTCTGGATGTGGGGCTTGAAAGACTTACTCTGCTCAATCGGGGAAGTCTTGCTGCAGATCGGGATGTCAAAAAGATACAGCACAGTCTATAAAAAAAACAAAGATGGTATATACAATAAAATCAGAAGCAGCCAAGTTTTTGTCTTTAAAAGTATTAAGAAGTACTAATGCTCTATTTTCATTTGCCTGCAAGGTCCGCTGTGTATTCCTTATATATTTCTCTGAGAGAAAGCACGAGTGACTGAGCGAAAGGGCTATAGATTTGTTACCACAATTCCTGGAGGGAGACGGGGAAGTCATGTTTGGTGGCTGCCAAAACCATTTTCTACCTTTCTAGGTTTAGGGATGCTTATAGTTTTGTTGCTTGCTGTTGCATTATTTTTCTGCTTTACTGAGGGTGTTATACTCCTTTTTTTCCTGCACTTGTACTTTGAGGAGCTGTTCCTGCCCGGGTGGCCATTTTGTTCGGCTACACTCTCCCTCCGGGAAGCGCTCTAGTCGCTGCAGGCGTCCTGCCTAATCCCTACTCAATGGCCCCAGATCGGACGCGTGCAGCTCGCTTAATCTTCCCAATGGCCCCCAGCACCGGGATGCCTCCGGGTAGCTGTGCGCTTTACAAATACTGGATTTACAAGTTACTATTTATTTTACGCAATGTTTCCTACTGAAACATGGCTGCACATGAGCTCCCGCCCTGATGTAGCTGCAGCTTTACTGTTTAACTATGCTATAGTCAGGAAAGACAGGAACTCCAAGACAGGTGGTGGCATTGCTATAATTTATAAAAATTCCTTGATGTGCAAATTTGAAGACCTATTTTAGAAAAAGGGGGTGGTGATGGACAGAGTTTCTGAATGATGCAGAATACTCTTACCAAGTCAAGAGATCATGGTTTTAATCAATCACCTGTTTTTTAGCTCATTGCACCATCCCAGCTCAGAACCTGGCTATATGCAAATTAGTCTGTTCCTGTCCCAGTGCATGATGGGAACAGGGCAAACCAAACTACCAAGCCAATTCTTATACTGGGAAGGAGACAAGCTTCCGGGGACCGGTTTGTGGCATCACAGCCTTCGTCGGCCCGGCTTGCTTGAATCCTGATGGTGCAATGAGCAAGGGACTCACGTCTGAGTATACCCTCCCACACATAGTGTGGATAAAATCGATTTTAGAAAAAGGGGGTGGTGATGGACAGAGTTTCTGAATGATGCAGAATACTCTTACCAAGTCAAGAGATCATGGTTTTAATCCATTACCTGTTTTTTAGCTCATTGCACCATCCCAGCTCAGAACCTGGCTATATGCAAATTAGTCTGTTCCTGTCCCAGTGCATGATGGGAACAGGGCAAACCAAACTACCAAGCCAATTCTTATACTGGGAAGGAGACAAGCTTCCGGGGACCGGTTTCTGGCATCACAGCCTTCGTCGGCCCGGCTTGCTTGAATCCTGATGGTGCAATGAGCAAGGGACTCACGTCTGAGTATACCCTCCCACACATAGTGTGGATAAAATCGATTTTAGAAAAAGGGGATGGTGATGGACAGAGTTTGTGAATGATGCTGAATACTCTTACCAAGTCAAGAGATCATGGTTTTAATCCATCACCTGTTTTTTAGCTCATTGCACCATCCCAGCTCAGAACCTGGCTATATGCAAATTAGTCTGTTCCTGTCCCAGTGCATGATGGGAACAGGGCAAACCAAACTACCAAGCCAATTCTTATACTGGGAAGGAGACAAGCTTCCGGGGACCGGTTTCTGGCATCACAGCCTTCGTCGGCCCGGCTTGCTTGAATCCTGATGGTGCAATGAGCAAGGGACTCACGTCTGAGTATACCCTCCCACACATAGTGTGGATAAAATCGATTTTAGAAAAAGGGGGTGGTGATGGACAGAGTTTCTGAATGATGCAGAATACTCCTACCAAGTCAAGAGATCATGGTTTTAATCCATCACCTGTTTTTTAGCTCATTGCACCATCCCAGCTCAGAACCTGGCTATATGCAAATTAGTCTGGTCCTGTCCCAGTGCATGATGGGAACCAGGCAAACCAAACTACCAAGCCAATTCTTATACTGGGAAGGAGACAAGCTTCCGGGGACCGGTTTCTGGCATCACAGCCTTCGTCGGCCCGGCTTGCTTGAATCCTGATGGTGCAATGAGCAAGGGACTCACGTCTGAGTATACCCTCCCACACATAGTGTGGATAAAATCGATTTTAGAAAAAGGGGGTGGTGATGGACAGAGTTTCTGAATGATGCAGAATACTCCTACCAAGTCAAGAGATCATGGTTTTAATCCATCACCTGTTTTTTAGCTCATTGCACCATCCCAGCTCAGAACCTGGCTATATGCAAATTAGTCTGGTCCTGTCCCAGTGCATGATGGGAACCAGGCAAACCAAACTACCAAGCCAATTCTTATACTGGGAAGGAGACAAGCTTCCGGGGACCGGTTTCTGGCATCACAGCCTTCGTCGGCCCGGCTTGCTTGAATCCTGATGGTGCAATGAGCAAGGGACTCACGTCTGAGTATATCCTCCCACACATAGTGTGGATAAAATCGATTTTAGAAAAAGGGGGTGGTGATGGACAGAGTTTCTGAATGATGCAGAAGACTCTTACCAAGTCAAGAGATCATGGTTTTAATCCATCACCTGTTTTTTAGCTCATTGCACCATCCCAGCTCAGAACCTGGCTATATGCAAATTAGTCTGTTCCTGTCCCAGTGCATGATGGGAACAGGGCAAACCAAACTACCAAGCCAATTCTTATACTGGGAAGGAGACAAGCTTCCGGGGACCGGTTTCTGGCATCACAGCCTTCGTCGGCCCGGCTTGCTTGAATCCTGATGGTGCAATGAGCAAGGGACTCACGTCTGAGTATACCCTCCCACACATAGTGTGGATAAAATCGATTTTAGAAAAAGGGGATGGTGATGGACAGAGTTTGTGAATGATGCTGAATACTCTTACCAAGTCAAGAGATCATGGTTTTAATCCATCACCTGTTTTTTAGCTCATTGCACCATCCCAGCTCAGAACCTGGCTATATGCAAATTAGTCTGTTCCTGTCCCAGTGCATGATGGGAACAGGGCAAACCAAACTACCAAGCCAATTCTTATACTGGGAAGGAGACAAGCTTCCGGGGACCGGTTTCTGGCATCACAGCCTTCGTCGGCCCGGCTTGCTTGAATCCTGATGGTGCAATGAGCAAGGGACTCACGTCTGAGTATACCCTCCCACACATAGTGTGGATAAAATCGATTTTAGAAAAAGGGGGTGGTGATGGACAGAGTTTCTGAATGATGCAGAATACTCCTACCAAGTCAAGAGATCATGGTTTTAATCCATCACCTGTTTTTTAGCTCATTGCACCATCCCAGCTCAGAACCTGGCTATATGCAAATTAGTCTGGTCCTGTCCCAGTGCATGATGGGAACCAGGCAAACCAAACTACCAAGCCAATTCTTATACTGGGAAGGAGACAAGCTTCCGGGGACCGGTTTCTGGCATCACAGCCTTCGTCGGCCCGGCTTGCTTGAATCCTGATGGTGCAATGAGCAAGGGACTAACGTCTGAGTATACCCTCCCACACATAGTGTGGATAAAATCGATTTTAGAAAAAGGGGGTGGTGATGGACAGAGTTTCTGAATGATGCAGAATACTCTTACCAAGTCAAGAGATCATGGTTTTAATCCATCACCTGTTTTTTAGCTCATTGCACCATCCCAGCTCAGAACATGGCTATATGCAAATTAGTCTGTTCCTGTCCCAGTGCATGATGGGAACAGGGCAAACCAAACTACCAAGCCAATTCTTATACTGGGAAGGAGACAAGCTTCCGGGGACCGGTTTCTGGCATTACAGCCTTCGTCGGCCCGGCTTGCTTGAATCCTGATGGTGCAATGAGCAAGGGACTCACATCTGAGTATACCCTCCCACACATAGTGTGGATAAAATAGATTTTAGAAAAAGGGGGTGGTGATGGACAGAGTTTCTGAATGATGCAGAATACTCTTACCAAGTCAAGAGATCATGGTTTTAATCCATCACCTGTTTTTTAGCTCATTGCACCATCCCAGCTCAGAACCTGGCTATATGCAAATTAGTCTGTTTCTGTCCCAGTGCATGATGGGAACAGGGCAAACCAAACTACCAAGCCAATTCTTATACTGGGAAGGAGACAAGCTTCCGGGGACCGGTTTCTGGCATCACAGCCTTCGTCGGCCCGGCTTGCTTGAATCCTGATGGTGCAATGAGCAAGGGACTCACGTCTGAGTATATCCTCCCACACATAGTGTGGATAAAATCGATTTTAGAAAAAGGGGGTGGTGATGGACAGAGTTTCTGAATGATGCAGAAGACTCTTACCAAGTCAAGAGATCATGGTTTTAATCCATCACCTGTTTTTTAGCTCATTGCACCATCCCAGCTCAGAACCTGGCTATATGCAAATTAGTCTGTTCCTGTCCCAGTGCATGATGGGAACAGGGCAAACCAAACTACCAAGCCAATTCTTATACTGGGAAGGAGACAAGCTTCCGGGGACCGGTTTCTGGCATCACAGCCTTCGTCGGCCCGGCTTGCTTGAATCCTGATGGTGCAATGAGCAAGGGACTCACGTCTGAGTATACCCTCCCACACATAGTGTGGATAAAATCGATTTTAGAAAAAGGGGGTGGTGATGGACAGAGTTTGTGAATGATGCTGAATACTCTTACCAAGTCAAGAGATCATGGTTTTAATCCATCACCTGTTTTTTAGCTCATTGCACCATCCCAGCTCAGAACCTGGCTTTATGCAAATTAGTCTGTTCCTGTCCCAGTGCATGATGGGAACAGGGCAAACCAAACTACCAAGCCAATTCTTATACTGGGAAGGAGACAAGCTTCCGGGGACCGGTTTCTGGCATCACAGCCTTCGCCGGCCCGGCTTGCTTGAATCCTGATGGTGCAATGAGCAAGGGACTCACGTCTGAGTATACCCTCCCACACATAGTGTGGATAAAATCGATTTTAGAAAAAGGGGATGGTGATGGACAGAGTTTGTGAATGATGCTGAATACTCTTACCAAGTCAAGAGATCATGGTTTTAATCCATCACCTGTTTTTTAGCTCATTGCACCATCCCAGCTCAGAACCTGGCTATATGCAAATTAGTCTGTTCCTGTCCCAGTGCATGATGGGAACAGGGCAAACCAAACTACCAAGCCAATTCTTATACTGGGAAGGAGACAAACTTCCGGGGACCGGTTTCTGGCATCACAGCCTTCGTCGGCCCGGCTTGCTTGAATCCTGATGGTGCAATGAGCAAGGGACTCACGTCTGAGTATACCCTCCCACACATAGTGTGGATAAAATCGATTTTAGAAAAAGGGGGTGGTGATGGACAGAGTTTCTGAATGATGCAGAATACTCCTACCAAGTCAAGAGATCATGGTTTTAATCCATCACCTGTTTTTTAGCTCATTGCACCATCCCAGCTCAGAACCTGGCTATATGCAAATTAGTCTGGTCCTGTCCCAGTGCATGATGGGAACCAGGCAAACCAAACTACCAAGCCAATTCTTACACTGGGAAGGAGACAAGCTTCCGGGGACCGGTTTCTGGCATCACAGCCTTCGTCGGCCCGGCTTGCTTGAATCCTGATGGTGCAATGAGCAAGGGACTAACGTCTGAGTATACCCTCCCACACATAGTGTGGATAAAATCGATTTTAGAAAAAGGGGGTGGTGATGGACAGAGTTTCTGAATGATGCAGAATACTCTTACCAAGTCAAGAGATCATGGTTTTAATCCATCATCTGTTTTTTAGCTCATTGCACCATCCCAGCTCAGAACATGGCTATATGCAAATTAGTCTGTTCCTGTCCCAGTGCATGATGGGAACAGGGCAAACCAAACTACCAAGCCAATTCTTATACTGGGAAGGAGACAAGCTTCCGGGGACCGGTTTCTGGCATTACAGCCTTCGTCGGCCCGGCTTGCTTGAATCCTGATGGTGCAATGAGCAAGGGACTCACATCTGAGTATACCCTCCCACACATAGTGTGGATAAAATAGATTTTAGAAAAAGGGGGTGGTGATGGACAGAGTTTCTGAATGATGCAGAATACTCTTACCAAGTCAAGAGATCATGGTTTTAATCCATCACCTGTTTTTTAGCTCATTGCACCATCCCAGCTCAGAACCTGGCTATATGCAAATTAGTCTGTTTCTGTCCCAGTGCATGATGGGAACAGGGCAAACCAAACTACCAAGCCAATTCTTATACTGGGAAGGAGACAAGCTTCCGGGGACCGGTTTCTGGCATCACAGCCTTCGTCGGCCCGGCTTGCTTGAATCCTGATGGTGCAATGAGCAAGGGACTCACGTCTGAGTATATCCTCCCACACATAGTGTGGATAAAATCGATTTTAGAAAAAGGGGGTGGTGATGGACAGAGTTTCTGAATGATGCAGAAGACTCTTACCAAGTCAAGAGATCATGGTTTTAATCCATCACCTGTTTTTTAGCTCATTGCACCATCCCAGCTCAGAACCTGGCTATATGCAAATTAGTCTGTTCCTGTCCCAGTGCATGATGGGAACAGGGCAAACCAAACTACCAAGCCAATTCTTATACTGGGAAGGAGACAAGCTTCCGGGGACCGGTTTCTGGCATCACAGCCTTCGTCGGCCCGGCTTGCTTGAATCCTGATGGTGCAATGAGCAAGGGACTCACGTCTGAGTATACCCTCCCACACATAGTGTGGATAAAATCGATTTTAGAAAAAGGGGGTGGTGATGGACAGAGTTTGTGAATGATGCTGAATACTCTTACCAAGTCAAGAGATCATGGTTTTAATCCATCACCTGTTTTTTAGCTCATTGCACCATCCCAGCTCAGAACCTGGCTATATGCAAATTAGTCTGTTCCTGTCCCAGTGCATGATGGGAACCAGGCAAATCAAACTACCAAGCCAATTCTTATACTGGGAAGGAGACAAGCTTCCGGGGACCGGTTTCTGGCATCACAGCCTTCGTCGGCCCGGCTTGCTTGAATCCTGATGGTGCAATGAGCAAGGGACTCACGTCTGAGTATACCCTCCCACACATAGTGTGGATAAAATCGATTTTAGAAAAAGGGGGTGGTGATGAACAGAGTTTCTGAATGATGCAGAATACTCTTACCAAGTCAAGAGATCATGGTTTTAATCCATCACCTGTTTTTTAGCTCATTGCACCATCCCAGCTCAGAACATGGCTATATGCAAATTAGTCTGTTCCTGTCCCAGTGCATGATGGGAACAGGGCAAACCAAACTACCAAGCCAATTCTTATACTGGGAAGGAGACAAGCTTCCGGGGACCGGTTTCTGGCATCACAGCCTTCGTCGGCCCGGCTTGCTTGAATCCTGATGGTGCAATGAGCAAGGGACTCACATCTGAGTATACCCTCCCACACATAGTGTGGAAAAAATCGATTTTAGAAAAAGGGGGTGGTGATGGACAGAGTTTCTGAATGATGCAGAATACTCTTACCAAGTCAAGAGATCATGGTTTTAATCCATCACCTGTTTTTTAGCTCATTGCACCATCCCAGCTCAGAACCTGGCTATATGCAAATTAGTCTGTTTCTGTCCCAGTGCATGATGGGAACAGGGCAAACCAAACTACCAAGCCAATTCTTATACTGGGAAGGAGACAAGCTTCCGGGGACCGGTTTCTGGCATCACAGCCTTCGTCGGCCCGGCTTGCTTGAATCCTGATGGTGCAATGAGCAAGGGACTCACGTCTGAGTATACCCTCCCACACATAGTGTGGATAAAATCGATTTATTTTAGAAAAAGGGGGTGGTGATGGACAGAGTTTCTGAATGATGCAGAATACTCTTACCAAGTCAAGAGATCATGGTTTTAATCCATCACCTGTTTTTTAGCTCATTGCACCATCCCAGCTCAGAACCTGGCTATATGCAAATTAGTCTGTTCCTGTCCCAGTGCATGATGGGAACAGGGCAAACCAAACTACCAAGCCAATTCTTATACTGGGAAGGAGACAAGCTTCCGGGGACCGGTTTCTGGCATCACAGCCTTCGTCGGCCCGGCTTGCTTGAATCCTGATGGTGCAATGAGCAAGGGACTCACGTCTGAGTATACCCTCCCACACATAGTGTGGATAAAATCGATTTTAGAAAAAGGGGGTGGTGATGGACAGAGTTTCTGAATGATGCAGAATACTCTTACCAAGTCAAGAGATCAAGGTTTTAATCCATCACCTGTTTTTTAGCTCATTGCACCATCCCAGCTCAGAACCTGGCTATATGCAAATTTGAAGACCTGCCATTTACGAGCTGTGAGGCAGCTTTATTTAAGCTTGCCCTGACCCCTAAGTTCACCTTCTCAGGCATACTAGTTTACCGTCCACCAGGGCCATCCGGTCCATGGGCTTCATCCTTTCATGACCTAATAACCCCTTTTCTCTTAAATGCCACCAACTTCTACTTCTTGGGCGACCTTAACTTACGCTTGGATGACTCTGCATGTACTAATAGCGCTACTTTTATCTGGCAGCATTGAATATTGCACTTTGCAACTCCGGTCCCATTCATGTGGCCGGCCACCCTATTTTCTCCAGTTTATCCAACATTCAAAGCCCACCAGCTCTTCCCTTATGTTGGTCTGATCACTTTGCGATCGGCTTGCGTTTCGAGATCTCAGTGAACTCACCTGTAGCCGCACCTAACATCAGGAAACCAACTATGAACTGGGGAAAACTGGACATTGAAGCTCTCAATAAGATTCTGTCTTCCAATGCTCCTATCACAAAACAAATGTATGTCACTCTTTCGGGTGGCGTCCAAAAGTGGCTTTTACATGCCATTGATACCTGTCTCCCACCCTCTATTAAGAAGGTGAACAACCACAGCCCCCTGCCCCTTGGTTCACTGAGAATTTAAAAACAGAGAAAGCCAAATGCAAAGCTTTGGAAGGATGCTGAAGGAGGAACTATGCGCCTGACAACAAACTTGCATATAAAAGGGAAAAAAGAGAATACCACACTCTCTGTAAGTCAGCTCGTGCTGAATATGTCTCCTCGACAATCTCTAGTGCGCTGAATTGTTCCAAGACATTATTTAAAATGGTCAAAGAACTTTCTGGATCTGAAACTCAATCTACTCCCCCTTCCCTGAATGGTTTACAATGTGAAGACGTGGAAAAATTCTTCCTCCATAAAGTGGAGAAAATATACTCTGAAATGAAGGGCATGAAACCAGTTACCCCCCATCAGCAAGCACCTACATCCCCTCAAGCAGCCAGAACTATCTCTCACAGTGACAACAGGATCGCTGAATCCACGAATAAACTGGAAATGGGGGCTCCATTAGATATGAACTCCCTTATACGACTCATAGCCAGGATTAAATCTGGCTCACCCTGTGACCCTCTTCCGATCTCGGTGCACCAGTCGCTTTCACTCACAATAATCATGGAACTCTTGAATGCCTCCTTACAGGAGGCAATGGTTCCACCTGAGTGGAAACCCGGAATGGTGCTTCCTCCTCTGAAGAAGGCTAACTACCGGCCTCTTTCATTGCTCTCTGCAAAAAGAACAATGGATGGACAGAATGCAGAACAATGTCATATATTCACCCCAGTACAGCGATCTGGCCTTAAATCCATCGTTTCATTCCTCACTATCCCATTCCAGTTTGGACCCAGCCGTATGGAAATCAGTCTTGAACCTGCACCCAATGGGAAAAGTCGAGCCCGAACTGCCAGGACAGGTCTTCCCTGGAATGGAAACAAGCATCCTAGGACCGGTGACCAGCTTTCAGCCCCCATCAGCCAGGATAGCTTGACTCCAGTGGCATGGAGAGCACGGGACCAACGCCTCGGTATACCTGTCACACTCGGGGTGACAAATGCAAAAAGAACAATTGATGGACAGAATGCACAACAATGTCATACATTCACCCCAGTACAGCGATCTGGGCCTAAATCCATAGTTTTTTTGTTCACCATGCCATTCCAGTTTGGACCCAGCCATATGTAAATTTGTCTGACCCTGCAACCAATGGGAACAGTCCAGCCCGAACTGCCAGGCCGGTCCTCCCTGTACTGGAAACAAGCATCCATCAGCCAGGATTGCTTGACTCCAGTGGCATGGAGAGCAAGGGACCAATGTTTGGGCATACCCGTCCCACTTGGGGTGACAAATGCAAAAAGAACAATTGATGGACAGAATGCATAACAATGTCTTACATTCACCCCAGTACAGCGATCTGTGCCTAAATCCATCGGTTTTTTTTGCTCACCATCCCATTCCAGTTTAGATCCAGCCATATGCAAATCAGTCTTGACCCTGCACACAATGGGAACAGTCCCGTTCTGAATTCCGTCCATCAACTGTGTGTCTTTTGCTTTCTCGCCCTAAGTGCGCCGGGTATGCCCAGAAGCGGTTCCAGGCTCACTGTGCCACTGGAATCAAGCTATCCTGGCTGATGGGGGTTGAAAGCCCAAAACCGGTCCTAGGATGCTTGTTTCTGGTCCAGGGAGGACATGACTTGGCCTCCCATGAGGCACAGGGTCAAGACTGATTTGCATATGGCCAGGTCTAAACTGGGGTGGCATGGTGAGCAAAAGAATGATGGATTTAACCCAGAACTCTTGACTGGGGGTGAATGTTTTGATTTGTTCTGCATTCCGTCCATCAATTGTGTGTCTTTTGCTTTCTCGCCCTAAGTGCGCTGGTAGTATGCCTATGCCTAGACATGGGTCCCAGGCTCAATGTGGCAGTGGAATCAAGCTATCCTGGCTGATGGGGGTTGAAAGTCCAAAACCGGTCCTAGGATGCTTGTTTCCAGTCCAGGGAGGACCTGGCTTGGCAGTTCAGACTGGACTGTTCCCATGAGGCACAGGGTCAAGACTGATTTGCATATGGCCAGGTCTAAACTGGGGTGGCATGGTGAGCAAATGAATGATGGATTTAACCCAGATCTCTTGACTGGGGGTGAACGTTTTGATTTGTTCTGCATTCCATCCATCAATTGTGTGTCTTTGTTTTTTATTTCATTGCTCCTGGCCTTCTTGAAAATCCCAGAAAGACACATTAATTCACAGCTATCTCAGTTTGTCGAGTCACAACATTTTGTACACTCATCTCAGTCGGGCTTTAGAGACAGCTTTTCAACTGAAACTACCCTTCTTGGAGTTAGGGAAAGGCTGCAACATCGTTTAGATTCTGGAGACACGATGGCCCTCATATTACTTGATTTGAGAGCAGCTTTCGGCACGGTGTCTGACACCGTGTTAGTGAAAGCCTTACGATCTTTGGGTGTTACCAGGCCGGCACTCAACTGGCTTATCTCTTTTCTCACCGTCTGAACGTTCCAGGTCTTCGCCCCAACGGCCAGTTCTGTTACTCATTTCTCTCCCTGCGGGGAACCCTATGGCTCCATTCTTAGCCCTTTGTTATTTAACATGAGTGTCAGACCTCTGGCTGACATTGCAGAGGAGGCGGGCTGACCCTGTTCTCCTATGCTGACGACACCCAGATAGTCTTCTCTCTCTCTATGGAGAGGGTGTCTGAGACATCTGCTCTCCAGATGGAGTTGAGTAAAATTGCATACTGGATGCAGGCCAATTTTCTCAAACTCAGTGGAGAGAAAACTAAGGTCCTGATTCTGGGGAAGAATAAAGAACTTTGAGGTCCCTAAAACTAGCCTACTGAAAAACTTCTTTTTACATAATTATATTTTCATTTTGTATAATGAAAACGTAGCTGAAATAACACCTGTACTTCACTTGATAACTTATCCCCGATTCTCCTGCACTTAGAAGCATGATCACAGTGCACGCACTCTTCAGCAATCACCATCACTGGGAAGAGATCGGCTCAACCAATCAGCACGTGCTCTTCAGTCATCACTGTGAATAGATCGGCTCAACCAATCAGCACGTGCTCTTCAGTCATCACTGTGAAGAGATCGGCTCAACCAATCAGCACGTGCTCTTCAGTCATCACTGTGAAGAGATCGGCTCAACCAATCAGCACGTGCTCTTCAGCCATCACTGTGAAGAGATCGGCTCAACCAATCAGCATGCTTAGAATGCTGCCACTAATACTGTCATTTGTCTGCATTATAGGCCCTGTGAGAGTGAGAAGTATGGACATCGACCGGAAAGTAAGAGTGTGCCTATCTGGGTGTGGTATGATGAGGGAGAAAGGATATAAACTTGTTTTTAACATGCCGTCTGGCATTAACAGTTGTTAATTGTCTGTCCCCTCGTTGCATTCCCTCGCCTTTGGCTCTTTCACTTAACAGCAGTTAACATCCTTTGCAGGGCGTTAATCTTGTTTGTTAATGCCCTCAGAAGCAGGCGATAAGGCTTAAGGGATAAACTGTGATAAAAGCAAATCGAAAGTCCTCCCAAGAGGCTTGATACTATAGTCAGTTCTTTTCAGCCGTAAGGCACACTCATTCACACATTCAATGTACACTTATGTCACTCATGCCTTCAGTCATTCCAAGGGGCCCTCGAAGGTAAGCTTTGTATCGCTTCTACATGGTACAGGAAGGTATGCCAATAATTTCTTGGGTATTTAAAAGAGACAAAGTTTCAGAGGGTTAGGTGATTCTGGTCACACCTACACACCCATATCTAGGTGCTTCCAGGCGCTACAGCAGGGTCCAGTTATTTTATGTAGCCCTTAATACTGGCCTTCAGACAACAGTTCTCTGCATTCAGACAAATAAAGAAGCTAACACACAGGGAATAAACACCAAGGACGTCCAAAAATATATAAAAGCCTGCCCAGTGTGCGCACGACAAAAGTCCTCCCATTCATCCCCTAAAGGTCTTCTACAACCATTGCCCATACCTCTGCTTCCCTGGCATACTATCAGTTCGGACTTCATCACAGATTTGCCTAAATCCCACAACTTCACTGCAATTTCAGTAGTTGTGGATCTTTTGTCTAAAAGGGGGCACTTTATTCCCTTACAAAAACTACCAACAGCTACAGAATTTAGTGAAGTGTTCTGAAACCATATTGGAAA
Source organism: Lissotriton helveticus (assembly GCF_964261635.1). Lineage (NCBI taxonomy): Eukaryota > Metazoa > Chordata > Amphibia > Caudata > Salamandridae > Lissotriton > Lissotriton helveticus. Next base: position 2,160,160 of record NW_027611692.1, on the reverse strand, counting down.
ACTACATGGCCTTCCCAGTAAAATAATTTCCGACAGGGGCCCTCAATTTGTTTCAAAACTCTGGAGTCAGTTGTGCACACATTTAGGAATTGAAATAGCATTATCCTCCGCTTTTCACCCACAGACTGACGGCCAGACAGAAAAAGTTCATCAATAACCTTGAACAAAGTCTACGGTGCCTAACCTCCATTATATCGGCTCATTGGGATGAGGTCCTACCATTGGCAGAGTTTTCATACAACAATAGCTATCATGCAGCTTTAGGCTGTTCCCCTTTCTTTTTTATAACTGGCTTACATCCACGATCTATTCCTGCCATCCTTCCAGATTTATGCCTGCTGTGACCAAAAGATTAACAGAATTGCGGGAATTTCAAGAACAAGCCAAGCGTAGTTTAGCCAACAATAAACAAAAAGGTCAAATTATCAGTCGATAAACACAAAACACCAGCATCACCCTATAAAGTAGGGGATCTCGTCTGGTTATCAACCAGAAATATCCAGATTGAAGGCCCCAAGAAACTAAAACCTAGGTTCATTGGCCCCTTTCCCATAAATAACATTTTGAATCCAGTTTCAATGAGATTAACTTTGCCCTCGGAATATGCCAATCACCCAGTTTTTCGTGTATCTTTGCTCAAACCACATGATCCGGTGTAGTGACTGAGGTATTGGTGCTTTTTTGGCTCGGTTATGACCGTTGCCCACCACCATCTCAATATATGCTGCTGTCAATCGAACATGTATGGTGTTTTGTCCATTCCCGACCTTTATTTCACCTACTTGGTAGGGCTTGCCTATAGACTTTGACAGCTTTATGTCCCCTTATATGCTGCTTTTTGCTCTTTTTCGGGCCTAAAGGCCTATGCTCGAGCGATGCTATGTTCTTTTCTGACACCATCCTGCTAAGCCTCTTTAGGTGAAAGGCAATGTTTTAGTTTCAAGGTGTTGTTCGCTAGTAGTGAACCAGCAAGCACCGGTTCTTGTCGGAGAAATGTACTCTCTTCGCGCTGGAGCCATAACAAAAGCTTGGCCAGCTGCTGTTGTGTGCCAGGTACGGAAAGGTACAGGAATCTCATGAGAACGGTAGGCGGGTTCTTCTAGAAGCTTCGAGAGAGAGCTACATTCTATATTAGTGAAAGCGGGTCCAAGTGAGGGTGAGAGGATTGTCTGGTGGTTTTGGCGGTCTGGTGAAGCATCACGGTGCAGACGTGCAGTCGTGTTTGTGGAACAGAGAGTCCTGACCCAACCGAAGAGGGAAAGAGAGACGGACCTGTCTTCAGATTGCAGATGTCTAATAATATGGTGAGGTGTTCCATTTATGACTAATTGTATCTAATTATTCCTTTATTTTCAGGTTCTATATGTGTGTATGTATATTAATAAGTCATTTCTTTCTATGTCCTTTCATCATTGTGTAATAAAAGACCCCAATTTGCATTAATTCCATTTGTTTGTTGTCACTAAGAGAGAGTGTGGGTTCTTCTTAACCAGGTGCTGTAGTATAGAAGGAGGGGTGATTCCCTTCTTACAGGTAACTGATGATGGGAAGGTGTGCTGCTCATGATTAGGGATGACTACATGGGAGAATATATAATTTGTCCTTATTCTCTGTGGAGGAAGGTCGGGCCCCTTTTTTACCAAGTGCTTACAGAGGGATGTGCTAGTTCCCCTCTAATGAGTACTTGTAGATACGGAAGGGAAATCGGCTCCTAAGCAGGAATACCTAAATTGCTGGTAGACCAACCCAACATAGCGTAAGAGGTATGTACTGATTTTCACCGGAAGGTGTTGCTGATTCGCACCAGGGTGCGTTGCTCGCATAAGTGCGCGTTGAACGTCGGAAGACGTTGCTGAATTGATATTGATTCGTCGGAGGACGTTGCTGAATTGATATTGATTCGTCGGAGGACGTTGCTGATTTGATATTGATTCGTCGGAAGACGTTGCTGATTTGATATCGATTCACACCAGGGTGCGTTGCTCGTGTAAGTGCGCGTTGATCGTCGGAAGACGTTGCTGACCTGATTTGATATTTGATTCTGATTCGTCGGAGGACGTTGCTATACATACCCTCTGAGCTTTGATCTATAGTATCTTTAGTTATTTATGTTACTCCTTTCTCAGATAGGTAGTCTGAATGTGGTGTTTTGTTGTTAGGCATTCTGGGAAGGGACTGTGATGAGTAATTACTTTATAGCTAACTAGCTGAAACACCAGAAAAGTAGGAAAATATCAGTCATTACATCAGTCCATATGAAGAAAATCGTATTATAGATGCAAAACGTAAACATGGTCGATTACAGTATTTAATTAACTGGAAGGGTTATGATGCGCCAGAAAGATCCTGGAAACAGGAACACATGTACATACTACAAGATTGGTCAGATCTTTCCATGCCTTGCATCCGGAAAAACCCTGTCACATACGAAGACCTTTGGGGGGGCAGGAGGCATTTCCTGCATGTGTAAACGTTCTTGGCATGTACACGTGAATTACTTGGGAAAGATCTAAGGCCCAAATCACCTTCACATGCACACGTGAGAAAACCTGAGACCCAAAGCAAGTTAAACCCCACCCACTTGGTTCCCGATGCTTCGCTTCGTGCCTAAACACTCACCTGACTCCGGACCTTGGTGGCAGATCATCCGAAGCTCTTTAGCGCTCCACCCTGCTTCCTTTCCTGTCTTCACTCAGTGTCTTCGGGTGTGTTCTTGCTCCCCGGAGCACATTTCAGACATTCCTTCCTGTTTCTGAATTTCCGGCTCCAGATCCTCTCCCGGCACTGTTTCCGATTTCCTGCAAAAGAGAAAAGAAAAGAGAATCAACAAAGGGATGCCAAGCAACACCTCGCTCTGAATGGTAAAGCGTTAGCATGCTTGAACACATACCAGTAAGAATTTAAACTTTATGAAAACTGTGGCAGACCTCTTGACCTTCTATATATCAAGAGAACGTTTTGAAACTCTTCCTGAAACAATCCAAGGACTTTAAGGACATTGAGTAAGTGAAGACTGTTAAAGTAAAACAGACATTTGTGTAAATACCTTGAGTCTGATTAGAAGACTGAAAGGGAACAGAGAGCTTGATTGTTGTTATTATTTATATATATTTAATGTGAAATTACGGAGCAAATATTGTAAAGGAAATCAGTAACTCTTGTGATAATTTGAGCAATCACAGATTATTAGTGCACCTGTAGTGTTTTTTTTGTTTATTCTTTCTTTTAGTTTCAAGAATCCTTTTGAGAAATGGTCAAGGGTAATTCAGGTATACCCAATTAATATTTCCAAAGCAGATGTTTGACCTAAAAAAGTGATTTAGGATGTTCAGATTAATCGGGTACATTTATCAGATTATACACGAGGTGAAAACTGAAGCCCAGTAACACTTTGCCTTTCTCGAGAGACATTCTACACGACTGAATTGTCAAGTCGGTCTATAAGAATCTAGTGTGTCTTCTCTTTTCTCTCGTCCCTATTCCCCCCTCCCCCGGGGTTTGATCAGGGCAGCAAGTGAATCCTATCCTTGCCTCTCTGGTGGAGTTCAGAGGGAGTTGGGTAATAGCAGCATCAAGGAAGGAACAAACCGGAGTACAGGAGGATGAATTCATGACACCCTGGGCCCCGGGGACCACCACCTCCAAGGGGCTTTGTACTTGTTGGGAGGGGGGGCCGCGCAGCCCCCATTCTAGAGCCCTTGATGGCCTGGGCACTATCACCCCCTAGAGCCAGCTGCAATGTCTCCCGCTATGCCATAGCAAACTCTGCTTTGCTTCTTGGAAGCGAGAGCAGGAAACCTGCTCTCGCTTCCAAGAAGCAAAGCAGAATTGCTTTTGGGCAAAGGGAGCTGCATGTTAGCAGCTCCCCTTGCCCAAAAGCAATTATGGCTCCCACAGGAGGCGAGGAGCCAGCAGGGACCGTGGGGGCATTGGGGCTCCCTCCAAATTAAGGGTCAGCCCCTGGGGATGGGGTCCCTGAGGCCAGAAATGGCATGGGAGGGGGGGCACAAAGCCCCCTCTCCTTTAGTTTAGATTTTTTTTTAATGGAAGGGCAGCCCTGGGGGATGTGGTCCCCGGGGCTAGAGGTGGCCCAGGGGAGTGAGGCCACGCTGTCCCCTCCCGGCAATTCTTTTTTTTACACGAGGCCAGGTCCTGAGGTATTGGGTCCCCGGGGTCACAAGTGACCCAGGGGACCCCCTCCCTGCAAAAAAATAAATAAAACAAGGCCAGGCCCCGGGGGATGGGGTCCCCGGGGCCAATAGTGGCCCAAGGAAGCGGGGCCACACGGCCCCCTTCCTATTTTTTTTAAATGCTCAGGCCCTGGGAGATGAGTTCTCCAGGGCCCAAAAAATGTTAAGAGAAGGCGGGCCACACAGCCCCCTTCTAAAAAACGAAAAAGAAAACCTAACCTGGATCTCCCCGGAGGCCCCGCCCCCTCCCTGCACCACTTGAAAACACACCTTCTGGCGTGTTTTGGGTTGGGGGATGAAGTCCCTTCGCATCTTATGGGTCCTTAAGGGCCAACTAGCCCACCAGGTACCTCCAGCAAGCACCACACAGTGGGATTGCTGAAAGGTGGTCCGAGGCCACACCTTTTTTTACACCACTTTGCAAACGTGCCTTGTGGCGCATTGCTGATGGGGCAATGAGGTTCTGTTGTGTCCTGAGGCCCTCAGGACTAAAGTGAACTTCATCCCCTGAGCAGCAGTGCGCCAGAAGTCACGTTTGCCGAATGGTGTAAAACGGTGGCATGGCCTTTGAACACTCTCAGCAATCCAGCTGTATGGGGCTTACTGGAGGTAACAGGAGGGCTAGTTGGCCCCGAGGGACAGGGCACTGTCGCAATTAAAGCTCACATGTGATTATTCGATACAAAAAGGGAGGCACAGGGTCAGACTGATTTGCATATAGCCATGTCTGAAATGGGGTGGCTGAGTGGGCTAAAGAATGGTGATGGATTAAACCCAGATCAGTTGACTAGGGGTGAGTATTTGATTTGCTCAAACGCTCCATCCATCATCCCATTTTGTATCGCTTTGTTCGCCCTAAGTGTGGCAGGGTATGCTCAGACGTGAGTCCCTTGCTCACTTGGCCACTGGATTCAAGATAGCCTGGCTGATGAGGATTATGAATCCGAAACCGGTCCCAGGATGCTTGTTTCCGGTCCATGGAAGACATGGCTTGGCAGTTCGGGCTGGACTGTTCCCAGGAGGCACAGGGTCAGACTGATTTGCATATAGCCATGTCTGAAATGGGGTGGCTGAGTGGGCTAAAGAATGGTGATGGATTAAACCCAGATCAGTTGACTGGGGGTGAGTATTTGATTTGCTCAAACGCTCCATCCATCATCCCCTTTTGTATCGCTTTGTTTGCCCTACGTGTGGAAGGGTATGCTCAGACGTGAGTCCCTTGCTCACTTGGCCACTGGATTCAAGATAGCCTGGCTGATGAGGATTATGAATCCGAAACCGGTCCCAGGATGCTTGTTTCCGGTCCATGGAAGACATGGCTTGGCAGTTCGGGCTGGACTGTTCCCAGGAGGCACAGGGTCAGACTGATTTGCATATAGCCATGTCTGAAATGGGGTGGCTGAGTGGGCTAAAGAATGGTGATGGATTAAACCCAGATCAGTTGACTGGGGGTGAGTATTTGATTTGCTCAAACGCTCCATCCATCATCCCCTTTTGTATCACATGTGATTATTGGCAGTGGTCTGCATTTTCTGAGACTCTGGCTTTACTGCCTCACTGATGAGTGATCCTATCCACTTACGGGTACTCACTGACACCAAAGGTGCTCCTCAGCCCTTACCTCTACGCTCAAAGATATCAATTTATAATAGGATCTTGCAGTTAAGCCATAGGCTAGTTAGTACATTCTCTCTCTCTCAATCTATGCAGCCTCCATTTGTAACTGCTTTGACTGCCTACTCTTTGGAGTGCAGACCGTTGGCAATCAAAGTCTTGTATAGATCATGATTACTGGACTATTTATACTTCACAGATGTGCCTGCGATTACTCTCTGGCATACTTTTCCCCTAAAACAGCAGTGTACAGACTGTATTTCCTTGTGAGAATTAGTTGGTACTGAAAGTCTATGTACCATTCTATTGTGAGTTAACTTCAAAACTATTTATCCTGAATTTTTTTAATGGATCAATATTGCTGATTTTTCTTTATTCCCACCACCTACAAGTGGTGTAATTGTTTTGATTTTCATTAGTAAATCCCCGTGCAAAAGACATTGCTACCTGCGCCTGGTTATAGTTTTTATGAAAAGTACGTCAAGTTATGAGAAAAAAACCTTTAACATCACAAATTCCTTCACTGAGCCTTTCTTCTCAGTCCACTTTACTTTCTCTCCTAACATGTCTCTCACGAATGTGGTCCCTCTTCTATCCTTTTCAGCCTCTCATTCCCTCACTCAAGTGGACCTTCATGGTCTTAATGTATCTCTTACTTTCTCTTTCTAGCTTCTCACTTTCTTTTTCCCGTATTATCTCACTGTTTTCTTTTAACTCTCTTCATCTTTTTCAACACCCTTTTTTTCTTTCAATCTTGTTTTTTTCTCACTTTTTTTCTTGCTTTTACTTTTTATGTCTCACTGTCTGTTGTATTTTCGCTCTCTTGATCTTGTTCTCTTCTAGCTCTCTGTTCTTCTCTCATCCTCATCTTTGTCTCCTTTTATCTCTCTCTTTATTTTTGCCTTATTTGCTCTTCTTCTCAACCATTGTCTGCATCACCCTCTTTCTTTCCTCTTTTTCACTCTGTTCTCTGATACCTTTGGGTTTCCTCTTGCTCTCCATTCTCATCTTTCTCTCTCTCCACCCTACTTGCAGAGTGTGCACCTTTAAGCACTCTGAATAAGGGGGACATAATATCTGCCAATCTCTGGCTGATATCCATCATCTCACAAATTCTAAATGCTAACCTTTGACTTTTTCACTCTATTCTATAATTCCCTTGAGTTTGCAGTCACTTTCATGTTAATTTGTTTCTCTTTTGCTCTGGTTCTTACCCGATTTCATTCTCTCATGCTATTTCTCATCTAAATGGTACATTGACGGCTCCCTTCTCACTTTCACGCGGAATGAGACAGGGCGGCCCGTTGTCGCCTCTGTTGTTCATTTTAGCCACGGACCCACTAATACGGCACTTCCAAGAGAAACACCTTCATAGGTGTTTACACTTCACCACCGGCCCATTGTTAGTATCATTTTATGCAGATGACACGATTTTATATGTATGCAACCCCCAGACTAATTTGGATCCCCTGGGAGACCGACTTGGGTATTCCGATCACAGACGAACAGTGGGCTGCCTGCTGTGCAGTTACGAAAAATGTCTCCCTTAATAGCCGACACAAACTAATACACTTTAAGTTTCTTCGTAGGATATACATTACCCCCTCCAGACTCCACAGGATAGACCCTGCCAGATTGCACCATTGTGCAAGATGCAACGCTCCAAATGCAGACTTCGCCCACCTCGCCTGGACCTGTCCACGCAAACACTCATACTGGGTAGGAATACATAAGATAGTGAGTGGCTTGGTTAAGGTACCGATGACCCCCTTGCCCAAGATTGCTCTGTTGGGATATGTAAAGCAGTTCCCACCGGCAATTTGCAGGTTTGTTGCCATAAGCTTACTACTGGACAAAAGGGAGGTATCCATTCATTGGGGTGGCAGAACAGCACCATCGATGAAGGGATGGCTGAAGAGCATGGCGTCCTGTTCCACAAACAGCGACCTATACGCAATAACGGTCCCCCCCACCTCCAGGCCCAAAGATATCTGGGGAGCTTTCAGAACATACCTAGAGGCGCAGCGACAAGACCCCCTACCCAGAAAGAACAGGGCATAGTCCCAACAGGGGTGGGTTAGACTGTCCCGAGATACATGTCAATAATCAACTACACCAGATGCTAAACTCCTTTTTTGATGTCGGTACAGTTGATGTATCCTATGTCATGTTTGTAAACACCGTTTATGTGAATTAGAGTCAAGAACGATTGTAACAGAAAATATGTTAGCAGCCGAGGGACTTGCTTTATGTAACATGTGATCAATCTGCGGCATTGATTGAACCCTTGACAGTGTGTATTATGTCTACCTGTACTTGCCAAAGGATTTTACTTGTCCTAGTGTACTTCTTTACTCATACCTAAACGCAAAATAAAGTTTAAAAAAAAATAAGGGGTAAGAGCTCACTGAAGCCTACCCTACGCCCACACAGGAGCAGCAATCATTAGTGAAGCAGGTGCAAGGAAGCTCACCAAGGTGCAATTTCTGTAATCAGATGTAGGATAGATATATAGCCAATCACCGCTGCATGCAAGGCCGTCTGTCTATCAGATCGGATAGATGGCTTTGCATACCCGATGAGACTACATGCTAGGACTTATCAAAGGCAATAATCCTTTCATGATTTTATCTGACTGGATGCGATGGTGATTACCAGCTTATTGATATTGCATCTCTTAATAAGAATAAGCGACTTGGTGTTCTTCAATAAAACTATTTCAATATGGATCGAAGGAATTAAATCAATCATGAATGATACGGTGATTGCCTATATATCTATACTACATCTGATTACAGAAATAGCACCTTGGTGAGCTTCTATAAAAGACTATTCCAACCCTGATGAAGTCCATGTTGGACGAAACACGTTGGCTGGGCTGATGCATTTGAGTACAAATAAAGAATACATTGAAAAAAAGAAATCTCAAGACTCTGCGCTGTATTTTCTGATTTGGTGGAACTTATAATATTTTGTATAGTTTGCAAAGGAAATGAGGTTTAATTACATGCTTGAGCATAATTGATTTAGGAATCTAGTAATAAATGTATGCTCCTTTTCAGAATTTGACAATCCTAGTCAGTATAAGGCACACGCAAACCCCATATTTAAACTGTGGTAAACCCCCTGGTAGCTTGGCACAGAGCAGTCAGGCTTAATTTAGAGGCAATGTGTAAATATTTGTGCAACACTTCAAACAGTAAAACAGCGTAAACAGCACACAAAATCAACACCAGGTTAGAAAAATAGAGCTCAATTTAATCAACAAATCGAAACCCAAAGACAAAAATCCAATCAGTATAACCGGAGATATGAATTTTTAAAGTATAAACTTCTATACAGCACCTAAAAACATAAAGCGTCAACCGAGGCAATCTGGTCATGCTGGACCAGGTTAAAGTAAAAAGTTCAAGCTAATCACGATGGAGCGCGAATTAGATAGAGCCCCAGATTAGTTCAGCTGAAGGTTTTACCCTCTCAAGTTTTGAGCCAAGAGCCCCGTTCGCATTGGAGAGGGTCGCAGGGAGTAAGGAGAGAGTTGATGGCGGTGGTGGACATGGCACAAAGAGCAGGCCAGGTGTCGCAGAAGGTCGGGCAGGAGCTTTACGTTGTTGGTCTTCCAGATCGATTGATGCTTTCCGTGCAAGGGGATAGGCGGCAGGGGCTTGTGCTGAAGTTCCGTGCGAGCAGTGGGATTCCGGTGTGAATGGGCTCATTTCCACTCATGAAGAGTTCAAAAGCTTGATTTAGGAGCCCACCGAACCACAGCAAGGGTCTAGGGCCTGAGAGGCACCATTTGGGAGCAAGGAACGCGCTGAAGACTGGTCCAGGCACTTCCACAAAATGAATGGGAGGTCAGGAACAGCACCAGCCCTCACTGCACAAGCTTCTATTGATTGTAAATACAAGAGCATGGCTTTAACCCGTTTATTGCGGTGGCAATTCCGCTGCGATGTGGGCGTTCGAATGCGCGTCCGGGGCCGTGTACGCCAACGGACGTGCGCAGCACTACTGAGGTAGTGCTTGCGACGGCTGTTGGCCAACACACGCACGCAAGGGTTAAAAAAAATATTTGCTGCAAACCCCAGATCAGCCAAATTAAAAGATGCTCATGTGGACACACTTGTGTCAAAAACTTATTTTATAGATGCGGTCAGCAAGTGGGTAAAGTCTGTGGTTGCGGTGGCTCAGGAGAAAGGTAAGAATGTGCAACTTGAGATTCGCGGACTACGGCGGCACTCAGAATCATGCCTGAAGCCTCCAAAAGCAGCCGGACGGAGCCTGAGGAATTGCCAGTTCTGAGTTGCAAGCTGCAACAGTCTTTAGTCTACAGACCTGAGGACATGTGACTGGGAGCCCCAAGGCCACGACGAGCCTCCAACAGCCTGGTCGCAGGGCATTGGATTTATTTAGGCATTTTTTATAGCGCATACTTTACCCAGCGGAGTCAGAGCGCTTTACAATAGAGCGAAGTATATAGGATTAGATATTATGGTAACATATTTACAGAGTATAAATCCACCAAAAATGACACGATACAAACTAAAGTTGGAGCGATTAGGGTTCCAAAAAAAACACATTCCAGAGTTGAAGCGTAAGGACAAACTAGTCTCCAGTGAGGAACACGAAACAGTCAATGCCTCCAGGCTGTGTAGGTGTATTGTTTTGACCCCGCCCCCCAGCCACTGGCCACGTGCCCCGAACCCAACGCACAGACCCCGCCCTCACTGCCACAGGCCCCGCCCCCACACACACCACACCCACAAGCCCCGCCCCCACATTCACTGCCCCCACCCGAGTAGGAGCATTCACACCCACAGGCCCCGCCCCCACATTCACTGACCCCGCCCCGGCAGAGGAGGAGCATCCACACCCACAGGCCCCGCCCCCACAGGCCCCGCCTTGACACCCACAGGCCCCACCCCCTCTCAGGAATCATACGTTAATGCTCTTCCACCACTGCCTTGAGTCCTTGTCTCCCCTTACCTCTCTTGTGGTTTCGAGGGGGCAGTGTCGGCCTGGTGGAGGGGACACACCGAGGGCCCCACGTGACAACAAAGCGCGCGCTGGACAAGGGCTACCCTGATCTGTAGCTGCGCATGCGCAGGACACTCAGTTTGTCACAAGTGCGCATGCGCAGGATGTCTGCTTGTTGTGGCCGCGCATGCGCTGAGAATAGCGGTGCCCATGAAACATAAAGAGTGTGTAATTGAGCAGCCCGCAGGGAAGCACGGCCTGGAGAGTCCAACCGAGAGGGGACGCAACTGGGAACGTCCACACTGTCTTCCATTCAGAAAAACTGAAAACCCCAGGACTTAACTAAGAGCGCGGGTTAAAGAGGTCGTGATGGGTTAACAACTGCGCATGCGCTGGTGACAGACACTGCGTCCCACAGCGGAGCGCGAGCTAAGAAGGGCCTTGGATTAACAACTGCGCATGCGCTGAGAACAGACACCTTCAAGAGGGCCTTGTATTAACAGCTGCGCATGCGCTGAGGACAGACACTGCTCCCGGGCCTTGGATTACCATGAGCTCCTCACTGCCACGCCAGGGACACTGCAGCAGCAGCTCCAAGCAGCAGGTAGAGGGCGCACAGAGGGGTGAGACTCTGAGACACACATGCAAACAATCAATCAATACAATCTGTATTCGATCTCTTAAATACAGATCATAAAAGCACAATTTAAATCAGTGATCAACAACCAGCCCCAGTTCATAACAAGTTAAAATCCTAGAGCAAGTAGAATTATCTAAAAAGAACATCAGATACTTTTTACAGGACATTTTATCCCATAAAGTGCATCATGTGCCTCATAGACCGAATCCAGTTAGTTTACATCAAATTACTCATTTCTGCATATAATTATTAGTTAAAACCAACCTCGCGCCTTTCTACTTTTCATACAGGCCCACAAAAAGGTGGCTTCCACAGACAAAGGGATCAGGCAGAGATTTAAAGAAGTAACGTGCCACCTGGCATTGTTTAAAATTGTGGCGCTTTAAAATCGAAAGGATAAAGTCTTCTCTTCCTGTATTATAAAACACACAGAACAAGACTAGGTGCAGGTCACATTGGGGGGAATGGTTGTGGGTGGGCACTGGCCTCCAGCAACAAAGCGCTCCCAGCGCTAGAGGTAAAATAAAGCGCTCCCAGCGCTATAACCAGAAAATAAAGCGCGTCCAGGTGCAAATAACGCGCTTCCAAGCGCTAGGAGGCAATTCCAGCGCTCCCAGCGCTAGAGGACAGCACAAGTCCAGAGAAAGTCCTTGGAATGCAGCAAGATGGGGGGGCAAGGCTGGGCCAGGGCCCAGCTCACTGGGCCCTCCAGGCAGAAAGGCAGTCCCAAGTGGCGGTTCCTCCTGGCGCCAGCAGCAGCAGCAGCCCCCCTCAGTAAGATCAGGAAAGAACAACTTGCAAGGGGACACAGACCCTTTTTATACTAATAAATCCTTTGTCTGTGTGCAGGGTGGGGGAAGAACCAGTCGCAGCTGGTCTGGGAGCACCCTTGATGTGCTCAGCCCCTCACTCTATTCACTAGGCAGGCTAGGGTCGTTAGACGCACCACAGGGGGCGGAGCCAGCATTGTGTGGGGAAAGCCCAGCCCTATTCAGGACCCAGGTGCACTCCTCCCCAGCCATCAGCACGCTAATCTCCACACTTACCACCGGGCAGACCCATCATGACTCATGGAGCCTGGCATCCCAGCCAATCACACGCCAGCACCTTTACAGCACACACACAGCCATGTCTAGAAGTGGCACTTCCACACTAGACACATACACACCGCATACATCATTTCGCAGCATTCAATCACACGAGTCCCCACATACCAGACTCGAGCCTGTACACCCCACGCATCAGGAACTACCAGGGACACATACATTCCCCATGCATTCCTATGGGAGGGCAGGCCAACCTTACTCCACGCACTCAGAGTGCGCACGCACTTTCCACTGGGACACAGTGAAAGTGCGCAGAACACAAAAATCACCATCACTAGGTCACCATTAAAAGCAAAAAGTCTAGGGGTGAACCTGCTAGAAGGGCCAAGTCCAACACTAACCATGAAGAAAATGCTAACCACCGAAGGGAAAGAATTTGGACATGTTGTTGCCACTCGCCCTCTTTGTTATTTGAAGCCAGGTTCAGAGAAGCTTGGGTTGTTCTCCCTTTGAACTTCTTTACGGGAGACAGCCACAAACCTTGCTAGAAATGACAAGAGAAGCGTGGGAACAAGAGAAACAAGAAGAGACACAACACCATCTAGAATACACCCAAAGCCTAAGAAACCGCATACAGAAATTGCGAGATTTTGCTCACAAAAACCTAGAAAAAGCTCAAAGAAGCCAGCAGATGTCTTACAATAAAGGAAAGAGGTGACAACAGTTACAGGTCCATGACTGGGTGCTCCTATTCCTACCTTCCTCTATACGCCAAAAACTGGCAGAATGGAAGGGACCATATGACGGTGCTGAAAGGGTAGGCCTCACTACTTACCGGTTACGCCTTTCCTCAACCAAAACCCAGATATACCACATAAATCTACTAAAGAAATGGTTGGGACCCCTCCCCAAAGACACCCATTACGTGTTGTCTGACTCAAAACCCATTCCTTCAACATTGAATAACTTGCCCATAAACGAACATCTAACAGAGGAACAAAAAGTGTCTCTTCAGACCCTCTTAGAGTCCTTCTCCTCCATCTTTTCCGACCTCCTGGGAAAATCAACAATACTCGAGCATGCCATTGTTACCCCACCAAATAAAGTAATAAAACAAAACCCCTACAGAATACCAGGCGTTAGGCGGGACGCAGTTCCTGACGAAATAGAGAGCATGTTACAACTAGGAGTCATAAAACCTTCCAGCAGTAACTGGTCTCCCCCATTGTCATAGTTCTGAAACCTGATGGTTCCATCCGTTTTTGTATAAACGTCCGAGCAGTCAATGCCATCTCGAAATTTCACTCATACCCATTACCAAGAGTCGATGAATCGAGAAATTAGGCTTAGCCCAATATATAACCACATTCTATCTTACAAAAGACTATTAGCACTTAAACAGGAAGACCAAGAAAAAAACGCCTTTAGCACCTCTAATAGGCTATACGAGTTTACTGCACTGCCTTTTGGGTTACACAGAGCACCAGCGACGTTCCAAAGACCTATGAACAAAGTTTGCTCTCAACATCAAGAGTACTCCTTAGCCTTCATAGACGATATCATAATATTTAGCCCTAACTGGGAACTACATCTCGTCCATTGTGGGAAGATATTCCAAGCACTTAGGACTGCAGGGCTCCACGTGAACTCCAAAAAGACCAGGATAACCTTCACCAAAGTCAAATATTTGGGCTATTTATTGGGAGATGGGGCTATCGCTCTGCAACAAGAGAAATTGGGAACAGTCTTAGACACCCTCTTCCTTACCACCAAAAAAGGCATTAGATCCTTTTTGTGCTTACAAGGCTACTACCGCCGGTTTAAACCCAATTATTCTGAAATAGCAGCACCACTAACCGACCTACTGAAGAAAGAGAAAAGGAACTAAGACATGGTAAATCCTCCCCAAGCCGTCAGAAAGGCATTCCATGAGATCAAGTGAGCCATAACCTAAGGCGGAGAAACCAGCAGGGAAGCCCGGAGAAACGGAGAATACCGAACAGCCTTCTGAGAGAGAGAACTGGAGCCTTGGGGAGGTAACAGCTTGTTGGCGAGCGGAACACCCGAACCTGGCGGAGGAGGGAAAGTCGAAACAGAAGGAGACCAGACCTCACTGAAGGACGTGGAGTCACCACGCCATGGCCCCGGAGTGACGTGGCTCTTACAGGCGCGTGGGCGTCTACGGGACTCTTGGAAAGGGGCTGCGTCAGAGAGGGACAAGAGGGGAGGCTGAGGGGTGAAAGGGACCCAGGGAAAAGGAAATAAGTGAGACGGAAAAGAAAGACAAGAGCAGAAATCATCGGCTACTCTTTTTCTTTTGGTTGCTCCAACCTCTACCCCCTCCCTTCACATTTATGCATAGCAATTATTTATCCCTCACATCCTCCCTTGACTACACCATGTCGCGTCGGTCTGGTCACACACACAGGAGACGGTAGGGTGCTTTGAGATATTCTTTATTGGCATGCAGGTATCGTCCTTACATCATTGGGGTGAGCTCCTGGACCCCTGACCGCCCACGTCCCTGTCCTGCTGCAGAGTGTCCCCTGACCTCCGCCCCTTGACCGGATGTGGTGTCCGGTGTCCTTGTTCCCCTGACCCTGGGCTCCAGGGTCCTAGTGCCATCCTGTGGGGCACGACATCTCCCCCCTTGTTGCAACAAAGAGAGAGAGAGAGAGAGAGAGAGAGAGAGAGAGAGAGAGAGAGAGAGAGAGAGAGAGGGAGGGCAACTGTGTGTAGTGATAGCCCCCTCACATCTCTTCGATCAGTCTCTTGGTCTTCTTGCACTCTCGCCTTGGTCGCTGTTCTCCGACAGTTGGTGCTGGATCTTCCTGCCACATCTCTCTTGTTGGTTCGTTCTTTGGCATGTCTCCTTCTTCTTCCGTTTTCACCTCTTTAAAGTGGGAGCTGTTTCGTGTGACCTGGTGTTGGCCAGCGGCAGCCGTGATCATGGGCCCGTTTACTTTCACCACTTTTAGCGGATCTTTTGCAAACGCGCTGTCTGACTTCCTCACCTGCCGCTGTTTCATAAACACCATGTCCCCTTCCTCTAACAGGTGTGGCGTGGCATGTCGTTTTTGATCGGCGTATTCTTTCATTTTTGCTTTCTGTCCCTTGTCTCTGATAGCTATTTCTTTCTGTTCTTCTTTTTTTTCTTCTTTCATCTGTGGCAGTCGTGTTCTGCTCACTCGCCCTAGTACCAGTTCAGCCGGGCACTTTCCTGTGGAACTGTGTGGTGTGTTCCGATAGTCCCTTAGTACCTGGCACAGGGCTTGCCCGATCGATATTTGAGTCACTTTTGCTCTCTGCACCGCCTTTTTGATGGTTCCCATGAACCGCTCAGCCATCCCATTCGCCTGTGGCCACAGCGGCGTTATTCGCCTGTGACGTATGCCTAAATACGCCATGAATCTTTTGAATTCTTCGCCTGAGAAGGGTGGGCCATTGTCCGTTTTCAATGTCTGTGGCGAGCCCCATGCTGCAAACATGTCATCTAACACCGGTAGCGTTGCATTCGCCGATGTTGACGACACTGTCTTTACTAGGGGGAATCTTGAGTACTCGTCTATCACAACCAGAAAATAGTTTCCTGTTTCTAGCGGCCCGTAGAAGTCAGCTGCCAGTTCAGTCCACACCGCCTGTGGTAGCGGGGACATTTGCAAGGGTTCTGGTTTTGACAGCGGTCCTGTTATTTGACATACGTGGCATTTCGTCACCATCTCTTCCACCATGTTATCGAGTCCCGGGAACCACACTTTTTCCCGGAGCATCTTTTTCGTGGCCACCATGCCTCGGTGTGATTCGTGTGCCAAGTCCACTGTTCTTTTTCTCAGCTTTTGGGGCATCACTATGCTGGTGCCTCTCATTATTGTCCCGTTTTCGCATTCGGACAGCTCCTCATTTATTCTTTTGAAGGTCAGCAGTTCTTCTCTGTCTATTCCTTTTCCTACGCACATGTTGTTGTTTACGTGTCTCCATCGTTGCGCCTTGTTGATTCTCATTGCCTCCTGCATGGTGGCGTCCTGTTTTGTTTCTTCCTTTAATTCACTCTCTGTTATTGTCGCCGGTGTACTCAGTTTCAGTGCGAAGTTCAGGTATTCTTCTGCCATTGTGGTCGCTTGTGACTTTTGCGGCAGGGGGTGTCTTGACACATAGTCTGCTGGGTTTTGTTCTTTTCCTGGCTTGTGGATGATTTTGAAATTGTAGTCCATGAGCCTTATTCCCCACCTTTCTATTCTTGGCGGTATCTTAGCGTTTGGGTTGCCATATATTGTTATCAACGCCTGATGGTCGGTCACGATCGTGAACGGTTTCCCGTACACGAACATGTGGTAATGTTCACAGGCCCACACCACCGCCAGGCTCTCTTTTTCCGGTTGTGAATATCCCTTTTCAACGTCTGTCAAGCTCTTGCTCCCATACGCAACGATGTGTCTTGGGGAATCTCTCCCAGGCTGATGTTGTGCTAAAATTGCTCCCAGCCCCACGGGGCTTGCATCCACTGTCAGCTCTGTGCATAGCTTCGGGTCAAAGTAGGCCAAATGATCTACTGCTGTCACTGCTCTTCTTATCTCTTCAAACCCTTTGTCACACTCGCCGGTCCACTGGAACTTTTGTCCTTGTTTCGTCAGCTCTCTCAGTGGCGCGCTGACGGTGGCGAAGTCTTTGATGTAGCGTGCACAGTAACTTGCCAGCCCTAGAAACGATCGCACTTCTGCCACGTCCGTGGGCTTCTTTGCTTTTTCTAATGTCTCTACCTTGCTGCCATCTGGCCGCATGCCTTTTTTGGAAAATATGTGACCGAAGAACACTAGCTCATTCCGCCCCAGTTCGCATTTTTCTTCATTTAGCGTTAAGCCTGCTTCCTCCAGGTGTGAGCATACCTCCCTCAAAGCCGTGTCATGTTCTTCATCCGTCTTGCCGAACACCAGGATGTCGTCACTGTAGTTCAAACTGTTCTTGACCGGCCTGATGACTTGACGGATCGTCTCCTGAAATATTTCTGCAGCCGACGAGATCCCGAAGCTCAGTCGTTTGTACCTAAATAGTCCAAGGTGGGTGGAGAACGTTGTGATGTATCTCGACTGGGGGTCTAGTTCCAGGTGAGGGGGCTATCACTACACACAGTTGCCCTCCTCTCTCTCTCTCTCTCTCTCTCTCTCTCTCTCTCTCTCTCTCTCTCTCTCTCTCTCTCTCTCTCTTTTTGTCTCTTTATCTTCGTTTTTATTATTTTTTTTTTCTTTTCTTTTATTTCTTTATTGCCTTTTGTCTTTATCTTTTGTTGTTCCTGTGACCTGTCCTTTGCATTTGTATGTGCTTTTTCCTTCTTTCCTTCGTTTTTAGCCCTTTCTTTGGGCAGATCGATTTTGCCTGTCCTCAAAATGGCCGCTGAGCCAATCTCTTCTCCGATTGGCTCTCTCGCCTGCCTTTAAGATGGCCGCCGACGCTCACGTGGTGCTTCGCGGCCAATGGTGAGGCCGCCTGACTCTAAGATGGCCACCGGACCTTCCTCGCGCGCCTATTGGCTCTCCCGCCTGCCCTCAAGATGGCCGCCGAGACTCTCGTGCTCTCGCGAGAGCTCGCGGCAAACGAGGCAAAGTTCCTCTTCTTCTCGCGCTTCGGGCTTGGCACAGCGCTTACCGGCAGTCGTTCTTCGCAGCGGCCGGGGTGGGCTCCCGCGTCGCTGCGCTCCTGTCTCTCGGCGCTCTGTCTTCTCGGCGCTGGTTCTCCTGGGCACCACGGTCTCGACGAGATGCGCTCGTCACACTGGTCGATATCCCACCCTCGTCGCCAGTTGTCGCGTCGGTCTGGTCACACACACAGGAGACGGTAGGGTGCTTTGAGATATTCTTTATTGGCATGCAGGTATCGTCCTTACATCATTGGGGTGAGCTCCTGGACCCCTGACCGCCCACGTCCCTGTCCTGCTGCAGAGTGTCCCCTGACCTCCGCCCCTTGACCGGATGTGGTGTCCGGTGTCCTTGTTCCCCTGACCCTGGGCTCCAGGGTCCTAGTGCCATCCTGTGGGGCACGACACACCATAAAGCAAAAACACTTACCCGAGTCTTTTCCTTCTGTCCGAGAGACGACGGCGGCCGAGGCTCACCAAAGGGACTGAAGAGGAAGACCCTGTGGGCAAGAAGAATACAAAAGAGACAATCAATCATTGTGATTTCCTGTAATACTAATAAAAAATGCAAACCAAGAAATTATTCAATGCAGTGAGCTCCTTCTAGACCGACTCTTCTAGAAGGGGAAGCTACATACTCTCCCTCCAGGGAATGGGAGACAGACACACAGAGACCAACAGACACACAGAGACACACACACACAGACACACAGACACACACTCAGACACACACAGACACACACACACAGACACACACACAGACACACACACACACAGACACACAGACACACACTCAGGCACACACAGACACACACAGACACACACACAGACACACACACACACACACACAGACACACAGACACACACTCAGGCACACACAGACACACACAGACAGACACACACACACAGACACAGACACACACACACGAGGGAAAGCAAAGTTGGAAAACGCTACATACAGTTGTTCTATGCTGGCATATGTACATTGTTTTAGATAGATGGTGGAACTATTATTTTGAATGCACTTTCTTTTCTTAAGTCACACATGTATGAAACAGTTCAGAGGATTGATTGATTGATTGATTGAGAGTCTGGAGAGCTCTGCAGCCCCTGTCCTGAATGCTGCCTCTCAGTGTCCTGAAGATGCCCCCGTGCTCGTGCGTCACCCTGGGGTCAGAGGCCTCCCTCACCTCTGCTGGAGCCCCGGGGGCCCGGCTGCCTGTGAGGAGTGGGGCCCGGTGTGTTATTCCCCATCAACAAAATAAAACAACGCGTCTCACAGCTGGGCACGCGCAGGACCGCGCGTCACGGCTGCGCATGTGCGGAGCGAAGACACTACGTCCTATCGCCGAGTTAGGTCCTTGCTCGGGGTACGGACTGTGAACTGCTCTGCAGAGAACACTCAGCCGCACTGCGCATGCGCAGAGGAAAGACATTTTCCCCAGAGGAGCGGACCGAGGAGCTTTGCATTTACATACCTCTCACCCTGTGCAGTGGCGCGAGGCGCCTCGTGCTCTGCGGCGGGAGGCAGTTATATCTCATTCATTGTGTCCCCGCACGGACACTGGAATTCTTGTGCTTCTTTGAGTCCCACCTGTGCTGTCTCTGAGCTGTCGCCCTTTACTGCGCTCCGTGCTGTGAACTAAATGAAATCTTTCTTGCATCGACTTCTGGAGTTGGATTGTAGTAACATCGGCGTCTATCCTCCGCGCATGCGCAGTTGTTCATCTAAGGCCCTCTTTAACTCTCGCTCGGCAGCGTCTGTACTCCGCGCATGCGCACCTAATCCAAGGCCTCTTTAGCCCGTTCTGTGGGTAGCAGTGTCTGTCCCCAGCACATGCGCAGTTGTTTATCCAAGGCCCTCTTTAACCTTCGCTCCGCAGCGGGAGGCAGTGTCTGTCCTCCGCGCATGCGCACCTAATCCAAGGCCTCTTTAGCCCGTTCTGTGGGTAGCAATGTCTGTCCCTGGCGCATGCGCAGTTGTTTATCCACAGGCCCTCTTTTAACCCGACCCACAACAGAGAGCACAGCACCCACATGAAACCCCAGGTGAGGTCATTTATTTAATGCATTCTTATAAAGCGGGGACCTTACCCGAAGGTGTCAGAGCACCGTACAATAGAACCAATAGAACCAGTGACATTACATGAGAGAACTGTTACAGAATGGAACAAATAAAAACAGCAGGCCATAGAATCAAAACAACGCAGGCAAAAGGCACACAATCTCAAGCACAGCAAGCACAGACTGTACCAGAACGTAGACATTGGGAGGACTCTGGTTGGGAAGACTTGCTAGCCGCAGCAAGGGCAGGAGATCAATCACTTTTTTGGCGGATTGTTGCAAACGGCAATAAGTCGATCAAACCAGCCCAGGACTACCATCTAGATCCTAAAACATGGTTCAGACACTTTGCACATTTATAAGCATGTCCGGGTTCCCCTTCAAGCGAGAACTTATGCATAATTAAAACGCTGACAATGTCCAAGGAGTTTGAACCACTGTATTTTAGTATCTTAGATACTAAGCAGGCTATAGCCGCCATTAAGCCGTCCAAAGCGCCAGCCCCAGATATTATCCTGGGAGACCTCTTTAGACATGACCCAGAGGTATGGGCACCGTATATCAACTTACTGTGCAATGCAATTAGCAGAGGGAAGCCTATCCCTATATCATGGAAGGGCGCGGAGAGCGTCCCTATATACAAAAGGGCAGTAGGGACGATCCCGCTAATTATAGACCTATCAGCTTGATAGATATTACCCAAAAGGTCTATTCAAAGCAGATACTGGACAGGCTAAACAACTGGCTAGTTGACAACAACATATTATCCCCATGCCAGGCAGGGTTCAGAAAAAGAATCAGCACCATAGATCAGGTGTTTAGGCTGCTAACCATTGCCTGGAAGTATACTAAACTAAGATCCGGCAACTTGTATATGGCCTTTATTGACCTAAAGGCCGCTTTCGATTCAATTCCAAGAGATCTGCTGTGGATAAATCTGCTAAATCAAGGGGTTCCAAAAAACTTACTGGTGCAACTCATAAAATTACATAAGGATAATTTTGCAAAAGTGCGCTGGGGTATGGGCGGGGAGTTGACAGAGGAAATACCGGTGAGGAGAGGGTCCGCCAGGACTGTGTCCTGGCGCCTACCCTGTTTCTCCTCTATGTTAATGATATGGTGGATTTCCTATTGGACACAAACCACGATTCCCCAAAGTTAGGTGGCTCTCATGTATGTGCTCTGACATTTGCGGATTATACCATCCTCCTCTCACAGACCCCAATGGGACTGCAAAATCTTCTGAAGAAGTTGGTGGTGTACTGTAAACAAAAAGGATTGGAAATAAACCCATCAAAAACAAAATACATGTCCATCAGGCCGCACAAAAGTTTTAAGAAAAAGATGATGCTGAATGACGTAGCGATAGAGAGGGTTCACACTTTTGTTTACTTAGGGGTGACCCTAGATTCTAAGCTCTCATGGTGCCCGCATGTCAGAAAATCTGGGACCATTTTAATGCAAAATTCAGTGCCCATCTTGAAAAAGCTCCATGCAACTAGTACCAAGTCCATCACCCCAGCATTGGAGGTATATGAATCTAGGGCCCAAACCGCTTCTCTCTATGGCTCGGAGCTGTGGAGCGGAGAGCAAATCTCCACCTTAACCCTGGGAGAAAACAGGGTTTTAAGAGCGATGGTCCCCCTCCCCCAAAATACACTGGTGATCCCCTACATGTACAATCTGGGGTTAAAACGCATCGAGCAAAGGGCTGTGTGGATGACTTTGTCATATTGGTTTAGGTTATGGGCCACTGATGAACTCCATATCTACAGGCAGGCACTAAGTGAACTTATCGCACTAGATACCCATGTTACTTTCCCATGGCTGGCTAATATACGTAGATGGCTTTTGACCTTGGGGCTTAGTGAGTTCCGGCACCACCCAGAAAGGTTGACCGCAGAATCAAAAAGGGAACTCAGAAGGGTCTATTGGAACTTCACTGTGCACAAAGTTTTACAAAATTTGTGCACAGTGAGTTGGCTCACTCACAAACAATATTCTGATGGTTAAACCAACACCCCGCTTTGAGGCATTTTTAGACCAAATCGAACCCCAATTGGCGAAAATATTGCACTTGAAATTCAGGTATGGGACCCTCCGTGTTAAGTCCTTTACAACCAAATGGGAAAATTGCCGAAAAGGGGGGGAAGATAGTGAGTGTAAAATGTGCCAGCTGGGTACGCAGGAAAATATAGCACATGTTTTGTTCTTCTGCCCCACTTACCTGAGAGCTAGACAAAAATGGATTGTGCCGTTGGGCAGGAATATGGGTGTCAGAAGATATAATGATATGTTACGCATTTTAAAAACAGATAACACCCAGCTTACTGTATTTGGAGTTTTTAGATTTTTATTGGCTATCAACTATATGCGACTGAAGAAGGGTTTGAAATTTTAACTAGGATTCTGCAATAGAGGATAAAAGAACATTAATTGAGTATTGCAGGACTGAATCGCCGAAACGTTTTATTGTATATAGTATTTAATATTTTATAATGTATTTTGTTTATAGTAGTTCTTAATATTTCCTTTTTTAATTGTTACTGTGATAAACATATAAGGGGCACAAGTACCTTTGGGAATACAACTATGATACATATGCACTGTACTTTATTATTTTAATTGTCTATTGCACCGAGAACCTATTGGCCATGTTATTTGCACTGATTCTACTAACTGCAGTTTATTTTGGAATTGCGTATTTGCACAAATGTAATGATACCCAAAAATCTGAAATGTACTTTCTCAAGGATTATGGCATTGGACGGAAATGTTGTATTTATAAATATTGCATTGTTTTTTCTTTTATGATTCCACGAATCGAATAAAGATGTTTTGAATGAAATAGATAGCAATATCCAATCATAATGTAGCAAAATACAGTAAACCTAGGTAAAGTGCATATTGTGAATAGTACAATACAAATGACTTCATAGATCGCACATAGATTTCCGTGCACCCGTAGCTACTCTCAAAAAGGTGCCAATGCTCAACATAAATTAAACATTGTCCAATTTAAATTTGCAGTCAAGAGCGTCTGATAAATTAATAGGTGACAATTTTTTTAAATACGGAATTAGAAACCATAGTGCATATTTCATATAGTATCTACTAAAGAATAAAAAGTGTAAAAGTGTTTGACCGCTGTGACCATCACATGGACATGGCAGGGAGTCACGTTTTGCTTCATAGCTATAGGGAAAACAAAGAAAATATCTTACTGTCCCAGCTCTTAGACGGAATAGGAGGCCTCTCTCCCATTGGGACATGGGTAGTGCAATATAACTTGGTAGACAATGCACGGGGTACGCAATGGATATACATTTTGCAACAGTTTGTTTATTCAATTCCCTTTCTAGTCTTTCCGCGCTATGAAGTGCGTACAATGCTGTCTTTAAAACTTTTTTGTCCATTGATACAGCTGTGTTTGAATTGGCAAACAGTCTACCAAGGTTAACGCTTTTCAGACTCTTGACTACCCCAGGAAGCCATGGAATATCCAATCCTTTCTCACAGCGAAGACTATCATCTATTATGTCCCTTGTGAGAGAAGCCTCGGGATTCTTCATTATGGATAGCCAAAATAGTGTGGGGCGGGCCCTTATGATGTCTTCAATGTATCCTAATTTCAGTTCGCCTTAACATATGTACAGAGGGGTGGAGATTGGAGGGCCAAGAGTTTTCTACAAAATCTATTTTCCTCTGATTGGACGCAAGAGCATTTGGCAACACTCCATACCTCTGCCCCATAGGTAGCTATTGGTACACTCTGGATCTTAAAAATCTTAAAAAAGGCTAGAATTGTTCTCGATCTTTTAGGGCAGAGGAGACTGAGGATTGAGTTAAAATCCCTCGACTAACTTACTTTTACAATATGCCAAGTGTTCACACCAGGTGCCGTTCGCAACAAAGACCATTCCCAGATAAGGTAAAGTAGCAGTTACATGTTAATTTTTGGTCACCCACAGAGATAAAATTAAAGGACATTTCCTTGGCCCACAAGGCATTATAAAAGATTTCTTAAAATTTGTGCATAAATCTAAGCCGGACATAAAATCTGTGAAACCTCAAACTAAAGTGTACAGTGCATTTGGTGTGCGACCAATAAAACCGCATCATCTGTGTATAAAAGCACTGGGAGAGGTTTGCCTTGAATTCTGGGAATATCATTAGTTAGTGTGGTCAGTGATTTATGTAAATTGTTTATATATATGATAAATAGAAAAGGGGCCAGAACACACCCCTGTGTGACCACTCTGTCATCACTGATGTAATTGGAAACTTCTCCCCCACCAACAGTCCTGACCCGCGCTTTCAGGTCCATATGGAGATAGGCCAAAAAATTAACAAGGGTCTCATCCAGTCCATATTCTAAAAGGATGGACCATAGACGGGACCTATTGACAAAATCGAAAGCTGAGGACAGGTCCATCAAAGCTAAGTAAAGTGGCGAGTGATGTGCAATAGTGTACTTCCCTATGATCAAATTAGGATTAGGGCTTTGCTCGTTTGTGCCAACTTTACCCCTGAAACCTAGTTGACATTGTTCTAAAATCTGATTGTCCTCTGTCCAGGTTAAAATGTTTGTGTATAAAACTCTGCCTTAAATTTTAAGGGTGTTATCTATGAGGGAGATCGGTCTACATAAATCTTAGCTTTGACCCGTCTGGCACTCGTCTTATTTTTCAAATTTTTTCACAATTTTATTTATGTGCTACTCACTCCTTTTAAGTGTTTTGTCCAGAAACACATTTATTCAAAGAGATAAATTGAGAAAGCGGGAATTCCACTTGCAGGAGGAGGTGTGCACATCATTAACATGACCTTGTGTGGTCTCATGACAATCCTTTTGCCATTTTTCTAATAAAAAATCTTCATGACTTTTATTTGGTTTCAAACATCATTTCTTTTTATTCCTTTAATCTTTCGGAGTCAATTGAATTAATCCATTAATTTATGACGATTCGTTACTTTAACATTCAACGTCTACCCAATGCATTTCGGGTCTCGAAGTTGACCCTTCCTCGGGGGTCTGTGTAGGGAAACAAGGGATACAATGAGCTATACAGCTAATGTTTCAACTTAATTAATAATACAGTTAGTTGCTGTTAGATCTACATAAGACAAATACATCAATTGCAAAAGCCGTTTCATTACGTTCTGAATCTTACTGAACTGCGTGCTAACAAAAATGAACCTAGGTTCGTGATTTACCAAACTCGACATATCCGAATTTCTCAACTGTTATTCATAAATTATTGACTCTCTACATTTCAAGTTGTGACCATTACATATCGAATATCTTGAATGCTATGTGACACCAAAGGAGTAATTTATGGTATCAAATGCCCATGTGGGAAACTATATATTGGCCAAACTGAGCGTAAAATTAAGATAAGAATCACGGAACATAAAAGTAATATCCGTATGAAAAATGTAAAATCGACACTGGCAACACATTGGGCTGAATCAGGACACAACATAGCTCAGATGCGTTTCACTATACTGGAGGTGATGAAACCAAGACTGGATTTGGATACTCACAAACAGAGATTAAGATCTGAATATTTTTGGATTCACAGAATGGGAAGTCTATACCCGCATGGATTAAATGATAGGATAGAATTATCCTGTTTTTTATGAACAACTTAGGAAAGCTTTGACCGGGTTCCTGCTACCTTTGTTATGAACATCGAACTATGGTCCCAATCTAAGATGGCTGACATATAAATGAACTACCTGACTCTTTACGTTTTTGATTATTGACTTTTTTCTTCATTTCCATCATTGTTTTTTGTATGCTACTGTATGAAAAAGACAGGAATTGCATTCTGGCTTGTTCTTTGATAGTGAAGTTTAAATCCTGTATGTCAACATTAACTGCGCGTAAAAGTGTTTTGCATTTAAACATTTTGTTTATATCATTCAGGTTATTTTAACCATCCGGATATAGAGAGGATTTAGATTTAATTCACGTTCGAACAATATAAACAACTTAACCGAGTAGCAATCACGTGATCGCGGTTTTGAGCCTATCGCATGGTTTAAAAGTGGTGAGAATGCATCAGAGTATGTCACCGGTATTCTGATTGGCAGAAGAGACACGGCGCGCGATACTTGACATTTGGCAGTAAGTGAAGTTTGAATGTTTGTTTGGCTTCGGCACGTTAATATTTTAGTTTAGTGTGTTCTTCTTTTGAACAGCGCATAGCATTCAAGATATTGGATATGTAATGGTCACACCTTGAAATGTAGAGAGTCAATAATTTATGAATAAGGGTTGAGAAATTCGGATATGTCGAGTTTGGTAAATCACAAACCTAGGTTCATTTTTGTTAGCACGCAGTTCAGTAAGATTCAGAACGTAATGAAATGGCTTTTGCAATTGATGAATTTGTCTAATGTAGATCTAACAGCAACTAACTGTATTATTAATTAAGTTGAAACATTAGCTGTATAGCTCATTGTATCCCTTGTTTCCCTACACAGACCCCCGAGGAAGGGTCAACTTCGACCCGAAATGCATTGGGTAGACGTTGAATGTCAAAGTAACGAATCGTCATAAATGAATGGATTAATTCAATTGACTCCGAAAGATTAAAGGAATAAAAAGAAATGATGTTTGAAACCAAATAAAAGTCATGAAGATTTTTTATTAGAAAAATGGCGAAAGGATTGTCATGAGACCACACAAGGAGATCGGTCTACAGCAACAAGGTTGTGTGCAATCGCCCTTTTTAAAAATGGGAACGATCGTGCTAGTAGATCATGTCTTAGGCAGTGGGGCATTGGTTAGAATATTAAAAATATTTAACAACAGTGGGGCCCAAAAATCTGGTTTATATTTAATAAGATCGATGGGCAACCCATCAGGGCCTGGAGTTTTATTGCCCACACTCTGACAGATAACCTCCTCAACCTCGTTTATTGATAATGAGACTCAAGGTGGCACCCTGTTAATAAAAGGGTCGGATTAAAAAGCAGGCTCTTGGTAAATAGTGGAAAAGTGACTTTCCCAGGAAGTGCTCATTATGTTGCAGCTGATGGGAGTTAACGGTTGTCCCATTGATCTTAACTCTTTAATGGTAGTCCAAAATATATTCCCATTATTTAAGCTGGCAACATTAATGAGCGCATACCAGTGCTCACCTAATAACTGTTCCTTCCTATTAGCAATAGCCTGCTTATATGTCAACCGTAAGGACTTGACCAAATCATGTCACCTAGGCCTTTGAGATAGGGCCTTGCAGAGCTTCCTGTTGACAATTGAGCACTCCTGATTGAACGATCTAGGTTCGCGCAGTACTGTACAAAAGGGTTTAGACAGCGAGGATTTAATGGCTCCACTGAGTTTGGTAAAGGCGCTGATAGCCACTGGGTGTGCAACAGGGCCTCTAAACAGATGTTAATAAGATTCATGTTTCCACTAACCAGTTTAGAGTACAACCTTGCAACATTCCAGCTTAAGATGAGGAGGTCTGAACTTGCTGAGGCCTTCGTTTGCATAGGGGGATACGTGGGTTGTGGGAATAATACACTCAGTTACTGGCAGGGCATGAGGTAACCTAATATCAGGATCAGTATTTTCCCCAAAAGTTGATAGTCAGTCTTGGGTCTCTAATCCAGATAAGGCCTGGAACCTATTAGAGGTAGTAATTCAAGAGTAATTGTTGGTGAAAGGAGCATGACTTGGTTTGTAGAAATAACCAAGGGGTAGTGCGCTTATGTTAGTGCTATTAGGTGTTATGAATTCGCAACACCTTAGTAGGTGTCTCGCCAAAGAAGGTCTGCGAAAGTTAATTAGAATACTTTACCCTTCGATATTTTTTGTAGATGCACTGACTCACCCAACCCTGCGTGCCATAATAATATCCTATATTTCGGAAAATTCGAAGCTACTATGCCTTGATAGCCCGGCCGCACATTTATCGCGTAGCTGGTCCCATGACTCATACTGATCCCTCTTTAAAGTAGGTACTCCTGCCAGTACCAACACATAAGGGCAAGCAGCGGGCGGCAGACTCAGGACATCCTGATTAGCCATTCATACTTGGGGCGGCAGGAACATTAATGCACAAGGTACTAGACAACCTGTTCTGATTCGAGCTCCTGGGCCAGTTTAACCTATTAGCAACATCCCTGGTGGGGTTGGTATTTGAAATGCTTATTGGTATAGGGGTATGGGGGACCCTTTCCTATCTATGGGCAATTGAGGCAGCCCCTGGATTGATCGTATATTGGGTGAAGGGTGATTGCGGGAGCAGTAACTCTGGCGGTTTGCAACACAATTTCGGCATCAAAAATACTCATACCAACACCTACACTATCGATGGCCCTGCTCCCATCAACCTCTTTGATTTCGGCCACCTTTTACCCCACTGTCCCCTTAAAATGTTTGGCTACTAAAATAGCCACCCGCCTTCTTATCCAGGGGAGATGAAAAGAACAGCTGGGGAAAGAGTTGTGACCTCATTCTATGCCAATCTTTGGAGAGGAGCTGTGTCTCATGGAGGAGGCACACATCTGCCTCCATGTTTTCGAGGTAGGAAAGGATGGATCTCCTTTTATTGGGATTGTTGAGACCTCTCGCATTGAGAGTGAGAATTTTCAGTGTGGGCTGGGAAATAGCGTGTCATAGTGAGTGCACCAGCTTTGGCCTGTATTTGGGTCCCTGTGATCCCTCTTACCCCTGAGCCCCCAACGTCTGCCCGGCCTCCATTGCCCTGTGATCCTCTCTTCAACACCTTTAACCTGCATACCAGTTCTCCACCCTCCCCTCCCTAACCCAAACTTAGAAACCCATTAACCTCAAATTGTCCAGGGCCCGCCATTCGTACGTGCGCGTCCTTAGAAGTCGGAATAGTTGTGAATGTGTGTGGCCTGTTCCCCGTGTCTCTACACTCCCCGTGTCTCTACGCTCCCCGCAGACTTTTTCACTGCCCACCAAGCCTTGCAAATGTCACGTATCTGTCCCTCAGTCGTTCACGGTGTCATCATGGGGGAATGACTCCTTCGACAATGTCTCCAGCACTGCCAGTCTTTCTTGTGCCATGGTCTTGGGGTCCGGTCTCGTTGCTCGCTCTGTGCTACGCCTCCCGTAGACCTTATGCCATCTTTCTCGAGGAGTTGTGGTCTGTGGGCCCTCTGTCTCCTCCTGTATTGGATTCTCGATGCCCAGCACCTGGCAAGTGTCCTGCATGGATCTGAGCTGGAGGACGTTGCCCTGCCATATGAAAATCAGCCGGAAAGGGTGACCCAAAGAATACAGTATTCCTTGATTTTGAAGACGCGGGGTTGCCACTTGGAACTCCCTACACTTTTGAAGGCGTATTAGAGCCAGGTTCTGGTACAAAGCTATGCAGTGGTCCTGATATACGTAGCATACACTCTTTTAGTTGAAAGTCTGGAATGTAAGCCAAAATATCCGGTGGGGGTGCCCAGTATGCTCCTGAAGAGATCCTGCAGGTATTGTGTGATGTCTGGCCCTTCTTCTTTAGGTGGAACTCCCTTAACGCGGATGTTGTTTCGCCTAGACCGATTCTCCAGGTCTTCTGTGTGTGCCTGGAGATCGATCTGTTGAGCCTTGAGCCGGACTATCTCTTGCTGTAGATGCTTCACCTCCCCTTCCCGTGCTTGCTTCTGATCCTCGATGGAGGCCATACGGTCCCCAACGGCATCAACATCCCGCCTTATCAAAAGGCGGGACGTTGATGCTGTTTGGGAACGTGTGGCCTCCATTGGTTATCTCCTTCATCTACCCCGCTATTTCCCTTTTCAGCGTCTGCAAGTCGCCTTGTAATGCACCAAATAGCGACTCTAAAAAGGCGTGGGTAACTGGGGCTTCAGAGGTGTCAACATCTTGGCTGATTTGTGTCGTTGGGGAGAGCCTCCCTTCTCCGCTGCCGGCCATCGGGAGCTTGGTCAGCATCTTTTTAGATTCTGATACTTCTTTCTTCTCGCTGAGAACATGGCTGCTATATCTCTTACCACATCACCAGACCGGCCTGCCTTGTCGTGGGGGTCACAGCCCCAGTGGGTGGCAGTCACCGGGTTGTCCTCCTGCTGAGCTCCACTACGCTATTGCATGATGGACAGGGCCAGAGGTGTCACTCCCTTTCAGTCTCGTCCGGGCCTTGCTGCCTTCGACTGTCTCCTGTTGCCCTGCTGGGCATCTGCTGCTTGTTCTCAGTACTCTAAGCACTTTGTGCCCGAACCTGCCGTGAATCCCCCTGTAGGCCAGCAGCCCTATCTGATCCTGGAGCACTAGATGTCTTCTTGGACCACTGCGCCTAATTCCTGCACTATGTGCTTGCAGGCCATGGTCTCCGGTTTCCTCTGACTTGTCAGTCAGCTCCAGAGAGACTACTCCATTACCGGGCCCCTCATCCATTGGCACCTTGTGATTCTTACAGCGTTACAGTTCATATCTCATTCCCCTTATTGGATTTTGTCATTTTAGTGTCATTGTGTTCAATACATTTTCCTTTATTATTTTTCCATTTCGGTTTGGGTTTTTTATTTTTTTGCATTTTGACTTTTACTTGTTTGGTTTCTGCATAAATATTTTACATATTACCTTAAGATAAGCCTGCCTGTTCGGTGCTTAGGTACCAGGGGGTTGATACTAGGTTAATCGAATGGCTTTGAAAGTTCACTATGACAACGGTTATGATTGTTCCTCATCTACCGCAAATAATAATTCAGTTTCTTACAGAAACGATCTGAAATTATCTGCAAAACAGGCAGTTGATAACCTACTAGGGTTGAAGCACCCTGTGGACAAATTGGAATATGGGACGAGTATTGTGTGGCAATAGAACCTCTAATAAAAATCAGCTGCAGATGAACCAAGAATCACGCTTGAATGTCACAACTTTTAAAAACAAGGTAGTCCGGAAAGTGTGGCGAATATATTGCAGCTCTTTGCATTTTGGAAGCTCCAAGCAAATTTGAGAACAGAGTGGATGTATGTAGCAGAGACGAGTCTGTTCACCCAATGTGAGTGGTGATATCCGCTTTGCTGATCTGCCTGAAGTTATGATGCTGCTGACAGTAGTGTGTCTGCTAAAAGCGATGGCGTGAGTGGTGGAACAATAAAGCCAAATAAGAGAAAGTTATCTTCTGACACCGCAGTCTTCGTGACTGATACCGGTAATACTGAAGACTCTGAGACTCACAGCAGTAATTTCTCCTTTCAGAGCATTATTGCTGCAGATGGAGTGAAGCCAAGAAGTAAGCACATTACTAAGGTACTAACAAAGTTTAATATTGTTAATTTGTATTAACTGTTTCTATTTTGCAGCATTTGGAAATGCATTTATTAGTTTTGTTGCTTTTTGGTTAGTTTTTTATTGTATGCTGTTATCTTCGGTTTAAAGGGAAAGATGTTGTAGTGTGTTACCTTAATGCTGCAGTTTGCATTTCATTACAATAATTTTTTTACCCTGGAGAATCTCCAGGGTGTAGGAGGTTTGCTATTCCAAAGTTCTTTCTTCAGCTTCTGGGCAGTTGTCGATCTGAGGCGATCTGTGGTCCTGTTTCTCCGCTCTTCTTGTAGCAGCTCCTATCAGAGCTTCATCCTCCCGCCAACGATAATAGGATGCCAGGCATCATCCAGCCTACAACACAGACTATGTTGGGCTAAGTCCATCTGCTCGGCGCAATTAGAGTGAGGATAAAGTTCTTCAGACCCATCAGGCTGTGAATGTAACCTAAGGGCTTAAGATGAAATGTAGAGCTTACCTCCTTCCTGAGTGGCTCCAGTCTGCTGTGTGCAGACCCGATAGCTGGCAGCACCCTGGAGTATGTATGTATAAATCAGAATATGTTGGAAGTAACCTGCAATATAGTGGCAGGCAGCACCCTGCCATAGAGTAGGATTTCTCATTGTAGTTTATTTCCTGACACATTAATGGAGATTGTCGTTTAACAGGCAGAAGAACAACACTGACCATACATTTTTCTGGGTTTGTCTTTAAAATGACGTAACCATTAGGAATGGCATTTTGTTCTGCTGCAATAATAACACAAGTTATCTTGCACTCTATGTTATTGCATGGATTTTTGGCTGCAATGAATTCCATGTTTCATTCAAACGTGCTTTCTACAGGGCACATACATGATTTGCTGCTGTAGAGAAATAATGCTCCTCTGTACTGTGGCAGACTCCGAAATATTGACTTCATGATTTCTCTTTCAGCACTTCATAGTAAAACCTTTCAATTTTTGACTCAATCATTTGGCAGAAACATAACTTAGTACCATTAAAATAGTTGTGATGGGGAACATTCATGTGGGGTTAGGACTGGCTCGACCAGAGTGCTTGCTGACTTGGAGGAGTATGGAGTTGACCACCTTGCCTGGTCCGTTGTGGAACCAAGCCAGCGGTGCTTTGCTGCAGGCTCATTTGCCCTGATAGCTGGTCAACAGTTTGAGGAGGAGGAGGAGGAGGAGGTAAAGAGCTGGCTAAGTGTGCCATGAGGCTGGCTGTTCAGTACATCCCTGAGAAGTGAGCTTTGAGTTGATGTAGTGTTCCTCTTATGCCACGTGCAATTCACCCTCTCCAAAGCCTCAAGAATTCCTGGCTGTGAAGAGTGGCTGCTGATTCTGATTGGGTGCTTGATAGTTTTCCAGAAACTCATGTTCTTGATTGTTCATGTTTGTCAGTAGTTAATGAAACATGCCCAGGCGTTTTATCTCTTCAGTTTAAAGGAGCTGCAATAAAAGTTTCTTTGCCGTTGCAAAAAAATATGAATGGCCAACGAGCCTCTGTAGGACAAAGAATGGAAGGGCTGAGAAAATGTCATTCATCTCACTGCTAAGCAGAGCAGTGTCATGCTTCACCCTCACTCAGGCCTCTGATTTTAACCAGCATCGCTTAGAACACTGGGACTTTAGAGACCATCCTTTAAATGAGAAAAACAAAACTACAAGTCCCATAAGCAATAGTGGTGGAAGGTGTCACGCATTACCTGGGGCAGCATCTGATTCAGCACATCCATTTCCATTTTTTAAGTATTTGACACAATAGTGAATTTATAACATTTGTTTTTTATGGTTATGAGTCACCAGAATACTAAAAACGTGTCTTTTATTTTCAAGGTCAATTAAGTAATGGTCACCAGCTTGGAAGCTCTGTTCATTCTTCAGTATTTGTCATTGATCTCCACGTGTGGCTGGTTTTGGTCTGCCCCTGCATCATTCCCGATAACTCGCTCAGGTAAGGAGCTTGTAGCAGCAACATGATAACCCCATACTCGTCAGTAAGAAGTGCGCTCGAGGCAGGTATACGATAATTTTTGTGAAACAAGCAAGCGCCAATATCTGCTATGTACATTTGTTAAAATAAAATACAATCAAATCACAGTATACTGTTCCGGAGGTTCAGTCCCGGAGTCATTATCTGTAACTGAACGCAGACACCCTAGGAAGCATGTGCTTTTAAGACAAGTTGCTTTCACTCACCTGAAGGTGACATACTTCATCATTGGGCTATACACCTCACTAGGCCGGCGCTACAATGCCTGGCGGGCACCACAAGAGGGCATTTTGTCAGAGAGCTTTTATTAAGTACGTCGGATGAGCATAGTATAACAGAGGATGTTTTGTCATAAGATGTGAGATTGGTGAAAGTCTGAATATAAGATCAACTATCGACCAGTTGCCGCAATATAGTTAATGTGATCATACTAGTCCATGTTGAGATTAAAAAAAAGTGGCAGAGAAATTGAGGAACTAATGGCACCTATCACTGTGTGAAGGTGTCGATCACCTATGGACCTGCTGGTAAGCTGGGATCTATACTTCAGGTCAACATTTTTCATGCCTTGTGTAGTCATGGAGCAATCTGTTGGCATTTCATCAGGACCAAATATGGGAAAATGGGTAAATGTGACCTAATCTTCTCCATCGCGTGAGGAGCTCTGTAACTCAAAGCCCTGCACCGTGCATAGGTGATAAGGTACCTATTAACTTCTTACTACCACAGGTGAGCGCTGTCTAACAGAGTGCACTAGATACGGTAACCCTCCTAAAATTCAGGACAAACTGACTTATCCAATAGCGAGGACGCTGCATCAGAGGGCAACTGGTTTGAAAAGCACATGCTTCCTAGGGTTCCTGCGTTCAGTTAGAGATAATATCTGTGGGACTGAACCTCCAGAACAGTATACTGTGAGTTGATTTATATGAAGAATGTGTATACTGGACTGTCATTTTCCTCTTCATCTCTTATGATCTGTAAAATAAAACACAACACACCTGGAGGCCAACAAATCTATCATACATTTAATGCAAAAATAGCAAAAAGCCAAGCAAACTAAAAAATGACAATTGTCTTTGCAATGGACGAGAGCATCTATCCGTGAGGTGCAGATAAAAGATACACAGACAAGCTGCAGAATTCACTGTTTCTGGAAATAACACTTCTGTTTGTCAATATTCAATTTACTACAAGATGCAGGAAAGTGTACAGATGGACATCACTAAATAAAATGGTTCTGGGCCCTAATAGAATCATATAACGTTGCAGGCATATTAAGGCGAACAGACATGTCAAATTAATATAAGAGTATTGTAATTTGGTAACGTAATATATCAATGCATGTTGTGGCATTGATGTGTATGATGTGTAAACAATTATCGGTATTAAAGAAACCAGTATATCCTGTTATGCTTTCTCAATTCCTTCTTTCAAGAGGCCACCACTGCTGCTATCCAGCTGTATTCAGCAGAGCCTCCTGTGACCTGGAATCCTGCATTTAATCAATACCAAAGGTCGTCAATGCTTCTAGCCAACTCCGTTCATTGGTGCCGCTCGCACCCCCACCATCCTTGGGCCTGTTATTCTTTTAGCCAGCTCCAGTCAGTAGTGGCCCCTTGGGCTTGTATGTAAGCCTACTAGCCAGCTCCTGTTAGCACTGGCCCCTGGGACCTGTTATCATTCTAGCCAACTTGAGTCATTAGTAGCACCTTGGGACTAGTGATCATACTAACCAGCTTCAGTCAGTATTGGCCCCCTGAGACCTATTATCCTGGTAAGTAACTCCAGTCAGTAGTGACCCCTGTACCTTAAATCCTGCTAATATTCAAAACCAGAGGTCAACTCTACTGCCAACCAGCTCCAGTCAATATTGACATGTATTGTTACTCTGCTTGTAATGAATACCAGAGGCCAGTGTTGTTGCTAGCCAACTCCAGTCACCAGTGCCCGTCACATATTATCCTCAATAGGATTAATGCCCAAGGCCTGTGCAGCTGCTAACCTGTTCTAGTCAGTAGTGACCTCCCAGAATCGCTTGAGCCGGTAACGTAAGTGATAGACTCGGATCCTGAGTCTTTAAAAAACGGGTCACTGGGCCATTTCACTATCAGGAAACGAACGAACCACATCTAACAGTAGGGGCGGCTACATTTATTTTTCAGTAGACCGCGCGAATCTACCTCCTCCTGCCAGCTCATGGGGCACTGAGAGAACTACCAAAAAGTATGTATATAACGAGTGTTTTTTGTGACCATCCACACTGGCATTATTTCTAGAATAATTGTGTTAAGAAAATACGATATACTGTGTCTAGAATATCGATCTTGGAAAAATATGAAGTATTTATGTCCCCTTTGATGCTTTTGGGATCGTTTGTATGAATGTGTTGAGCCACTACTGTATGTATGATGGGTTATGAATGAACCACATCCATTGGGATGGTTCTGGTCAATATGACGTACACTCTGTCCAATAACAAGAGGTGCATTTTGAATAATATACTCATACCTACGGTGAAGGGAATTGTACCTAGCATTATGAATTCTACCAAACTAGCTATGGTTGTGAATATCAGAGCATTTCATGACCGGCAGTAATGATATGAATATGTCTGTGCTTTCTCCCTCGTTTTTCTCCTTTTCCTTTACAGAGACCAATGGTCACCGTTTTTTTGGCACTTATTCTTTGATGCCTTGCTTCACCCGGGCCAGCTCATGCCCTGAGGCACAAATATCCAGCTTATTTTTGCCGGTATATTTGTAGGACAGTAGGCCTACTTTCTTTAGAACTGAGCTATTCCTAGTAGGGATCACGATTTGGTCCTGATGAGTAGGCAGCAGGGGACTGCCTATGAAACATGTCGACTTGGTAGTCAGTAATTGCTCTACCTACATCCCCTTTTTAACATTCCCAGCCAGAGACTCCAATAAAGTGTATTTGTTCTACTAGCCAGGGAATTTTTAATTTTTATTTTTTGCACTCACTAGTTAGATCCCTACACTTCACTTGTCACCAACACACCTACACATAGCTCTGTCACAATTATAGTGCTCCCGCGTAGTCCGTCTGGTCGTAGCACGCCCCGCCCCGTTATAGGGACGGGAAGACCCCTATGATGAAGCATGACACTAACGGATTTTTTTAGTGTGTGAGGGGTATTTTAAACAAGCACATGTGCTCTCTTCTTTCCACTTTTAAGAGAGAGTCTATCACTTCACTCCAATTAAATTTTTGTATAAAATCTCTAAAAATATTTTGCACCTCCACACATTGATAGAATCCTTATGTTTAGATGATCTGTTCAGGAGGGTGATTCTATCTCAACCTCTATGCTTCCCTCTTTTGATTTTTTGCAGCTGCTAACCTGCTCTAGTCAGTAGTGACCTCCCAGACCTGTTATTCTGCATATAATCAGCAAGGCTTCGGCCCTAATAGCACATCCTTATGGTATATTAGCAATGTAATTTATTTACATCATACGGTAGGTACTGCACTATATCACACGATCCCAAAAACAAAGAAAATCAAAATTTGCCTAACCATTCAGCACTTCACCGTGTCAAAAATGACTAAATCACACCAAGCACTATAGCCTGCCACATTACATGGCACACTCAGCCACAACATGACAAGATACAACGGCAGGGATTTGGGGCCATTAATCCTCAGGCATGTATGCTGTAGATGTACATGCTTTGCATACTCCTGCCATCTTGTGTTGGGTCCAGATGTTTGCAAGTTGTTTCATTATTACCCCTAGATTTATATTCCATCGCAAAAATTACCTGCACCACTCCTTCTTTTTGATCTGGGTTATTTAATTTAATTTGTTGCAGGCTATTTTCACCTTGAGCATGCTCAATTAACCTTCCATTATGATTACTAACAGTTTGAGACCATGATTGTCAATGTTTATGTAACTGCTTCGTTTCGGTTCCCAGATATTGTGGTAATTTAATATCCTTCCAGGTTTTTAACAAATCTCTATTCGTTTCATCCCCTCTGATACTCTCACTCTTTGCTCTATTTGTTTCCAAGTGTGATGGCTTATTCTCCACCTGTTTATTACATTCCTCCACTTGCAGCTTTTCTAAGGACTCAATGTTCCCATTCTCTATCATTTTTATACTATCAGCTTGCTTGTTTAGGCATTTATTTTTCATGACTGCTTGTAGCTCCGATAGATCCTTATTAAATAGAGGGCAAAAGGGTTTTGTTGGAGATATGTGTTTACCCTCACCTTCACAATATGATATTTAGTCAAGGTTGTTTCCGGTGTTCAATCTCACTATATCTGATGCATTTGTTTTTTGTTTATACTTTTAGAAGCTTTATTTCTTGCTTTCTGTTGTTTTTTCCTCTGTCTTTTTGATAGATGAACTTCCGGAGCTGCGTCTGTCATTGCTGATTGTGTCGAGCATGGGTTTATCACTTCTTGATCTTTTGTTTTATCATCTATTTTTTCAACAACAACAGTATTGTCTTTACATTTTATTGTATCTTTAGAGGGGCAGTCGGTCTTGATGGGTTGAATTCCTGCATTAGGAAAATTCCCTTTTACATCGTCAATTATTGGTTTTAAAATATCCGGAATGGTAGCCCGTTTAATTAGTGGGGCACAACTACACTCTGCATACGTAGATATTGGCTGAGATTGTGCCCTTACTATTAGATTATTTTGTTTTGTTATCTTCTGCCCAGTTCCGGACACAGATGATGCCGTAGCGCTCAAGAGATCTATTTGGACCTCCTTTGTGTTGAACTGATATGTTAAAGCTTCCAGAGTTAATTGCGAAGTTTTGAAGAATAAATCCCAAATTGCTCCCGCGTTCCCACTTCCTGGTACCTAAGTACCTAGGCTATGGTGTTGCCCATTTATGAATGATAGGTCCTTATACTCCTCTTTTTGTGGTCCTTGAAAATCATGTCCCTCTTCACAAGAATTAATGAATTGTGGACTACTATTCAAAACGTCTTTTTGATACGGAGTACTCCAACGCTGCAGAGTTTCTGGGTTGCTGGTGTATTCGTCCTTATTAATTTGAGTTCCGTTATTTTGATTACATTTCGGCTGGTCCTGTTTTTGAGCTGAATTTATTTTAGACAGAGTAAGATCCGATTTCAGTGGGGTATTTGCTTCCCTTATGATTTTCACACCACCATTTAGTTCATTTGGAGCTTCTTGCTCTGGTTGATTTATTTGGCCCAAATTAGATGGTTCCCCTATACCGTTAGCTTTTCTGATTTTTACTTGTACTTCTATTGGCATTGGCTGCCTAAGTTGGTAGTAATTGCTGAGTATCTCCCATTGTTAGATTTATGCATTTTGGGTTCTTTTGTTGTGAACGACCAGTAAGTTAAATAGTTAACATCTCTAGGTCCGTTATTTGACCCCAATGGTTGACTTGGTTCTTGTTTTTTCCTTTAAAAAATAAATAAATAAACCCATATCAATTGTCTCTGTAGACTTTCAACCTCCAGAAAGTAGCTAGCCTGCACCGTGTCAAGAGTGTTTTGCAGCGCATAGAGGAACCGGGGCAGCGACATCATCTTGAACAGCGCCGCTCGTCCCAAGGGGGAAAGAGGGAGCCTACCCCACGCGATAACATCAGCTCGAAGGCGCTGAAGCGGGGGCAGCAAATTGCGTTCATAACGAAGTACTGGGTCCAAGGTAATAAAGATCCCCAGATACTTAAAACCTTCCCGCACCACCGAAATAGGACAGCCACGGGGCAAGAGAGGAGCATCGCCCGAGAGAACGTAGACGCACGACTTGGACCAGTTGATGACGAGACCAGAGTTTTTACGGAAAGATGTCAAGACGTCAAAGAGGACGATCAACGATTTACGAGGTGACGTGAGGTACAGCAGGATATCGTCCGCATATAGAGACACCCGGTCCTCAAATTCCGAGGTCCATCTAATGCCTTTCAAAGATGGCTCCCACCTCAACCAGGCCGCCAATGGTTCCAAAGCGAGGGCAAATAAAAGAGGAGACAAAGGGCAGCCCTGGCGCGTCCCTCTGCCGAGAGCAAATGGGGCGGAGACACGGCCGTTTACGACCACTTGTGCTAAGGGGTCGGTGTAGAGCAGTTTCACCCAGTTAATGAAGGTCGGGCCGAAGCCAAATTTAGAGAGGACCGTCCAAAGATATGGCCACTCCAGCCTATCAAACGCCATAGTGGCGTTTAGAGACGCCAAAATGGCCGGTTCACGTAGCATCCCCGCCCGCGCGAGGGCACCATGCAGGCGCCGGAGGTTCAGTGCCGTGTTGCGGTGTGGTATAAACCCGGATTGGTCCGGGTGAACCAAATCGCCTATGACAGTTACTAAGCGGTTAGCCAGCAATTTAGCCAGGATCTTCGGTTCAGCATTGATCAGGGATATGGGCCTGAAGGAGGTGCAGCGGTCGCGTGGCTTACCATCCTTATGAATCATAACTATGGAAGCCAATCTTTGCTCAGGAGGAAGGGAACCCAACTCCAACGATTCCAAGAACATCGACCGTAGATATGGAGCTATCGTATCCGGACGGAGCTTGTAGAGCTCAATAGGGAGCCCATTAGGCCCGTGGCCTTCCCCGAGCGAACCGAGCGGATGGCAGTCGCTACTTCCTCCACTGTGGGTGGCGCCTCGAGGAGCCCCCTTTCAGGGTCCGACAAACAAGGCAGTAAGATGTCTCGTAGAAGCAACTGGGAGTCATGCTCAGGTCTATCGGACACAGGGGAGTACACATCCCGGAAATAGTCCGCGAAACACTCCACAATGTCCGCGGGGTCCGTGAGACTCACTTCATTCACATCCACAATCACAGGGACCACCCGACTCGCGCGCTCCCTCTTATCCAGCCAAGCGAGCAACTTCCCTGCTTTGTCACCCACATCATACAGACATCCCTGCTGTTCCCTGCTCATTTCTTTCGCCGCATCAGTAACCAGTGCCCTGTAGTCAAGTTGTTTAAGACCCAGGAGGTGTAGTCTATCCGGGGTGACCTCGGGTTCCAATTCCCCCTCGAGGACAGTGATTTCGTTCTCGATTCGAACAACCTACTCCTGTTTAACCCTCTTAGCATTGCTAATCAAGGAGAGGGCTTGGACCCGAATCACAGTTTTGTACGCTTCCCACAATGAAACAGAGGAGGATACGGAGCCCACATTCTCAGCAAAGTAATGATCGAGCGCTTTAATCAGTTCTGCCCTAACCTTGGGATCACGGAGATACCAGGGGTTAATCGGAGCCACTCGGCCCCCAGTCCCTAGCTTCGTGTCTACGACCAACCATAATGGGGAGTGATCCGATATACCCCAAGCAAGGTGTTTTATCTCCCTTATAGAGGAGGCCTGTGAGGAGGGCATCAACACATAATCCAGTCTCGAGAGACTGCCGTGGACCCCAGAGTGGAAAGTGTATTGCAAATGGCCAGGGTGGAGCAGGCGCCAACAATCAGTGAGCCCCAGAGTTTCTAAGAAGTCCCCCAACCAAGATTGAGACCTTGTAGTTTCCCGGGGAGGGTAGCGATCGCACATCCCCGACACTACAGAGTTGAAATCCCCGCCCACTACAAGCTGACCCTCCGGGACTCCCAGGAGTATTCTTCCCAGATCGGCAAAGGTAGTAGTCTGCAGACCAGGCGGAACATAGGCGGAGAGCAGGGTGATAACCCTCCCCTCCCAGCGCCCCACAATGGCAGCATACCGCCCCCTATCATCAAGGATGATGTCGTCAACAGCAAGAGGGAGGGAGTTCCGGACCAGAATGCCCACCCCCCTAGAACCAGAGGTGAAACCGGAGTGTGCCAGGAGACGATACCCACGCCTATTCATTGCGTGGCACGTATTGCCAATCAAGT
This sequence comes from Lissotriton helveticus, assembly GCF_964261635.1. Classification (NCBI taxonomy): domain Eukaryota; kingdom Metazoa; phylum Chordata; class Amphibia; order Caudata; family Salamandridae; genus Lissotriton; species Lissotriton helveticus. Next base: position 2,118,887 of record NW_027611692.1, on the reverse strand, counting down.
GCGTCTCCTGAAGCAACACCACATCAGGGGATAAACGTCGCAACATTTGCAACACCACTCCCCGTTTTATCCTGTCCCCCAACCCGTTGACGTTCCAACACAACAATTTAAGCCCCCTACCCCCATCCCAGAATCCAACCCCAGCCCCACCCCACACCAGAAGCAACACTATATAGCAGAAGCTCATCAATACTATGCCTTGAAGAAAACAGGGAAACAAAAACTGCAACCCCCCGACCCCCAAAAAGACCCTAAACACCATACCTCCCACCCTGCACCCCTGCGTAGGACTCAAAAGCCACCCCAACTTGCAGTGTGCCTGTCGCCCCAACATACAACTAATCTACGAAAAGAACCCTAGAGGAGGAAGACTTACCCGCCCCCCGCCCACACCCCGAAAAGACAAAACAATTGCTGGCAACAGTTGCATAGCATCAAACCACAGCTGAAAGTCAATACGGTGAACCAGGAGCCGGTGTCGCTCCCTATTCCTGCTCCACCGGGCCGCCCTCCGCTCCTCCGGAATTTCCAAAGTGCTCAGAATGTTTCTGCCCCGAGGGCAGCGTGTCAAGCCAGTCACTTGCGGCCCCAGGACGATAGAAGAAAAATGTTCGATCTTTGTACACCACACGTAGCCGGGCCGGGAAAAGCATGGCATATTTCATGTCCCTGTCTCTGAGCCTCCTTTTCACCCCTTGGAATCCCAGTCTTTGCTTCTGTACCTGCTGGGTGAAGTCTGGGTAGAAACTGACTGTAGAGTTTTCAAAAGCAATGGGACCAGACTGAAGCGACGCTTGCAGGATCGCATCCCTGTCCCGAAAATGGAAAATCCGAGCAATGATGGGACGTGGGGTTGCTCCCTGCTTAGGCGGGCCTCCCGGTATCCTATGTGCACGTTCTACCGCAAAGAACTTACTGTGGCCTTTGGGCGCGAGGTGATTCAAAACAAGATCCTCCACCAGCAGGTCCACCGAAGAGGCTCCCGATTTCTCCGGGACACCAACCAGACGGACGTTGTTCCGTCGTGCACGGCTTTCGAAGTCTTCCAGGCGCCGAGAGAAATAGTCATGGGAGGATCGCAGGTTGCCGATTTCTGCCTGTAAATCGGAGACGTCAGTAACGAGGCTGGATGTCTTTAGTTCGAGGGATTTGACCTTCTCGTTGGTTTTCGCAAGATCTGCCCTGATCAGGGTAACATCGATAGCAACCGTGTCCAGCTTGTGGGCCAGGGCTTCATATTGTTGACCCAATGTGGCCTTCATGCCAGCAATGGCGCCCATGACGTCTTTTAGCGACAAGTCCTCACCCGTCGAGGAATCCTCTCCGACATTATTCGGGGATTTGGTCGGTCCCCCCGGAGAGCCTTTGGCGAGAGTGTATCTGTCCATGACATTCGACTGCACGGAACTCCCACGGAGAGCCGGCTTGGTCTTGCGCTTTTCGCCCTCGGGCTTGGTGGCCATCTTAGATATCGTGCCCCGGAGGGTAGCCTGAGACCTGGTGAAAATGGCTACACTCGATGCGCCCGCAACAGTTTCAAAGAAGAAAGTGGGCACTTCACACCATTCAGTGAGCCGTAGTAGGCCAGGTCGGCAAGTGCGGAGTCATGGTTGGGTGGAAGGCCACCAAGACGGGCGGGTCCAGACAGAGTCGGAGAGGTCTCAGGGCGAAAAACGAAACCGAAAGTAGACGACCGAGCCAGGGAGACTCGGGCAATCCGTTGTTGTTCGATTGCTGTCCGGCTGGCAGAGAAACAGAGCCCGGGGTGGCACCAGGGAGCAGGCCAACAAAGATTCAGAAACCCGTAACTTCGGCTCCCTGAGTCCAAATCGAAATCTGGAAACAAATAAATGATCAGCAGGGCTGTGCCTGTAACAACCTGTCCTCTAAGTCAGGATAGGATACAGGATAAACGGCGGAGGTGGCAATGGTCCGGGAGCCCTGTGTTCACGCGACCATCTTGGTTGCGCGCAAAGCTCCTCCTTCGTTGACTTGGTTCTTAGTTCAATTTGACATTCGTTCGACTTCAGCTTCAGACTCAGGGTGGCCTGGTTCACTTACTCCTTGCTTAGGGGATATAATATTTTTTCTACTCAGTGGTTTAATCGGAGTTTGAAGAACACATAGGTTAGTTAGCAATGTTAGCTTAGCACCAGCTGGATCTTTCATAAAATCAAACTTTGACGGCGACTTTCCCAGTTTCCCAAATGTATGGACCGTAGATGATTTAAAGGACTATATGCCACCTGCCTGTTTTATTTTAAACGTATCTAACATTGGTGTTTGTTGTATTTTTCTTTTCTTTTGATAGGAGGGAAAGGTGGCCGCTCCTTTCCCGAGCTCATAATACACCCTCTAAGGTGAAGAAGTCTTGCTCCTTTCAGAGAATCAAACGGGCCAGTGACAAGACCAAAGGGTGCTTTGATTGGACAAAAACACCACCAAACACCTCCAAGGGAAAACACCCACAAAGCACACCTCCGTACAGAATCTGCCGGTACTGCTGGTTACTTAATTAATTAATTAACCGATTGATTAACATCCGGGCACCGGGTAGAGCTGTAGTCTAGGCATGCAGAGTAATTCAGGGGCCGAGGGGTGCTTCAAGAGGGTCTAAGTCTATTGTCACTTTCCTCTTTCCATAATTTCTCAGATTTTGTATTACAGACTTATTACAGACTCCAATGGCTCAGCGACTTAGGGACCGATCAATCTTAGCTACTCGCCACACGCCATACACCTCTTGCCACTTGTCACTCACCACTCACTGTTCATTGCTTGTTCGTTGCTATTCATCGCTGACAAGAGTACAAGGGAGAATGCTGGCAATCGTTCAGGAGCAAGAGCGGGATCCTGAGCCAGTCCCACTACAGACGGCAGATGTAGGCACTTCCCTCCACTCCTCCGCTCAGCTCTGCTCTGCTCAATGCTTGGTATGTACGTAAAATCAGGCGGCAGGCCAGGCTCCTCTGTGCCCTCTGTGCTCCTCTGTGCCCTGCAGCAGCCGCCGCACAAGCAGCACCGCAGGTCAAGGCTCCTTTGACCCCTGCAGCAGCCGCCGCATGAGCAGCAGCGCCTTGGCCCTGCGGTGCTGGCAGCGACTGTTCCTGCCCCCACAGCAGATCTGTAGAACTTAAAGCGCTTGTTTGACAGGACGCGGGTGAAGCAGGAAAAACCTTTGGGAGCAGGAACCGGTCACAAAACAAACCCTGGCAGTCGTCCCAGGCTCCGCTCCGCTTGCTCGTCAACTCTTCCTCGGCTCGGCTCAGCCCCTCGGTTCTACTCGATACGCTCTGCACTCAGGGCCGAATCACAGGCCGACAACGACTGTGAACACCAACTGATGGAAGAATTGTGTGTTTCCCCCAGTTAGTAAAAAAAACTGCATAAGTCTCCTTCTGCTGCACCCAGAGTCTTATGTGTCTTTTCAGTCTAATGTTTCTGTCTGGAAAATAATGGTGTCCTGGTTTTCTTCACCCAGTAAAAGTCAGGTGCAGAAAAACCTAACAACTGATAATCAGGTGGAATAAAATGAACACATGAAATTACGCCTTAATTTCATTGCCCTTGATTCACACTCTGGACCATAGTTGAGGACAAGGTTTAGGCATAGTCCTCGCAGCACACAATTGATTTGCTTGAGGCAGAGGCCAAAACTCAAAAGTCAAGATACCCGATACAAGTAGGTGGTAACTCAGGGCAGGGGAAAACGCCTGTTGTCCATGGCGGAGTCATTCCCATCCCAGAAATCTGCATTACAAATTAATTAATAGTATACATTTTTTTAATATCAGTTTGGTGCCAGTCCATATGACTTTAATATCTGTCTTTGGGATTCTATCCGGTACAAAAGGGGGTGGTGATGGACGGAGCATCTGAACCAATCAAACACTCACACCCAGTCAACAGATCTGGGTTTAATCCATCACCGTTCTTTAGCCCACTCTGCCACCCCAGTTCAGACATGGCTATATGCAAATCAGTCTGACCCAGTGCCTCATGGGAACAGTCCAGTCCGAACTGCCAAGCCATGCCTTACCTGGACCGGAAATAAGCTTCCGAGGACCGGTTTCTGGCATTTCAGCCGTCTTCAGCCCGGCTTGCTTGAATCCAGTGGCAAAGTGAGCTATGTTACAACTCCATTAGGTTACATGTATCCTTTGTGAGCGTAACAAAATTCAGAAAATTCTACAAATCCTCACTCCTACATCCAAGTACTCTCATGCTACCATTCTACACTCTGCACTGTCTGAAAAACAGCTCAACATTTTCAAAATTCTGCATTGATTTGGCTTGTAAATTATATTTTTGGAAATGTACATGTATTAACTATTTAATTTTAATACTATAGGTGATTGAAATTACGGACGAAGAAAACAAGATTTAGCACTAAGCAACTGAATGTCAGTGCCATAAGAAGGATTATTTTGAAAAACTGAAGGACATCAAGCATTCTACGTTTAAACAATTTCCAAAAATCTAAGTGCGGCGAGGAAAGTACTATACCTGTAAGTGAAGTTTCTAATTTTGCATTTCATTAACCCAGAGCAAAGCCATATCTGTGCACACAGCATCAGAAATAATGTAGAAACACCACTTCAGCATCCTCATCTGAAATATTATCAGAAAGACAAATTGCCTGAGCATGACAGAATAACGTTCATCTAAAGCATCATGTAATTCCAGAGAGGAAGCACACACTGCATAAAATAAAGTTACACTAAAAGGTTTCTTCTGAATACCATCAAAGAAAAGACACTGAAAGAAGACTCCGAATCTGACACGTTTACAACCAAAAGATTGGAAAAGCACCTTTGTTCAACAACCGTTTTTAACCAGTTACTCAAGTTTGAGACTATCTGCCTCAGGATATAACACCTCGACCTACTCTGCTCACTCTTGCGAAAACCTTAAAAATTCACCACTTTATTGTGTTCATGACCATCTCAGATTGTTTTCTTTTTATTGTATACTGTTCTGTAATTCTATGTAAATCGCCTCAACATTATCTGTTGTGCAGGAGTGATATGTAAAATTGTTGAATATAAAAATGGATTAAAGGAGCACCGTTGCGCTATAGCTAATGTAAATAATTCCTCGTCTTCAGAACTACAAACCTTAACCTTACACCAAACATAGAAAGGGTAAAAGGAACTAATGTTCTGCGACTTATGATCCACAATAGTACTGTGCACGTTCTAACGCCCTCAGTTACTGCCATTACGTCAGTGCAAAAAGGTACTTATCAGTTTAATCATTAAATATCAGACTAACACCTTATTACTGCATTATTAAGAACCTATACAAATACATTTGAGAAAAACTTCAGTCACAAAATAAGTTGCTGCCGGATAGGCTATAACCTAAAGACTATTATCTGCTAGAACAATTTCAACAGGTGTTACAGGGCTGCTTCCAGACATATTTTGCTCAATTCAAGTGTTAAGAAGATTACACACAATTTATTTTAGAGATACATGCTGAGCATTATCCAAACAAGCCCGACTCTAAAATCAGGTTCACTCTTACCGTGGCATATAAGCAAGAGAAAACTAAATGTAGAGATATTAACTCTAGGAATACACCTTATAAAACACGGACTGTGAGAGCAAATTCAGTGTTCAAACCCGCCTCAATCGAGGCAAAATAACCGAAGTTGGGGAAAAAAGTTACTTGTGCCAAAAAAGATACCGCCATAAATCTTATCTCACAGAATTTGACAGAATGCACACTGGGGAAAACCACTTTCAGTGCAAAGTATGCCAAAAAAGTTTCAGGCGTAAATCTTATCTCACTGAGCATATGAGAATCCACACTGGGGTAAACCACTCTCCGTGCAAAATATGCAAAAAAAGTTTCAGGCGTAAATCTTATCTCACTGAGCATATGAGAATCCACACTGGGGAAAAACCTTATCAGTGCTCTGAATGCCAGAAAAGGTTTAGTATCAAACCGAGTCTATATCGACATGCATTAACCCACTCTGTGGAAAAACTTTACCAGTGCGCTGGACGCCAAAAAAGTTTCAACCGTAAATCTTATTTCACTGAACATATGAGAATACACTCTGGGGAAAACCCTTATCAGTGCTCTGAATGCCAGGAAAGGTTTTGTAACAAACAAAGTCTTTCTCGACATGTAATAACCCACTCTGGCGAAAAACCTTATCAGTGCTCTGAATGCCAGAAATCTTTTATTTACAAAACCAATCTCACTAAGCATATAAAAACCCACACTGGCGATAAACCTTTTCAGTGCTCTGAATGCCAGAAATGTTTCAGTTGCAAAGGCAAACTCACTGTACATACAAGAATACACACTGGGGAAAAACCCTATCAGTGCTCTGAATGCCAGGAAAGGTTTGGTAACAAAGAAAGTCTTTCTCGACATGCAATAACCCACACTGGGGAAAAACCTTATCAGTGCTCTGAATGCCAGAAATGTTTCAGAGACAAACAAAGTCTTTCTCGACATGCAGTAACCCACACTGGGGAAAAACCTTATCAGTGCACTGAATGCCACAAATGTTTCAGTGAAAAAATCTATCTCACTCGGCATACAAGCACCCACACAGGGGAAAAACCTTATCAGTGCTCTGAATGCCAGAAATGTTTCCGCGAAAAAAGGAATCTCACTAAGCACATAAAAACCCACACTGGGGAAAAACCTTATCAGTGCTCTGAATGCCAGAAATGTTTCAGTGAAAAAATCCATCTCACGCAGCATATAAAAACCCACACTGGGGGAAACCCTTATCGGTGCTCTGAATGCCAGAAATGTTTCAGTGACAAAAGAAGTCTTTCTCGACATACAATAACCCACACTGGGGAAAAACCTCATCAGTGCTCTGAATGCCAGAAATGTTTCAGTGAAAAAAAGAGTCTCACGCTGCATATAAGAACCCACACTGGGGAAAAACCTTATCAGTGCTCCGAATGCCAGAGATGTTTCATTGACAAAATGAGACTCACTAAACATACAAGGACCCACTCTTGGGTAAAACGTTATCGGTGCACTGAATGCGACAAAGGTTTCAGTGAAAAAAGCAGTCTCACTCAGCATATAAGAACCCACACTGGGGAAAAACCTTATCAGTGCTCTGAATGCCACAAATGTTTCAGTCAAAAATGCAGTCTCACTGAGCATATAAGAATTCACACTGGGGAAAAACCTTATCAGTGCTCTGAATGCCAGATATGTTTTATTCAAAAAAGCAGTCTCACTCAGCATATAAGAATCCACACTGGGGAAAAACCTTATCAGTGCTCCGAATGCCAGAAATCTTTAATTTCCAAAAAGAGTCTCACTCATCATATAAGAACCCACACTGGGGAAAAACCTTTTCAATGCTCTGAATGCCAGAAATGTTTCTGTGCAAAAAGCAGTCTCACTAAGCATATAAGAATCCACACTGGGGAATAACCTTATCAGTGCTCCGAATGCCAAAAATGTTTCAGCTATAAATCTCATCTCACTGAACATGTGAGAATCCACACTGGAGAAAAAAATTTATCAGTGCTCTAAATGTCAGAAAAGATTCAGAGGTAGAGATGGTTTGAAGCCCCATAAGAAAACACACCATCAAAATAATTCAGTTCTCCAAATGCAAGAAAAGCATCAATTTTAAACTCAATCTCACTCTACATGAGCAGACGCACACAGGGGAAAAACATTACCAACGCTGTGAATGCCCGAAATTCCTATTTGATAGGCACAGCCTCACTAACCATAAGCGACTCATACTGATGAAAACCTTATGAGTGCTCTGAATGACAGAAAAGCTGCAGAGAAAAACGCTATCTCACCATGAGAAGCTCCACACTGGAGAAAATCCTTATGCCATAACAGCTTGAATCTGAAAGACAGTGTTATGCTTCATGAGAGATCCCACTCTGGGGTAAAACCTCATGAGTGCTTGAAATGCAAGCATAGTTTTGGTTACAAATTATTTCTCACTTGACATGAGCGAACTCACACGGGGGAAAAAAGCCTTATGTGTGTTCTGAATGTCAGATAAGGTTTAGTCTTGAATACAATGTAATTTCACGTTCGAGAATTCACACTGGACTAAAGCCTTATACAGGAGAGGAAAGCCAGAAACGTTTTACTCAGAAAGGAGATCTCACTAAACATGAGAAATGCATCCACATGAGGTGAAAAGTAAGTCTTGAGTTGCAGAAAAGCTTCTAACAACCTGACTTTACATGAGAGAGCACATATTGTAGTTGCAATAGGATTCATCAAGTAACTCTTGCAGGATAACTTAGGCTGCCCACATGCAACCTCCAAAGAAATTTCAGGCCTGGAAATATTTTTAATTGCAACAGAATCCACAATTTGAGTATCTGAAAGTTACAAAACTCTCAAGGTCTTTACTTTCCACAGAGAAGTGTTAGTGATTGCAAAAATCAAATAATTGCCCAAAAAATCACAATAATAATGTCTTAAATTTTACTCCACCCAAAAGGTTTCTACACACCCTTGTTTCTTAACATATGACTGATATCTATTTTTTCATGATAAGATTCAGCCTATGCGGAGTTCCTCAGTGAGGAACTCCGCAAAGTGACTAAAAAACTCTGGCGGTCAACGCGGAGTTCCGCAAGCAGCGGAGTGCGTAAGGGTCATGCAGTTTGTGGTGATTTCATCCCATGACGGAGGATCATTTGGCCCTTCTCTTCCAGGAAGCTATGGATCTCTTTGTCAAACGCGTCCTTGTGCCAGAAGTAGGTCGGGGTTGCTACTCCCACTACTTCTTGGTACCCAAGAAGGACAAAGGCCTGCATCCTAGCTTAGTCCTCAGGGACATCAACCGCTTTCTCCGAAAGGAGAAGTTCAAGTTGTTAACCTTGGCTCAGGTCTTGTCTGCCTTCGAACCTGGAGATTTGATGGTAGCGTTGGACTTGCAGGACACTTACTTTCACATCCCCGTCTTGCCTGCCCACCGGCATTACCTACGGTTCACGGTAGGCCACATGCATTTTCAGTTTACCACGCTCCCCTTTGACCTTACCAGCCCCCCCTCCCCCGGGTGTTCACGAAAGTGATGGCGGTGGTCGCAGCTCATCTGCGCAGATCAGGGGGTTCCAGTCTTCCCCTATCTTGACGACTGGCTGTTGAAGGCCCCCACCTCCAGACTACGACGGGCTTCCTGCATTTGCTGGGGTTCTCAGTTAACGTGCTGAAGTCGCACCTGATTCCATCCGATAAGCTCCTTTTCATCGGATCGGTTCTGGACACAGCACAGTTTTGGGTCTATCCTCCCTAGCAGCAAGTCCAGGATATTGGGGCTATGATACCGATGTTTCAGCCTCCATCCCGGTGTTCGTGCCTCCTGCATCCTGCTGGTGCATCATGCCAGATGGCATATACGTGCTCTGCAGTGGGACCTGAAGTTTCAGTGGGTGCAGCACCAGGGGAATCTTTCCGATGACGTTCAGATTTCGGAGGTGACTGCAAGTCAGTTGCAGTGGTGGTTCACGAACCAGGATTGGGTCAACAGCAGATCCCTCTACCTTCCCCAACCTGAGTTCACAGTAGTGACGAATGCGTCACTCCTGGGTTGGGGCAGCCATATGGGAATGGTGGAGATCAAAGACCTCTGGTCTCTGGCGGAGTCCATTAACATTTATTTGGGACCCCCTCTATTTTTACTTAATCGGTCAGGGAAAGAGGGGAAATAGCTAAAGCAAAAAAATATACAAAATTCCCTCGCGACCTCTATAGTTAGAGGTGATCACTACTTCTATCTTTCTACAATTATTATTTCACACAGGGTGGCAACAACTTTTTTTCATTCGTGTTTTTTTTATTTTAGATTATCTGAGTACAAAGTCACATCATTTTTTTTCCTTTTTTGTCAAAAACATTTTCAGTAGTTCATTTTAGTGAAACATATAGTTATCTATTTACAACATTAAAAATTATTGTGGCATTCCGTGCAGAGAAACATATAAATATAAACAATATCAACAATTTCACCACACTCAAACTCTCTCATTCATACTCCATTCGCTCCTTATTCTGCGTCTGAGGGATCGCAGATTGAGACGCGATATAACTACGCAAGGTCGACGCGTTTCGGCGGTATGAAACCACCTTCCTCAGGACCTTCTGGCAGAATAGACAAGTATTCATAGACAAAACCCACTGCACGGTGTGATATCCTCAAAAAACTCTGTCTGGGAATGAAACTGATTCGGTTACCCACTCAAAAACGGGGGACGTAAAGTTCTTTGTGTACTCCACGCATTAAAGGCAACTATTTATTAACGGATAGTCGGCATTGAAATGTCTCTTTGTATTGATTCCCTTTCTTTGGACACGGTGGTATATTCTTGTTTATAATAATATACTTTTATCTTCGAGGGGAGTATCTTCTATTTAGTCTTTATGTTGGAATATTTCCCTTTTGTGTTTTGTCAGCCTTTTCATTTGCTGAGTCCTCCTCGGGCTTTGCCGCGTTCACGATTCCACCGGCATCTCTTCGTTGGTGTGGGTCGGCCGACCCACACCAACGAAGAGATGCCGGTGGAATCGTGAACGCGGCAAAGCCCGAGGAGGACTCAGCAAATGAAAAGGCTGACAAAACACAAAAGGGAAATATTCCAACATAAAGACTAAATAGAAGATACTCCCCTCGAAGATAAAAGTATATTATTATAAACAAGAATATACCACCGTGTCCAAAGAAAGGGAATCAATACAAAGAGACATTTCAATGCCGACTATCCGTTAATAAATAGTTGCCTTTAATGCGTGGAGTACACAATGAACTTTACGTCCCCCGTTTTTGAGTGGGTAACCGAATCAGTTTCATTCCCAGACAGAGTTTTTTGAGGATATCACACCGTGCAGTGGTTTTTGTCTATGAATACTTGTCTATTCTGCCAGAAGGTCCTGAGGAAGGTGGTTTCATACCGCCGAAACGCGTCGACCTTGCGTAGTTATATCGCGTCTCAATCTGCGATCCCTCAGACGCAGAATAAGGAGCGAATGGAGTATGAATGAGAGAGTTTGAGTGTGGTGAAATTGTTGATATTGTTTATATTTATATGTTTCTCTGCACGGAATGCCACAATAATTTTTAATGTTGTAAATAGATAACTATATGTTTCACTAAAATGAACTACTGAAAATGTTTTTGACAAAAAAGGAAAAAAAATGATGTGACTTTGTACTCAGATAATCTAAAATAAAAAAAACACGAATGAAAAAAAGTTGTTGCCACCCTGTGTGAAATAATAATTGTAGAAAGATAGAAGTAGTGATCACCTCTAACTATAGAGGTCGCGAGGGAATTTTGTATATTTTTTTGCTCTGGCGGAGTCCAGGCACCACATCAACCCTCTGGAGCTCCGGGCGATTCATCTTCAACTGAAGGCATTCCTTCTTTCTGTCAAAGGAAGAGTGGTGCAGGTGTTCACGGACAACACCACCGCCATGTGGTACTGCAACAAACAGGGCAGGGTGGGGTCGTGGACCGTATGTCAAGAGGCTCTTCGCCTTTGGACATGGCTGGAACATCAGGGCATATCTCTGTTAGTTCAACACTTAACAGGTTCACTGAACGCAAGGACGGACAAACTCAGCCGCCAGTGTATAATGGATCAAAATGGCATCTTCACTCGAAGGTCGTGCTAGGTCTCTTTCAGTAGTGGGGAGAGCCTTGGTTAGATCTATTCGCCACTGAAGAGAACGCTCAATGTCAGCAGTTCTGCGTGTTAGAGTTTCCAAAGCGGCTCTCGCTCGGCGACCCTTTTCGTTGCGAGTGGAGTTGCGGCCTCCTGTACCACTTCTGCCAAGATTGCTGAAGAAGATCAAACGCGATCAGTCCCAAGTCTGGTACCCCGAGCTCTTGAGCATGGCCTTCGATCCTATTGTTAACAGATTTCTGAAGTGCATTACTCATCTCTTTCCTCCTTCTCCTTTCGTAATACCCTAGTGGGAGTTGACCTCACTTATCTTATGTGTGCTCCCTTTGAGCGCCTACATAATTGTCCTCTTCGCCTCCTTAGAAGACTAGTTTTTTGCTTGCCATCACCTCTGCTTGCAGGATGAGTGAGCTTCAGGCTTATCTTCCAGACCTCCCTTTCTTGCTGTCCATCCAAACAAAGTGTAAGCCCTCTTTTCTGCCCAAAGTGATAGCCTCTTTCCACATAGGTCTGACCATCAGATTACCTACCTTCTTCCCACCTCTGGTGTGTTTTTCTCTGCCAGGTGCACAACATATAGACTGTTCACACACTTTCTGTAGTATGCTTTGTTCTGGGCAGATAAACTCTAATCCGCACTCTACTTCTATCCTCGTGTTAGTGCAGCCCAATGTAAACAGTAATTGTAATGTATTTAGATTTACATAAAACTTACTACCCCATACGAACTTTGAAGAGCTTTTTCGACGAGTAGCACACTACTCCAGGATCCAAAAATGATTAGTGGTGAATTAGTATAGGGAAATATAAAATGTATATGAGAGCTGGACATGTTGGTCTGTTAGTTGGGTTAAAAAAGATAGTGGACGGATAGAAGAGGGAAGGTTTTGCATTAATATAGCGCTTGCTACCCCTGATGAAGTGTTGAAGTGCTTTTCGGCGAGTAGCATGCTACTCCAGATCCCAACAAGATGAATAGACAGATCAATTATGGTGGGGAGGTTGTTTTATTGTATACACACAACTGTACACAAATTAATAAAATTCCGTTGTAAAGTTGTATCCAAGAGGCAAGTATAGTCTCTGATAATAATGTATACAATACTGATACGTTTTAAGTTGGCTTGCCATCAAGACTGATGCCCCGTAATGTTGATGCAAAGTCATCTGTGCTGGAGTATCTTAGACTCTTGTTGAATTGTACCATCCACCTTGTAGGTACTACTATTTGTATCAGGTCCACGTTGTAGGCAGACACAAACGCCTAAATTGTGCACTATTTATATTAAGCATAATAAGCAAGTAAGTGAGCAGATGACAGTAAGCACTGTACAAGCTGTATTAGGTGCTTAGAAGTAGAGTGACATAGAGGGCAAAAAACACTCACTAAATCTTTTTTATTATTATTAACAGTCCTCATAAGAACATACAATTCAATACGATATACAAATAGCCCACTGGGGAACAGTTTAGGCATCATCTGGGGATTACATATCCGAGAAACACAAGTGTCTTTCATGAATACAAATTGACTCCTCCTCCAAGGACTGCACTGTATTATTGACACGGGCGAAAAGACAAACAAGCAGTCAGGAGGTGCACTGATTGTATACCCCCACCTGACAGGATGGTGACAGACCCCAACCACCTGCAGGGGAAACGTGCCACCTCATTTAATAGCTGCCAGACGCTTTACTATGTAAGTAGACTGGTCGTTTACAACTGCGCCTACGTTGGAGCACCACATGTTTTTTCCAGCATAATCTGGTGTATTCCCCCTGTGTGGGATTATAGCACCCACTGAAAACTGCACCGTTGTGTGGTCTGGGACAGTGCACCTTCCATGTAATTCTGAACTGGGCCTTTAAATACGGTATTATTTTGTGTTTTAATTCAGGTATACAAAAAATGTGGTACTACTTGTATACTAGAGTAAGACCAGGAAGATTGAATTTCTATGGTGGCAGAAATGTTTTGTCAAAGTGCTTTATGCTCTAAACACTCTCCCGTACCCTGAACATAATTAGATTACGTAGAATACACCTCTGCGTGCCTAATGCTGCCATTTGCATTTCAAGACCAGTGATTAATGTGGCTTTATCAAGTTCAAAGCCATTAGGCGTTCCTGACCTGTCTGATACTTGCATATGGAAAAGATGGGTCATTTGAACCTAAAGATAGATAAACATATTCATAAATCACGATTTATGTCTGCATCTAATATAAAACTGTAAATTAGGATAGGTGATAAGAGAGAAGTTGACGGCAGTTGCTAATCGAGCTGCATTTGTACATAGGCCTTCCTATATTATGATATCTATTCCTGCTTCAGTCTTTAATTGTAATGAACACTTTAATACCCAGGCATGAAGTCATCGTCGAGCTGTTTAGATAATCCAACTGTCTTGCCACCTCTTCCCCACTGCATCCTTAACCAGTGGCCTAGCCAGTGTGCCCTGGGCCCAAAGGCAAGAAAGGAAATGTGACCTCTGCCCTTTATTTGGGCTGTGGAAAACAGCAATAATCATTGTTCTGTGGGCCCATCAGGCCTCTGTTTGAACTGTGACATACAGCAATTATCATGGTTCAGTGGGCCTTTAGGGCATCTGGGACCTGGTGCCACTGCACCTGCTGCACCAATGGAAAGCTAAGCCCCTGCCCTTAACAGCTTCTATTCTAGCCCCCACTGGAGAACCAAAATAACCAAGTACTGATCTGGCCATATATGCAGGCATGCAGCCGCCTCTTCCACTGAAGGGATTTAAGTCGCATGAAAACAGCATGCGGGAAACAACCATTTTCTGAGGTAAAGTCAACCAACACCTCATCTGTTCCAACCTGAATCCATTTAAAACCAGGGACGAAAAAACAGTTCATCGTCATTCCTTGCTTATCAGAAGGGTAAAACAGATTAATCTAACATTACAGTGTACCACATAACAAATTGTGATTCTGTTTACAAATTAAAACTCGCATGCATATAGAAAGGGCAGCATTTGGCCAAAATAGCCATTTTCCCTACCCATACTTTTAACACATCTTATACAAAAAAAGCTAATTACATTGTCATCCGAAAATAGTCATTAGCGCCTACTCATAACCAAATGCCATTTAGAATTGTCTTTCACTGCAAGCTTTGAAAGGTAAATTGATATAAAAGCAGTATTGAATTGTTTGACGTTGTGTACTCTTACCAAAATTTATAGCATCAATTTTATATGACACACCATAGAAAACAGGAGTTGTTTATATATACTAAACCTCCAGAAACGTTTGATTAACCAGTTATAAAGTCACATCTAGCTTAGTTAGTTTATAGTCTTCTTTTTTTTTAATAGTAATTATTTCACATTTTTACTGAATATGCATGGCTAAACGCTTATAAGGTCCCAAAGGCGAGACCTATTGGCTATGACAATGCTTGTTATTGATTGAGTTCATTGAGCGGCAGAACTTTTGATTAAGTCCTGAAGAATGCCGCAAACACCTCTTTGGAGGGTTAAATGGCTGAAACATGTTGACCTCTTATTGACTCTAACAGTGGATATATATTTCTCCCACAGTGTCCTGTTTTTAATCCTGGCCCAGGGGTGTACAAATAATGGAACCCACATACCCTTTAGCAAGTTTTAACTTTCACTCTGCTGCCCCCACTACCCTGAGTTCATTATTGTGGTATTTAGTATACCTTTCTCTATAACAAAATATGCCTGAACTCCTCCCTCTCAGTGAAGGGGTTGTATCACGGTGCAAGGAGATTCCCAATAAGGAAGCATGCCAACTATGGTGGGTGAGGGAAATCGTCCTTTTAAAGCGATATTTCATCTTAGCTAGGTCTTCATTTGCAACAGTAATCCTCAGAGAACCAAGGGTTTCTTGAATGTGATAGAAATGCATTTTTACCCCTTCATTGTACGTTCAAGCACAGACCATTGCATGAAATGTTGTGATCTATGTAGGAAAAATACTCTGTGCACTGACAAAATGTGTTAAAATAACAGAAAGTTGATAATCGCATTTAATAACTTCTCATACCTGGATTTATCAAGAAGAGAAGTCTGTTAATTCTAGCATATTTTTGATACCACAAGGTATAAGAAATTATCTTTATCAATAAATTATCTGAAATTATTGAACATAAACTTTTCCAAGTATTATTTCTAAAGATTAAGGAATTGGTCTTTTCTAAGCTAACCCCAGTGCGTATGACTACAATAACCACCTCTCTCAAATCAATATTGTGCTTGTTTTAGTGAGAACGCTAAATGATCGAGGAGAAACCAGGAACTGGCGTCAGTATTTTTCTTAGGAAGCTTAAAGTTATACAGTGAAAACACTTTTTAGAATGCCCAGAAAATTTTGATAAATATATTTCAATGTTTGACAAAAAGAATAGGTACATTTCATGACAATATTGAAATGGGAACTAACAGGAATAAATATTTAAACAACATTACAAAAATACTAAATTTCAGCAATATAGGAAATACTGAGGTTCATGTACTAATAATCCATTTGGTAAAAACTGGTTGCTTGTGGAGTCAGCACACTACTTTGTCTGTGATAGCTTTTAAATAAAGGCATTTTTAATGCACCCCATTTTACTTTCAGATTCACAAATGTCCTCTTGGGTTACTACCTCCTGTTACTGTTTTTCAGTCCACATATGGTTTCAAAGCTCAATACATACCTTTACAATGTATTCAATATTCAGAAGGGAAACTATTAACATTCCCCTTCCAAATTCGGAATTGTTAAATGGGCTTAGTACATTTCAAAAAGGGGTTTAGCATTTGCAAACTCTGTGAATTACTGAACCAGTGGATTTTTTTAACAATAAAACATGAGGCCATTTTTCTCAATTCCATCCAAATTAAGTTTGCTAATAATGTTAGTTGAATAATAACCGGTGCATGTACCTATTTAGTGTTAGTGTTGCTTCAGATCAAATAAAAACCATCACACATAACTCTTACACAATACTTAAAGACAGAATTTCTGACATCCAGCGTTAATGTTTTGTTAGATATATTTGCAAATGTTGTCACTTGTACAGGAAAGCAGCTAAAGCAGTTTCTGGACATAAAATAGGATGTAATCATAATCTTTAGATACATTTTCTGAGTTTCAGGAACAATGTGTGTCTTCTGGGTTTACTCTAAACCACTATAATAAACATATTCAATGCTTTGAGATTTGATCTGTTTGTACTGGTTTCTATTGCAGACAACAATCTAGATTTAGACCAAGGATCAATTCCACCCATGGCTTTTAAAATCTATTTGTCAATGATCTCTATTAGTGTTATCGCAACTGAAACTGTAATAGAACTGATCTGAGAGATGGACCTTCAAGTATTATGCTCAGTCAATTTATTGAACAAACTATGGAGTTAAAATCTGAATCGATTAGATCCACAAGCATTGCCTGACCACTGTATTTTACATCAATAGATTATTTATCAGCACATTTTCTCTAAGTACAATTCAGTCATCTTCTATTTTTCGCGGAGCTCGTGCTGGGTCTGTTAGTACCCTTTTAAAATATGACATTTAAACGTCCAAAAATCAGGAATTCTAGTTTCAAGCCTGGTCAAACCTTAATGAATGCTACACCAAAAGATGCCCTTCTTTTCCTACATTTTATTGTGCACCATGATTCAGAAATGGCATGTTTTTGCTTTATGAGGTAAAATTCTAAACATATTTATTGTTGTTGCCAGCCGAAACATTATCACTAATTGGGAAGATAACAACAAGTGGTCTTGGGATGTTTGCTGGAATGGGAAGTGTTAAATCAAAAGGTGGATGGAATTCAAGTTTAGGAGACAATTTTACAAAAGTGTATGGATTTTGCATTTATTGCAAATTGTTCATCTCCAAAATGGCCTGAATCACTAAATTGAATTGAAATTCAAGTTTATCATTTAAATCCTATTGTTCGAAAATATGTTATTTTGAACCCCATGAGGTGGTTCCTTTCCAGAAAGCATTCAGGTTGTAATCATGAGTCAAATAATGCTGAGGAGGTTAAAATATTCAAATTGAATTCTAATTACATATGAAATGTTCATTGTTCAATATATTTCTCTAGTAGTATTTTAATGTAAGGACTTTATTGCTTAAGGAAAATAATTCGTATTTGTTATTATATACGTAGGAAGCATTACATTAATGAAAGCACTGTATCCTACCTTCTTTGTTTCCTTTCCTGTTCTTTATGGACGTTTCTATTGTTGAACTTTAAAGATTGCCCGAAATTAGGAATTGTGCTCTACATTACTTGGCTGTGTTACAGTCTGTTGATTTTTATGTACTACTTTTGTCTCTTATGTGTATGGCAACTGATGTTTTATTTTGCTTTAATAATCAGCTCATATTTATTAGGTTTTATTATTCAATAAAATGTTTCAAACACAACAAATGGTAGTTGATGTGTATTTACAACTGCAGCATTTTTATTGTATGGACAGTTTCAAAGGGGCCAAAAATATGGTCTGTGGGATGACGGAGGACCACATTGGCATCAGCAGGGAGATGTTTGGGCAGGTGACTGGGGGTACATGTAAGGTTGGAAGTAAGGGGAACAAAGCATGTACATTGTGTGGACTGTGACTCCTGGAGGTATTGTGAGGAATACCATGCTACCTGTAAATGAATCCCCTAGTGATTATTATCAACAAACTTTATTCGGTTTTATAAAAGAAAAACATCTTCCAAGTTACAGATTGACAAATATAATATGTCCAAGTTAATCAGAACACAAGATAAAAATTCATGAATTACAGCAGTAGCATTTTGCGTCTGTGAGATCTCAATGAATGCCGTCATCAGAATCGGTAGCCGCTAGGGACAACACACTGCATGGGCTGTTACTGGTTCAAGCAAAGTATCAACATCCGTTGGCATGACTGATGGGAGTGTGAGACATGTGTCTAACACGCATTCTCCACATAGCAGGCAGCGTAGAACAGGTAGGATGCAATCTTGCCAAATTGGTCTGAATGACAGAAACCATGTGGCATTTAATTCTCTTAGACGAGGTAGTCCCAAAATTTGGACGATGCGCTCACGACACTTCATCGCCAGTAGAGTTGTCTCCATGGAGAACTAGGATTCGTTTGTGAAATGACTTGCTATATCGCAGCAATAGGAGCAAAAATAGTATTCCTGCAGCTAGTCTCAAAATGAGAGGCAATCCGCCAAACACAGAGTGCACAAAGTTTGGAAATATTACTAAGACTGCTTCAAAAGGTGCTAACAGTCCAGAAAATACTGTGTTAAATACATGTACAATACCACTCGTATCAGACATGGTTAAGATATAACTTAATATTTCTGAGAAATGTATAGGGCAGTTTGTAGTTAAGAGGGCATGTAACTCGGCCGGAGTCCTTGTGACTTGCAGATCATAGGTTTCTTTGGCCGAGGTCAGTGGCACAGTTTTTTGCAAAAGAATGGCTCTCATTCTGCTTAAAGTATCAATTTGTATAGAAGAGATGTTCAGTGAAGGCCAAAGTGGCGACTCCCAGCTGTCTTGGTTTTAGAAAACAATACTTGCATACAGCAAGTGACCCTGGCTGACACAGTTACTAGATATGGTATTCCTGGCAACATTCTATTTCAAGTTTTAATAAACTTGACCATTGTGCACAGTTGCTCAAGCTTTTGCAATCACATTTCTCTTTTATAACAACAATGAACTTTTTCGCAATCAATATTTCCATTGCATTAAACTAATTTATTATTACAAAAATACTCCTTGAGCAAACATATATTAATCCGATAACTTAATTTCCTATTTTAATTTAAAATCCAATCTTCTTCCGTATTTAATTATTCTACATGTATTTCTTGCATGCCCAATGCATTTCGGGCGATGAGCCCTTCATCGGGGGCTTTGATCTGAAAATATAACATAATCCTTCTTAAAGTTGTGCCAAAACACTATATCATACATCAGAAGAATCCAGAACCATTTACTATATCATTATATAACAATCCATTGTGTTTAACTTCACGCTTTAACAATACCACGCATTGACCATTTATTTATGGTGTCAGAATCTCAAATAAAACAAATCAAAAATAAAACAAAAGTGAAAACCATAAAACTCACTAACTTAAATCACCCAACTATTTCCTCCAATGTATACAAAAAATGATGGTTCTCACTTCTCAAATACTGCATAATAGTGAAAATGCTTAAAACGATGGGGTATATTATCAAGGGGTTTTATCTCCGCTTTTTTGGCTTTAAAAGCCAAGAAAGCGGAGATAAAATTATCTCCCTATTACCAAGCTGTCGCTAACACCAGTTAGCGACAGCTAATAGGAGATAGCGACCATCATGGGCCCCACTTTGCATGTCAGTGATATTTATCACTATTGATATGCAAAGTGGGCGTGCCAAGATGTTAGCGACTGGAAACAGTCGCTAACATCGCTATCTCCTATTACCAACTTTTGGAGATATTTGCGCTAAGGGCGAATATCTCCAAAAGCTAACACCTGCCCTGAGCAGTTCTTAGCCATGTTATCCAATGGGAGGTGGATAACATGGCTAAGAGCATTTGCTCGATAATGCATGAATATCGCTGACTTTTCAGCGATATTCATGCATTGCGGGCGTTTTTTATCGCATTTGCGATAAACCTTGCTAATAGCAAGGTTTATCTGCGATAAAAATCGCCGATGTGCGGCGATAATTTTTGTCTCTAAACAAATTAGAGACAAAAATTATCGCTAGTTGTTGATAATATACCCCGATATTCCTTTCACTGATATCCAGCTTCACAAAAGTTGTCTCCAACTGGCTCTAAAAAAGTTTCGAGGTACACCTATAATTAACCTACAATCATCTCAGCTGGCTTTAATGCCAACCACTTATATATCTAAAATGACTGCTTACCTCCTAAATATTCCTCTGCACGAACACACGCCTTATTACACTATGTCTTTCATCTATATCGTCATGCTGTCAAAAACCAACGTTCCTGTTATTATTGCCCTCACATACACGAACGCTAAAAGAGCGACTCCCTGCCTCACATTTTACACACCTCCCGTTTCCGTGTTTTTCAACAGAACAGAAACGGGAGTGAAATGTGAGGCAGGGAGTCACTCTTTTAGCATTCGTGTATGTGAGGGCAATAATAACAGAAATGTTTTGTTTTTTGACAGCGTGACAATATAGATGAAAGACATAGTGTAATGAGGCGTCTGTTCGTGCAGAGGAATATTTAGGAGGTAAGCAGTCATTTTAGAGATATAAGTGGCTGGCATTGAAGCCAGTTGAGATGATTGTAGGTTAATTATAGATGTACCTCGAAACTTTTTCAGAGCCAGTTGGAGACAACTTTTGTGAAGCTGGATATCAGTGAAAGGAATATCGTTTTAAACATTTTCACTATTATGCAGTATTTGAGAAGTGTTTACCATCATTTTTTGTATACGTTGGAGGAAACAGTTGGGTGATTTACGTTAGTGAGTTTTATGGTTTTCACTTTTGTTTTATTTTAGCTTTGATTTGTTTTATTTGAGATTCTGACACCATAAATAAATGGTCAATGCGTGGTATTGTTAAAGCGTGAAGTTAAACACAATGGATTGTTATATAATGATTTAGTAAAATGGTTCTGGATACTTCTGATGTATGATATAGTGTTTTGGAATGATTATGTTATATTTTCAGATCAAAGCCCCCGATGAAGGGTTCATCGCCCGAAATGCATTGGCATGCAAGAAATACATGTAGAATAATTCACTACGGAAGAAGATTGGATTTGAAATTGAAATTGGAAATTAAGTTATCTGATTAATATATGTTTGCTCATGGAGTATTTTTGTATTAATAAATTAGTATAATGCAATGTAAATATTGTTTGCGAAAAAGTTCATTGTTGTTATGAAAGAGAAATGTGATTGCAAAAGCTTGAGCAACTGTGCACAATGGTCAAGTTTATTAAAACTTGAAATAGAGTGTTTGAGTTAGACGTGCATAGATAGCACGTAACCCACTGTTGCACGCTAGAAGGTGTGCTTCCCTGAAAAGTATTAGTGTTCATTCCTGGCAACATGCCACAGCAGCTGCGATCATTCAACATACGGTAACTCCCATTCGAGAGTTGTCCAAAAATTGGATCAATCACTTCGGCTGGTGAACCTTCCGTAACTGGCTTTTCAGCGAAAGTAAATGGCAATCTTTCCAGTTTTTCAATGCTCAGCACCGTATTGTCTGCTCCCCTTTGTGCCAATTTGATCTGTTTATCAGTTAGATTGAATTCTGAAAACAGTGACGTAGTATTGATTAAACGTCAAGGCACATAGCCTGATTGAAGGTTTTGCAACGTCCAGCCTAATAGCATGATAGAACGTAATTGTGACTGACCAGGTTGCAAAATGACCAAGTCCTTTTCCATGATGTCTGTCAGAAGACACTATGCTGTCTAATGAATATATCCTTAACCACAGAGTCGCTAACCCATTGTCAACCACAGAGAGAGATTTCTCTAAATTAATACGATCAATTTCTCGTATTCGTTCTGCAGTCTCTGCTTGCGTAATTTTCCATGCTTCATTATAAGCAGCAAAGATACGGCATATATAAAACGTTTATGACGCGGTGTTCTTGGTCCTAGCAACAATTCCCTAAGATCAGCGCCATCTTTAAGTAAAGATAAGTGTTGCTTTACATGCTTAAGTGTAGATCTATGTAGCCATTCAAGGCAAAGTTTCCCTACACTGTATGTTGTTACTATTCCTGGATGCTGTCTTTGAACATATCTTGGTTCTGGCCTAATGAATGAATGTGAACCCCTTTGTTTTATTCAGGAATCTATCTTGACAGTTGTTTGTGTCTGTGGGCCAGATCAACCATTTATTCCAATCTGGATCTGTTCTGTTGTGATGCAAAATAGTATGTACGTCGACTCCTCTCTCTGAAGTGTTATCACTAACAGGTGTAGGTGTAGGTATAGACGGATTGTTCAAGTCTTTTATCTTGGCTAACCCAAGACAAGACGTCTGTTGGACAGTGTCATTCAAAACCATAATTTGCTAAATAAAGCTTCTATCCCCTGCACTTGCCAATCTTTTGTGCCCTAGACAGTTTTTTGTCTCAATGTTGTCTTTCCAAGATTTGAAACCTAGTGAAGACAGTTGAGCATAAAAGGCTGTAGAATACATTTGCTTGGTATTTGTTAACACACTTTTCATTCCTGTTTTTGTTTACATTTTTTAAGTAAAATGATTCCGCAATGGATAAATTGAACCCTAAAAAGTACGGAAATTTTCTAAAAAATGTTTTTGAACTACCCTTTGGTGGCGTAGGACAATGTTCCCATTGGTTATGCATTAATACATTTCTAGGATTTGCAGATTTGTGCAAGAAATAATGACCATAGTGATTATAACAATACATTTGTTCATAATCTGATGAACCTTCTAAGTATTCATGATTTGTAAAGTCTGACATCATGTTATTAACAGTCTCAATGTCCCAATCATCAGAAAAGGTATTAGATGAAACAAAGTTATTCAAGGAAATCTTGAACTGGTGTAGAATCTTCAACAGCTCTGACGGGCCAAAAATGTCATAATTAGTTCTGTCCCAAGCTATACTCCCTGGTATAGGAACGGCTGTGATGTTCACTGATGACAAGTCTCTTTGTTCACAATGGGATGATTTGTGTGGCTTGCGAAGTAACTTGATATTCTTACTTTCTGTGTCCATTTTGACAGATCTTCCATTTATCAGCATTCCCAAAGTTATTACCAGAGTCAACCAAAGTAGAAGAAAAAGCACACCCAATACAATCCAAAGTTCAATCCATTGTGAAACCAGATAAGTCTTTTCCAGGTGATGAAAAAGGTCTGTTGCTTGTTCTTTCAAAGTTCTTTTTACTGGCGCAGTTTCAGGTTCGCTTGGATCCTCAGAAAACGTATCAAAGTTAATGAAATAGCCAGAGGCAGTTCTGTCAATTGTTGAGATTGCCTCTGGATTCGTTGAAATCGCTGGAACCTCAGGATTACTTGTAACATTTGTGTAGTCAGATGCTACTTCATTGTAGACAGGCGTTTCTTGACGAACTGTTATTTGGGTTTCAAGAGGTACAAGTTCCATAGCTTTGTTGCTTAGTCCTTCATTTCGCACTGCAGATTTTTCAAAGGTGATGAATCTCTCAGTTTGACCCTCTTGGATAGTAGCCAGAGCTGGGCGTCTGCTAAATCGGCGGAGTCCACTTGGCCTACTGCTTATGATCAGCCACATGATGTGGTTTGACCAGGTTGATAGACACGAACCTGTTCTCCTTTTTTCCAGCAAAGGGCGGCAGTAATACTGTTCTTGATCCGTGGATTGCTAGGATAGGTACTGGTTGTCAGTAAGAAGGCCCAAATTCCTTCTTGTCCGTGATCTTTTCTGTAACCAGATCACCAAGCTTTGGGATCCAGACAGGCCTTGCTGGGACGGTCGGTTTCTCTTCAGTCTTGGTTGGCTTCAGGAACACGTTACTTTGTTTCGTTCTTATTTCATTTAAGTCCTGTAAGATAGCCAAACGATCTTTGATATCAAAGAGTTTTTGGTCTACCATTGAAGTCTGACATTCGAGGTCCGCTACTAACATTCTGGTCCCAAATAGGACTTCATATGGAGTGATACCCCCTAGAGAACTTCTTGGCAGATTGTTAAGACTACGTTGGACACTTATTAGATGTTTGACCCACCCGTCACCTGAACCTAATACCCTAGCTGTTATAGATTGCTTTATGTCCCGGTTTTTTCTCTCCACTCCCTCAAGATGGAATGGACTAGAGTACCGCAATGCAACGCCCAGATTGGCCATGGCCTCCTTGTAAGCTCGAGAGCTAAACGCAGGACCGTGGTCAGAATATAGCGTGCCGACTACGTATGTGCCGATAAAGACTCGCAAATCTTTTATAACAGTTCGAGCGTCAGCCGAGCGCTGCGGCCACATCCAAATGAATCTTGAACACGAATCCACTGCGATCATGATATATTTATAGTTGCCATCACTCTGTATGGGACCGCAGTGGTCCAGGTAAATGCAAGCTAATGGTTTATCTGAATTCAACAGGGGCATCTGCGCAGGACGTTTCACAGTAGAGACTTTCATCTTTTGGCATATTTCACATTCCAAAACATAGTTTCTGGTTTGTTTCCTCATGCGTGGCCACCAGTATCTCTGCTTTAATGAAGACACTGTGGCGGAAACACCTGCATGTGCAGAGGCGAGCCCTTCATGTGCTGCTGAAGATTAGTCCTAATCTATGTTTCATGTTTGAAATTACTCTATCCCCCACTCCAGGGATTCGAGCAAACATAACCATCTCCATCTTATGATCTGCCCCCGTTTTCACCTCGTACGAACGGGAGGAAGGGCCGTTGCAGTAGCCACCTCCAGACTGTGGAATCACCTACCTACAGAACTGAGATTCCTGACTTCAGAGCCTCTGTTTCGAAAGAAACTCAAGACCTGGCTCTTTTCCTCAATCTAATCAATCCACTTTCTTCTGCATCCCTCTGAAACTTTCGAGATACTGTCTTCAGCGCCGAGACACCTCCGTCGGAGGTAGCTGTGCGCTTTATAAATTACTAAAATAAATAAATAAACACTGTTCGTATCAGTTATGTATGAGTATTTGGGTGGAAACCCTTTTGGTAATGTTTTACCACTGTCTTTGCTTGAAGCATTGACAGCCAACATTATTTTGCTGTTTATTTTTGTTTTTGAACGAGTAATTGCAGCTACGCAAGCCATTAGCACAGCTGCCTTCGCGGCTTCATCAGCCAATAAATTCCCTGCAACGTGAACCCCATCACGTTGATGACTCAGCCTATGTATCAAGTGAGTATTTTGTGGTTCTTGGCGTAACTGAACTACTTGTTCCCAAAGCAACTTATGCTTAATTGTGCCACCCTTTGCATCTTTGTAACCGTTTTGAATCCAGTTTTGGAAGTATTCATTGTAAGATTGAGCACTTTACTTTAATAAACTTTATTCGGTTTGCAAATGTAGAAAACCATAAAAGTTACAAGACATCTTTTAAAATATATATATATATATATACACAGCATATAAATACATATCTGGACATACAGTATGTAGGAAGGTGGCTACCTGACTATGGTTACCCCAGAATTTTTGCCTGTGTTTAGCTGGTTTTTTGACTTAGTTGACCTGGTTCCCTGCTAATCAGGGCCCCAGGCCATCTGCTCTCTCTGTAAAATGGATTCCATGTACCCTAGGTACATACCACAATTGGAAATGGACTCCTTGTCAGCCCCTGTATAATGCACTATAGGTGCCCAGGGCCTAGGGGCCACCAAGGCCTACCAGGGGCTGCAGCATATCTTTTGCCACCCCTGGCTGGTTCTTAAATTGACACAACTGGCTGATCACTCAGCTGGGGTAAGGTGGTGTAATCACCCCTTGCTTAGATATAGTATACCTATATCTAAACCTATATCTGGACACATGTAAACCTGTGAGCCACTCCTATGGAAGGCCTCATCAATCCTGGAGGCAGAGTGCGTGGTTTTATGTGAGATGGAGCTCTAGCATGAGCTGAGCCTGTCTGCAGCTGTCGGGAACAACTCCCTAAGCTGTTTCAGGATAATGCCATACCATATACTCTTAAGTGCCTTATAATCCTCGCGGTTAAATAGCAACTTTGGTTTGGCTTTATCAAAACATGTCGTGTAAGGTGTCATACGATTTGGAATACTATCCCCTCGCCAGTTCTGGCGACGGGGATAGCATTCCACCCCTCTAGAGGGCTAAGACATGTTACTTCACTTAAATGCGGTTAATTTCTCCAAAGACCTTAAGATCCACAAAATGGATGCCTCTGCCACAGACAAATGTCTGGACCCCTGCAGTTGACCGAAACTCAACCAAATGGGTCCTGGACAAAGGGTTTCCTGTCACAGGAGGGTGTCACCGCCCTCCAGACAGGAGATAGTGGATTGTAGCAGGGAGATTTGAAAGAAACCAGACACTGCCTGGGGCGCACAAGGCTGCCCCTTGCATAATCCGGCCAAACCGGTTCTGGGGCACTCCAGCCCTCGTGCCAGGGCGGCCTGGATCAAAGGAAGGGGGTGTATCCACCCACTTCCTGGGTCCCACCCATAGGAGGGGACCTAGCAGGTAATCACGCCCCCCAGATTCGAATAAGAGTGGGAGCAGTGCCCATGCACATCAGATTTCCTGGAAGAAACATTAGAAACGAAACTCTGGACCCTTGGACCTCCATCTCAACGTGGAAGCCCGAAGAATCTCCCTTGTGGTCAAGGAGTGACCACCCTGCAGCAGCAGGCACCATCCAGCCCTCGACGTCTACTTAGTTGCAGTTCCCGCCGGAACTCGAGCGACTGAGATCGACGAGATCAAGCTTGCCTGCCTTCCAACAGCCCGATCCACAGTCCCTGCAGAGCTGAGACCCGTGGAGGCGACCGGAAGCGTGGGGCACGCCATCTTGAATTGACCACGAGACGCTGACCGTGCAGCCCACGAGTGACCCTTGAAGCTGTGCACCGGGGTTTGAGAAGCCCCCACTCCTGAGCCGAAGTTCAGCCCTCCACACTCGACGAGTGCTGCGGGGGGCCCTTCTGCTCCATTTGGCTCAACGCGTTGGCCCGGTCACTTGCCAGCCGGCTAGTGGTCCCTGTGCCGACGAAACTACAAAGAAGACTCGTGAATCTGGTTGCTCCAGATCCACACCAGCTCCCCTGAAAAGGAGCCCCGACTCTGACCTTCCTGGTCCGAGTGAGAAGCAATCTTCCAAACCCGCGTGGATTGCTCTTGCCAAGGCTTGTTTGCTCCAAACTTGAAGCCGACTGCACCGACGGTGAGAGCCTGCGTGGGACAGATCGTGACCTGCTCCTGGACGTCGCAGACGCCCCAGAGCCCACGTGACAGCGGAGAGAAGCTCCTCGACGACCACCTGATTGCGCCCGACATTGCCTGGTTCCGTCCTGGTTCCACCCTGGTCACTGCTGAGTGACCCAGACTCTGTCCCCTCTGCTTTCAGGTACCCTTCGACTTGAGTCCACCCTTGGACTCCACCGGACACTTCATCTTTAACCCGCCTGCAGCCCTTTCAGCTTCAAGCACCAAGAGCCTGCGTGTCAAAACCCGACGCCGCTTCGACCCTGTGCACCCACTTCCTGTGGGTGAGGTAACTTTGCTCCGCCGGTGTTCCCACACTGGTGCACATCTCTAGGGTCTGTGTGTTAAGTTTTGTTCCTCTAGGTCCGGCGGAAGTGTCCTTAAACTTTAACTTTATGACTTTTACGCACCATTGGTTAACATTGGTGCATGCGTGCGCTTTCCGCACATCTCCCGAATCCCGAGGGCCATTCCCGACTTCAGCATTGCTTGTCCTGACTGCTCCCAGCGATTCCCTAGGCCCTAGGCCTAACCACTGCTCGAGTGGCATCTCTTATACCACTTGTTTAGTATATGGTTTGAGTGGCCACCCGCCCTCATCCATAATTGTGCAACTTGTATGTTTAAACAGTGCTTTTGATTTAACGCTTGTGCCCCTTTATTCATAAAGAATACTGGGGATTGTTTTTAGTAATAAACACATATATTTTTATAATATATACTTGTGTGGTGTCCTTTCATTTGATATTACAGGATTGTATGTGGTAAAACAGCTCGCTTAACACGACCTCTTAAGTTAAGCCTTTAGGCTGCTTAGTCCATGCTACCCATAGGATAGCTTGTCTAATAAGGTTGACTTACAACCAGACACCATAAGGGATTGTTTGGTCTGATAATAGGTGGTTTCAGAATTGGAAACATCACCTATCAGGCCAACTTCTCACATTGGTGAGCAGCGGTGCGGATTTGAGCTTGCTGTTGTTTTACCATTGCAATCTTTGTATCAAATTGAAAGATCACATCAAGTACCTCTAGGTACATATAAAATCAAAAGCTTAGCATATTAAGTTCTACTGAACTTAGTAGTTGTAGGTTAAAGGGATTAGCACACCCTGACTACAACTCACTAGCAAGGTACAGTAGGAAAACACTTAGTGTAGGTAAGTGCACCACTTACACCTCACTAGCAGCCATGTCTGACACAGGAAAAGCCTCAGGGTCTACTCCTGTGACAGTTGACCTTACCCAGGCAACTTTTGGATATGACAAACTAACCCGAAGAGACTTGATTGCCTTGTGCAAAGCAAGAGGGTTAAAAAGGGGCAGAAGCCCCACCTGCCAAATCCTGGTAGAAATCCTAGAGCAGGATGACTTAGAAAGGGCAAAGGAAGCTTCCCTAGAAACAGGAAATGGAAGGAACCCCCCTGTAACTGACCCCCCTCAGGAGGAAGATGAGGAAGAAGAAGAGGAGGAGGAGGACTCAGAAGTTGAGGACTTAGAAGATCAGGATCAGAGGGGTAGCCAGGTTCCAGTTGCCAGGCTTAGCCAGGCCAACTTGGACCTACTGGGGAATGGAGAGGGCCAGCACCTCCCCAGAACCCACCATGGTATTCTCCCAGGCAACAGAAGAGTGAGATCTCCCTCAGGGGACTCTCATATTTCTAGTGCCTCCAGAGAATCAGAGAGAGGCATGACTGCTTCTCAGAAAGCTGAGCATAGGGCTAGAATGAGGGCTGTCAAACTCCAAATAGAGAGAGAGGAGGTAGCCCTGAGTCAAGCTAGACTTACCTTAGCTCAAGCTAAACTTGCCTTGGCAAGAGAGCAGAAATTGTGTGGCTTAGATGCCACTGGTGGCAGCAATATTCCTAAAGAGAAACCCAGGTCTTATGATAGTAGAAACCTGACAAAGATTGTGCCCCCCTACAAGGAAGGGGATGACATCCACAAGTGGATAACTGCTCTTGAGAGAGCCTGCATGGTACAGCAGGTTCCTGAGGAACAGTGGGCAGCAATCTTATGGTACTCCTTTTCAGAGAAAGGGAGAGATAAGCTCCTCACTGTCAGACATGAGGATGCAAACAATTACAAAGTCCTGAAGAGTGTCCTAATAGATGGGTTTGGCTTAACCACTGAACAGTACAGGTTGAAGTTCAGAGACACCCAGAAGACACAGACTCAGGACTGGACTGATTTTGTTGATTGTGCAACTAAGGCTCTGGAGGGTTGGCTACATGGCAGCAAAGTACATGACTTTACAAGATTGTATAATTTGATTATGAGGGAGCAGATCCTAAGTAATTGTCAGAACCAGCTCTTACACCAGCACCTGGTGGACTCTGATCTGACCTCTCCCCAAGAATTGGGAAAGAAGGCAGACAAATGGGTCAGAACCAGGATTAGGCCTAAGAATCAGGACAGTAACCAGAAGAAGGAGTCTACCAAGCCTCAAGATAAGGGTGGGGATAAAAATAAAGAAAAGACTTCCCCAGGGCCCCAAAACTCCAAGGATGGGGGTGGGTCCCAAGACACTTCTTCAACTGAGAAAAAGCCTTATTGTTATGCCTGTAAACAGGTTGGGCATTACAAAACAGACAACTGTTGTCCCAAGAATAACAATAAAGAAAATATACCTCCAAAGCCAGCTCCAACACCTCCTGTTACTGTCAGCAGTAACCCCCCAGGAAGTGGGAGCACACCCAGGAATCTGGGTGGGTATACTTTTGGAGCCCAGGAGGACCCTGGCCTATCCAGGTCCCCCTCCCCAAATGATCTTGTTTATGAGACTGGCAGGGGGTTTGCCAACTTCTCTGATTGCCCAAATACTTTGAACAAGTATAGACAAGAACCCATCATCAATGGTTTGAAAGTTGAAGCTTTTAGAGACACAGGGGCTAGCATCACCATGGTGGCTGACTGTATAGTCCCCTCTAAGCAACTTTTACCTGGCACCACATACCAGGTAACAAACATTGATGGCATCAAAACAAATCATCCCATGGCAGTAGTAAGTCTCAGCTGGGGAGGTGTCATTGGCCCAAAGAGAGTGGCAGTGTCATCAAACTTGCCTGTAGACTGCCTACTTGGTAATGATTTGGAAATCTCAGCCTGGGCTGAGGTTGAACAGGAAATCCATTCTAGAATGGTAAATTCCAATGGAAAGGTTAGTGGGGCTGTAATGGCTACAACCCCAATCCAAGATGTCCTTCCTGAAAAGGTTGGTAGGGCTGAGAAACTCTCTGCCCCATCTTTAACAACAGCTCTTCCTGAACAGAATAGCAAAGCTGTTATGATAACAGCAGAAACCCAAACTGAGTCTCCTCCTGAAAAGGTTGGTGGGGCTGTGATGGCCACAGCCCAAACTCAAACTGATATGTGTGTTGTGAAACCTGAAATGATGAATAACTCCACACAAACTGAGAGCATGGAGGAGGAAGAGAAATCTCCCCCTCACCAGACTTTAGGACAGGATCAGCCTCCTCAGGGAACTGATCTTACCCCTGATGAAGGGACTGCCCCAGAGGTGGTTGGGCCTAGCCTGACAGAACCTCTGATGTCAGTGGACCCTTCTCAGGTGGGACCCAGTCTGGAGCTGGTAACCTGCCCCTCTCTACCTTGCCTTACTCAGCCCAGGGCTGCAGAGGACAAGAAGGACAGTGAGACCCAGAGGGCCCCCTGTCAAATAAAGCACCCCCATCAAAAGATTAGGTGCACCAAAACTAGTAGCCCTAGTAAGGTGAAAACTTTAAAAACTCCTGAGGGAGCCCCCTTAAAAACAGTTAGGGACCTCCCACAGATGGATTCTGTTGGGCACAGCCAAACCTGGGACCCAAAGGGCCCAAACCTGAACTGTCCCTCCAGCAAGCCAAACAGAGGGACCCAGCCTCCAGCTTTAGGTAGCCAGAGGTTGACCCTGAGAGCACAGTGCAACTCAGTTAAAGAAAGAAAGGCACACATGGTGGAAGATAATTGGAGGAAGCCAAGCCCTAAATTAGTAGAGCCTCACTTCAATACTCCATATCCAAACCAGCCTTTAACTTTGCATAAACACACCCAAGGTAGTGATTCCCTATGGTGGAGACCCTCTAATACCCAAAGGGTGAGGGACTGCTTAGTGGACCATGAGACAGGGGGTACCCATGCTAGTGCAGGTACTTCCTTATATGGCCACTCAGGCAATATAGGCTTACCTGGCCAAGGATAGCCTTATCTCCTTTCGTTTGGGGGGGGGTTATGTAGGAAGGTGGCTACCTGACTATGGTTACCCCAGAATTTTTGCCTGTGTTTAGCTGGTTTTTTGACTTAGTTGACCTGGTTCCCTGCTAATCAGGGCCCCAGGCCATCTGCTCTCTCTGTAAAATGGATTCCATGTACCCTAGGTACATACCACAATTGGAAATGGACTCCTTGTCAGCCCCTGTATAATGCACTATAGGTGCCCAGGGCCTAGGGGCCACCAAGGCCTACTAGGGGCTGCAGCATATCTTTTGCCACCCCTGGCTGGTTCTTAAATTGACACAACTGGCTGATCACTCAGCTGGGGTAAGGTGGTGTAATCACCCCTTGCTTAGATATAGTATACCTATATCTAAACCTATATCTGGACACATGTAAACCTGTGAGCCACTCCTATGGAAGGCCTCATCAATCCTGGAGGCAGAGTGCGTGGTTTTATGTGAGATGGAGCTCTAGCATGAGCTGAGCCTGTCTGCAGCTGTCGGGAACAACTCCCTAAGCTGTTTCAGGATAATGCCATACCATATACTCTTAAGTGCCTTATAATCCTCGCGGTTAAATAGCAACTTTGGTTTGGCTTTATCAAAATATGTCGTGTAAGGTGTCATACGATTTGGAATACTATCCCCTCGCCAGTTCTGGCGACGGGGATAGCATTCCACCCCTCTAGAGGGGTAAGACATGTTACTTCACTTAAATGCGGTTAATTTCTCCAAAGACCTTAAGATCCACAAAATGGATGCCTCTGCCACAGACAAATGTCTGGACCCCTGCAGTTGACCGAAACTCAACCAAATGGGTCCTGGACAAAGGGTTTCCTGTCACAGGAGGGTGTCACCGCCCTCCAGACAGGAGATAGTGGATTGTAGCAGGGAAGTTTGAAAGAAACCAGACACTGCCTGGGGCGCACAAGGCTGCCCCTTGCATAATCCGGCCAAACCGGTTCTGGGGCACTCCAGCCCTCGTGCCAGGGCGGCCTGGATCAAAGGAAGGGGGTGTATCCACCCACTTCCTGGGTCCCACCCATAGGAGGGGACCTAGCAGGTAATCACGCCCCCCAGATTCGAATAAGAGTGGGAGCAGTGCCCATGCACATCAGATTTCCTGGAAGAAACATTAGAAACGAAACTCTGGACCCTTGGACCTCCATCTCAACGTGGAAGCCCGAAGAATCTCCCTTGTGGTCAAGGAGTGACCACCCTGCAGCAGCAGGCACCATCCAGCCCTCGACGTCTACTTAGTTGCAGTTCCCGCCGGAACTCGAGCGACTGAGATCGACGAGATCAAGCTTGCCTGCCTTCCAACAGCCCGATCCACAGTCCCTGCAGAGCTGAGACCCGTGGAGGCGACCGGAAGCGTGGGGCACGCCATCTTGAATTGACCACGAGACGCTGACCGTGCAGCCCACGAGTGACCCTTGAAGCTGTGCACCGGGGTTTGAGAAGCCCTCACCCTGATCTACTCCTGAGCCGAAGTTCAGCCCTCCACACTCAACGAGTGCTGCGGGGGGCCCTTCTGCTCCATTTGGCTCAACGCGTTGGCCCGGTCACTTGTCAGCAGGCTAGTGGTCCCTGTGCCGACGAAACTACAAAGAAGACTCGTGAATCTGGTTGCTCCAGATCCACACCAGCTCCCCTGAAAAGGAGCCCCGACTCTGACCTTCCTGGTCCGAGTGAGAAGCAATCTTCCGATCCCGCGTGGATTGCTCTTGCCAAGGCTTGTTTGCTCCAAACTTGAAGCCGACTGCACCGACGGTGAGAGCCTGCGTGGGACAGATCGTGACCTGCTCCTGGACGTCGCAGATGCCCCAGAGCCCACGTGACAGCGGAGAGAAGCTCCTCAACGACCACCTGATTGCGCCCGACATTGCCTGGTTCCGTCCTGGTTCCACCCTGGTCACTGCTGAGTGACCCAGACTCTGTCCCCTCTGCTTTCAGGTACCCTTCGACTTGAGTCCACCCTTGGACTCCACCGGACACTTCATCTTTAACCCGCCTGCAGCCCTTTCAGCTTCAAGCACCAAGAGCCTGCGTGTCAAAACCCGACGCCGCTTCGACCCTGTGCACCCACTTCCTGTGGGTGAGGTAACTTTGCTCCGCCGGTGTTCCCACACTGGTGCACATCTCTAGGGTCTGTGTGTTAAGTTTTGTTCCTCTAGGTCCGGCGGAAGTGTCCTTAAACTTTAACTTTATGACTTTTACGCACCATTGGTTAACATTGGTGCATGCGTGCGCTTTCCGCACATCTCCCGAATCCCGAGGGCCATTCCCGACTTCAGCATTGCTTGTCCTGACTGCTCCCAGCGATTCCCTAGGCCCTAGGCCTAACCACTGCTCGAGTGGCATCTCTTATACCACTTGTTTAGTATATGGTTTGAGTGGCCACCCGCCCTCATCCATAATTGTGCAACTTGTATGTTTAAACAGTGCTTTTGATTTAACGCTTGTGCCCCTTTATTCATAAAGAATACTGGGGATTGTTTTTAGTAATAAACACATATATTTTTATAATATATACTTGTGTGGTGTCCTTTCATTTGATATTACAGGATTGTATGTGGTAAAACAGCTCGCTTAACACGACCTCTTAAGTTAAGCCTTTAGGCTGCTTAGTCCATGCTACCCCTAGGATAGCTTGTCTAATAAGGTTGACTTACAACCAGACACCATAAGGGATTGTTTGGTCTGATAATAGGTGGTTCCAGAATTGGAAACATCACCTATCAGGCCAACTTCTCACACAGTACCTATATACCGGTTTATATACAAAGAAGTTTCATAGGATAAAAAGGACTCCACATTATAATTTTTTTTTAAATAATTCATAAAAGTATTGCATCCAACTTTTAGCGTTCCAGACTTTTTCTATACATTAGAGAACATTTCAGAAAGGCAACCACAAATGGAATACATTCTGGATTTAATAATTGTAATAAATAGAGAGCGGGCGAACCTGAGAGAAGTCCAGCTTTTTTAAAAGCAGTTTTAAAAAAGAGCCTCCGAGGGGCATTGTAAAAACTACAGAAGAACACAAAGTGCAGCAGATTTTGTGGAGACTTACTGTCGCAGCCACAAGGTGCTAACACTTGTCCTTTATAACTTCCCTTCGGTACGGCTAATAAAACATGGAAATAATCCAATCTGAACCTGATCAGTAGGAAGCGCTCGTGAGTCGACAAAGGCCTCGAGAGATATGGCTCCATATCTAGTGTAAATTTAAGCATCATATGCTTACGGACGCTATTTTTTGACAATTCCGTCTCCTCTCTTTTTAGTCTCTTTCGTAAAATAAAAGATTGTTTCACAGAAGCCACATCAGCTCTAGTAATACGATTAGGTATTTAAAAAAAAGGTCAGAGTGTCCCAGCTCTTTAAAACATCCCTTTAAATACTTTAACCATGGTATTTCAAACATATGGTCCAGGCTTAGAGTCTCTTTCAATAGTACTTGGGTAAGGCCCAGATCTTCACTCAGCCAACATTTGAGGCAAAATAGCAATGGGCGCAAGGCCAGAATGTCAGAGATAAACGTAAGACCAATCTCTTCATGAACTACTAAGTTTGAGGTCCCTTTAGGGACCCCCAACAACTGTTTCAAAAAATAGTTTTCTGCCACTTGTATTCCCTCCAAACCTGTATACCCCCACAATTCGCTACCATAGCTAGCAATTGATATACTCTTAGCTTGATAAATCTTTATCATCGCGTCTATTGGGCGCTTGCCCATCTTAGAGGCAAAATTAAAAATTGCTGCGATTGACCTGGACACCTCCCCCCTTTTTTTCTTGAGTAAGGGACCCCAATTCAGACGGTCGTCCAGTAGGAGAAGGGTTATGGGCACTATTTCACCATTTACCTTGAAGGTGTACTGTTTCTTAGGGTGCAACCCAACCTGCATTGCAAAGGATTTCAAATTATTTATGGCCAGATCACGATCTGCCATAAACCTACTAAAGGTGTCTAGCAAAAGCTGTAGGCTTTTAGGGGTGCG
The DNA here is from genome assembly GCF_964261635.1 of Lissotriton helveticus. Lineage (NCBI taxonomy): Eukaryota > Metazoa > Chordata > Amphibia > Caudata > Salamandridae > Lissotriton > Lissotriton helveticus. Next base: position 2,083,100 of record NW_027611692.1, on the reverse strand, counting down.
AGCCAGGAGAACTGCGTCGTCTGCATAAAGCAAGAGGGGCAGGCCCCTAAGTCAGCCCCAGTTTCTAACAAGCTTTGTCTAAATCATTGTTATAAAGGTTAAAAAGAAACGGGGCTAAAATACAGCCCTACCGCACACCCCTTTCACTGCTGAGGTCCCTAGTAACCCTCAGATCCTCAGCATATCTGATGTTTGCCCTAGTATGTCTATGTAGGTCCATCAGAAAGTCCACCAAAGTTGCCTCCACCCCCATGGCCCTCATGGACTGCCACAACTTTCCCCGTTTGACACAGTCAAAAGCGGAGGAGAGATCCATGAAGGCCATGTAGATTGTCCCCTGGCGTGCAACAGTGTACTTTCTGAGGATCAGATAGAGATTAAGGCATTGTGCCATGGTAGAGTGACCTGGACGGTATCCATACTGAATGTCGGAGATAATCTTGTTTTCTTCCGCCCAGGATGTTAATCTATTTAATACGACTCCGCCTACAACCTTAACCGCGGAGTTGATGAGGGAGATCGTCCATAGTTCAGGGTGCTGTTACGGTCTCCCTTTTTGAACACAGGAACGATTGTGGAGACACCCCAAGACTCAGGACACCCTTCCTTAGCAGTGGCGGTGAGCACTGCCACCAGGATTGAAGCCCAGAGGGTGGGGTTTGATTTAAAAAGGTCCTGGGGAATACTGTCCCGACCCGGTGCCTTATTACATGAGAGAATGGCGATACCTTCCTCCACTTCTCTTTGGCTAAATACAACTACGTCCTTATTCTGACTCCTCACTTGCGACCTAGCTAAGGTTGAGGCACTCTTAAAATACTACTAAAGTGGGACACCCACTCCTCTTCCGTTATGTTAGTGCCCAAATCCTCGGCTCTGTCCCTTTCGAACAGTGGTCTGTTGATAAGGCTCCAAAATTTAGAACTACTAGATAGAGTTGAAGGATCTAAAAGTTCCCGCCAAGTGGCCTCCTTCAATTCCATTTTACGGTTGGCCAACATTCTTTTGTATTTGGTGCGAAGAATGCGAATATGGGATTGGTCCCTGGGATTCGCTTTCAATGACGCCTTTAATTCTCTAATGGCTTTGGAGCATAAGGGATTGAACCACTTGGGGTCACCGCTAATCCTTTTTTGGGCGGGTACCGATAACAATGTCCCCACCTTATAGACAATCCCATTAAAAGCGTTAAGAATGCCCTTAGCAGTAGAGTGAGGGTTCGCACAGTGAGAAAGTTCTGAAACGCAAGAATCGTAAACCTTTTCATAGAAATGAGAGGGGGTTACTTGGGCCCATTTAAGGCGTCACCCGCCATCAGTAAGTTTTAGCGCAGCTGGAGCTATCACCCTTTCCTGTATACTACCCCCCAAGTACACACACACAGGATTATGGTCACTAAAAGCACTCTCCAGTATAGTATACCCAGATAAAATAAACTGGATGCTTGTAAAGATCAAAATGTGATCTATAAAGGATCCACCAAGACAACCTTTAAAAGACGGAACTTTTTGTTTACTTGACGGAGCTAGAAGGCTCATAGCTGAGAACAAATCATAATCGTTGAGCAAGTCATTAAGAACATCTCCCTGTATAGAATGCTCAAAATGGAGACCCCGGATCCGTGGACATCCTAGATCACCCATGTTAGTATTACCAGGATCCCCACACGGATGGACATTAAAGTCTCCTACTATCATAAGACTATTTCTTAAGGGGCCACAATGTTGCTTAACAAAATTACCCAGCTGGGTTATCTTACATACCCCTTGCCTGTGCACAGCATTATAAAAGTTAATCAGACACAGGCTGAGGTTTCCTTGCCTTAAGGAGAATGCTTGAAAATCACTATAAGCACACGAGATATCCTTAATCCTACATTTTACAGCCAAGGAAATAAAGATAACCAGGCCACCCCTTGCTCTTCCACTAACTGCTGGAGTTGCAGGGCCGAATTTTTTTTTAGACCACTCCAAGAAACAATTACAATTAACCATCCATGTCTCCTGGAGACATATTATAGAAAAGCGCCTGACAAACTGCATCTATAATGGATCTATAATCTTCTCTGCCAACCCCGCGATATTCCAGGACAGAGCATTATAGTCCTCCATCTTAGCTATGACCTAAGGGGGTACAATAAGTAGATCCTGCGGTGGCATGAAAAATGATGTTTCTAGTAGCTCCTGAGCCAATGGCCCCTCTCCAGTTATAACTTCTGGAGCCTCTACATTTAAAGACACTGGTGGGACTTGGGTTAAAGACCCATCAAGCCAGAGAGAAGCCCGTCTGTGCCCGTCCGTGACTGGACGGGACCAGGGGCCATGGCATTAACATCTTCTGGGGTAAGTGACCCAAATGATTCTAGGGTGAGCTATACCTCTCAGGCCCTGATGTGTTTAAAAACCTATCTTCAGTCGGACTGTGAGATAAAAGTGTATCCCCCCCCCCGAAGGACCGTTTTCATGCAGACAGTGCCAGTTTCAGGCGGTATGTGTCCCATGTTTTAGAACGATTGACCAATCTCAACATCATATTACACACAGGACCACTGAAATCAATCAGGGCGGGAAGAACTTGTTGTGTAATATAAGGTCTCTTCCCAAACATTACATCGAGGTCTGGGATCTTATTTCTACACATGAACCTGATCTGTGCTTCCTTACAGAGACATAGCTTAAACCCCACTCTATCCCAGCCATCACCCTTGGGATCCCAGAAGGGTATAAAATGGTCAGATTAGATCGACCGAAGAAAGTAGGTGGGGGTATAGCGATCGTGCATAAAAGCAGCATTTCTGTCTCAGTCTTAGATCAGTGGTGTAATTCTGCTTTTGAAATGATGGTCTTCAAAATAATTGGCACGTCAGCCAAACATAGTAGAAAAGGATCATTAGTCTATCGTCCTCCAGGTCCTACTAATAAAGTCTCTAATATGCTGGTGGAAGCGCTTGCACCGTATGTTGACACAGACAAAGATTTTATACTGCTTGGAGACTTCAACATCCATAGCGAGATGAAAGACAATAGGGAGGTACAATCTTTTTTATTGGATATCTCTTCGCTGGGATTGAAACAGTGTAACAGCGGGCCTACACATTTGGCGGGGCATACTTTAGATCTGATTCTCTCAAACTTCTCGGGCATAAAATGTTAGGCGCAGAAACAAATGTTCTGGACAGATCATTCTATTTTAAAGTTTTCAATGCCTAAAACTGATATCCCCCCTAATCGTCCTGTACAAATCCCGACGCGCCGAAGGCAATGGCATAAAATATCTGATGTAACCTTTAAAAAGGTGTATGTTGCTCCGAAAATTCTACTTACTGAAGACATTGATACTGCCCTACTTAAATATGATTTAGCCACCCGTTCTGCAGTAGAGCAGATCGCCCCACTCAAAATATTTAAAAGTCGTCCTGCAAGAAAACAGGAAGTCTGGTTTTCAGAAGAGCTGCGGTGCCTTAAGCGTACTGCCAGGAAATTCGAGAAAGTCTGGAGAAAGTCGCACTTAGAGATGGATAAAACTAATTATCAGATGGCAATAAGAACTTACCATAAAGCCAATCCGAGCTACACGGAAGAGCCATGTTACCTCACAACTGGAGGCAGCAGGTAACGGTCCGAAAGTGTTATATCAAATCATAAACACCTTTCTAAAACCAGTAGCATGTGAAAGTGCGGATATGTCGTCCCAACAGCTATGTGACGACTTCTCAAGTTTTTTCACCGATAAGATCGATGCTATCTATGAAAAAATTGAGGCATCCATTCCATCTAGAAATAATAATCTTAACATTAATACATCGGGTCAAGCAGTTGCGGCCGACTCTGATTTGTTTCTTAACTTTCCGAATATCACTCTGCCAGAGGTTGAGATATTGATCAATAACATCAAAAGTGGGAGCCCTTCTGATCTATTACCAGCAAGATCAATGGGAGAGGTGGGGAAAGTGCTTGGTCCAGATATTCAGAGCCTGGTGAACCTCTAGTTGGAAACAGGACTTGTCCCACGTGAGTGGAAAAAGGCTCTAGTTAGACCTATCCGGAAGAACACCGCCATCCCTTGGACTAATCTGTCCAATCTCAGACCCATCTCCCTGCTACCATTTCTGGGTAAAATCATTGAAAAGCATACTAACAAGCATTTGTCCAACTTCCTGGAACTATCGGGAAGCCTTGATTTTTCACAGTCTAGTTTTAGGCCGAAATTTAGTACCGAAACGGCCGTACTGTCGATAACTGACGATCTTCGTATGTACCAGGACAGAGGTATTTCGGTTGTCCTGGTGCTGCTAGATTTATCGGCAGCATTCGATACTATCTCTCATAAGATCTTGATCGAACGCCTGACTGTGAAGGGACTGGGGGGCAAGGCACTGGACTGGATAAAGTGCTTTCTCTCCGACCGCACCCAAAGTGTCACCATGGGTGAATTTCGGTCGGATGAGGTTAAGATCACCAAAGGGGAGCCCCAGGGCTCATGTTTGAGCCCAACTCTTTTTAACACCTATGTGGCACCCCTGGCAGATATAACTAGAGCCTTTGGTTTCTGTCCAGTGTCTTATGCTGATGATACTCAGCTGCTTTTTCCTTATAAATCACTGACCCCGGAGGTTATACAATCTTTCTCCGAGGGGATGAAAGCAATATCCCAGTGGATGTCTTCCAACTTCCTTCAGTGTAACGTTGGTAAGACTGAGGTGATGCTTTTCGGTGAGGCCAAGATATTATGGTCCCCTGACTGGTGGCCTTTAGATCTAGGACCAGTCCCAGAACCAATACTAGTAATCAAGAACCTTGGGGTACGTCTGGAGCGGGAGCTGACTATGGAACAACATGGAAATAATACGGTGGGGTCCTGTTTCCATGTGATAGGACTCCTCCATAGGATATTCCCGCTCCTTCCGGACTCCATTAGAAAGACTCTGGTTCAGGCTCTAGTGATCAGCCAACTTGATTACTGTAATGGTCTTCTGGTGTCTGCAAAGGAAGAGGTGTTGGACCGACTGCAAGTGGTACAAAATACTGCAGCCAGGCTAGTCCTAAATGCTCCCCCCAGATCCTCCTCTAAACCTCTACTGCAGAAACTTCACTGGTTATCCATCCGCCAAAGAGTGAAATTCAAGACTTGCTGTATTGTACATAAAGGACTACATGATCTAGGCCCTACCTATTTAGCTAATAAATTTGTCCCATATGTTCCCACTCGCTCCCTTAGGTCAAGCGAGCAGTTATTGCTAAGGATACTTAGGGTTGGCAGGACTAGAATGGGTGGCAAGGCCCTGTCAGTAGTTGGTCCTACTTTGTGGAACAGCCTCCCTCTCCAATTAAGACAGTGTTCTGATCATTTTGTTTTCAGAAAACTATTGAAAACTTTTTTGTTTCAGGTCTAACTAGCTAGGTTAATAAGAACTTAATGATCTACTACTTTGCGAGTCTTGGCCCTGTACGATTATACTGTCCCGGTTTTGCTTCTGTTGTCTCTCAGCGCGGAGATACTCCTCTGGGAGTTTATTCAAGCGCTTTACAAACACGCAAATAAATAAATAAATAAGGTTTTATGACCTTAGTGCATTTGGTCATGCTGAATCAGGGCACTGGGGATGGTTGCGAGGTCAGGGTGAATCGTGGGTGACTTACAAAGTGCGAGATGGCCCGGCACCTAAAATGGATGCCGTTTACTTGCGGACAATGGCTCTTGTTAGGCAAGATGGCGCCGGTGATGTTCATATTTGTAAACTGCGATTTAACACACCCTTCCCCATGTCTGGACCTTACACTCGAACACTACACTTCATGACCCCCCCGACACTACCCTGAACCCTAAAACACTACCCTACACTACACAACCACCACACCACTACTCTAAACCCTAAGACACTATGTTAGAAAGGCGATCCCGGGGGAGGCAGAAGATGTCTGACTGACCACCCCTATGTCCACCCCTCCTTCTGGAAGTGGCCGAGCGCTGTCGAGAGGCCTCCTGGGTGAGGGTCCTCTCCTATAATCGTAACAGTCGAGCAATCACACCACTACAAATGGACACCACACAAGAGGATAATTTCTTAGGCTTTATAAGTAATAAAGGTTGGTGATCTCGGCAATATGTACAAGCGGATCGAGGGATCCGTAAAGTCTCGGTAACAGGGAAACAGGGGGTAGCGGGACAGTCTCAGTACAGATCTGAGATAGGGATACCCTGCGCACAGCTCTCAATCCTCGAGCTTGGCGGTTCCGAAAGGTCGAGCCGCGGCAGCGCCAGCAGGACTCCAAAGATGGTTTCAGCGAGGTTGGGCCGCGGCACGCCAGCAGGACTCCAAAGATGGTTGCAGCGAGGTTGGGCCGCGGCAGCGCCAGCAGGGCTCCAATGGTGGTTTCAGCGAGGTTGGGCCGCGGCAGCGCCAGCAGGCTCCAAAGATGGTTTCAGCGAGGTTGGGCCGCGGCAGCGCCAGCAGGGCTCCAAAGGTGGTTTCAGCGAAGATGGACCGCGGCAGCGCCAGCAGGCTCCGAAGATGGTTTCAAGGTTCAAGGTAGTGAGTTCTTCTCGGGTCAGCCGCAACAGCGTCAGCAGGGCTCTCGACTCCAGGATACAACTGTTGTTCCATTCCAGAGCTACCCCAGATATAGGTCTGGAGTCCTTTGATGTCCGGACCCTCGCGCCTGGTGGTCAGAGGGGCCGGGATGAGAGCGTCCAGACACCCAGCAGGGGGGTGGAGCCAGTGCCGAGGGAGTCCGGAGGGCGATCAAAACCAGGCGTCCGGGGACGGCTGGAGGGCCATCGAAACTCCCCTCCTCCTTGATCCGTCAAGTGGCCGCTTTACCACCTGGTCGGATCTTGGTGCCTCGATGTCGGGGCTTCGCTGGGGTTGTGGCTGGGGACGGGCCGAGGCCACGTGGTCAGGACGTGGAGGGTCCAAGATGGCGGCCTGAGGTAGGTATTGGACCAGCTGTGTGGGGTGAGCAGGGGTCGCCGTGTTCTTGAGGGGGAGAGCCGGGGGTCGCCAGGTGTGGTGGCTCTCGTTGACGGTTGGCAAGGCAGTTTCGTCGGGGAGGTCAGGGGTCGCTGCTGTCCAGTGCCCACCATGTGGGCGGAGATGGACCACGCCACAAAGCCGGGTCCAACACACGTCCCCCCCAGCTGAAGGCGGAGAGAGTCACCCATCTTCTTGGGGGTTCTCCTCGTCGAGGCGGAAGAAGCAGGACAGGCCGTCGGCGTTGGCGTGGTCGTTGCCGGGGCAATGTTCCACAGTGAAGTCCATCCCTTGGAGGGAGATGGACCATGGCAGCAACTTGGGGTTCTCTCCTTGCATCTGCATTAACCACCGCAAGGGCCGGTGGTCAGTTTGCACCCGGAAGTGGGTGCCGAAGAGATAGGGTCGGAGTTTCTTGAGGGCCCACACCACGGCGAAGGCCTCTCGTTTGATGGTGCTCCAGCGTTGTTCTCGAGCTAGCAGCCGTCTGCTGATGAAGGCCACTGGTTGATCGATTCCTTCCGGGTTGACTTGGGAGAGAACCGCCCGACCCCGTGCTTCGAGGCATCTGTCTGAACTATGAATTCCCGGCTGTAGTCGGGGGCTTGGAGCACTGGGGCGGTACACATCGCTGTCTTGAGGGTCTCGAAGGCGGCCTGACACTCGGATGTCCAGTACACCTTCTGGGGCTGTCTCTTGGAAGTGAGTTCGGTGAGGGGGCCAACAATGCTCCCATAGTCTTTTACGAAGCGCCGGTAATATCCAGTGAGCCCCAGGAAGGCTCTGACTGCGGTCTGGGTGACTGGGGGCTCCCAGGCCATGATGGCGTCGATCTTGGGTTGCAGGGGAGCCACATGGCTGCTCCCCACTTGGTGTCCCAGATAGGTCACGGAACTTTGGCCTATCTGGCACTTGCTGGCTTTTATTGTCAGTCCGGCCCGTTGGAGGGCCGTCAGGACCTCCCAGAGGTGCTTGAGGTGCTCGGCCCAGTGGAGGCTGTATACCGCAATATTGTCCAGGTATGCAGCGCTGAACTCTTCTAGCCCTGACAGCACCTTATTCACCAGTCTCTGGAACGTTGCAGGGGCGTTCTTCATCCCGAAGGGCATCACTCTGAAGTGGTAGTGGCCATCAGGGGTTGAGAACACGGAGCGCTCTTGGGCGCCCGGGGTGATGTGGTAAATAAATAAATAATACCCTATTTTTGACTAGACATATATCATAACAGATAGCTCAATAAATAAGAGTCAAGATTCGAGGTAGTAGGAGTTTTGCAGGTTTAATACAGCATAAGGACAGGAACAGGACAACCTGCATAGGAATAGGATGACAGGGCCCAGCAGCTGCTGGGGCTGGGTCTGGGATGAGCGCGCTAACTTTTAATAACAATACATGAGCATATATACATAGCGCGAACACATAGCATTACATTGCGGTAGGCGTAGCAGTGGGTGTGACGCGTAGCAGTCGCGAAAGATAAGAGTAAAAAGAGGTGTAACTGGGCGTATACATAGACATGTGGTGCAGACGTAACAGGATATGTCATGAATGGGGCGGAAACCATGGAGGGGGCTACCTAAGGAGCCGGGACCTCTAACCTGGTGGTGCGCGCAAACTGGCAATGACGTGTTACTAGGAGAAGCTGGGGGCTATGAACTCTGTGCTAGGAGCAGAGACTAAAGTCTGGAGGGTCGGAGCGACATGTACCTAAACCCTATCTAGTATCTGATGTTTAGGGAACATGTTGATATAAACTAGAAGTCATGAGGGGAAAAGCTAATTGACTCTAAGACTAGAGCATGCATTTATTCTACATGTAGTGCGTGATGAAGAATATTAAATGACCATTAAATACAGTATTTCTCTTAACATGGAGCCGCATAGGCTAGACAATGACGGAAACTATTGATGCAGTTCAGTAGCTTAGGAATGCAGGGAAGGAGGACTAAACTGATAGCTGGAATCACAACATAGTCTTGGCAGACTCAGAGGCAGAGCCAAGCTGCACCGGGCACTGCGAGGCAGGAAGTAAGTGAAAGGTCGAGGATACAGGTGGGGGCTGGATCGCTCCTCAGCGAGGCTCAGGAGACAGGAGCTGAATCTGATGTCCGGGCCCTGTTGAGGCCTGGAAACGGGGACTTTATAATGAAATAACGTGCACACTGAGAAACGTGGCAACGTAGCTTTACATAGGCCTGATATTCGTAGTATTCACGAGGACTGGAAACTGGCATACTAGAGGAGGACACAACTATAATTGCGTCTTGAATCGGACATGGGGAATAACATATGCATATTGGTCATGCACACATAACATATGATGGATGACACGTAGGGACACAGAACATGGCAAAATTTACTTTTCCACATTCCCTCCTTGTCACTACGTTTCCATCAGGAAACATCAATATTCATGATACCATCTATCATTTCATACAGTACCATTTGTTCATCTCGAATTGTCTTGGAACGAGATTTAGAACGGGGCTTGGGACTAGGAATACAAGAGGTAGCACACATGCCGCAAATCGCAGGGCCACATTGTATACAGAGGCAGCAGCTGAATATGATCGCTACTGCGATACCTAGAAAGGACAGGATTTTCCATCCCCATGCGGAAATTATATTCCAGAACCAACCGGACCATGTCCAGGTGCCTGGATCCTGGTGTAATAGATGGGCTATTTTATGGAGTCTGGTTATAGCTGAATAAACAGCCGGCGCGTTATTTGGAATAAAAATGCAGCAACTAGATCCGATGAGTCTACAGGCCCCGCCCCTATCGGCCAGTATGACGTCAAGGACGAGACGATTCTGGAGCACAACAATTCTCATAAAGGATTGCTCTTCGGTTAAGTTACCTAGAGCGGAGGCAGTCTCATCTACTACAGCTTCAAGGGTTCTTGTTAACCTACGGATTAGCTTACTGTTTACAACTGTACCTAAATAAGGGAAAACACCTTTATCAATATCAATGAATTGTTCTGGAGCAGTTTCAGTATAGTCGACAATCGGGAGATTTCTCTTGTGTCTAGTATGTACTAGGTAGGAATTCCTATGGTAGTCAGGTGGGGCTAGAAAAACAGGTGGCAGTAGGAAGGCAATGTAACAGGTTCCCTCCCAATCGAGGGGCAGACGAACATATGCGGTTTGACCACAAACAAAATAAGAATGACGTGAAGCTTTAAAAATAGATTTCCCACTGTCACTATACTTGATAATAGTAATACAATCACTATGTCCTACGTGTACAGAACCATAATTACGGACACATAATTCGCCTTTTACTGGTAATACTGAAATAGCAGGTGAGTCTGGAGTAGTATCAGACTGAACATTCAGGACCATAAAATTCGACGAATAGTTACCTAAATTATACACTTCATTTTCTAGATCTAAACCTGTTCTGTGGGGGAGACCTTGCTTGTCTGGGAAACATGTGCTGTTAAGAAAAGACATATCTGTTAAGGATGACGTTAACGTGGACCATGCTCCACACGAACCATTATGGGAAAAAGGATAAGGAAAGAGTGGCAGAACTCCCTTCGATGTCTGGAAAGGGGGGAGTCGACCACACACCCAACAATTAGTGGCATTGCTGGTCTGGTGTGAATAATGCAACATGCGGATAAATGTATTGTTACGCATCGCGAAGCGGTATGAATATTCATGAGGAGGCAGATCGCTAAACGTGTGTTCTACTGTAACATTAGAATGCTTATTTACATGAGGAACTGGAAAACACAGGTAAAATGCGTAACTGGTGCAGGAAATCAAAAGGCTGAGAAATAATATGAAACTTAGAAAAATGATACATCGAATTGAGTTTTGACTAACTCTCTCACTATGGGGGTCTATTTTATACATGTCAGAAACAGTCTAACCGTTTCACCTAGGGGAGGACTTATACAATCAAACTGACTGACTTATTTTACTAGACCGGAGTTTTTGCTTATACTCCTGCTGCGGAGTTTTCTCTACCAAGGGAGGGGTTGTATCAATGTCATTTGCGGGACAGTCCTTAGGAACAATGTTTTGACAAGTCTTGATATCCTGGGAAATGTTCTTAGAGACCGGTTTCAATCCGTAGAATTTCTTGACGTGCGAAAGGTGCACCCAGCCGCGGCGTCCTTCCAATTTCACAGCTGTACGGGTGGTGAGGAGGACCTGACGGGGCTCCTTCCAACGTGGCTCCAGCGGACTTGATCTGTCAAAGTTGCGTACGAGCACCATCGAACCTGGAATGATTTCATGCGGGGCCACCTCGGTATTGTCTGGAAATGTGGCGGCAACCTGTGAACGACATGAGTTGAGGGCAGACATCAAGGAAGCTAGGTAATCTGTCAGCATATTACATGAAACATCAGTAATACTTCGGGGTCTAGGAGTACCCCACATGTTAGGGGGGCGGCCGAATACGACCTCATACGGGGACAGACCTGATCTGGAATGTGCGACCATGCGCATGTAAAATAAAGCAACTGGCAGAGCTACTAGCCAGTCCACACCCTTATCTTTACATATTTTGGCAATTCGAATTTTCAGAGTCTGATTATGTCTCTCGACTAGACCGGCTGCTTCAGGATGGCGTACACAATGAAACTTCCACTGGTACCCCAACAACAGGGAAACGTGCTTCATCAGTTCAGATGAGAATGGCTGACCGTTATCAGAATATACGACTCTAGGGAGTCCATATCGAGGGAAGAATTCACGAACCAACTGTTTGGCAGTGGTCGCGGCTGTGTAATCTGGGACTGGATATGCTTCTGTCCATCTGGACAAAGCGCATACAACTACAAGGACATACTTGAAACCTCGACATCGCTCCATCTGAATATAATCCATCTGGAGGACCTCAAAAGGGTGGTCAGGAGGCTGGAATCCCCCTTGTTCCACCGGGACACTTTTACCTGGATTAAACTGACAACATATCATACAGGTACGGACTTTCTGCTTAGCTGCAGCTCGTAAATGCTTGTTGAACCAAATGTTCTGGATACTGTCTAACATAGCTTTTTCTCCTAAATGTGCTGGACTATGTGCGGTATTAATGATGACTTGAACCATAGAGTCGGGGAGAAACCATGCGGTTCTACCCTTCGTTAACCATCCTTGATCTGTCTGGACCCCTCCTTGTTCAGACCATTTCTTGATTTCATCGGGAGTAGCATGTAACTGGATATCTATGACATCTTGAGTAGGGTTCTTAACGGTCATACATGTAGTCGGATCTGGAGTATGTGTCATGTTAACTGGAATGTCTGGAGTCTGTGCTGTAAGCTTGGCTGTGCGATCTGCTAGATCATTACCTTGAGAAATAATGTCAGTAACTTTCGTATGTGCTTTGCATTTCATGATAGCGATAGATGTCGGTAAGTGTATGGCATCTAACAGAGCTTGAATAAGGAGACCATGCTGAATCTTGGTTCCATGAGAAGTCATGAAACCTCTCTCCTGCCAGAGCACTCCAAAGTCGTGAACGACTCCAAATGCGTAACGTGAATCTGTGTAAACATTAACTTTCAGGTTCTTGGCGTGTATACAGGCTTGTGTCAGAGCAACTAGCTCTGCTGCTTGAGCGGACAGAGTATCAATACGGTGTGTTTCAATAACCTCAGTGTCAGTAGTCACTGCATACGCGGCAACTAAATCTCCTGTACTAGTTCTCATGCATGAACCATCCACATAAAGTGTCAGGTCGGGATCTGGTAACGGAATATCTGTCAGATCTTGTCTTGGCTTTGTTGTAATGTTAACTACTTCCACGCAATCATGTGTGGCTGGATTTGAATTAACTGATGGTAACAGTGTAGCAGGATTCAGGACGTTGCAGCGTCTGATTTCTATGTGTGGCTGAAACAATGTCAATTCATAACCTGTTAAACGTGCAATTGTCAAGTGCTGTGTTTGTGTTCGGTTTAAAAGAACTTCCACGGAGTGTGGGACTTGTACTGTCAAGGAGTGTCCTAAAACTATGGAATCACTTTGTCTGATAGCTAGTGCTGTGGCTGCAACTGACTTGAGGCACGCAGGCAACGCCTGGGCGACTGGATCTAGTGTGCTAGAAAAATAAGCACACGGCTTGTATTGTCCTGCTTGGTCTTGTGTGAGAACAGATAATGCTGTACCTTCACGTTCAGTGACGAAGAGTGTAAAAGGCTTACTGTAGTTCGGTGTAGCTAGGACTGGAGCTTGACATAAAGCTTTCTTTAACTCGTTGAAACTAAGTGTATGTTCAGATGTCCAAGGGAGGACAGTCATTGTGGCTGCCTCCTGTGTCGTTAACTGTATCAGTGGCTTGGCTAGAAATGCATACTGTGGAATCCATTGTCTACAATAAGAAGTAAGGCCAATAAAAGCACGCACCTCCTTCTGGGTTCTGGGCTGAGGAAGACTCGCTATCAACTGGATACGGTCTGGTGTCAACTGCCTACCCCTCTTGGACAGTAAGTGTCCTAAGTAGACCACTTGCTGGACACAGAATTGAAGCTTCGAAGGGGACACCTTGTGCCCCATCTCGGCTAGGAAATACAGAACCGTCAGTGACGCTCGCTCGCAGTCACGTTCAGAACGAGCTGTGATCAGTAGATCATCGACATACTGGAGCAGGGCAGTGTCAGTTGGCATGTGAACATTGTCTAGTTGTCTCTTGAGTGCTTGACTGTAAATACTAGGACTTTCTGTGAAACCTTGAGGAGCGCGTGTGAACATATAGCTCCTTCCATTTAAACAGAATCCGAAAAGAAACTGGCTGTCTGGATGAATAGGAACACTAAAAAATGCGTTCTTGAGGTCTATGACAGTGAAGAACGTGGCTTCGGAATCAATAGCAGTTAACAGGGAAGAGATATCTGGGACAACTGGGTACTGTGGAATAATACATTTGTTAAGTTCTCGTAAATCAATCACTAATCGATATACTGGGGGTGCATTTGGATCAGTACGTTTCATAACTGGAATGATCGGAGAGTTACATACATTGGAGTCAGTTTCTACAACTACTCCTTGAGCCATGAGCTCGTCAATAATTTTGGATAAGGCTGCTACAGCCTCGGGTGGCAATCTGTACTGCCTGATTCGTGGTAACACTACACCTGGCTTGAGAGTCACACGATGGGGTGTGATTTGCATGTAACCTACATCAGTTGGACCTTGCGCCCATAAATGCTGCGGAACTTTAGACAGTCTGGGATCAAAATCTCGTAATACATAGTGACCCTTAAAGTCACGTAGGAACAGACGTATTCCCTCCGGGGAACAACATATAACTGCACCTAACTCTTTCAGTGTTTTAATGCCCAATAGATTTTCTGGACATGACTTAGTAAGTAACAGATCAGTAGTGCGGGACAATGGACCTACTTCTAGAGTGACTGGCTTTGAAATCTCATTAACGATAGGCTTTCCTGAAAATCCAAGGGAAACATTTCTAGAGCCTGAGAGCGGAGCCCCTGGAACTTCGGCGTGACTAATTGTGGTCCTACTTGCCCCTGTATCAATCAAAAACTTTCTGTCTTTCCCTAATACTTGACTGTGAACATAGGGACCTTCTTGATCTACAGGTATCTCGATGAGAGGCAAGCCTACCTCCCTCTCTAGGCTGTTTCATGAATATGGCTGGTACTCTGGATACTCAGACTGTGCATACTGGTACATCTGCGATGTAACATGCTGTGTTGCAGCAATAGGCTGCGGTACTGTAACTGTCTGTTGTGCATTCTGTGACTGAGGAGTCTGTGAAACTTGCTCTTGTCTAGGCGGACGTGGTCTTTCTTTAGTCTTACCAGTAGCTATGTTATGTTTCAGAACCGTACACTCGTTTATGAAATGACCTGGTTGTTTACAATAATTGCAGTTCCCTTTAACGGGTGCTGCAGGATGACTGGCTTGATTCGGACCCCTCTTCTGACTGTCTTGAGGAACAGATTGTGCAACTAGCACTTTCATTTTCGTGTCTTTCATACGTTTTCTCTCGTGTTCTTGCTCTTCCCTGATTCTATTCTGGTGATACTGGAGCATCTGGAGCATCTGGGACGGAGTATTTGCTTGCCAGGTGCTTTCGACTTTCAAAACTCGGTTTTTAACTTGTGGGCTTGAATTCTCGACTAATTTAGTAACGAAAAGGTGAGGATATGACTCACTACTTGTCTTGAGGCCACTGTTGATACTGAAACATTTTTCAAATCTAGAATAAAAATCACTAATATCTTCATCTTGTTTCTGTTTACAGGCTGAGATTGCATCCCAGTCTTCTTTTCTAGTTGTCAATAATCTGGGTAAAACTTGAATCAATAATTCTGGTAATTCTTTACATTTATCTCCAAGACCGGTACCTGGTACACGTATCTTATCTTCTGCTTCTAGGACTGTCCAATCTATCTTTTTCTCTCCCACCTCCCATTCTTTTTCCTTTAGCTTTTCATACACCCCTGCGGGCAACAGGACCTTTAACATTTTAATGATATCTGGGTAAGTGTATTCTCCCATACGGAGCATGTCTTTTAATTCTCTATGGAACCCTGCTGGATCTTTGTCATGACAGGGAATTAATTTCTTCATCTCGAGAAGTTCCATCTTTGTGATCGGAGTGTATACAAACACTCGCTGCATTTCGCCACCCGCTCCTCTGACTGGGTGGACTTCTCGTAATGGATTCTGTCTGTCTATGTAAAAGGGTTTACTTTCTGGGGGTGGGACATGGACAAAATGCGGGTTCAAAAACGTTCTATATTTGTGGCGCTGTTCTAGAATGACACTAATTAAATCGGTACCTAGACCTCTCCATCTATACTGGAGTAACTCGTTCAGGATATCGTGTAACGGACCTGGATCAGAGTGCTGACCCTCATACAGAGTAATGAGGTGCTGGATCATATACATACCCACCAGTCGCTGCTCGGCTGGGGGCAATTTCAGAAACATTTGTGCCACTATTTCGTCTGGAAAAGTGGTAGAATCAGTAATCCATCGGACTGCTGATCGGGCTAGTTCCTGCTCATGCATGGTACTTAATTCACTGTAACCGATTCGTGATTTCAGAATGTGATCGGTAGCTTGGAACACTTGTTCTAGGGAACCTTGTTCTGGTGCTGAATGATGGAAAATTGACTTGTGTTCTAGGCGTAAATGGCGATCTGGAAATCTAGATTTTCCTACATACGCTATCCTGGCGGTATTCTCGTCGTCTTCCTCTTCAGGATCAGAGTTACTTTCTTTCTCGCTTACTTGTGCTGCTTTACGTTGTTCGTGTATCTTTATTATTTCTCTACGGATTTTCTTGTACATACTCTCCATGGCACTAATGGTATTGTGCTTTCCTTCGGCTATATTATCACTCCATTTTGTTAGAGTTTTCATTTCTTCCGGGTCTTTAGACGGGTAATCCTGTTCTCTTATTAGACAGTTAATTAAGAACTTTAATATCATACGCTGAATCTCGGCTTTCCTTTGAGACATGGCATCACTAATACTTTGTGGGTCATCCCCTGTACGGATGAAACGATATATCCGGTCTAGATCTTCTTTCATATTCGGCAGGGTGACTAGATACTCGGTCACTCTCCTTACGCGTACGGAATATAAAACCATATTAAACTCGCCTGGAACTGGGTCATAGACACATTCGCCAAGGGTTTGCCTGATCTCTGCAACAGACTTATTACTCTTGGGAGTACGCTGTGATGCTTGAGCATGTAATTCGAGTGCTGATAAACGCTTGTATGGCGGCGGGGTTTGAGGAAGACCTCCTCCTGCGGCCCCTAAACTAGAATCATCAACTGATGCTTTTCGTCCTGGCAGGGTGGGTAATTGTAACGTGGGCTGGACTTGTATGGCGGGCTGACCCGGGGGAGCTGTTAAGGGCACCCCGGTGTCTGGAGGAGCAGGAATTACCTGATTTACAGGGACGGGCGGAGCGCGAACAGGATTTGCATACTCGGGGACTGTGTCGTCCAGATAGGACGAAATAAAAATATCAGCTGCGGTCGGTTTGTGACGTAGCTTGGTCGGAACTAATGGTGGCGGGAAATTACTGGATGCCTCCGGGGTCGCTTTTGGCAAGCCCTCGGCAAAAAGAGGATACATACCCTTAATAAGGGCATGCCTCTGTCTGTCTCTCTGTTCGGCTTTGACTTGTTCACCTATCTCGATCAATTCTCTTTCTTGGGCTCGTTCTTGGGATTCTCTACTTAATTCTGACTTTCTGATTTCTTTTTCGGTTCTTTTATGAGCTTCTTTGCGCCATAGCTCGATGGCGTCTTTCTGTGATTGTCTGGCTTTCTTTTTCCATAATGCCTCTTCTACTCGCATGATGCATTCGGCATCCCATGTACCCGATACGGGCCATCTATACTTTTCTTCTAACTGTTTGGTATACTCTACCCATAAATCTAGATACAATATGGCGCTTATGCCATGCTTCTGATACATAAAGTGACCTGGACTGTCCCTGGGCGGGACGGGAACTGCTGCTTCCAGCAGACCCTTTCTAGTCTTTAACTGACGTAACTTGGAAAATATAGGCATGACTGAACTGTAATCTAGACACAATACAATACACAATAAACACGATACTTATTTCCCATTCATACCACGACATTAGAATACATGAAAAACATTTAAAATAACAGTTCGGACAGAATACTACCTGGAAATACTTGAAATTTCTCGAGAACAGAACTGACTAGAACAGAAACTAGATGCACTGCTGAAACAGCACGAAACTTACCGGTCTCTTTAAAGAGACACGTCAGGACCCGCATCCACCGAAGTGGACACTTCGTTTGTGGGACTGTGTACCACCAACCCACAGACCAGAGTCAATCAAATTGACCCTGTCTAGATACCACCCCAGTAACGGTACTCACCGGGCAGCAAGAACGGAAAGCCTCGGACTGGACTGGACTGCTACGACGATGACGACGAACTTCGGACTTCGGACTTCAGTTACGGGTGGACCTCCGGATACCTCGGACCTTGGACTCTTGGCTTGGGCTCTGGTCGGAACTCGCCGCGTTCCTCCACCGTCTCGTCTGGATGCTGGACCGCCTCCTCCGTCTCCTCCGTGGGCCTGAGGGATACTTGAGCAGAAATATCTGCCACTGCGCAGAAGAGTTCCGTCACGACTGCAGAGGGTCAGGGGGTCGGCGTGGCTTCACCGACGCGTGGGGAAAGGGCAAGTCCCTATTCGGGCGCCATTATGTGGTAAATAAATAAATAATACCCTATTTTTGACTAGACATATATCATAACAGATAGCTCAATAAATAAGAGTCAAGATTCGAGGTAGTAGGAGTTTTGCAGGTTTAATACAGCATAAGGACAGGAACAGGACAACCTGCATAGGAATAGGATGACAGGGCCCAGCAGCTGCTGGGGCTGGGTCTGGGATGAGCGCGCTAACTTTTAATAACAATACATGAGCATATATACATAGCGCGAACACATAGCATTACATTGCGGTAGGCGTAGCAGTGGGTGTGACGCGTAGCAGTCGCGAAAGATAAGAGTAAAAAGAGGTGTAACTGGGCGTATACATAGACATGTGGTGCAGACGTAACAGGATATGTCATGAATGGGGCGGAAACCATGGAGGGGGCTACCTAAGGAGCCGGGACCTCTAACCTGGTGGTGCGCGCAAACTGGCAATGACGTGTTACTAGGAGAAGCTGGGGGCTATGAACTCTGTGCTAGGAGCAGAGACTAAAGTCTGGAGGGTCGGAGCGACATGTACCTAAACCCTATCTAGTATCTGATGTTTAGGGAACATGTTGATATAAACTAGAAGTCATGAGGGGAAAAGCTAATTGACTCTAAGACTAGAGCATGCATTTATTCTACATGTAGTGCGTGATGAAGAATATTAAATGACCATTAAATACAGTATTTCTCTTAACATGGAGCCGCATAGGCTAGACAATGACGGAAACTATTGATGCAGTTCAGTAGCTTAGGAATGCAGGGAAGGAGGACTAAACTGATAGCTGGAATCACAACATAGTCTTGGCAGACTCAGAGGCAGAGCCAAGCTGCACCGGGCACTGCGAGGCAGGAAGTAAGTGAAAGGTCGAGGATACAGGTGGGGGCTGGATCGCTCCTCAGCGAGGCTCAGGAGACAGGAGCTGAATCTGATGTCCGGGCCCTGTTGAGGCCTGGAAACGGGGACTTTATAATGAAATAACGTGCACACTGAGAAACGTGGCAACGTAGCTTTACATAGGCCTGATATTCGTAGTATTCACGAGGACTGGAAACTGGCATACTAGAGGAGGACACAACTATAATTGCGTCTTGAATCGGACATGGGGAATAACATATGCATATTGGTCATGCACACATAACATATGATGGATGACACGTAGGGACACAGAACATGGCAAAATTTACTTTTCCACATTGAGCCCGATCTGCCAGTAGCCGGAGGTTAGGTCGAATGTGCTCAGGTAGCAGGCTGCCCCTAGGCGGTCGATCAGTTCATCAGCCCGGGGGATGGGGTGTGCGTCGGTTCGGGTGACTGCGTTTAACCCCCGGTAGTCGACACAGAACCGCAGTTTGGGAGTGGCACCCGGGGCGGCGGCTTTTGGGACCAGTACGACAGGGCTAGCCCACGGACTGACAGAGGGCTCGACTACCCCCATGGCCAGCATCTTGGATACCTCCGCCTAGATGCAGGTCCGAACTCCGTCGGGAACTCTGTAGGCCCGGTGTCGCACAGGCGCGCTGTCCCCGGTGTCGACGTCGTGGACGCACCACTGGGTGACTCCGGGGGTGAGGGAAAACAAGTCTGCAAATTGTCCCAACAAGGTGCGGCAGTCTTGGCGCTGTTCTGGGCTCAGGGTGGAGGAGAGGGTGACCCCCTCGGCGGAGCCGTCTTTCTCGGAAGTGCTCAGGAGGTCCGGTAGGGGCTCGGAGTCATCTTCGGCCCCGCTATTGGTAGCCATCAGCAGGCTAAGCTCTGTTCGGATAAAGTGGGGCTTGAGCCGGTTGGTGTGGAGGACCCGGAGGGGGTTCCTGGGGGACTCCATGTCCACCAGAAAGGTGACAGGGCTCTTGCGCTCCACCACCTTAAAGGGCCCCGTCCATTTGTCCTGGAGGGCACAGGGTTCAACCGGGGACATGACCCAGACCTGTTGGCCCAGCTCGAACTCGATGGACGAGGCGTTTTGATCATACCAGCGTTTCATCTCCTCCTGGCTGGCCTCGAGGTTGGCTTCTGCTAGTTCCCGGAACTTCCGAGTCTGATTTCGAAGGGTCAGGAGGTACCGGTAGACGTCGGGGGGAGCATCGCGGACGGCGACCTCCCAGTCCTCTTTGACCAGGCTGAGGGGACCCCGGACGGGGTGACCATATAATAATTCGAAAGGGCTAAACCCCAGGGACTTCTGGGGGACTTCTCGATAGGCGAAGAGGAGGCAGGGTAGCAGCACGTCCCATTGGCGTCGCAGGGGCTCCTCTAGGCCCATGATCATCCCCTTGAGGGTGCGGTTGAAGCGTTCCACCAAGCCATTCCCTTGGGGGTGGTAAGGGGTCGTAAATTTGTACGTGACCCCGCACTGTTGCCACAGGGACTTCATGTACCGGGAGATGAAGTTCGTACCCCGGTCACTAACGACTTCTCGAGGGAAGCCCACCCGGGAGAAGATCCCCATCAGTGCCCGGCCCACCACGGGGTCCGTCACGGTCCGGAGAGGGATGGCTTTGGGATAGCGGGTGGCATGGTCCACTAGGACGAGAATGAATCAGTGACCTTGAGAGGTTCGGGGCTCCAGAGGCCCCACAATATCGATTCCTACCTGCTGGAAGGGGGTGGTGATGACTGGGAAGGGCTGGAGGGGGTCCTTGTGCTTCCCTCCACTCTTCCCGCTGGCCTGGCAGGTGGGGCAAGTCCGGCAGTGATTGTTCACATCGCTCCTCATTTTTGACCAATAGAAATGGGTCACCAGGCGGCTGTATGTCTTGTCCTGCCCCAGGTGCCCAGCGAGAGGCACATCATGTGCCAAGTTCAGGAGGAAGTCTCTGAATCGGAGGGGGACCACCAGTACCCGGCTGGCAATCTTCTGTTCACTGCAGAGGGGATCGTGGTCCCAATAGACCCAATGGGACCCCGATGGGTCTCTGGCGGCTTGAGTGGCGGCTTGCTGTCGGATTCCCTCGAGGGAGGGACAGGTTTTCTGTTCTTGCCGGAACTGTTCTCGTGTGGGGCCACCTTCTTGGCGCCATTGTGCTAGTTCGGGGAGGTGGCCGAGCTCGGCGATGTCCTCATGGCTGGGCCCCCGAGGGCCGGGCTCCGGGTCGGCGTCTTCGGGGACGGCGGGCGGCGGAGGTGCGGGCCACTCTGGTTCTTCAGTCGGGGCGACTTCGGTCGGGGCGGTGGCCCGTGCGGCCATGGATCGGGTGGTCGCACAGACCAACTCGGGAAGGCCTAGCATCCCCAGATGCTCTCTCCGCTTGACGTGGGCCCAGGGGGAACTTTCCAGGTCGTTCCCGAGGAGGCAGTCCACGGGGGCATCGTCCCGGACAGTTACTTTCAGCATGCCCGACACCCCTCCCCACTCGAAGGGAATACGGGCCATCTGGCACAGGCTCTCGGAGTTGTCCGCCGACCGTACTGGGCACAGCACATTGGGCAAGATCTGGTCGGGGGCCACCAAATGGCAGGGGACAGCTGTCACGCTGGCTCCAGTGTCAGGGAGGGCTTCGGCCCGGTGTCCATTAATGGTGACCCATTGGCGGTACTTTTGCATGTTGCCCGGGATCGGGGCCCGGGGGATCATGTCTCTTTCACCTAGGCACACCAGAGACATAGCGGCGGGCTCCCACTCGGCCTGGTCGGGGTCGTCGTCTTCTTCTTCGCCTCTTTCTTTGCCCAGTGCGGCGGCCGCGATCTGGCGGTTGGGCGGACCGGTGGGGCCGAGCCGTGTGTTCATCGGGCAGAGGGGGTCATTAGCATAGTGACCGGGCCGTTGGCATCTGTGGCAGGTAACATTCAGGCAAGGCCCCGGTCGTTTTGGGGGGGCCCCCCTTCGGGCCAGGGATGGTGAAGTGGAGGTCGGGGGCGGCCCCATGGGGGAGTCTCGGCCCCTGTTCTGGCCTCCCCCGCACGGCCGGTGGCTCCCCGGGGATCCTCGGCCGTAGTCCCCCATCGGGCTCCGGGGGACCCGGGTGCTCACCCATCGATCGGCTTCGACGGCGAGTTTCCGTGGCTCGGTCAGTTTGCTGTCGAGGAGATGCTGCTGGAGTTCGATGAAACAGTTGTTGGAGAGGCTCCCATACAATGAGGTTGAACAGCTCCTCGTAGGTGGTGAGTCTGACCTGGCTGCCTTTGATCCATCCCTCCAGGGCTCTACTATAAAAGTTTACATACTCCACCCATGTTGTACCGGGGAGTTTTTTACAGTCTCGGAATCGCTGCCGGTACATTTCGGGGGTGAGTCCGTAGCGAGTGAGGAGGGCGGCTTTCATGTGTTCATAAGAGGTCATCTCGGCGTCTGGGAGCTCTAGCAGGGCGTCTCTCCCTTCATTGACGAACTTCCCCCACAAGCCAGCACCCCAGTCCTTGAGGGGTACTCGATGGGCGGTCATGGCTACTTCGTAAGCTTTGAACCACTGTTGGATGTCGTCGTTTTTATAGTACTCCTTGACGACATCCTTGGGGATGTGAACTTTTGTGTCCACAGGTGGAGGCGGGTTCCTGTTCCCGGAGGCGCTGGCCTCACTCGTTTTGGCCTTGATCTCCAGTTCTTTCAGGCCACGTTCGTGCTCGAACGTGAGCTTCTTCTCCTCTAAGTCTCTCTGCCTCCGTTTCTCCTCGAGGTCTCCCTCCAGCCGTAGTTTCTCAAGGGCTATCTTTCTTTCAGCTAGCTGCAGTTCTCCGTCCAGACGGAGTCGGGCGAGCTCCAATTCGTGGAGCCGGTTCCTTTCTCGCTCTCGGACGTCTTCGTGGGAGAGGCCTGTGTCTATGTTTGCAGGTCTTTCCCCCGCTGGGGTTGCGTCGGTCTCCGGGCGTACGTTTGGGACCGTGTTATCTTCGCTCTGGGGTGGCGTCGCTCCTGCCTCCACCCATGTTTGTAGGGCCGACTTGAAATCTTCTTTGGTGCTTAGACCAGTGATAGCGATGCCTAGGTCTTTGCAGAATTGTTTCAATTCTTTATGACTATAATCTTCCAACTGTTCTTTCTGGAACTCTGCGGTCGGTCTGGTTTCTTGGGTAGTCATGGTCGCGGTGTGTTTCTGTCAGTAGTGGGTGGGTTACTCTCTGTACAATTTGCGTTGGCTCGGATCGCACCGCCTGCCACCAATGTTAGAAAGGCTATCCCGGGGGAGACAGAAGATGTCTGACTTACCACCCCTAGGTCCACCCCTCCTTCTGGAAGTGGCCGAGCGCTGTCGAGAGGCCTCCTGGGTGAGGTTCCTCTCCTATAATCGTAACAGTCGAACAATCACACCACTACAAATGGACACCACACAAGAGGATAGTTTCTTAGGCTTTATCAGTAATAAAGGTTGGTGATCTCGGCAATATGTACAATCGGATCGAGGGATCCGTAAAGTCTCGGTAACAGGGAAACAGGGGGTAGTGGGACAGTCTCAGTACTGGTAGGAGATAGGGATACCCTGCGCACAGCTCTCAATCCTCAAGCTGGGTCGTTCCGAAAGGTCGAGCCGCGGCAGCGCCAGCAGGACTCCAAAGATGGTTTCAGCGAGGTTGGGCCGCGGCAGCGCCAGCAGGACTCCAAAGATGGTTTCAGCGAGATTGGGCCGCGGCAGCGCCAGCAGGGGTCCAAAGGTGGTTTCAGCAAGGTTGGGCCGCGGCAGCGCCAGCAGGCTCCAAAGATGGTTTCAGCGAGGTTGGGCCGCGGCAGCGCCAGCAGGGCTCCAAAGGTGGTTTCAGCGAAGATGGACCGCGTTGCGCCAGCAGGCTCCGAAGATGGTTTCAAGGTTCAAGGTAGTGAGTTCTTCTCGGGTCAGCCGCAACAGCGTCAACAGGGCTCTCGACTCCAGGATACAACTGTCGTTCCATTCCAGAGCTGCCCCAGATATAGGTCTGGAGTCCTTTGATGTCCGGACCCTCATGCCTGGGGATCAGAGGGGCCGGGATGAGAGCGACCAGACACCCAGCAGGGGGGTGGAGCCAGCACCCAGGGAGTCCGGAGGGCGATCGAAACCAGGCGTCTGGGAACGGCTGGAGGGCCATCGAAACTCCCCTCCTCCTTGATCCGTCAAGTGGCCGCTTTACCACCTGGTCGGATCTTGGTGCCTCGATGTCGGGGCTTCACTGGGGTTGTGGCCAGGGACGGGCCGAGGCCACGTGGTCAGGACGTGGAGGGTCCAAGATGGAGTCTGGCCCGGCGATGGCGGCCCGAGGTAGGTATTGGACCAGCCGTGTGGGGCGAGCAGGGGTCACCGTGTTCTTGAGGGGGAGAGCCGGGGGTCGCCAGGTGTGGTGGCTCTTGTTGAGGGTTGGCGAGGCAGTTTCGTCGCGGAGGTCAGGGGTCGCTGCTGTCCAGTGCCCACCATGTGGGCAGAGAGGGACCACGCCACGAGGCCGGGTCCAACACACTACTGCCCTGCACGACCCTCACCCTTCCCCCAGTTCACTCCCTACACTGCAACACTACCCTGCACGACACCCCAACACTACCCTGAACCCTAAAACACTACCCTACACTACACAAACACCACACCACTACCCTAATCCCTAATACACTACCCCCTTCACGACCTTCACCCTTCCTGGACCTTACACTCGAACACTACACTTCATGACACCCCACACCACTACCCTAAACCCTAAAACACTACTCCTTGCATGACCCTTACCTTTACCCCAGTCTGCTCCCTACACTACACTACCCGGCACGACACCCCAACACTACCCTAATCCCTAAAACACTACCCTACACAAACACCACATCACTATCCCCCGACACTACCCTAAACTCAAATACACTACTCTATACTATTCAAACACAACCCAATAACCTAAAAAACCACCCCTGCATGACCCAAAAAAACTACACTTATCTCTCTCTCTCCTCCATGGTTCCTCTCTTCTCCGGCTTCCAGTGACATCAGATCTGTACTTCGTTGTTTGCGAACAGAAGCGCCTTCCAAACAACGATGTGGATAGCACATACCATGACAACGCATGCATTGTAACAACGCTTGCAATGTAACAACTTGCGTACTTATGGTACGTGTTGTAACATCGCAAGTGAAGTAACGTTTGCGAAGTAATGATATGCGCACTAGGAGCTGCGTACAAAGGGCCAGATGTAGATAGGCAAATACCGGTCGGTAACGGTCGAAATTCGGTAATTTCGTCCGTTACCGACCGGTATTTGGAAAATGAGATGTAGGGCCACCTAAAATACAGATTCGGTAATTTTACAGATTCAGTAAAATTACCAATTCTGTAAAATTACCGAATCTGTATCATGAGATGTAGGTAGCACTGTAATTAGTGCTACAGAGCTTTAAGAATTCGTTATTTACCACCAACTGGAAGTTGGTGGTAATTAATGAAAAGCCTTGAAAAAGCATTTTTCTTGCTTTTCAAACGCTGCCATGTTGCAGACATACATTATTAGGTTTTTGTTATTATTAGGTTTTTGTAAAGCGCGTAGTCACCCATAAGTATCCCAGCGCTAAGATCCAAACAAGCCAAAGGATAGACCGGGGGAAGGAGGGGGAAGAAGGAGCTCAGGGGAACAGGTGAGTTTTCAGCCGCTTCCTAAATCGGAGATAGTCTGGTTCCGTTCTGAGTTCACGGGGGAGGGAGTTTCAAAGACGGGCTGTGTTAACAGAGAAACGCCGTCCACCCGTGCGCACCTTCTTCACTCTGGGGATAGTGATAAGGTATTCATGGTCGGATCGGAGGGATCTTGGGGCTTTGTAGGGCCTGATGAATTTTTTTAGGATAGGGGGTCCTTTGTCCTGTAAGAGTTTATGTGACAGACAGAGAGCCTTGAACTCCACTCGCTCTCTCACAGGGAGCCAATGGAGCTGTTTCAGGGCTGGTTTGGCCGAGGATCTGGCCGGGGTATTAGTGAGAATCCGGGCCGCGGCATTCTGGATTCTTTGCAGTTTATTAAGGGTTGCCTCGGGAGCGCCCAGATAGATGGTATTGCTATATTCTAGCCTTGATAGAATGAGGCCTTGGATTAGTAATTTCTGGGAGATAAGAGGAAGTAAAAGCAGAATCTTCCTAATAGCTTTGAGGAGCCCGAAGCAGGTCCCAGCGATTTTTTTGGCTTGAGTCTTAAAGGACAGGTCTTTTTCAAGCCAAATTCCCAAGATCTTAATCTCAGACTTGGGGGCTGGGGGTTCACCCAAGCAGGGGGGCCAGATGCTCTGCGAGAGGGAAAGCCCCTTCTGGCCGAGGAGGAGAATATCCGTCTTTGAACCGTTAAGTTTCAGAGACGATCCATTCATCCATCCTTGAATTTCTGCAAGACAGTTGTAGAGGTCCGATGGTTCTTGGTTTGGGTGAGATAAAGACACCACTAGTTGTGTATCATCAGCATAGCTGATGATTTTCACTCCGAACGGGGTGACAACCTCCTCCAATGGGGACATGTAGACATTGAATAATGTCAGGCTTAACGATGAGCCCTGGGGCACACCACATTGGAGGAGGGTTTCGGGGGAACGGGTGTCATTCTCCCAGACTTGAAAGGAGCGGTGGCCAAGGAATGATTTGAACCAGGTCAGAGCCGTGCCCTCAACACCAATGTTCTTGAGTCGCTGGATTAGGACCCGATGGTTAACGGTGTCAAAGGCCGCGCTGAGGTCCAGGAGGATCACTGCCACTGATCCTCCTGCATCTAACAGGGCTTTGGCCTCCTCCACTGCTGCGAGTAGAGCGATGTCAGTGCCCTGCCCTGGGCGGAATCCAGTTTGTGAACATCTGAGCTGGTTGTTGGTCTCCAGATATTGCGAAAGCTTTTTGTTAAATAGTTTTTCCGCGATTTTGCTGGTTCCGGGGAGGAGAGACATTGGCCTGTAATTGGCCAACTCCGAGGGGTCCAGAGAAGGTTTTTTCAGTAGCGCCTTGACAACCGCCGCCTTCCAGCCGGGAGGAACTTTACCCTGGAGCAGTGAGGCATTGATAAGGTGAGTGAGTGGAGGGGCGATGGTGGGGGCCACTTTCTTAAGTATGCGTAAAGGGACTGGGTCCCTGGGGGATCCGCTTTTAATAGAGTCTAGCGTGGCTAAGACCTCTTCGATGGTGACTGGACCGAGAGAGCTTAAGTGGGGAGCGGTATGGTTTGAGTTAGTGCCGTCTTCCTCAGTGATGCTGAAGTCGACGGGCGGAAGAGAAGCAAGGATTTTCTGAATCTTCTCCTCGAAGAATTTGGCCTGTTTGAGGCATTTCTCTTCATCTGCCTTGGGGTCAGACGGGTTTTTTGCTACCGAGTCTGGGACTTTAAGTAATTCTTTTAAAATGATGAAAGTTTCTTTAGCCGAACAGGAGGAATTTTCTATCCTTTCCTGAAAGAATGTACTTTTGGTATTGCGAAGAGCGATCTTATAGTTTTTTAAGCAGGTACGGAATGCGTCCTTGTTGGCTGTTGATTTATCTTTCCTCCAGGAGCGCTTCGTTCTTTTGCACTCCTTCCGAAGGAGGTTAAGCTCGGGAGTGTACCAGGGAGCAGGGCTCACTCTTTTAATTCGCCTAAGGGTGGTGGTTTTGGGGAGGAGTTTGTCCAGTGATGTGGTGAGCCAAGAATTGAACTGGTTGTCGGCGGTGGCTGGGTCAGAGATCGGGGAGGGGGAAGAGGCCCTGAGAATGGAGGCCGATTCATCTGGCGAAAGTTTGTGCCATCGTCTGTCCATGACTCGAGTTTTAGCCTGTTGGGTGGGTGGGATGGAAAGGTGCCAAAAGATAGATATTAAAAAGTGGTCTGTCCAAGGAAGGGGAAGAGGGGTGCAGGAGGTGAGGTTTGCTATGTTGGTGAATACGTTGTCCAGGAGGTGTCCTTTGTCATGGGTGGGTTCAGAGTTAACTAATCGGATGTCAAACGACGTGAGGTCAAGAAGAAGTTCGGACGTGATAGGGTCCCTGGAGTCTAAAAGATGGAGGTTGAGGTCTCCCACGATAAGAAAGTTGGGAGAAGTAGTCGCTATCTGGGTGACAGTATCGACAAGAGCACTTGGAAATTTTCCTGGGGTTCCCGGCGGGCGGTATATCAGCAGCCCCCATAAGGAGTGCACGGGGGATACTTGCAACGTAAAATGGCAGCTTTCGCAGTCGTCGATGTTGGCGTCGATAGACCTGCATGAGAAATGTTCTCTGTAGAGTATGGCAAGGCCACCTCCTCTGCCGAGGGGTCTGTTTTGGGATTGAATTTGGTAGCCCGGGGGTAAGGCGTCAATGATATCAGACTCCGACCAGGAAGTAAGCCAAGTTTCCGTGGGGAACAGGACGTCAAAGCCATGGTCCCGTATCAGAAGGTTGATTTCATGGGAGTGTTTAGGAAGGAACCGGCAGTTGAGAAGGCCAAGCTGTATGCCGTGATCTCCTAAGATGGTGGAGGCCGGATTACAAAGACCACAGTTGATGAAAGGTTTTCCTCCCGAATGGATGTAGTTGCACTCAGGATTTTTTGGCGGGTTGAGTGCTTGGAGCCTATCTCTAGTATAGATAAGTCGGCCATCGGGAGATTTGGGCAGAGTAACTGGGCCTGGGTCCGGCTAGGCCCGGATGGGCCCAGATGGGCTTGCCTTAGGCGCGCCTTCGGCGCGCAAACAGCGCGCCCGCTGCGCCCGTCCGCTGCACGTACGTGAGGTGCACATGTTTATATGGGGAATGTGGGGGGCGTGGCCTCGTGAAAAGTGGGCATGTCCTGAAGACAGGCTCGCTCGCTGATGGTGGCAATGGAAATTACAAGCCCGCAGCAGCGTTAATGTCGGCTGCGCGGGTGTCACAAGGTGAAGATAAGTGTCCCACCAGAGTATAAGCAAGGGGAGACTGGTAAGTTTTAAAAGCAGTTCACACAAATAACAGTTTTTAACAATGCAAAATTCACGAACAGAGCTCCCGGCTGTGCCTCAGGAGGGTGGGATCTATTTTGAGCTAGTGATCAGCTCGATTATGTAGGCGGGGGCGTGGCCTCGTGAAAAGTGGGCGTGTCCTGAAGACAGGCTCGCTCGCTGATGGCGGCAATGGAAATTACAAGCCCGCAGCAGCGTTAATGCCGGCTGCGCGGGTGTCACAAGGTGAAAATAAGTGTCCCACCAGAGTATAAGCAAGGGGAGACTGGTAAGTTTTAAAAGCAGTTCACACAAATAACAGTTTTTAAAAATGCAAAATTCACGAACAGAGCTCCCGGCTGTGCCTCAGGAGTGTAGGATCTACTTTGAGCTAGTGATCAGCTCGATTATGTAGGCGGGGGGCGTGGCCTCGTGAAAAGTGGGCGTGTCCTGAAGACAGGCTCGCTCGCTGATGGCGGCAATGGAAATTACAAGCCCGCAGCAGCGTTAATGTCGGCTGCGCGGGTGTCACAAGGTGAAGATAAGTGTCCCACCAGAGTATAACCAAGGGGAGACTGGAAAGTTTTAAAAGCAGTTCACACAAATAACAGTTTTTAAAAATGCAAAATTCACGAACATAGCACCCGGCTGTGCCTCAGAAGTGTCGGATCTACTTTGAGCTAGTGATCAGCTCGATTATGTAGGCCGGGGCGTGGCCTCGTGAAAAGTGGGCGTGTCCTGAAGACAGGCTCGCTCGCTGATGGCGGCAATGGAAATTACAAGCCCGCAGCAGCGTTAATGTCGGCTGCGCGGGTGTCACAAGGTGAAGATAAGTGTCCCACCAGAGTATAAGCAAGGGGAGACTGGTAAGTTTTAAAAGCAGTTCACACAAATAACAGTTTTTAAAAATGCAAAATTCACGAACAGAGCTCCCGGCTGTGCCTCAGGAGTGTGGGATCTACCTTAGGCATGAATGTCTGCAACATGTGCACCCATAAACGATTGAGGGGTGCAACAGGGTGTCAAAGTGACACACTGCCACTCTTCAATGTTTCCCCCAATTACTGAATCGGTATTTACCGATTCGGTAATTGACATTCATTCCTATGGGCCTCCGAATGGTAATTACCGAATCTTACCAATTTGGTAATTTAAAAAGAGAAATTACCTACATCCCATTTACCTACTCCTAAATACCGAATCGGTATGATTCGGTATTTAAGAGTAGGTAAATCGAGATTACCTACATCTGGCCCTAAATGTTGTTTACCAGACAGAGTACTCCATTTTATTTAATGGAGCGCTGAACATTCCAATGTTTAATCATAGCCTTATTGCTTTACTCCGCCCTTTTAAAGGCCCACTCCAGTGTTAAAGGCCCAAGCCGAAGGTAAGGGCCTTTAAAAAGGGAGCAGGTCTTTAATGGCTGGTATAGCCCTGCTACAGCAGGTTGTAAGGCTATGTTGGACTTGGCCCTCTTGGCAGGGTCATCCCTGAACTTTTTGCCTTCTCCAATATTCTCTCTGACCTGTTTTTGTTGGTTTAATGACTCTGGGCACTTTACTACTGCTTACCAGTGCTAAAGTGCATATGCTCTCCCTACTGTAAATTGCTACATGTGATTGGTTTCCATGATTGACTTATTCGGTTAACTGTCAGTCCCCAGTAAAGTGCACCAGGAGTGCCAGGGCTTGTAAATACAAATGCTGCTGGTGGGCTTGCAGCACTGGTTGTGCCACCCACAGAAGCGACCTGGTAAAATGTGCCTAAGGTCTGCCATTGCAACACCTGCGTGCAGTCTGGTACTGTCATGCTAACTGCGCAAGTACACCTACTTGCCAGTCCCTAAACCTTCCCTTAACTTCATATTAGTCACCCCTATAGTAGGCCATAGGGCAGGGTGCATTGTAAGCATAAGGTAGGAAATGCCCTGATGTGTGTGGCATGTCCTAATAGTGAATTACAGCCAATTTCGTTTTTCACTATTGTAAGGCTACCTGTTCTCATAGGCCAGAATGGGCTGCTGGAATTATTACACTCTATAATCCCAGCAGGCTCAGGAAACATGGTAGAAGGTCAAGTTTAGTATGCCTGAACTCAGGATAATAAAATACTTCTTTTAGTAAGGTTTATTTTAATATTCTGTGTTTGCAAATTCTACTTTTAGAAAGTTAGCATTTTCTTGCCTAACCATTTCAGCCCGCCTCTGCTCTTATGTGTATCTGCTGTCTGGGTTCTGTGAGTGACCGGGCTAGGGATGACAGGTGGTGAATGGAGGGATTACACCAGAATGGGTGGGGGGAGTGCCCCTTGACTCTGAATAGGGCTGTGCTCTGCCACCACAATGCTGGCTCCGCCCCCTGGGGAGCGACTGATGACTCTGCCCTGCACCTGGCCCAGGAAGAGGGAAGACTGTCAACAGAGTGCTCCTGGCTGTACTTGTCATCACAATGCTGGCTCCACCTCCTGCGGAGCGTCTGTTGTCCCTACTCCTCACACTGAAAGGAGAAACCAGAGCCTGCAAAACCAAGTGCTCAGAGACTGACTGGATTAGGCAAAGGCCCCCCTGGCCTGCTAGAACAAATTAAATGTCATATAAAAGTAGGAGCCCTGCTCCTAAGAAATCAGATCCTGTTTGCGCTAAGAAGAAACTCTGCCTGAAGAGAAGGACCTGGGAAAGCTGCATGGAGGACTACTGTCTCTAATCCTGAGAGACTGGCCTGTAGTCTCCCAAAGAAAAAAACGTGAGGTCTTTTGGATTTTCTACCTCAACAGTGTGGAGAAGGGCCTAAATGAGGACTGCCCATGGGCCAACGCCCTACTGTAACTCCGTGCCTCTGCTTTCCTCTTGACCCTATTCCCCCTTACTGATTGACACGTCTGATACCATTGGACAATCTTGCTTTCATATTCTAATTGAAAGCCCTCTCTAACTTGATCGTGGGATGCCTTCCCACAACAAGGGTCCTCTGTATCTATTCT
Organism: Lissotriton helveticus; assembly: GCF_964261635.1. Taxonomy (NCBI): domain Eukaryota; kingdom Metazoa; phylum Chordata; class Amphibia; order Caudata; family Salamandridae; genus Lissotriton; species Lissotriton helveticus. The sequence continues at coordinate 2,051,173 of NW_027611692.1, read as the reverse complement.
GTCTGCTCTTCTGTGTGCCTGGAGGATAAAACCCGACTTTTTTCTTACTTTTTATTTACTATCTTTATTTTTTATTCTTTATTTTTTATTTATTATTATTTTTTCCATCCGTCGCCTTAGTGTGTAACTATTATCTATATGTGTTGGCACGTCGTTGCCATATACACATTTTCTCTCAAGTAATAATCTTTTCGTGCAACATAGGTCACTGCCCTGAGAAGCTTCTTCTGTGAATTAAGGGTTATAAACTCCTTTACCAATATGGCCGCTTCATTACCTACGGGGAGACGCGGCCACTTGGGTCCGTTATCTATGTTTTTTATGCATTAGCCATCTCGCATTCTCCCAGCTGATTCGAATTAAGACTACGTTTCCTTATAAAAAGTCGCTATTCCTCCGAGTCGTCTGCTGATTCTATGCCTTTGACAGTGCGATCGCCGCCGCCGACCGGATGAATTACAGATGCCTTCTCCCCAGGTATGACGATCTCTTTCGTACCCCTCTCTCCCGTAGCCCCTTTTTTTTCCTTTCGAGCGTAGTTGAACTGAGCGTACACTATTTCTCTGCCTTCTTATCCTTGCCCATAGATCTCGTTCCCCTAGCCTCCTTTCAATCCTGAAAAGAGTCCTGGCGTTTCTAAACAGCAATTTGTCCTTCTATTTTGTTTAAAGGGAACCAACATCGTCCAGGTAAGGATTCCGGTGTTTATTATTTTTTTACGCTCCCCTGTAATCCCTGCAGGACGTAGATGAATCTATTTGTATCCATCTAACTTCCGCTAATTTGTAATTATTCACAGACCACGAGCAATGTGTTCCCATCCATCATCAAAAGAATTCTCCCATCACTAGATAGCCATACGTCCGTTTCCCTTAAAAGAGGAAAAAGGTCCCCCTATTGGTAAGGATACATGCTTGCACCCAGAACCCGACTCTCTTATACCAGGGATTCTCTTACCTGTGGATATGTTTAGCAATTATTTTTCCCACAGGTAACTAATATAATTCGAACTCTTTCCTTCAGGACCTTTGCCAGAAGACCACCGGTCGGCGTCGTGCGTTCACACTAGCACGCTTAATCTCCTACGAAAAATGGAATCCAATCCACGGAGCCTTTTCTGGTTCGTTCAGGTGCATATTACCCTCTTTTTACGATGGGACCGTCCACCTATGTTTTTGAATCTCACATTTTGTTAGCCTAAGACCGTTTATTTCCATCTCCTTCCTCTTTAGGGAACCATTTTATTCGGCGTATTGGAGACCACTATTGATCCAGTCCCTTCACCTATTCGAGGCAATATATATGAATTTTACCTCAGGTATGTTGTGATCGGTAATAACAAAGATCTTCCCTCTTCCCTTATGCTCCATATATAAAAGGATCCGTAGAAAGCAGTACTTATCATGTTTTAATATTTCCATCATCCTATCCTTTTAGATGTCTCTAGACCTTGACGCCCCTACAGACTTGGATCTTACAGAAACTAATTACCCGGAATGAGAAGACCCCATCACTTTACGCTAGTTTAGTTTTATAGTCTCAGGTATGTTTAAATATTTCCATCATCCTATCCTTTTAAATATCTCTAGACCTTGACGCCCCTATAGACGTGGATCCTACAGAAACTAATTACCCGGAATGAGAAGACTCCATCACTTTACGCTAGTTTAGGTCTATACTCTCAGGTAACTTACAGGACTTTGAAGTTGCATTTACCTTTCTATTGTAGGATGTGCTCTCATGTCTTGCACCCCTCTGATTGTTTGTTTTTCATTTGTGTGCTCCTGAAAAGTATAGATTTTTGTATGTGGTCTCTTTAGTGTAATGTTTGTAGGTTGGCCTAGTCATCACTGTTGGGTAATCAGGATGTCATTATCTCTTGTTATTGTTAATTATTTCATGTTTTTGTGCCCCGAACCCTGGTAAGGATGTTTCTGAAAAATGTTTTGTCTATATATTGTTCTACATAGATCATTCTTCTGCTCTGTGGTTCTACTTGCTCCAACTCACTCTGCCCTGATGAAGGTGTAGTCCTGTGACGGAACCATACACTGAAACGCGCGTTGGCGTCTGTTCCTTCGCTGGAACTTTCAGAACCAACCAGGATACCCAACCACCGGTCTCCACTGCATCAAAGACCATCCCTGCATTGTGTTGTGTGATGTATGAATGTCTAAGTATGTGTGTAGTTGGTATGTTTGTGTGGAGTAAGAACCATTGATTATTTCGTGTTGCTGCTCTTTTGTACATGTGTGTAGATATTTATTCACTTGATTGTTTCCATTTATTTATAAGAAAAATGAACTTGAAAATAAAAAATAATTTTGATAAATCAGAGCTAATGTACTTCTGAAGTGTCCTTCGTGGGTTCTGGGTACGTCATCCAATACTTTGGACCTCTTTTGAGGCCATTTGTTAGATCCTATAGGGCAGGTTCTCCTTCCTTGTTTGGCCTGTGGTGGGTGCCTTGCTGCAAGAAGGAGAGGCGACAAAGACTGAGAAAGACTTTATTTTATTCAACTGGTGCATTCTTCTACAAAGATCTCCAAGGGCTTGCTTGTGAACTTGCCCCCTGAACTGCGCTCCAGGAACATTGGGCGCTACCCCCCTGAAGAAGGTACTGCTGTGTGTGCTGCTTGTCCCTGCAGCGCTGATCGAGGAGACTGAGAGCGTTGTGCACCCTCGCCGCGCTCTCCGTGATTCAGTGTACCCGTGTCCCCCGAGCACCGTGACTTTGGCCTGAGCGTGCTGCAAAAACAAAGTACAGACCAGCCCTCCGCTGGCCCGAGCACCGTGACTGCAACCGCACCGAGCCCTAGCTCGCAAAGTGAAGGAGGACCCGTCCGGTCCAAGCATCGAGATCTACTGAGCCCCGCGCCGTAGATCACAAAGCAAAGACGGACCTCCGCCCTGCATCACCTCCCGATGATCAACGTCCTGCCTGAAGTGTCCGCCGCTGTGAAGTGCACAGTTCCGACCCGCACTGCGGCTGGGTACGTCCCGCACTTGGGGACCGTACTGACGCTTGTCCCGCACTCTGAGAGCCTGTGGCCCCACCTGGTCCAAGCAACTTGAACCCGTGGCCCCCGAGCTGCAGAAACGCACAGTAAAGACTGATGGCCTCCGGACTCGTCCCTCCGAGGAAGAGGCCCTGTTCACAGCGTATCGCCGCTCGGAGTATCTCCAGCCACTGCCCCCTCTTCAGGTCGCGGACTCTGCTTATGAGCCTGTGTCCCCCCGAGCACCGCCAACCAAAGGAAAAGTGATTCCGTGGTCCCCGCGCCGCAACACTCTTCTGACGGCACCGCAATGTGGGACGTCAGCCTAGCATCGTCCGCATCGCACCCGCACATCAAGGAAAATGTATTGTGCGCTTCGTGTCCAAGATAGACTGTGCGCGGCGTATGGCTGCATTGCTAAGGCCTGTACGCCTCGCCTTTGGCATTGAGACTGTGCACCTCGCATTTGACCCCAGCCCGATACGCAGCTCACCCTTGCTTTGAAGAGGGCCGTACCCGGAGTACAGTAGGCTCGGTACCGCGAGATGCGTGAGCATCGGTAGGGCCTTTCAACTCACATAGAACGAAGCGCACAGAAGCGCTAGTAAGCACCGTACCTTACAGGAACTTGCCTAAAAGAACTGAATGTTGCCTATAAAGAACTGTGGCCTATTTTAAACATTACTGAGACACATCCTAAAGCCTAATGACTGTATTTTTGAAGCCTGCTTGAAAGTTATATATAAAGGATATATATATTTTTACAAACCTACAGTCTTGTGTCCCTGTGTGATGGGTTGATGGTCATTGTGGGGGATGCCTCAAATGCTTAACCGTATGTACTCCAGAGATCAGCCTTAACTGCTTGCGCCACACTCCCTAGAGGGTGAGCAGGGGTTATTTCTGGGAGTAATCCTTCGCCCTGAGTTAGAGGAGATGGTCCTTGCTTGTCGCAAGTGCATACCTGCGCCAACCAGAGACCCCCAATACTAACAGCTATTAGGAATCTCCTCGGGCTCCGTGAGGCCTTGGTTCAGAGCTGTTGCTGTGAAAGACAAACCCTGTCATGTGTGAGCTCCGGGCTTCTAACAGCCATTAGAAGCCCAGGGCCTCTCATGGCCTTCAGTGGAGCGCTGAACATTCCAATGTTTTATGATAGCCTTATTGCTCTACTCCGCCCATTTAAGGCCCACTCCAGTGTTAAAGGCCCAAGCCGAAGGTAAGGGCCTTTAAAAAGGGAGCAGGTCTTTAATGGCTGGTATAGCCCTGCTACAACAGGTTGTAAGGCTATTAGGAATCCCCTCGGGCTCCGTGAGGCCTTGGTTCAGAGCTGTTGCGGTGAAAGACAAACCCTGTCATGTGTGAGCTCCGGGCTTCTAACAGCCATTAGAAGCCCAGCGCCTCTCATGGCCTTCAATGGAGGGCTCAACATTCCAATGTCTAATTAGCAATAAACACCCCCCCCTTCCAGAGTTTGTTCTTGATTTCAGACTGGCGTGACCTATCACTGATCTTTCTTCAGGGTTCGTAGAAACATTTCAAACAGAAAAGCAGACAGTGAAATCTTAGGGCAGCAAACATGTACACAGTATGTGTGCAGGCGCGGTGCGTCCATAGGGGCGTGGGGCCGTGGGGGCGTAGCCCCCCCCGCCTTCAGCCGCCCGCAGGAGACGCCGAGGGAGAACTGACAATGCATGCCAGTCAGCATGACGTCGGACCGCCCACCCCCTTCAGAGACTGAAGGGGGTGGGCGGTCTGGCGTCATGTTGATTGACATGATTGTCACCAGACACCAGGGCAAAAGGGAGGCAGCAACACAAGTGCGCATGAGTGGGGACGGAGGGTGAATTTTTTACCCGTGCCCACGCATGCGCACTTGTGTTTCCGCTTTTTTGCGCAAGGGCGTGCTGCGGGCGCAGAGTAACCTGTGCCCCTGCAGTGCCAGGATTGGCTGCAAGGGGCTGCCAGTGGCATTCGAGGACGTGAAGGCGCCAAGGGGTTGAGGAGCAGAGGAGGTGCGGACCCGGACCAGCGGTGATGTAAGTTTTATTATATATTTAACCCCCCCCGCGCGACATCAAATCCGCCCCCGTTCCCCCCCCCCCCCCGCGCGACTGATGTACCGGGCTTTTATACATCATGGGTGTTCAACTCCAAATGACTACCGCAAGCATGTTTGTTCACAGAGCGCTACATGCTGCTATGTGTTGTTATGTGACCTTCAGCTAGGTATTTTTACATAATGCCAGGTAACTGGTGATCATGTAAAGCGCTTCAATGCTTTCTTCCGGGCCGAATTAGCGCTATATAAAACTGTAAAAAAAAAATAGCATGATTTCATTTAGTGTTACGAAATGTTTTTGATTTACTTCCACATTATTTTAATAAGCACCTATATGTCAATGCAGTGACTTCGAGTCTCCGAACAGTGTAATGGGAAAAACCTTTCCACGTGCTCGCCATAGGAACTCAAACCTATACGCCCACCACTTTCAAATGTCACCAGCCGCCCCTGCATGTGTGCATGTGTCAGTCTGATTCCAGGTGCCACAATTGAACTCCGTCTACTAACACTAAGTGAACACAAAGCCCTCAAAGCGCTGTAACCCTCCAGTCTCTGCACGGACCGGCATGCACTGCTCGACTTCCAATCCCGGCTCCCCCTCTAGCACCGTGTGATCCTCCGCACATCGGAGGCCTTCAGGCATCTTGTTCCTTAAACAAGCAGTTTGAGAGCGCCTGGAAGTCCTTGGGAACAACATGCTGATGTATAAATAACATGGTTTCACATTCCATCCTAATCTCGGCTCTTTAAAGGAGGAACATGAGGCTTCAGGTGCCTCGAGGCAGCGCCGCCAGGGATTGGTGGACGTTTCACGGTTTAACCTCTGACCTTCGAGAAATGTCGCTCCATTCGGAGGTAGAATCGATCACTTCATTCAGACACTAACACGTGAAGGTGTTTATTTTTAAAGTCTTTGTTTTCCTGGCAGTTGTTGCCCGAGTTACATCTTCTGATGTTTATGACGTATGACGTGCACTGACCCGCGCAGGATCACACGCCGCGTCGGTGGCACCGGGCACAGCGCCCAGAGAGCCTGAGAGGAGCCCAGGGCGCCGCCGTGGACACGGAGGGCAGAAAGAACAGGCAGCGCCGGGGCGGGGACGGGATGTGCCCTCTGTTCCTGGAAACAGCTCTCGGAGAAAGCAGAGAACCAGCTGTGCCACAGGGTACATGGGGAATGGGGACTTCCATCTCATGGCACAGCGCCCAGAGGCGAGGCCTGGCACAGGGGAGGAGGGTACATCACACAGCGCCCAGAGGCGAGGCCTGGCACAGGGGAGGAGGGGTACATCACACAGCGCCCAGAGGCGTGGCCTGGCACAGGGGAGGGAGGTACATCACACAGCGCCCAGAGGCGAGGCTTGGCATAGGGGAGGAGGGTACATCACACAGCGCCCAGAGGCGAGGCCTGGCACATGGGAGGAGGAGGGTACATCACACAGCGCCCAGAGGCGAGGCCTGGCACAGAGGAGGGGATACATCACACAACACCCAGAGGCGAGGCCTGGAACAGGAGAGGAGGAGGGTACATCACACAGCGCCCAGAGGCGAGGCATGGCACAGAGGAGGGGTACATCACACAGTGCCCAGAGGCGAGGCCTGGCACAGGGGAGGAGGGTACATCACACAGCGCCCAGAGGCGAGGCCTGACACAGGGGAGGAGGGTACATCACACAGCGCCCGGAGGCGAGGCCTGGCACAGGGGAGGAGGGTACATCACACAGCGCCCGGAGGCGAGGCCTGGCACAGGGGAGGAGGGTACATCACACAGCGCCCAGAGGCGAGGCCAGGAACAGGGGAGGAGGGTACATCACACAGCGCCCAGAGGCGAGGCCAGGAACAGGGGAGGAGGGGGGTACATCACACAGCGCCCAGAGGCGAGGCCAGGCACAGCGCCCAGAGGCCAGGCCAAGAACAGGGGAGGAGGGGGGTACATCACACAGCGCACAGAGGCGAGGCCTGGCACAGGGGAGGAGGGTACATCGCACAGCGCCCAGAGGCGAGGCCTGGCAGAGGGGGGGTACATCACACAGCGCGCAGAGGCGAGGCCTGGCACAGGGGAGGAGGGTACATCACACAGCGCCCAGAGGCGAGGCCTGACACAGGGGAGGGGGGTACATCACACAGCGCCCGGAGGCGAGGCCTGGCACAGGGGAGGAGGGTACATCACACAGCGCCCAGAGGCGAGGCCAGGAACAGGGGAGGAGGGTACATCGCACAGCGCCCAGAGGCGAGGCCTGGCAGAGGGGGGGTACATCACACAGCGCGCAGAGGCGAGGCCTGGCACAGGGGAGGAGGGTACATCACACAGCGCCCGGAGGCGAGGCCTGGCACAGGGGAGGAGGGTACATCACACAGCGCCCAGAGGCGAGGCCTGACACAGGGGAGGGGGGTACATCACACAGCGCCCAGAGGCGATGCCAGGAACAGGGGAGGAGGGTACATCACACAGCGCCCAGAGGCGAGGCCAGGAACAGGGGAGGAGGGGGGTACATCACACAGCGCCCAGAGGCGAGGCCTGGCACAGGGGAGGAGGGTACATCACACAGCGCCCGGAGGCGAGGCCTGGCACAGGGGAGGAGGGTACATCACACAGCGCCCAGAGACGAGGCCTGACACAGGGGAGGGGGGTACATCACACAGCGCCCGGAGGCTAGGGCCTGGCACAGGGGAGGAGGGTACATCACACAGCGCCCAGAGGCGAGGCCAGGAACAGGGGAGGAGGGTACATCACACAGCGCCCAGAGGCGAGGCCAGGAACAGGGGAGGAGGGGGGTACATCACACAGCGCCCAGAGGCGAGGCCTGGCACATGGGAGGAGGGTACATCACACAGCGCCCGGAGGCGAGGCCTGGCACAGGGGAGGAGGGTACATCACACAGCGCCCAGAGGCAAGGCCTGACACAGGGGAGGGGGGTACATCACACAGCGCCCGGAGGCGAGGCCTGGCACAGGGGAGGAGGGTACATCACACAGCGCCCAAAGGCGAGGCCAGGAACAGGGGAGGAGGGGGGTACATCACACAGCGCCCTGAGGCGAGGCCTGGCACAGGGGAGGAGGGTACATCACACAGCGCCCAGAGGCGAGGCCTGGCACAGGGGAGGGGGTACATCACACAGCGCCCAGAGGCGAGGCCTGGCACAGGGGAGGAGGGTACATCACACAGCACCCAGAAGCAAGGCCTGGCACAGGGGAGGGGATACATCATACAGCGCCCAGAGGCAAGGCCTGGCACAGGGGAGGGGGTACATCACACAGCGCCCAGAGGCGAGGCCTGGCTCAGGGGAGGAGGGTACATCACACAGCGCCCAGAGGCGAAGCCTGGCACAGGTGAGGGGGGTACATCACACAGCGCCCAGAGGCGAGGCCTGGCACAGGGGAGGAGGAGGGTACATCACACAGCGCCCAGAGGCGAGGCCTGGCACAGGGGAGGAGGGTACATCACACAGCGCCCAGAGGCAAGGCCTGGCACAGGGGAGGAGGGTACATCACACAACGCTCAGAGGCGAGGACTGGCACAGGGGAGGGGGGTACATCACACAGCGCCAAGAGGCGAGGCCTGGCACAGGGGAGGAGGGTACATCACACAGCGCCCAGAGGCGAGGCCTGACACAGGGGAGGGGGTACGTCACACAGCGCCCGGAGGCGAGGCCTGGCACAGGGGAGGAGGGTACATCACACAGCGCCCAGAGGCGAGGCCAGGAACAGGGGAGGAGTGGGGTACATCACACAGCGCCCAGAGGCGAGGCTGGCACAGGGGAGGATGGTACATCACACAGCACCCAGAGGCAAGGCCTGGCACAGGGGAGGAGGGTACATCACACAGCGCCCAGAGGCAAGGCCTGACACAGGGGAGGGGGGTACATCACACAGCGCCCAGAGGTGAGGCCTGGCACAGGGGAGGAGGGTACATCACACAGCGCCCAGAGGCGAGGCCAGGAACAGGGGAGGAGGGGGTACATCATACAGCGCCCAGAGGCGAGGCCAGGAACAGGGGAGTGGGGTACATCACAAAGCGCCCAGAGGCGAGCCCTGGCACAGGGGAGGAGGGTACATCACACAGCGCCCCGAGGCGAGGCCTGGCACAGGGGAGGAGGGTACATCACACAGCGCCCAGAGGTGAGGCCAGGAACAGGGGAGGGGGGTACATCACAAAGCGCCCAGAGGCGATCCCTGGCACAGGGGAGGAGGGTACATCACACAGCGCCCCGAGGCGAGGCCTGGCACAGGGGAAGGGGGTACATCACACAATGCCCAGAGGCGAGGCCAGGAACAGGGGAGGGGGTACATCACACAACGCCCAGAGGTGAGGTCTGGCACAGGGGAGGGGGTACATCACACAGCGCCCAGAGCCGAGGCCTGGCACAGGTGGGTTACATCACACAGCACCCAGAGGTGAGGCCTGGCACAGGGGAGGAGGAGGGTACATCACACATCGCCCAGAGGTGAGGCCTGGCACAGGGAAGGAGGGTACATCACAAAGCGCCCAGAGGCGAGGCCTGGCACAGGGGAAGAGGGTACATCACACAGCGCCCAGAGGCAAGGCCTGGCACAGGGGAGGAGGGTACATCACACAGCGCCCAGAGGTGAGGCCTGGCACATGGGAGGAGGAGGGTACATCACACAGCGCCCAGAGGCGAGGCCTGGCACAGGGGAGGGGGGGTACATCACACAGCGCCCAGAGCCGAGGCCTGGCTCAGGGGAGGGGGGTACATCACACAGCACCCAGAGGCGAGGCCAGGAAACAGGGGGGGTACATCACACAGCGCCCAGAGGCGAGGCCTGGCACTGGGGAGGAGGGTACACCACACAGCGCCCAGAGGCGAGGCCTGGCACAGGGGAGGAGGGGGGGTACATCACACAGCTCCCAGAGGCGAGGTCTGACACAGGAGAGGAGGGTACATCACACAGCGCCCAGAGGCGAGGCCTGGCACAGCGCCCAGAGGTGAGGCCTGGCACAGGGGAGGAGGGTACATCATACAACGCCCAGAGGCGAGGCCTGGCACAGCGCCCAGAGGTGAGGTCTGGCACAGCGCCCAGACGTGAGACCTGGCACAGGGGAGGGGGTACATCACACAGCGCCCAGAGGCGAGGCCTGGCACATGGGAGGAGGGTACATCACACAGCACCCAGAGGCAAGGCCTGGCACAGGGGAGGGGGTACATCACACAGCGCCCAGAGGCGAAGCCTGGCACAGGGGAGAGGGGTACATCACACAGCGCCCAGAGGCGAGGCCTGGCACAGGGGAGGGGGTACATCACACAGCGCCCAGAGGTGAGGCCTGGCACAGGGGAGGGGGTACATCACACAGCGCCCAGAGGCGAGGCCTGGCACAGGGGAGGAGGGTACACCACACAGCTCCCAGAGGCGACGCCTGGCACAGGGGAGGAGGAGGGTACATCACACAGCGCCCAGAGGTGAGGCCTGGCACAGGGGAGGAGGGTACATCACACAGTGCCCAGAGGCAAGGCCTGGCACAGGGGAGGAGGGTACATCACACAGCGCCCAGAAGCGAGGACTGGCACAGGGGAGGAGGGTACATCACACAGCGCCCAGAGGCAAGGCCTGGCACAGGGGAGGAGGGTACGTCACACAGCGCCCAGAGGCGAGGACTGGCACAGGGAAAAGGGGTACATCACAGAGCGCCCAGAGGCGAGGCCTGGCACAGGGGAGGAGGGTACATCACACAGCACCCAGAGGCGAGGCCTGGCACAGGGGAGGGGGGTACATCACACAGCCCCCACAGGTGAGGCCTGGCACAGGGGAGGAGGCGGGTACATCACACAGCGCCCAGAGGCGAGGCCTGGCTCAGGGGAGGAGGAGGGTACATCACACAGCGCCCAGAGGCGAGGCCTGGCACAGGGGGGTACATCACACAGCGCCCTGAGGCGAGGCCTGGCACAGGAGAGGTGGGGGGGCGGTATATCACATAGCGCCCAGAGGCGAGGCATGGCACAGTGAAGGGGGGTACATCACACAGCGCCCAGAGGTGAGGCCTGGCACAGGGGAGGGGGTACATCACACAGCGCCCAAAGACGAGGCCTGGCACAGGGGAGGAGGGTACACCACACAGCGCCCAGAGGCGAGGCCTGGCACAGGGGAGGAGGAGGGTACATCACACAGCACCCAGAGGCGAGGCCTGGCACAGGGGAGGAGGAGGGTACATCACACAGCGCCCAGAGGTGAGGCCCTGCTCAGGGGAGGAGGGTACATCACACAGCGCCAGAGGCGAGGCCGGGCACAGAGGAGGGGGTACATCACACAGCGCCCAGAGGCAAGGCCTGGCACAGGGGACAGCCCACAGACTGTAGAGTGGGGGACTCAAGACACAGCGCCTAGAGGCAAAGCCTGGCACGGGACACTGTCCGGGATTGTCAGGTGGGGGCATACATGACCGAGCCCTCAGACTTGCGTGTGTGGCAAGGGTCACAGACAGTGCTCATACTGGAAACATGCCAGAGCCCTCAGACTTGCGTGTGCGGCACGGGTCACAGACAGCCCTCAGACTCTTTACATGAATGACCGAACCCTCAGACTTGCGTGTGCGGCAAGGGTCACAGACAGCGTTCAGACTGGTTACATGAATGACCGAGCCCTCAGACTTGCGTGTGTGGCAAGGGTCACAGCGCTCAGACTGGAAACATGACCGATCCCTCAGACTTGCGCCAGCCCCAGAGACAGTGCAGCCAGTGTGGGCACATGACTTGACTGAATCGTCACTTCAGTGTTGGGTTTGAACTGCAGACATACAGAAACCAGCGCAGGTAGGGTCTTTTATTTCCCAAACAATACATTGATTTTACTTTTGAATCGTGTGTGACACGTTTATTCTCCTTTTTTTTCCATTCCTCTCCTTTGCCCCATCCTCCAAATACTCCCACCTTTATTTCCATTTCCGTTACTATTATGGGTCAGTCCGCTGCTCCATGTGTGCTGCAGCTGCCTGTTTCCCAATTGTTTCCGCCTTCCAGCTACGTAAATAAAATGAAAACCATAGAGCCTTTTTCTGTGAATGGGCTGTTACAATCAACTTTGCAAAGTTTTTCTGACTGACCTGCTGACTTCATATGCCAGTATTGTGTACCACGGTTCTTTCAGAAGCAAAAACAACAGTTGATGGACAGAATGCAGAACAATGTCATACATTCACCCCAGTACAGAGATCTGGGCCTAAATCCATCCTTTTTTTGCACTCCACACCACCCCAGTTCAGACATGGCCATATGCAAATCAGCCTTGAGCCTGAGCCTCATGGGAACAGTCCAGCTCGAACTGCCAAGCCATGTCTTTTCTGGACCGGAATAAAGCATCCTAGGAAGGGTTTCTGGCTATCAGCCGTCATCAGCCAGGATAGCTTGACTCCAGTGGTGTGGAGAGCATGGGACTCACGTCTGAGCATACCCATCTGTGAGAAGTTGGCCTGGTATATGATGATCACTATTCTAGTGAACACCTTGCACCAGTCCAAACAACCCTTATGGTGATGGTTGTAAGTCAACCTTATAGACCAGCTATCCGCGTGGTAGCGTGGACAGAACAGTCTTAGGCTAAAAGACTCTTGAGGGCGCGTAAAGCCAGCTGTTTTACCATATGTAACCCCTTGAATACCAAATGAAAGGACACCACACAGGATATATATAAAATATATATGTATTTATTCACTAACACACTCCTCTGAACTCTTTATGAGGTCAGAGGCAAAAGCACATAACAAGTTACTCTTAGAAATACTTTAAATAGCACAATTTACAGTTTGGCCCTAGGGGCGCGTAAAACCATATACTAAGCAAGTGGTATAAGAACCACGACTTTGTGAAAGGAGAAGGCCTATGGCCTAGGGAATCGGTGGGGCTACACTATCTGACCCTTAGGTTAGGAGTAGGAGGCCCACAGGCGGCGCGTGCAGTGTCAGTACACTCACGCGAGAGTCAATAGAAAGTCAATAGGAACTTAAAAGGTAAGTAAATGGAGTTTTAGGACATTTCCGGTCTAACTAGGAAGATACAACTAACAATACCAGACACTAGGATAGTCAATCCCTACAGGAGCACCGAAGTACTCGCGTTACCTCACCCACGGGCTGCTGGTGCATAGGTGTCAAAGTGTGTCGGGTTTTCTTGCTGATTCCTATGGAGCCTTGGAAGAAGATGCAGCAGGCGACCAGGAGGAAGATGTCCGGGTGGATCCAAGGGTGGATCGGAGTTGAAGAAGACCTGAAAGTAGAGAGGACAGAGTCTAGGTCACTAGCCAGTGACCGGGTGTAACCAGGAAGGAACCAGACGTCGCCGAGGAGCAATCAGGTGCTGTCGTGAAGCTTGTCTTTGCAGCCACGCGGACCAGGAGGCGTAGAGGATGACCAGGTGCTGGAGAGGAGCTGTCCCACAAAGGTTCTCGCAGATGGAGGGGTCGACTTCAAGATCGGAGCCAACAAGCCTAAGCAAAGGCAGCCGACGCAGGATACACAAGGAGCTTCTGGTGCAGACCAGAAGGGTCCGAGGTACTTCACCTTTTCAGGGAAGCAAGTGCCAGTCTGGAGCAACCAGACCAGCGATGGATTTTCAAAAGGACGGTCGTCACAGGGCTACTAGCCAACTGGCCAGCAACCGGGACAATGCGTCGAGCAGAACACAAGCAGAAGGGCCCCACGCAGATCTCGCGGAGCGTGGAGGGCTGGGCTTCGGCGCAGGTGGAGCTCAGTGTCGGGGTGTCTCAGTCCCCAGGGCACAGCTTCGAGGATGCCTCAGGAGCTGCGCTGTTAGCAAGTTGAAGACTTTCCAAGTTGCCTGGTTCCACGGGCTACGACGCCTTCCACGGGGCTTAGCTGTGCTGGAGTCGTGCAGTGGGGTCAGAGAGGTCTGGGAGTCGAGGTTGTGTCAGGCTCTGTGCTCGGGTTCCGGTGGGAACGGGGACAAAGCAAGCCGTCGAGTTGCTGAATGGTGCCTGGTTTCCCAGGGTGGTCACTCCTTGGCCACAAGGGAGATTCTTCAGTCTTCAGCTCAGGTGAATGTCGAAGGGTCCAGAGTTTCGTTTCAAGTCGATTCCAGGATTAATCTAAAGTCCTGGGGGTCAGCTCCTACCTTTATACAACTAAAGGGGGGTGGATTACTGTCTAGGTTCCTCCTACGGGTAGGACAGGAAGGGGGGTGGTTACACCCTCTTTCCTTTGTCCAGTTTCACGCCAGAGCTGGGGCTGGAGTGCCCCAGCACCGGTTTGAACTGGACTATGCATGGAGCACCTAGTGTGCCCCAGGCAGTGTCTCATTCTATTCAGCCCTCCCTGTCCCAATACACAAAGTCCTGTCTAGGGTGGTGCTCGCACCTCTCCAGGCAGGAAACCTATTTTCCAAACCTCCATGACTGGAAGGACTCCCAGCAGCAGGAGGTCAGACTTGTGTCTGTGGCAGCAGCGTCCATTTTGTGACGCTGGGGCTCTGGTTAACTTTAACCGGGATAGTCAGCACTAACATGCCTTCTCCCTCTAGAAGGGTGGAATGCTACCCCCGTTGCCAGAATTGGCGAGGGGGTAGTATTCCAAAGCTTATGACACTTTACACGACATGTTTAGATAAAGCCAAACCAAAGTTAGCAATCAACCGCGAGGATTGTAATTCACTTAAGAGTATATGGTATGGCGATATCATAGAACAGCTATAAGGACTTGGTTCCGTAAGCTGCAGACAGGCTCAGCTCATGCTAGAGCACCATCTCACACATACCCAAGCACTCTGCCTCCAGGATAGTTAAGGCCTGCCATAGGAGTGACTTATAGGTTACTGTGTGTCTATATATAAGGGTAGATATAGGAATACTATACCTAAGCAAGGGGTGATTACACAACCTTGCCCGAGCTGAGTGATCAGCCAGTTGTGTCAGTTCGAATGGCCAGCCAGGGGTGGCATAATACATGCTGCAGCCCCTGGTACGCCTTGGATGCACCTATGCCCTGGGAACCTATAGTACACTGTACAGGGGCTCATAAGGTGACCCAATTCCCAATTGGAGATGTACCTGAGGTACATGGAGTCCATTTTACAGAGAGAACAGATAGCCTGGGGTCCTGATTAGCAGGATCCCAGGCCAACTAAGTCGAAAACCAGCTAAACGCAAGGCAAAAAATCTGGGGTAACCATAGTCAGGTATCCACCTTCCTACACCATCCCACTCGGGGTGACAAACGCAAAAACAACAGTTGATGGACAGAATGCAGAACAATGTCATACATTCACCCCAGTACAGAGATCTGGGCCTAAATCCATGTTTTTTTTGTACACCACACCACCCCAGTTCAGACATGGCCATATGCAAATCAGCCTTGACCCTGTGCCTCATGGGAACAGTCAAGAACTGCCAAGCCATGTCTTTCCTGGACCGGAATCAAGCATCCTAGGACCGGTTTCTGGCTATCAGCCGTCATCAGCCAGGATAGCTTGACTCCAGTGGTGTGGAGAGCATGGGACTCACATCTGAGCATACCCATCCTACTCGGGGTGACAAATGCAAAAACAACAGTTGGCTTGGTGAGCAAAATAACGATGGATTAAACCCAGATCTGTGACTGGGGGTGGATGGTTTGCCATTGTGCAACATTCCATCCATCTCGTGTGTTTTACGGTTCTTTCAGAAGGCACAGGCCGGCAGACGAAGCTTGCAGTCAGTTTCAGCATGACTGCCTCCGTCACCCTGCTGAATTGAGTCTAACCTCCCATACACAGAAAATGGCTCTATGGTTTCCATTTGAATTATGAGTGTTATTTAATGAGAACACGCAGCACTGAAAGCTGCTGCTCGATGTTTGAAACAATTGGGAAACAGGCACCTGCAGAGATGGAGCAGTGGACTGAACCCATGTTAGTGACTCTGTGCCGGCCACCATTGCAAGAGACGCCTGCACACTAAGTACAGGCAGCAAGACTCGAGCACAGGTGACAGCTGAGGTCCGTGTTTTTCATGTTAGGGCCTCACAGCCTTTGACTGGACTCATGCTGGCGGCAAGCAGGATCCACGGGGCAGTGTGGGTGAAGACTGGCTACCACTGCTCTAAATATATTACATGAAGGCTTCAATTGTTCTGAGCTGCCTATAGCTCTAAGAACTGTGCAGTCAAGCATTGAAATATGTAAAACGTGTGTGAGTACTCATGTAAACTATGCATTAATGTCTATCTACCTACTTGTCGGGCGCTGCCATGAGCGTCCATTTACAGATGTCACTTCATCCTCATTGAAAAGTTGGCGCGCACATTTATAAACGTTCGATAATACCTGCTGCGAAAAAAAACCACACACACTTTGGAATGCGACTATGAAGACATGCAGGCTGACTCTGCTCAGCTCAATTTTTAGCTGCCTGTCATAGGCCCACTTTATTTCTGTGACATCTTAGCTTCTCAATGCTCAAATGGATGTACTTTTTGATATTTATATGTTTACCTCGTCTAAATGGCTTCATGTTCTGGTGTGAAAGAGTCACTCATAGCATTACATTCTCTCGTCTCCCAGCAGTGGGAGCAGGCCTTGTAAGCATGGCCTCAATGAAAATAGCATGAGCTGCTAAGTGCCAGAGTTGTATTGAAGTGTAATACATTTGCAGCAGGGATGGAGGTAGCAATGTGCTCATGGGGCATCACAAAATAGAGTAATCAGGTGTTGCAACATGAATGGAGCAGAGCACATCATACTTTCCTTTCTTTGAATCATGCGGGCCGGTATTTAAAAAATATTTGTGATAAAATTCGAGCATCAACATGTGCAGTGAATATATTATAAAATATGAAGGGATGAAGTAATAGCAGCGAAAAAGATGACGCGACGAATGCATGTGACACAAGTAATTTTTAATTTCACTAGAACGTGCTTTTGCAGTCTGACCTCTTCAAACTGAAGATATACTTGGCTATGATTTAATTTTAGTGGTTGTGCAATTATGTGAGTAAAGATCTCTCTCTCTCATGAAATGAAAATACAATGTGCTGCTTCCTCACGGGTATTTCCTATCAAGCAGCTTTACAAACTAAAGGCTCTGGGTTGAAAGCTGTGGTTTCACACTTTTCCAAGTTGTGCCATTTATATGTTTTTACAACCTTCAACTGTATGCAACTTGAACACATGCGGAGGCAACTAGTTTAAATATTTTATGTAGGATGGATAGGAGGATGAATGCAGGTGTTTTCAATTCTGTGGCCATGTTTGTTGATAGGATTCAGACTACTTTTGTAGGAAAGGCCTGCACTTTTTTGGTAAATTCAGGTGGTATGTAAGGAGCAGGCACAGTGACAAGATGGACATGGTTTGGGTGAGGGAGGTGGGCTGAGTAATTACCAGGAGCAATGAAATATGCCCCAGACTGTCAGAGTCTTGTACCCAGTCTTACCAGTTGAGGGACGAAAAAGGCACAGAATGCTCAGCCAGTTTTTGATATAGCACCTGATGTCACAAGCTGTTATCAATTAACAGCTCCAAGGAATCTGCTCGTACAAAACATAACCAGAGACCAGTGTGGCTACAGACACCTGGCTCCTATTACCTACTACCTATCAAATGAATATGGTCATAGGTGTGTATGTGTGTTTTTTTAATGTGTTTGATGTTATGGTTTGATATCACAATCATACAACTTATTTTTTTGCTGACTAGACACCTAATGCATTCAAAGACACACTAGTATTTACAAACCAAGGCACAACTGCAGACCACGAAAGCAACCAGCCTCTGTTTACTCTTGAGAAGCTTGGTTTCCTACCCATCTTCAAAAATAGATACATGCAACATTTTAATGCACTTTGCTTAATCTATATTCCTGCTTCTTTTCTGTTTCCGGCACTCTCCTGTGCTCTACTCGTCTTCTCTTTTTCACCTTTCTCCCACTCTCCTCCTTTCTTGCCCGTTTTCCCCACTTCTGCTACCCCCGCGATCCCTCCCCCCAGCACCACCAGCGCGACCAATCCCCTACTTTATGGCAGCCGCTGCGGGGACAGGCGAGCAAGATCACTGACTCTTGTCAAGGAAATTGCTCTCCCACCCTCGCAGCTCCACCATTGAGTGAGGCCTCCCCCAGCCCCTGCACTCTACAGTGTGAGTGTTCGAGGCACTCTTCCACCTGCAGGTTCACCTGCGCTTCATCCCTGGTGGTCCAGTGGACCCCTGTCTCCCACTTTCCGCTCCGTTTTCCACTCGTTTTACTCGTTGGTCACTAGTTTTTCATCATCTTTGCCAAATCTATATTCCTGCTTCCTTTCTGTTTTCTGCACTTTCCTGTGCTTTGCCAATCTTCTCTTTTTCACCTTTCTCCCTCTTTCCGCTCCATTTTTCCACTTGTTTTACTCTTTTTTTCACTTGCTGTTCACCATCTTTGCCTAATCTATATTCCTGCTTCGTTTCTGTTTTCTGCACTCTCCTGTGCTCTGCTTGTCTTCTCTTTTTCACCTTTCTCCCACTCTCCTCCTTTCTCGTCTGTTTTCCCCTGCTGCTGCTGCCACCGTGGACCCTCCCCCCAGCACGACCAGTGCGACCAATCCCCCTCCCCATTTCCATCTCCCAGCTGTCCAGCCCTCCCCGACCCCTACTTAAAGGTGGCCGCTATGCGGCCACGCCAAAGGCAAGCCCGTCTGCACTCGTCCGCGACCCGACAGTGCCAGGGACCCTGTACCTCCGTCCGCCAATGATACGACCCAGCAGCACTCCACAAACTCAACCCATGCCACAACAACAACTGCAAGCAAGCTTCACCATCTAACACCCATGGACCCTTCAGCTGTCACCTCTGCCAACAAACCTACAGCACCACCAGGAACATGAACCCAGCACAACCCGACCGTAAGAACACACCCAAACCGAAGACCATGCAATGCATCCTCCTCAATGTCCGATTCCTCCACAAACATGCCACTGAAATCTGGGACCTCCTCAACAGCACCACCCCGGACATAGCGTTCTTCACCGAAACCTGGACCAACACCACCTCGGAACTGGATATCAACATCGCCATTTCCCAAGGATACAAGATCTCCAGAAAGGACCGCCCCGCCCGCCCGGGAGGAGGAATCGTTATCATCCACAAATCCACCCTCTGCCTGAGCATACTCCCCGACGAGCCCACAGACTTGATGGAACATCTACAATTCAAAATACAGACCAGCCCTACCACCACCAACCAAGGAACCCTCATCTACTGACTTCCCGGACCCCGTGGACCGTTCACCAACTCCATCACGGACATCATGTCATCGCATCCACCAACTACATCCTGCTGACCTCAACTTCCACAACGACAACCAACTGGAACCCAACACCACGTCCCTCCTGGACAACCTCCACAACATTGGACTCCGCCAAATCTTGACCAAACCCATGCACTCAGCAGGACACACCATCGACCCCCTCTTCACAACAGAAAATTCCATCACCTTCAGCCACACCACCGAACTCACATGGGCTGACCACCTATGCGTCCACTTCACCTTCAGAACACCCACCATCCACAGACATCAGCACAGGCGACCAGCTCACCACCTCACTCAGCAACTCCACTCCAACCATCGCAGAAAACCACGACCCCAACACAGCAGCCCGAACCCTATACAGGTGGATCTCCTACAGCGCCAACAAGATAGCCCTCCTCAAGAAAAACAACAACACCCATGCCAAGAAAGCCAGATGGTTCACCACCGAACTTCGAGAGTCCAGGTGCACCTGCTGCCGCCTCGAAAAGTCCTGGAGGAACACCAAATCCACAGATTCTCACAACAACTTCAGATCCACTAACAACGCCCACCACTAACTCATCAGAAAAACGAGGAAAAAAGCGATTGAAGACAAAATCTCCACACACGCACACAACAGCAAAGAACTCTTCAACATCATCAAGGAGTTCGCCAACCTACCAGCAAGTCGACTGACAGCCCTCCATCACAAGGCCTCTGCGACAAACTCAGCACCTTCTTTCACCACAAAGTCAAGAACATCTACAACAACGTCAACAAAGACAAACATCACACACAACCCCCACCAACCACCCCGACACCCTGAAGCCAATGATTGACAGCCCTCACCACTGAAGACACACTTAAGACGATGAACGCAATCCACTCCGGGGCACCCACAGACTCCTGCCCTCACCACATCTTCAACAGAGTCGCTGACACCATCGCACCCATGCTCCGCCACACCATCAACTGCTCCCTGGCAACCGCCACGTTCCCCGACATCTGGAAACACGCTGAAGTAAACCCCCTCTTGAAGAAACCCTCGGCAGACATCACCGACCTCTAAAACTACAGACCCATCTCCCTGCTCCCATTCCCTGTGAAAGTTATTGAGAAAGCCATCAACTGCCAACTCGCCACATTTATCGATGAGCACAACATCCTCAACTCCTCCAAATCTGGCTTCAGGAAAAACCACAGCACAGAAACTGCCATCCTTGCCACAACAGATTAAATCAGCATCCTACTGGACAAAGGATAAACAGTAGGCCTCATCTTCCTCAACCTCTCAGCGGCATTGGTCACAGTCTCCCACCGCACCCTAATACGCAGACTTCACGACGCAGGGATCCAGAACAAGGTCCTCAACTGGGTCAGCTCCTTCCTCTCCGATAGAACGCAGCAGGTCAGACTCCCCCCTTTCCTATCGGACCCTACACCAACCACCTGCGGAGTCCCTCAGTAGTCCTCCCTCAGCCCTATACTCTTCAACGTCTACATGGCCCCGCCAGCCCCCATCGTCAGAACCTACGGACTCAACATAGTGTCATATGCAGACGATACCCAACTCATCCTCTCCCTATTCAACAAACCCAACACTGCCAGACGGATGTATGACGTTACAACGCAGGCTATTACAACGCCTGCCTTTACAACGCGGTTTTTACATCGCAGTCCATTACAACGCATAGCGCTTTGGGGTGCTGGATAGTGAATAGTTTAATTTACTATTCCAACTCCAGTCCCCGTGGACACTAGGGAAGGTTATTGGATAGTAAATTAACCTATTCCCTATCCTAGAGCGCCCCTCAGAGCAATGCGTTGTAATAGTTTGCATTGTAATGACCGTGTTGTAATGGTAGTGCGTTGTAAAAGTTTCGTTGTAAAGGTTGTTCACCCTGCCAGACACCACTTTCGAGAAGGCATGGAAGCCGTCGCAAAATGGATGAAACACAGCTGCCTACAACTAAACACCGACAACACAGAAGTACTCATCCTGGGCCCAAACCCCAATGCTTGGAATGACACCTGGTTGCCCCCCACCCTCGGAAACCGGCCCACCCCCACGGACCACGCACGCAACCTGGGAATCATCCTGGACTCCGAGCTCAAAATGGACCGCCAGATCAACTCTGTCTCATCTTCCTGCTTCCATACCCTCCACCTCCTACATAAGACCTTCAAATGGATACCCTTCGAACACAGAAAGACCCTCACTCACGTCCTGATCACCTGCAGACTCGACTACGGCAACGCACTCAACGCTGGAACAAACAAAAACCTCACTTGCAAGTTACAGAACATCCAGAACGCAGCCGCAGGCTGGTCCTCAACCTGCCAAGACACTGCCACATCGCCCGGCACCTGCACACACTCCACTGTCTCCCCCATCGAGGCAAGAGTCACCTTCAAGATTCTCATGCACACAAGGCCATCCACGACACTGGACCAGCATACCTAAACAGCCGACTCAAATTCCACGCACCCCAAAGGACCCCAGATCAGCCCAGCTCTTCTATGCCGTGGTCCCACGCACCAGAAAAAACAGATCAGAAGGCCGCTCCCTCTCCTTCCGCGCGGCCAGAGCCTGGAGCGCCCTTCCGCTCCACCTCAGACAGACAACATCACTCCCCATCTTCATAAGAAACCTCAAACTTGGCTCTTCGACGGTCCCCCTCCTTGTTGGCCTGGAACCTGCACCCTCCCACCCCCAGCGCCTTGAGACCCTTGCGGGTGAGTAGTTGCGCTTTAACAAACCCCTGATTGATTGATTGATTGAATTCATATTTAAAATTTGCATGAAGCAAATGGGCAGCCGGATTCATGTGCTGCATATTTTCAAGGTACACTTTGCAGTATTATGTTTTTATTTAAGGAAAAATGTCAGACTGGAGCTGCACTTTCTCCAGGTTTCGAACATGTATTATTGTGGGAGTCCAGCCTTTTTTCAAAAATGAAACATGCTCACCGACTAAAAGTTGCAGACCTTGTTGGGTTGGAAGGAGCTATGTTTTCACAAGGCTGTGTTGTGTGAGGAGAGTCTGGTGAAAAGGTAGGTGGTTTTATCACTCAGGTGAGTTTTTGTGATCTTGTGCCTCGCCCCATCAACCTCTTCCTACCCTTATGTTGAAGGTGATTTCCATTACAAATAGCACGGTATATACATTGTCAGAGTATTTGAATATTCATAAGTGTTGCTTCATATGTACTGGTTTGTGACATGTTAGACTGGGTGTTGCTCTCTGTGGATATGCATGTGGACGTATATGATGTTGGTAATGTCTGAGATCTTGGTCTTTGTTCCCTTGGGTGTATACAGGTGTCTCTGGGTGTATCATAGTGTCTTCAGAGCCATTGGGGTGCTATTTAGCTGTTTAGGGTGTGCGGTGTCAATGTTTTTACCTGGCTGGTGGGGGTGATTGTAGGTGTTTGTGGGGATTTGTAATGGTATCTTGAATGTTGTGAGCTGGCGCAGATTGAATGTTTGGCAATGTTTTGTCGACGTTTGGTTGTGTTGGGTAAGTTTTCAGAGAGGTAAGCGCATTGACAAAGTGCAAGAAATGAAATCTACATAGTCTTTTTTTGGCATACCAGCCACAGACCATAACAAGGCCGTGGTTTTCTTTCCACATATGGTTTTCACTTGCCCTTGTATGACTGGATGCTAGTCCGCCCTGTTTTACGTCTGGAGGTCCTAGGTTTTCTTTGGCGGGCAACTGCAATTGTAAAACGTTTTGTTTGAAGAGTTTGTTGGTCTTGTTTTCCTCTTGGGTATCGGACACTTTTCCTTTTCTTTTAATCACATTAGTGAGGTTCCAGAAAACAATTTGGAAACATATAAGAATGTTTCTGTGTTTGTGCTTTATTTTTTGAGTGATGCTTTGGAAGTAGTCTGATTTTTTGTGACTGTTCTGTTTGCAGTGTTTGTAGTCCTAAAACATTTTGCATTAGTATTCAGCACTAAAACATTTTGCATTAATATTCGTCTGCTGGTTGGTATTAAAATGTATACAAGAAAGGGTGACTGTGCACACCGGGTTAGTCCAATTCTGTTCCTCATGAAGTTTTATTCTTTCTTTAAACATTTAGCGTGCAGCCCGGCTCCGTGGTCCACCCAATTTCCACATGTATAGGAATGCAAAACGGGTTTGGAGCAAAGTGTCTCTCTCCAAAAGTCGAACGCACAGTTCAGTCCTTCAGAAATCAACCACAATTTATTCCATTTAAGCCAATTTTATTCCAACTTATTCCATATAATTTAAACAGTTCTTTTTCATCTTCTCACATGAGAGGCACTTCTGTACTTCAAAGTTTCTGATGCAGCAGATATGCCCATCCGGGCCTTTTTCTGTTGCACGAGACGTACATTCATAATCTTCAGTAATTAGTCTTTTACACCCAATGCATTTCGGGCTTTTTTAAGCCCTTCGTCAGGGGTTTCACTACAAATTTAAAATCATCAATGTTAGACTTTGTCTTCACACCTCCGTACATAGATACTATCAATTATTGCTTTAAACAGTGCATGCAATATTCTTAAAAACACCTTTTAGTCAACGTTTTCCCTCTAAACTGCACTGATGTTTACATATGCATTTCAAAACAGTTGCCCGAATAAGCTTTCACTAAGTAGCACAACCCGCCCTTGTTCTGCCTCTTCACTTATTATTTAAAAAAGGCATGATGACTGTTACCCATCAGTTAGTTCTCCACGCTGTTGACAGTTAATAGTAACCATTAAGCAGGACCCCATCGATTTTTTCCATACCTTAATTATCCGATTGTGCAAGCGCCTTCTTAACTTCGTCCCCCATTCCGCAAAGCCTCACTTTTAACTGACTTCCCGCTTATCAGTTCGTGTGGCGTAGCCACGCCTCACCTGATGAATCAATTATGTGAACCTCCACTCCCTCGTTCCTACGAATTCCATAACACACCGCTTTTGCTGCCTCGGAAGCTCTGGTTGCATTTAGCGCCTATGTTTTACAATGACACTGACTTGCATGATATTACAAAAACCTATTCAAACAACTCATGTAAGTACCCCGCCCACCCGCAGATGTCTATGCACATTGATTAAGGAGTATATCATTATATGGAATAAGTTGGAATAAAATTGGCTTAAATAGAATAAATTGTGGTTGATTTATGAAGGACTGAGCTGTGCGTTCAACTTTTGGAGAGAGACACTTTGCTCCAAACCCGTTTTGGTTTTAAGATGTACCATCTTGTAACCCCTGGTTTGTTTCATGCCGGTTAATATTTTTGCTTTCAGAAAAATGATTAGTGAGTGGGTCAGATTTCAGCATAAATTCAATTTATTTATTTATGTGATTTGTTGAGCGCGAACAATTGCCCAAGGGCGTCTCGGCGCTGTGAAGGAGGGCAGAATGAAAGGGAATATAAGTTACTGGTTAAAAAGCCATGTTTTTATTTTTTTCCTGAAAACAGTCAGAGTGGGAGCAGACCTAATGTCTGAATCAAGGAAGTTCCAGAGTTTTGCCGTCGAAACGTAAAAGCTGCGATCACCCCAGGCCACTGTTCTGGTGCGGGGAACCGTCATGGTGAGATTGTTCATTGATCGGAGTGATCGATTAGGAGCATGGAATTTGAAGTGATCGATGAGAAAACGTGGGCCTTGTTTGTGCGTGGCTTTGTAGGTGATACAGAGCGCCTTAAACTTTATCCTATTTTTGACTGAGAGCCAATGGTATTTTTTTATTGTGTCAGCAATAGGTTTGAATTTAGGGGTGTTCGAAAGCAGTCTGGCCGCGGCGTTCTGTATATACTGCAGTTTTTTTATGACCTTTTCTTGGGCATTGACCAAGAGTCCGTTACAGTAGTCCACTGAGGACATGATGAATGAGGTGACCAGTGTTTTCTATGGATACTGTCCGTGCACTGCGTTGTTTTGTTGATGATTTTTAAGGCGTATACCGTGATCATGAGGAATACTCCCTGCTCTGGAGTATATGACAATAACTCTAGACCGCACTGACACAAACTGTGTCAGTGTCTCCTATGGCACTGGTGGGTAATTGCTGGAAACACCAGCTGATTCTTGTAGAATAAAGTTTTCAAACAAAGGTTGTCAATACGCTTCTCGATTTTGCAAGTATTTTATTCATACTTATGGCATCAGTTCAATGCAATTACTCAATTGTATTTTATAGTTATCCATCGAGTATCAAAACTATTCGACTGATTGAATTTTCATATATCCAACACAATTATGTCTTCCAATGCATTTCGGCCGACTGGCCTTCATCGGGGAAGTCTGTGAAACAAATGATGTAACCATCACTATTTCGTGCAACATTAAATGATTAACGTGTTACAATTATCAACTCTATGCGGTATAACATCGGTGCGTTAAATGAACATCAACAAGTTAAATAAAAACAAGTTAAATAAAAAATCACTTGTGCAATCACCAACATTGTTTTTCCAACTCCTAATACTATCCTTCACTTTGTATGCCATAATGTGTCATACGTCCAACCTTATCTGGTATCTATAGTTATGGTATTAAAGATACAAGAATTATCTAAACCATACGAAAAGTTACGCGCTGGTTTCAAAAGGTTGCTGCGCTCCGCTTTGGCTGCTTACCGAATATTATTTTCGTAACGTCTTATGGCGCTGAGGTGTGTTTCTCCTTTGGTTCGAAAGAAGTTCGCGTCTGACGTATGGGGGGTGTGTTTTAAAACGTTAGCTACGCGCGTGATCTCTTAAAGGAGCCGAATGCTCAGAATGTAAATGTTCACAATCGAGTTGTGAATAAAGCTTTATAAACATACGAGTGTGAACAACAATGAGTATACGGTGAATGATGGCAAGCAAAATACATGTCAATTGCAAAAACAACCTAATTAATAATGGATAAATCATAACTGAATACAGACACATTTAAAATCGTGCATATACAATGGTCTCACAGCACAATATCAGGTATTATATATGATGTAAAGTAGCATGTGGTCATAAGTAGCAGCTGAATTCTGTCCGTTCATTAATCCCATTAGGACTTAATGTTTGTAAATAATATATCCAGTGGTTCTCACGTTTCAGGAGAGTTTTTTTATTGTCTCTTTCTTCACTTCTTTCCACAACTTCTAGGATGCATGCCTTGATGTGATTGATTTGATGATTGTGTTCAATAAAATGGGTTGCTACTGCTGATTTCAAAACTTTCATTCTAATGTTACTTTTATGCTCTGTGAGCCTTATCTTGAATTTCCGTTCTGTCTGTCCGATGTATGCTTTCCCGCAAGGGCACTTCATCATATATATAATGTTTTTGGTGTCACAGGTTGCAGTAACGTGTAATTTGATTTTGTTTCCTCTCATCGGATGCGTTATGGTATTGCCTTCCATTATATTATGGCAGTTGCTGCAATTTTTACATGGAATAGTGCCTTTGTATTTGATATTCGGTTTGTACACTGTGGTATGTTTGATAATTTCTCCTAGATTTTTTGCTCTAGTGTATGCGAATAGTGGTTCATCAGCAAAAATGTTATTGAAGTCTGGTTCTGTCTGTAATATTCGCCAATGTTTTTTGATAGTTTTTTTGAATATTGGACTCGCTGTGGAGAATTTGCTGACACATGTTATTTTATTTTTATTTTTTGTTGTGGATGTTGAAAGTAAAGTCTCTCTGTCTTTCAGTTGAGCTCTCTCCGGGGCTGAGTTTAACACCGTATCTGGATATCCTCTTTTTTAAAAATTTTGTAGCATGATTTGTGATTGCGTCAATGCTTCCTCTGGGTCTGAGACGATTCGCTTTACATGCAAGAGTTGTGAGTATGGCAAGTGTTGTTTAAGTGGAGATGGATGGAAGCTCTAGTATGTTAACAAATTGTTCCGATCTGTTGATTTTGTATAGAGTGTAGTCTCTATTTTGTTACCTGTTCTTTTGATGACTGTTACATCCAAATAGTTAATTCTGCTGTCATGAGTCTCATAGGTGAATTGTATTCGTTGGTCTACTTCATTTAGTTGTTGAATGTTGAAGATTAAGTTTTCCTTTGTACCGCTCCATAGTATAAAAATGTCGTTGATAAATCTCAGGTATAAGCGTAGATTTTGTTTCCATTGGTCTTTCTGTAGAATGTGGGTGTTTTCATATTTATGCATGAAAATATTTGCATATGAAGGCGCTGCTGGATTCCCCATCGATGTACCTGATTTTTGGAGATACCATTGATTTTCCCATCTGAAATAACTGTGCATCAGTGTAAAGTTTAGTAGCTCCAATAAAAACACTTTCATGGGTTCTTCATAATCCATGTGAAGCAATGCTTCTTCTGTAGCTTCTATTCCCATGTTATGCGGTATTGAAGTATAGAGTGCTTGGACATCTATAGTGCACATGATAATTTCTTCATCTGTGTCAAGGTTTGCTTTATTCAATTTAGTCAAGAAATCTGTGGTATCTTTAACATAGGAATCCATTGTGACAACATAAGGTTGAAGATATTTATCGATGAGTGTTCCCACCGGTTCGTGAATACTCTCACAAGTGGAAACGATCGGACGGCATGGAGGTTTGAATGGGTCTTTGTGAATTTTTGGGGTAAGGTAAAACACTGGTACCTTAGGATGGTCTGTTATTAGATATTTCTTTATTTTGTCATCTATGCATCCTCTTGACATAGCATCTTGTATGATGGTTTGGAGTGTCATTTGAATTTCTTTAGTGGGATTAGAATTTAGTTCCATGTAGGTATTTTCATCCTCGAGGTGCAATAAGGCTTTTGAGTTGTAGTAATCTTAGTTCATAACAACAAGAGCTCCACCTTTATCCACTTTTTGACAAATGATGCTTTGGTTATTAGCTATAGCTTGAAGAATGGCATATTCTTTTTGTGTGAGATTTTTGATTTTTGTTCTTCTCCGGTAGTTGATTTTGTTTAAATCCTGTTTTACCATTTGTTCGAATAGATCTAATGTTTTATGGCTGATGGGAGCAATGTATGTGCTAGTAGTAGTGAGACCTTTGAGAGAATCTTCTTTTCGATCTTGGTGTTCCGCTACAACATTAGTGAAAAAATGGCGTAGTCTCAATTTCCTCATGAGTTTGAAAAGGCTAATGTTTAATTCCAAATTGTTAGTGTGTGCTGTGGGCACAAACAATGTCCCTTTTTGAAGGATTTTGGTTTGTAGTTTGGTGAGTTTGATGTTAGAGATATTGATGACCAAATTATCTAACGATTCTTCTTTCTGTCCTTCCTCGTGGCTGCATTCCGAGTTTGTGGGGGGTCCTTCTCCTTCTCTTGTGCGTGGCTTCCTTCTTGACCTCCTGGGTCGTCCCCTGCGTTTGGGCCTACCTCTAAAAAAGGTTGAGGTGCTTTATCTGAACTTGTGGACGGTTTTTGTGCCATAGGTGTCCTCCTAGATGTTTCTAATGTGGCATCTGTATCCGAGGATGATGTGTCCGTTTGTTGTGTGTATTGGCGATTTTGTTTTCTTCTTGCGTATACTTCTGCCCAATTATAAACTTCGCCAAGTTTATAATCGATGGTGTCTCGACGGTATTTGCGGACCAGTGTTTTACCAGAATTGGGAGGGAGGAAAGGAAGGATCTTTTTAATTGCTTTCAGTTTAAAAAATGATGAGGAAGCAATGGAATTAACGTGGGATGAAAAAGTGAGTTTGTTGTCTAAGAGAACTCCTAGATTTTGAACCTTGTTAGATGGGAGGGGGGGGGGACTTGGTTCCTGGGCCACCATGTATCAGATCAAGTGGGAGTGAGCTTGCCAAAGGTCATGACCTCAGTTTTATTGGAGTTTAATTTGAGGCAGTTTTCCAACATCCAATTACTGATGGCCATCATACCTGGCTGAAAGTTGGCTGCTATTTTCTCTCCATTCTCCTTGATGGTAAGAACTAACTGGGTGTCATCAGCATAAGATGTTAGGGTCATCCCCCAATCTTTAAATAGCCTTGCCAAATCAGTGACACAGATATTAAATAGGGTTGGACTGAGGGATGAGCCTTGAGGGACACCACAGGGTAGGGCCAGTTGTTCTGATAGGAAAGTGTCTAGCTGGACTGTCTGGACAATCAGATTTGGGTTCCCTTTGCCCTCTAGATTGTTATAGCCTCTTGTTTCCCAGTGTTTTGTTTTGTCATTTGACCATTTGGCATTTGTTCATTGGGACGGTGCTGTTCCCTGGTTTGTCTGTTAGCCATTTATAAACTGCAGGTATGATTTACAGTTTCATGGATAGGGTGCTCTGTCACAAACATGTATGTTCCTGCCCATCTCAGCCTTTTCAAACTGTTGGCAGCTTACATTCATAGGCAGCAGCACAGTGCCTGTGCACTGGTTGGGGATGGGGAAGTATAGGCTCTTTAGCTTTACACAGCTATTGGTTGCTGAAGTCCTCCTTACAGTGGTGTAAGCCCCAGAGACAGTGCTTCATGTGACCTCGGCAAATCATGGATTTTGCTCGGGTCACACGCACACCCTGCCTCCTGTACTACAAGGCAAATATTGTACTGTTCTTCCTTGCTACTTGAGTGAAAGTGTATAGCCTTTGCATGCACCAACTAGTTACCGGTTCCATAGCATTAGACATTCAATGGAGGGCCGTTACATCTGGCGCAGTGCCAGGCATCATTACCAAGGAACGCCCCACCCCACATCTTTTGATTCCTCCACACGCTATCTTTTGATAGTGTCCCAAAGTAATGCACCATATGTCTTCTTTTATTTCAGTTAGTTCTTACAATCGAAGGTGCCTAATAAAGGTACAGCCCCACATACCTCAACAACCACATAACCTCCCACACACTTATCAGAAAGTTCCACCCTGCCACACTCCTACTCGCATGCACACCTGCATATACATAAGCAGATCTGGCAGTCATGCCTTCTAACTCCCTTCTAAAGCCTGGAATGATCTGGCGCTGCACATCACAGCCACCTCTTGAGTTCTTGAATTCCATAACAAACTGAAAACCTGACTCTTCACCGAGCCCCTACTCTGGCCAAAAAATTTCCTGCTTCAGCACCGGGATACCTTCCGGAATAACATCACATAACATGGATTTCTGATATCCTGCATAGGCATCTGACTTTGTGCCTCTTGCTACATGACTTGTTTAGTGAACCTGACGCAAGCATTGGTCTCTTGGTATCGTGCTGTAAGGGAGATTGTCAGAGGGGTGTTAGTCCAGCAGGAAGGGTCCTGTTTTGTGACTATCTTTTGATCTCAGCTTGGATAAACAACGAGCTTAGCCTTGCATGACTTTGCGGACAGTGCAGAGTAAATGGAACTGCTCTACTCTGCTTAATAAATAACTTATCAGAAAAGGATACGGAGAAGCATACTGTGTTGACTGACAAGTGGGTGGATATTAACCAGTGGAAAGTCAGTCACGTTTGATGTGGGGGTGAGAGATGGTGACCAATGTCTTTTTGGAAGTGATTTTATTGCCCTTGGTTTAGCACTACATGGTTTCACTAACACCAACTGTGTTTTGCATGAGAGTTTCTGGAGGGATGCTCTGCCTCTGAAAATGCTACTTACAATCCAACTCTGCATAGTAAGGGGGCGAGTATCAAATAAATGGATGAGTGCGATTTGGGGATGTGTGACTAGTAGTATTTAATCATTAAAATATGTTTTTTGCACACAAGGTGTAAACCGTACTCATGAGAACACTTTTATGGTGTCTGTGATGAAGGTGAAGAAGATGAACAATCACGTCACGTTGGAAAGAAACATCATTCAGGTAAGTCGGTGACTAGAAGTTATACCAAATCTGTGGACCTCCTGGGAAGCATCTTGGTATACGCTCTAGGAATCCGGATCTAGTTTTTACTCCTTCAACAAGAGGAGCATAGGGTCAGGTTATAGACATACTCTTTTTTCCCTCCAAGGTGGACCTGGAACTTCAACAATAGTCAACTACACGTTTAGCTTTGGGACAGCTTGTAGGTTTATGGCAGCTTGTCTTGAGCTAATGTCATAACTGAGGTGTTTTTGCTGCCGGCAGAGCCACAGCACCACTTTGTACAGTAGGTTCAAGGCAACCTGCCTCTCGTTTTGTATCTGCTTGCTCTGCTATGAATGTACAGTACAGGGACAGGTGGTAGGCACACTCTCTCTCTTTTTCCCCTTCTAGGTAGACCAGCACTTCGACAACAATCAACAACACATGTTTAGACTAGGGACAGCTTGTAGGTACATGCTTTGCAGCTTGCCTTGAGCTAATGCCCTCACTGAGGAGTTTTTGCTGCCGGCAGAGCCACAGCACCACTTTGTACAGTTGGTTCAAGGCAACCTGCCTCTCGTTTTGTGTGTCTCTTGGCTCTGCCAAGTATGTTTAGAACAGGGACAGGTTGTAGGCACACTCTCTTTTTCCCCTTCTAGGTGGACCAGGCACTTGTACAACCATCAACGACATATCATTAGACTAGGGAAAGTTTGTAGGTACATGCTTTGCAGCTTGCCTTGAGCTAATGCCCTCACTGAGGAGTTTTTGCTGCCGGCAGAGCCACAGCACCACTTTGTACAGTTGGTTCAAGGCAACCTGCCTCTCATTTTGTGTGTCTCTTGGCTCTGCCAAGTATGTTTAGAACAGGGACAGGTTGTAGGCACACTCTCTTTTTCCCCTTCTAGGTGGACCAGGCACTTGTACAACCATCTACGACATATCATTAGACTAGGGAAAGTTTGTAGGTACATGCTTTGCAGCTTACCTTGAGCTAATGCCCTCACTGAGGTGGGTTTGCGGCCAGCAGAGCCACAGCACCACTTTGTACAGTTGGTTCAAGGTAACCTGCCTCTCGTTTTGTATCTCCTTGCTCTGCCATGAATGTACAGTACAGTAACAGGTGGTAGGCACACTCCCTTTTTCCCCTTCTAGGTGGACCAGAACTTCAAATACTGTCAACTACACAGGTTACGCCTAGGGACAGCTTGTAGGTACATACTTCGCAGCTTGCCTTGAGCTAATGCCCTCACTGAGGTGCGTTTGCAGACAGCAGAGCCACAGAACCACGTTGTACAGTTGGTTCAAGGAAACCTCGCTATTGTCTTGTGTCTCCTGGCTCTGCCAAGAATTTTTTTTTAACATTTATTTATTGCCATTTTACATTGGGTGCCATTTTAGATATGGTGTCTAAGGCAGCCGACAAATCGAGCAGGATTAGGATGGCGGACTTCCTGGCATCCAGAGAGAGCCTGATGTTGTCGGCAATCTCGACCAGAGCCGTTTCCGAGCTGTGATGGGATCGGAAGCCTGACTGTGACGGGTCAAGGATTTTATTGTTTTCTATATGATTTGATAATTGCTTATTGATCATTGACTCCATTACTTTCCAAAAAAGGGGGGGCAGTGAGATAGGCCTGTAGTTCGATAGTTGTTTGAGGTCGGCAGATGTTTTTTTCATGATTGGCCTCACCACGGCTTCCTTCAATTGAGAACGAACTGTTGACTGTGCTAGTGGTAAGTTGAGGATTTTGGTTAATTTGGGGATGAGAATTTGTTCAATTTTAGCTAACATTTGTGGGGATGCTGGATCCGCAGGCGAACCGGATTGCATCTTCCTAAGTGTTACAGAGGTGCTTTCCTCTGTTATTGCATTGACATTTTTCAGGTAGTTGACAGGGCTGGGGAGTGTTACTGCGGATTTTTGCTGTGGTGGAGTATTGTTTGTTAGAGGGAATGCTTTATGGATATAATTTATTTTGGTAATTAAAAAATCTGAGAGGGAGTCAACCCATTCCTGGGAGGCGGTCGGTTTGAGATAGTAGACTGGAAGGCGGGGTTGGTGAATTCCTTCACAACCTTATATAGTTCCTTATGAGAGTTTGCAGCTTGGTTCATTCAATTGCCTAGATATGCTCTTTTGGTTATCGCAATGCTTTCCATGTAATGGTGGTGTAAAGTTTTATAGTGCTGCCTATCCGTGATGTTTTTCGTATGTCTCATTTGCATTCTGCCTTCCTTACGATAAGTTTTTCACTTTTTAGATCAGGGGGAACCATGGGGATAGTTTCTTCGGACATTTAGTTATTTTCTTGGGGGCAATAATGTCCAGTGATTGCTGAGTCAAAGATTTTTGCAGCCTGGTTGACATTCGCTGTTTCGGAGAGAGCAGGCGGAATGTGATTGGCAGCGAAGGAATCTAGGCTTATTTTATTCCAGGATCTGCTTAGTTTATATTCTTTCGTAGGACGAGGTTGTGTTAATAACCCATTCAAATGGAACTTTATTACATGGGGGTCGGACCATAGGATGGGGTAGGTTGATCTATATTTACATTCAGGGAGTTGGTAAATAATAAGTCTAGGGTGTGGCCTGTGACGTGTGTGGGGGCGGTCATCATCTGTTTTAGACCTAGGGTTTCAAGACTGTTGATAAGGTCTTGGGTATGGGGGTCAGCATTAAGCTCAGCATGAAAACTGAAATCGCCTAGTAGCAGGAAGTTATCGGCAGCTAGAACATGTGGTGCTATCGGCTCGGTAAGGTTACTGGGGAAATGGATTTTATTTTCGGGTGACCTATAGAGAAGGGCACCTTTCCAGGTTCCACTTTTTGCATTCTCCATTGAGAAAATGCAGATTTCATCCCAAGTGGCCTGCACGGCCTCTACCATATGAATTTTGGTATTAGTTCTGAAGGCAATAGCTATGCCGCCACCTTTCTTGTTTTTTCTGTCCAGTCTAATTATTTGGTAGTCATGTGGGAGAGCCACTGAGAGGTCGGGTTGCGAGAGTTTGTGGAGCCATGTCTCGGTAATAAAGAGGAGACCAGGTTTTTCTGTGTCTAGAAGAGACCAGATCTCAAGTGCGTGTTTAGCCAGAGAGCGTGCGTTACAGTTTAGACCAATTAGTTGTTTATGTTCTGGTTGTTCTGGACTGAGTAGCGGAGGTTTAGTTTTGTTTTTTATTTGTTTGGCTTGTCCTTTGGTAGGAGGATGTTTTTGAGTAGAGGGTGCCCTTGTGATATAAGAGGGAAAGGGACCCGCTACCAAAGGGTAGGCTTTGTTAAGTGAGAGAAGCTCCTTGCTAGTATATTGAATCTGAGTCATTGCTAATGGTACGTGGGGATTAGGAGGGAGTTGTGGATGAAAAAGGGCAGGGTGTCTGGAGTTTGGCGTTGGTCTGGGGCGGACGGGTGCAGATGGGCTTGCCTTTGGCGCGCCGCTAGCGCGCTGCTGTGCGCGTCCGCTCGGCACAACTCCTTTCAGCTAGAGGAAGTGGGCGGGACTACACCAGCGCATGGATGGCTGACCTAGCTTCCGGGGAGGCAAGGGAGCAAAGATGGTCATGTCGATCCCCTCCGCACAACGGCACAAGCCGCATCGGACCAGGGGAAGCACGTACAAGGCAGGTAAGCGGCGCAAGATACAATTTTTTAAAGTGAGGTTTAAAAGCGCTATTGCGTTGCAGACAATCGCTCTGTCTGACCTGGTGGATTTTTTAAAATGTTCAGCTGTGTGTCCCGTCGGCGCACCTCCTTTTAGCTAGAGGAAGTGGGCGGGACTACCCAGCAAAAAGCAAAAAAGCACACTAAGGGAGCTACTGCACAGTCTGATACTGAACCTGATGGCAAAACAGAGGCTCCTAATGGCATGGAGACACTGCTAAGAGCCATTCAACAGAGCTTGCAGGATATCAACGGAAAATTAGACACTATTACTCAAAGAGTCGACAACATGGTGGCGAAATTAGATAAGCATGGTGAAAGACTCGTTGAAGCAGAAACCCGGATATCTACGGTGGAAGAGGAGTCCCATACTACCACTAAGAAGTGCGCGGAAATGGAAAAACTCTTGGATGTGATTAAAAACAAAGCGGAGGATTTTGAGGCGAGGTCACGCCGGAATAACATCAGGATCATGGGTGTTCCAGAATCAACAAACACGGGGAAGACGGAAACCTACGAGGAGGAACTAATCTGCAACAACTTTGGTACAGAGCATCTTTCCTCAGTGTTGCTGGTGGAGCCCGCCCACAAATCCCTGGCCCCGAGACCAAAACCAGGCGCACCTCCGCGACCAATCTTCGCCCGCCTTCTTAATTATAAAGACTGCGATGTGATCTTGAGGATGGCCCGCGAGAAGCAGCAAATAAGATATCAGGGTAACGCACTGGAGTTTTACCCGGACTTCACTATGTCAGTTCAACTAGCGTGTAAGGAGTTCAATCCGGCTAAAAGAAACTGCGAGAGCTGGGTGTGGAGTACGCTATGCTCTACCCAGCTCGGCTGAAGGTGACTCATGATGGCCACTCCACGATCCCTCTTACCCCGAAAGCCGCACAATACTTTCTAAAGAAATTGCATCAAGAGACCAGAAACGTGCTGAGCAGAACCAGAACTCGGACTGACAACTGCTCGTGAGGGTAAGACATTGTCTCCTTGTCGTCATGAACTGGTAAGCCACTAGGCACTTTTGGCATAGTGCTTCTAGAGGAAACATTACAGACATGATCTCCCCAACACCAATTAAACCAATGGAAACGCAGGTATTTATCAAGACAATTACAATAATGCAACACTAGTAACAAATGATCCAAGGGACATGCAATAACGACCTTGAGATACCTAAACAAGTATAATTAGAGGTCAAAGATCAAAAAGCATAACCTCCTCCAACACAGTAACTAAGGAGGATGTAGGTACTCATAATTACAATTACAATAATGCCTCACTTGTAACACATGATCTAACAGTAATGGATTAATGACCATGAAACACTTAGAAAAGTGTAAATAGAGGTCAAAGGTCAAACCACATGACCCCTCCCACCAATTTAATGAACACAAATGTAAGTACAATTCAAACACTGCAACACTTGTAAACAATGGTCTCACTATAATGGAATAAACACCTTTTTTTTTTTTTTTAAACCTTTATTTGGTCAACCATATCATATGCTTGTTACAAATACATAAGGGAAGGACAAATTATACATAATACATGTTGTACAAGCAGAACCAGAAAATATGTACCCATTTTTGTTTTTTTTGTCCAACCCGCCCCCCCCCCCACCCAACCCCCCTCCCTTTTCCCAGGACCATGGGAGGCTAAACTTGGAACATATTACAAAACAGAAAAGCACAGCAAAAAAGAAAGGTAAGCAGATATTTGCAGGGAAGACTGCCCTTCAACTGCAGCTACATTCCCCGATTAACACATCTAAGTCTTTTGTCAGACCACTAATTAATCTGTATCCCCCCCGATTTCCGCCAGATCCGCATTGTTTCAGACACATATGGTCATACTCTTTAATTGAGGTTTAAAATATAGGTTTGTTAATCCAAATACTGATTGGAGACCAAATATCCCTCCCTCTTTTCCTTGCTCTCAAGCCTCTGCATTTTTATATCTCTTTCTCCCAACGATATGTAGCTAATAGTTTCTCCAGCCAACAGTGCACTGAGGGAGGATCTTTGTCTAACCATCCAGTTGCTATGGAAAGCCTAAATATAGCCATCATAATAAAGAGTAAAGTCTTCCTGGGCGCCGCCAGAGCCTGGTTACTCACCCCTAATAATATAACTTGTGGAGACAGCATTATATCATGGTCCAGAATTTGTTTGACGTAGAACGCCATTTTGCCAATCAGTTCAGTAAGACGAGGGCAAGTGGCAAACAAGTGGACACTATCGGCGGCAAGCTCTCCGCATCGTGGGCAGTAAATACCTGTAGAGCCTCCCCACTTAAAAATCCGAGAGGGAGTAATATATAAGTTTAGCCATGTTTTGAAGCATTGAACTTGTATGTTGGCGGAAATGGCTGCTGTTGAACTTAGTAGCAGGGAGTCCTCACACACCCCTGTTTCCGCCTGAACTTTATCCTGCCATCGGTCCATATGTTTAGCGAGGTCATCCTCCATGGTATCACAGAGCAGTGTATAGCACTTAGAGATGGATATTCCTTGGGTCCCCAAAGCCGCCTCCATAAGGGGGGTGTTAAAGCCTTGAATCTTCTTTTTTTTTTATCCCTAATTTGTAAAAATTTAAAGAAGTGATTGTTTCCCACTCCAAATTTCCCCTTTATGACATCAAATGATAGAACTGTGTTATCCCGTATTAAGTCCCCAATATATCTAATTCCTTTCTCCCTCCCGAGTTCCATATAGCCATCGTTAAAAATTTCCGGTAAAAGTGGATTGTTTGACAAGGGTGTATATCTATGAATCCTATTCAGCTTGAGTTTTTTCCTAATCGCGGTCCAGATTTTGAAAGCGCCCAGTAAGACCTTGAATTTTACTCTTTTAAAATAGGCACAAAAAAAGGAACAAACACTTTAAAACACCTACAATGAGGGCAAATAGAGGTCAAAGGTCAAATATTAAGTTCTCTACAATAATTTGAACAAGGAAAAAAATAGTACTTTGCACGTCGAGTCCAATAATGTCACACTTGTTGAAATTGATCCATGGGTAACAGAATAAAAAAAAAGGTTAAAAAAAATGTGTATTTAGGGGTCAAAGGTCACATTTTTTTCACCTCTTATAAAATTTGACTAGTTGACCTGTGAGATCACATAATGACCTTTCCAAAGATACCTCACTTTGCAAAAACAATTTCAATGTTACAAAGACATATCCTTTGCACACTTCCAGGAGCTATCATGAATTAATTGTGGGTTTCTAAATAATTGTGAGTTTCTAACGCGCTAGAATCGACTCCCGAAGGAGTATCTCTGCGCTATTGACCGCTGGGGAACCAGTGAGCCACACCACTCCATTTAGGGTCAAAGGTCAAGGACTGTGACCTTCAGGGTTTATACGCATGAAATCATATGGCAACTATTAACAAAATATGCATCACTACTGTGCATAAAAGTCAGAAAATAAATTTTGAGGTGTTGAACATATGTAAATGTGGGATACTTGTAAAGCGCACTGTTACTCTACCCGAGTGTCCTTGCGCTGTAGACCGCTGGGGAACCCGTCCTGGTTTTCCCTGTGAGATGGTCCCTTGCTGGGTATCTCCAGGGTGAAACCAGGCATCCCCGGCGTCTGTGGGGGGCCGTTGTAGAGATGAGGCAAGCTTAATGCCCAGAGTTACCGAGTGTGTTCCCTGGTTAGAGTAGGCGCTGAGGCGAGAATTATCGAGTCCGTTGAACCTGGTCCAAGCCCCTGCCGCGTCGGGAATTGAACCCTGGTCCGGGGCCGTTCTCTGCTTACAGGTCTGCAGCCTCTAACCAGTGAGCCACACCTCTCCACTGATATGTCCAAAAATAAGACTGAGATCATTATATGACAAACATCAACAGACGAAACAACATGTTGGCGATTTTAAAGCATGTAAAGTGCTTTCAAAAGCAGGAATAATGTGCATTTTCATATAGTAGTCTCTGAAACATCCATAAATGACCCAAGCCCTCAGACTTGCGTGTGCGGCAATGGTCACAGCGCCTCAGACTGGATAATACATGAATGACCCAAGCCCTCAGACTTGTGTGTGCGGCAAGGGTCACAGCGCCTCAGACTGGATAATACATGAATGACCCAGCCCTCAGACTTCCGTGTGTGGCAAGGGCCACAGCGCCTCAGACTGGAGAATACATGAATGACCCAAGCCCTCAGACTTGCATGTGCGGCAAGGGTCCCAGCGCCTCAGACTGGAGAATACATGAATGACCCAAGCCCTCAGACTTGCATGTGCGGTAAGGGTCCCAGCGCCTCAGACTGGAGAATACATGAATGACCCAGCCCTCAGACTTGCGTGTGCGGCAAGGGTCACAGTGCCTCAGACTTTAGAATACATGAATGACCCAAGCCCTCAGACGTGCGTGTGCGGCAAGGGTCACAGCGCCTCAGACTGGAGAATACATGAATGACCCAAGCCCTCAGACTAGCGTGTGCAGCAAGGGTCACAGCGCCTCAGACTGGAGAATGCATGAATGACCCAGCCCTCAGGCTTGCGTGTGCGGCAAGGTTCACAGCGCCTCAGACGGGAGAATACATTAATGACCCAGCCCTCAGACTTGTGTGTGCGGCAAGGGTCACAGCGCCTCAGACGGGAGAATACATGAATGACCCAAGCCCTCAGACTTGCATGTGCGTCAAGGGTCACAGCGCCTCAGACTGGAGAATACATGAATGACCCAAGCCCTCAGACTTGCATGTGTGGCAAGGGTCACAGCGACTCAGACTGGAGAATACATGAATGACCCAAGCCCTCAGACTTGCGTGTGCGGCAAGGGTCACAGCGCCTCAGACTGGAGAATACATGAATGACCCAAGCTCTCAGACTTGCGTGTGCGGCAAGGGCCCCAGCGCCTCAGACTGGAGAACCCTTGAATGACACAAGCACTCAGACTTGGGTGTGCGGCAAGGGCCCCAGCGCCTCAGACTGGAGAACACATGAATGACCCAGCCCTCAGACTTGCGTGTGCGGCAAGGGTCCCATTGCCTCAGACTGGAGAATACATGAATGACCCAGCCCTCAGACTTGCGTGTGCGGCAAGGGTCCCAGTGCCTCAGACTGGAGAATACATGAATGACCCAGCCCTCAGACTTGCGTGTGCGGCAAGGTTCACAGTGCCTCAGACGGGAGAATACATGAACGACCCAGCCCTCAGACTTGCGGGTGCGGCAAGGGTCCCAGCGCCTCAGACTGGAGAATACATGAATGACCCGAGCCCTCAGACCTGCGTGTGCGGCAAGGGTCACAGCGCCTCAAACTGGAGAACACATGAATGACCCAAGCCCTCAGACTTGCGTGTGTGGCAAGGGTCCCAATGCCTCAGACTGGAGAATACATGAATGACCCAGACCTCAGACTTGCGTGTGCGGAAAGGGTCCCAGCGCCTCAGACTGGAGAATACATGAATGAACCAGCCCTCAGACTTGCGCGTGCGGCAAGGGTCCCAGCGCCTTAGACTGGAGAATACATGAATGACCCAGCCCTCAGACCTCATGTGCGGCAAGGGTCCCAGCGCCTCAGACTGGAGAATACATGAATGACCCAGCCCTCAGACCTCGTGTGCGGCAAGGGTCCAGCGCCTAAGACTGGAGAATACATGAATGACCCAGCTCTCAGACTTGCGTGTGCGGCAAGGGTCCCAGCGCCTCAGACTGGAGAATACATGAATGACCCAGCCCTCAGACTTGCGTGTGCGGCAAGCGTCACAGCGCCTCAGACGGGAGAATACATGAATGACCCAGCCCTCAGACTTGCGTGTGCGGCAAGGGTCACAGCCCCTCAGACTGGATAATACATGAATGACCCAAGCCCTCAGACTTGCGTGTGCGGCAAGGGTTACAGCGCCTCAGACTGGAGAATACATGAATGACCCAAGCCCTTAGACTTGCGTGTGCGGCAAGGGTCACAGCGCCTCAGACTGGAGAATACATGAATGACCCAAGCCCTCAGACTTGCATGTGCGGTAAGGGTCCCAGCGCCTCAGACTGGAGAATACATGAATGACCCAGCCCTCAGACTTGCGTGTGCGGCAAGGGTCACAGTGCCTCAGACTTTAGAATACATGAATGACCCAAGCCCTCAGACGTGCGTGTGTGGCAAGGGTCACAGCGCCTCAGACTGGAGAATACATTAATGACCCAAGCCCTCAGACTAGCGTGTGCAGCAAGGGTCACAGCGCCTCAGACTGGAGAATGCATGAATGACCCAGCCCTCAGGCTTGCGTGTGCGGCAAGGTTCACAGCGTTTCAGACGGGAGAATACATTGATGACCCAGCCCTCAGACTTGCATGTGTGGCAAGGGTCACAGCGACTCAGACTGGAGAATACATGAATGACCCAAGCCCTCAGACTTGCGTGTGCGGCAAGGGTCACAGCGCCTCAGACTGGAGAATACATGAATGACCCAAGCTCTCAGACTTGCGTGTGCGGCAAGGGCCCCAGCGCCTCAGACTGGAGAACCCTTGAATGACACAAGCACTCAGACTTGGGTGTGCGGCTAGGGCCCCAGCGCCTCAGACTGGAGAACACATGAATGACCCAGCCCTCAGACTTGCGTGTGCGGCAAGGGTCCCATTGCCTCAGACTGGAGAATACATGAATGACCCAGCCCTCAGACTTGCGTGTGCGGCAAGGGTCCCAGTGCCTCAGACTGGAGAATACATGAATGACCCAGCCCTCAGACTTGCGTGTGCGGCAAGGTTCACAGTGCCTCAGACGGGAGAATACATGAACGACCCAGCCCTCAGACTTGCGGGTGCGGCAAGGGTCCCAGCGCCTCAGACTGGAGAATACATGAATGACCCGAGCCCTCAGACCTGCGTGTGCGGCAAGGGTCACAGCGCCTCAAACTGGAGAACACATGAATGACC
Organism: Lissotriton helveticus; assembly: GCF_964261635.1. Taxonomy (NCBI): domain Eukaryota; kingdom Metazoa; phylum Chordata; class Amphibia; order Caudata; family Salamandridae; genus Lissotriton; species Lissotriton helveticus. The sequence goes on along the minus strand of NW_027611692.1, from coordinate 2,009,633 downwards.
CAAGCCCTCAGACTTGCGTGTGTGGCAAGGGTCCCAGTGCCTCAGACTGGAGAATACATGAATGACCCAGACCTCAGACTTGCGTGTGCGGAAAGGGTCCCAGCGCCTCAGACTGGAGAATACATGAATGAACCAGCCCTCAGACTTGCGTGTGCGGCAAGGGTCCCAGCGCCTTAGACTGGAGAATACATGAATGACCCAGCCCTCAGACCTCATGTGCGGCAAGGGTCCCAGCGCCTCAGACTGGAGAATACATGAATGACCCAGCCCTCAGACCTCGTGTGCGGCAAGGGTCCAGCGCCTAAGACTGGAGAATACATGAATGACCCAGCTCTCAGACTTGCGTGTGCGGCAAGGGTCCCAGCGCCTCAGACTGGAGAATACATGAATGACCCAGCCCTCAGACTTGCGTGTGTGGCAAGCGTCACAGCGCCTCAGACGGGAGAATACATGAATGACCCAGCCCTCAGACTTGCGTGTGCGGCAAGGGTCACAGCCCCTCAGACTGGATAATACATGAATGACCCAAGCCCTCAGACTTGCGTGTGCGGCAAGGGTTACAGCGCCTCAGACTGGAGAATACATGAATGACCCAAGCCCTTAGACTTGCGTGTGCGGCAAGGGTCACAGCGCCTCAGACTGGAGAATACATGAATGACCCAAGCCCTCAGACTTGCATGTGCGGTAAGGGTCCCAGCGCCTCAGACTGGAGAATACATGAATGACCCAGCCCTCAGACTTGCGTGTGCGGCAAGGGTCACAGTGCCTCAGACTTTAGAATACATGAATGACCCAAGCCCTCAGACGTGCGTGTGTGGCAAGGGTCACAGCGCCTCAGACTGGAGAATACATTAATGACCCAAGCCCTCAGACTAGCGTGTGCAGCAAGGGTCACAGCGCCTCAGACTGGAGAATGCATGAATGACCCAGCCCTCAGGCTTGCGTGTGCGGCAAGGTTCACAGCGCCTCAGACGGGAGAATACATTAATGACCCAGCCCTCAGACTTGTGTGTGCAGCAAGGGTCACAGCGCCTCAGACGGGAGAATACATGAATGACCCAAGCCCTCAGACTTGCATGTGCGTCAAGGGTCACAGCGCCTCAGACTGGAGAATACATGAATGACCCAAGCCCTCAGACTTGCATGTGTGGCAAGGGTCACAGCGACTCAGACTGGAGAATACATGAATGACCCAAGCCCTCAGACTTGCGTGTGCGGCAAGGGTCACAGCGCCTCAGACTGGAGAATACATGAATGACCCAAGCTCTCAGACTTGCGTGTGCGGCAAGGGCCCCAGCGCCTCAGACTGGAGAACCCTTGAATGACACAAGCACTCAGACTTGGGTGTGCGGCAAGGGCCCCAGCGCCTCAGACTGGAGAACACATGAATGACCCAGCCCTCAGACTTGCGTGTGCTGCAAGGGTCCCATTGCCTCAGACTGGAGAATACATGAATGACCCAGCCCTCAGACTTGCGTGTGCGGCAAGGGTCCCAGTGCCTCAGACTGGAGAATACATGAATGACCCAGCCCTCAGACTTGCGTGTGCGGCAAGGTTCACAGTGCCTCAGACGGGAGAATACATGAACGACCCAGCCCTCAGACTTGCGGGTGCGGCAAGGGTCCCAGCGCCTCAGACTGGAGAATACATGAATGACCCGAGCCCTCAGACCTGCGTGTGCGGCAAGGGTCACAGCGCCTCAAACTGGAGAACACATGAATGACCCAAGCCCTCAGACTTGCGTGTGTGGCAAGGGTCCCAGTGCCTCAGACTGGAGAATACATGAATGACCCAGACCTCAGACTTGCGTGTGCGGAAAGGGTCCCAGCGCCTCAGACTGGAGAATACATGAATGAACCAGCCCTCAGACTTGCGTGTGCGGCAAGGGTCCCAGCGCCTTAGACTGGAGAATACATGAAGGACCCAGCCCTCAGACCTCGTGTGCGGCAAGGGTCCCAGCGCCTCAGACTGGAGAATACATGAATGACCCAGCCCTCAGACTTGAGTTTGCGGCAAGGGTCCCAGCGCCTCAGACTGGAGAACACATGAATGACCCAGCCCTCAGACTTGCGTGTGCGGCAAGGGTCCCAGCGTCTCAGACTGGAGAATACATGAATGACCCAGCCCTCAGACTTGCGTGTGCGGCAAGGGTCCCAGCGCCTCAGACTGGAGAATACATGAATAACCCAGCCCTCAGACTTGCGTGTGCGGCAAGGGTCCCAGCGCCTCAGACTGGAGAACACATGAACGACCTAGCCCTCAGACTTGCGTGTGCGGCAAGGGTCCCAGCGCCTCAGACTGGAGAATACATGAATGACCCAGCCCTCAGACTTGCGTGTGCGGCAAGGGTCCCAGCGCCTCAGACTGGAGAATACATGAATGACCCAGCCCTCAGACTTGCGTGTGCGGCAAGGGTCCCAGCGCCTCAGACTGGAGACTACATGAATGACACAGCCCTCAGACTTGCATGTGCGGCAAGGGTCACAGCGCCTCAGACTAGAGAAGACAGGAATGACCCAGCCCTCAGACTTGCATTTGCGGCAAAGGTCCCAGTGCCTCAGACGGGAGAATACGTGAATGACCCAGCCCTCAGACTTGTGTGTGCGGCAAGGGTCACAGCGCCTCAGAAGGGAGAATACATGAATGACCCAGCCCTCAGACTTGCGTGTGCGGCAAGGGTCACAGCGCCTCAGACTGGAGAATACATGAATGACCCAGCCCTCAGACTTGCGTTTGCGGCAAGGGTAACAGCGCCTCAGACGGGAGAATACATGAATGACCCAGCTCTCAGACTTGCGTGTGCGGCAAGGGTCACAGCCCCTCAGACTGGAGAATACATGAATGACCCAAGCCCTCAGACTTGCGTGTGCGGCAAAGGTTACAGCGCCTCAGACTGGAGAATACATGAATGACCCAAGCCCTCGGACTTGCATGTGCGGCAAGGGTCACAGCGCCTCAGACTGGAGAACCCTTGAATGACACAAGCACTCAGACTTGGGTGTGCGGCAAGGGCACCAGCACCTCAGACTGGAGAACACATGAATGACCCAGCCCTCAGACTTGCGTGTGCGGCAAGGGTCACAGCGCCTCAGACTGAAGAATACATGAATGACCCAAGCCCTCAGACTTGCGTGTGCGGCAATGGTCACAGAGCCTCAGACTGGAGAATACATGAATGACCCATGCCCTCAGACTTGCGTGTGCGGCAAGGGTCACAGTGCCTCAGACTGGAGAACACATGAATGACCCAAGCCCTCAGACTTGCGTGTGCGGCAAGAGCCCCAGCGCCTCAGACTGGAGAAAACATGAATGACCCAGCCCTCAGGCTTGCGTATGCGGAAAGGGCCCCAGCGCCTAAGACTGGAGAATACATGAATGACCCAGCCCTCAGACTTGCGTGTGCGGCAAGGGTCCCAGCGCCTCAGACTGGAGAATACATGAATGACCCAGCCCTCAGACTTGCGTGTGCGGCAAGGGTCCCAGCGCCTCAGACTGGAGAATACATGAATAACCCAGCCCTCAGACTTGCGTGTGCGGCAAGGGTCCCAGCGCCTCAGACTGGAGAACACATGAACGACCTAGCCCTCAGACTTGCGTGTGCGGCAAGGGTCCCAGCGCCTCAGACTGGAGAATACATGAATGACCCAGCCCTCAGACTTGCGTGTGCGGCAAGGGTCCCAGCGCCTCAGACTGGAGAATACATGAATGACCCAGCCCTCAGACTTGCGTGTGCGGCAAGGGTCCCAGCGCCTCAGACTGGAGACTACATGAATGACACAGCCCTCAGACTTGCATGTGCGGCAAGGGTCACAGCGCCTCAGACTAGAGTAGACAGGAATGACCCAGCCCTCAGACTTGCATTTGCGGCAAGGGTCCCAGTGCCTCAGACGGGAGAATACGTGAATGACCCAGCCCTCAGACTTGTGTGTGCGGCAAGGGTCACAGCGCCTCAGAAGGGAGAATACATGAATGACCCAGCCCTCAGACTTGCGTGTGCGGCAAGGGTCACAGCGCCTCAGACAGGAGAATACATGAATGACCCAGCCCTCAGACGTGCGTTTGCGGCAAGGGTAACAGCGCCTCAGACGGGAGAATACATGAATGACCCAGCCCTCAGACTTGCGTGTGCGGCAAGGGTCACAGCCCCTCAGACTGGAGAATACATGAATGACCCAAGCCCTCAGACTTGCGTGTGCGGCAAGGGTTACAGCGCCTCAGACTGGAGAATACATGAATGACCCAAGCCCTCGGACTTGCATGTGCGGCAAGGGTCACAGCGCCTCAGACTGGAGAACCCTTGAATGACACAAGCACTCAGACTTGGGTGTGCGGCAAGGGTCCCAGCACCTCAGACTGGAGAACACATGAATGACCCAGCCCTCAGACTTGCTTATGCGGAAAGGGCCCCAGCGCCTCAGACTGGAGAATACATGAATGACCCAGCCCTCAGACTTGCGTGTGCGGCAAGGTTCACAGTGCCTCAGACTGGAGAACACATGAATGACCCAAGCCCTCAGACTTGCGTGTGCGGCAAGGGTCACAGTGCCTCAGACTGGAGAACACATGAATGACCCAAGCCCTCAGACTTGCGTGTGCGGCAAGAGCCCCAGCGCCTCAGACTGGAGAAAACATGAATGACCCAGCCCTCAGGCTTGCGTATGCGGAAAGGGCCCCAGCGCCTCAGACTGGAGAATACATGAATGACCCAGCCCTCAGACTTGCGTGTGCGGCAAGGGTCCCAGCGCCTCAGACTGGAGAATACATGAATGACCCAGCCCTCAGACTTGCGTTTGCGGCAAGGGTCCCAGCGCCTCAGACTGGAGAACACATGAATGACCCAGCCCTCAGACTTGCGTGTGCGGCAAGGGTCCCAGCGTCTCAGACTGGAGAATACATGAATGACCCAGCCCTCAGACTTGCGTGTGCGGCAAGGGTCCCAGCGCCTCAGACTGGAGAATACATGAATAACCCAGCCCTCAGACTTGCGTGTGCGGCAAGGGTCCCAGCGCCTCAGACTGGAGAACACATGAACGACCTAGCCCTCAGACTTGCGTGTGCGGCAAGGGTCCCAGCGCCTCAGACTGGAGAATACATGAATGACCCAGCCCTCAGACTTGCGTGTGCGGCAAGGGTCCCAGCGCCTCAGACTGGAGAATACATGAATGACCCAGCCCTCAGACTTGCGTGTGCGGCAAGGGTCCCAGCGCCTCAGACTGGAGACTACATGAATGACACAGCCCTCAGACTTGCATGTGCGGCAAGGGTCACAGCGCCTCAGACTAGAGAAGACAGGAATGACCCAGCCCTCAGACTTGCATTTGCGGCAAGGGTCCCAGTGCCTCAGACGGGAGAATACGTGAATGACCCAGCCCTCAGACTTGTGTGTGCGGCAAGGGTCACAGCGCCTCAGAAGGGAGAATACATGAATGACCCAGCCCTCAGACTTGCGTGTGCGGCAAGGGTCACAGCGCCTCAGACTGGAGAATACATGAATGACCCAGCCCTCAGACTTGCGTTTGCGGCAAGGGTAACAGCGCCTAAGACGGGAGAATACATGAATGACCCAGCCCTCAGACTTGCGTGTGCGGCAAGGGTCACAGCCCCTCAGACTGGAGAATACATGAATGACCCAAGCCCTCAGACTTGCGTGTGCGGCAAGGGTTACAGCGCCTCAGACTGGAGAATACATGAATGACCCAAGCCATCGGACTTGCATGTGCGGCAAGGGTCACAGCGCCTCAGACTGGAGAACCCTTGAATGACACAAGCACTCAGACTTGCGTGTGCGGCAAGGGCCCCAGCACCTCAGACTGGAGAACACATGAATGACCCAGCCCTCAGACTTGCTTATGCGGAAAGGGCCCCAGCGCCTCAGACTGGAGAATACATGAATGACCCAGCCCTCAGACTTGCGTGTGCGGCAAGGTTCACAGTGCCTCAGACGGGAGAATACATGAACGACCCAGCCCTCAGACTTGCGGGTGCAGCAAGGGTCCCAGCGCCTCAGACTGGAGAATACATGAATGACCCGAGCCCTCAGACCTGCGTGTGCAGCAAGGGTCACAGCGCCTCAAACTGGAGAACACATGAATGACCCAAGCCCTCAGACTTACGTGTGTGGCAAGGGTCCCAGCGCCTCAGACTGGAGAATACATGAATGACCCAGCCCTCAGACTTGCGTGTGCGGCAAGGGTCCCAGCGCCTTAGACTGGAGAATACATGAATGACCCAGCCCTCAGACCTCGTGTGCGGCAAGGGTCCCAGCGCCTCAGACTGGAGAATACATGAATGACCCAGCCCTCAGACCTCGTGTGCGGCAAGTGTCCAGCGCCTAAGACTGGAGAATACATGAATGACCCAGCTCTCAGACTTGCGTGTGCGGCAAGGGTCCCAGCGCCTCAGACTGGAGAATACATGAATGACCCAGCCCTCAGACTTGCGTGTGCGGCAAGGGTCACAGCGCCTCAGACGGGAGAATACATGAATGACCCAGCCCTCAGACTTGCGTGTGCGGCAAGGGTCACAGCCCCTCAGCCTGGATAATACATGAATGACCCAAGCCCTCAGACTAGCGTGTGCGGCAAGGGTTACAGCGCCTCAGACTGGAGAATACATGAATGACCCAAGCCCTTAGACTTGCGTGTGCGGCAAGGGTCACAGCGCCTCAGACTGGAGAATACATGAATGACCCAAGCCCTCAGACTTGCGTGTGCGGCAATGGTCACAGAGCCTCAAACTGGAGAATACATGAATGACCCAAGCCCTCAGACTTGCGTGTGCGGCAAGGGTCACAGTGCCTCAGACTGGAGAACACATGAATGACCCAAGCCCTCAGACTTGCGTGTGCGGCAAGAGTCACAGCGCCTCAGACTGGAGAACACATGAATGACCCAAGCCCTCAGACTTGCGTGTGCGGCAAGGGCCCGAGCGCCTCAGACTGGAGAACCCTTGAATGACACAAGCCCTCAGACTTGGGTGTGCGGCAAGGGCCCCAGCGCCTCAGACTGGAGAACACATGAATGACCCAGCCCTCAGACTTGCGTATGCGGAAAGGGCCCCAGCGCCTCAGACTGGAGAATACATGAATGACCCAGCCCTCAGACTTGCGTGTGCGGCAAGGGTCCCAGCGCCTCAGACTGGAGAATACATGAATGACCCAGCCCTCAGACTTGCGTTTGCGGCAAGGGTCCCAGCGCCTCAGACTGGAGAATACATGAATGACCCAGCCCTCAGACTTGCGTGTGCGGCAAGGGTCCCAGCGCCTCAGACTGGAGAATACATGAATAACCCAGCCCTCAGACTTGCGTGTGTGGCAAGGGTCCCAGCGCCTCAGACTGGAGAACACATGAACGACCTAGCCCTCAGACTTGCGTGTGCGGCAAGGGTCCCAGCGCCTCAGACTGGAGAATACATGAATGACCCAGCCCTCAGACTTGCGTGTGCGGCAAGGGTCCCAGCGCCTCAGACTGGAGAATACATGAATGACCCAGCCCTCAGACTTGCGTGTGCGGCAAGGGTCCCAGCGCCTCAGACTGGAGACTACATGAATGACACAGCCCTCAGACTTGCGTGTGCGGCAAGGGTCACAGCGCCTCAGACTGGAGAAGACATGAATGACCCAGCCTTCAGACTTGCATTTGCGGCAAGGGTCCCAGTGCCTCAGACGGGAGAATATGTGAATGACCCAGCCCTCAGACTTGTGTGTGCGGCAAGGGTCACAGCGCCTCAGAAGGGAGAATACATGAATGACCCAGCCCTTAGACTTGCGTGTGCGGCAAGGGTCACAGCGCCTCAGAGTGGAGAATACATGAATGACCCAGCCCTCAGACTTGCGTTTGCGGCAAGGGTAACAGCGCCTCAGACGGGAGAATACATGAATGACCCAGCCCTCAGACTTGCGTGTGCGGCAAGGGTCACAGCCCCTCAGACTGGAGAATACATGAATGACCCAAGCCCTCAGACTTGCGTGTGCGGCAAGGGTTACAGCGCCTCAGACTGGAGAATACATGAATGACCCAAGCCCTCGGACTTGCATGTGCGGCAAGGGTCACAGCGCCTCAGACTGGAGAACCCTTGAATGACACAAGCACTCAGACTTGGGTGTGCGGCAAGGGCCCCAGCGCCTCAGACTGGAGAACACATGAATGACCCAGCCCTCAGACTTGCTTATGCGGAAAGGGCCCCAGCGCCTCAGACTGGAGAATACATGAATGACCCAGCCCTCAGACTTGCGTGTGCGGCAAGGGTCCCAGCGCCTCAGACTGGAGAATACATGAATGACCCAGCCCTCAGACTTGCGTTTGCGGCAAGGGTCTTAGCGCCTCAGACAGGAGAATACATGAATGACCCAAGCCCTCAGACTTGCGTGTGCGGCAATGGTCCCAGCGCCTCAGACTGGAGAATACATGAATGAACCAGCCCTCAGACTTGCGTGTGCGGCAAGGGTCCCAGCGCCTTAGACTGGAGAATACATGAATGACCCAGCCCTCAGACCTCGTGTGCGGCAAGGGTCCAGCGCCTAAGACTGGAGAATACATGAATGACCCAGCTCTCAGAGTTGCGTATGCGGCAAGGGTCCCAGCGCCTCAGACTGGAGAATACATGAATGACCCAGCCCTCAGACTTGCGTGTGCGGCAAGGGTCACAGTGCCTCAGACTGGAGAACACATGAATGACCCAAGCCCTCAGACTTGCGTGTGCGGCAAGAGTCACAGCGCCTCAGACTGGAGAACACATGAATGACCCAAGCCCTCAGACTTGCGTGTGCGGCAAGGGCCCCAGCGCCTCAGACTGGAGAACACATGAATGACCCAGCCCTCAGACTTGCGTGTGCGGCAAGGATCCCAGCGTCTCAGACTGGAGAATACATGAATGACCCAGCCCTCAGACTTGCGTGTGGGCAAGGGTCCCAGCGCCTCAGACTGGAGAATACATGAATAACCCAGCCCTCAGACTTGCGTGTGCGGCAAGGGTCCCAGCGCCTCAGACTGGAGAACAAATGAACGACCTAGCCCTCAGACTTGCGTGTGCGGCAAGGGTCCCAGCGCCTCAGACTGGAGAATACATGAATGACCCAGCCCTCAGACTTGCGTGTGCGGCAAGGGTACCAGCGCCTCAGACTGGAGAACACATGAATGACCCAGCCCTCAGACTTGCGTGTGCGGCAAGGGTCCCAGCGCCTCAGACTGGAGACTACATGAATGACACAGCCCTCAGACTTGCATGTGCGGCAAGGGTCACAGTGCCTCAGACTGGAGAAGACATGAATGACCCAGCCCTCAGACTTGCATTTGCGGCAAGGGTCCCAGTGCCTCAGACGGGAGAATACGTGAATGACCCAGCCCTCAGACTTGTGTGTGCGGCAAGGGTCACAGCGCCTCAGAAGGGAGAATACATGAATGACCCAGCCCTCAGACTTGCGTGTGCGGCAAGGGTCCCAGCGCCTTAGACTGGAGAATACATGAATGACCCAGCCCTCAGACCTCGTGTGCGGCAAGGGTCCCAGCGCCTCAGACTGGAGAATACATGAATGACCCAGCCCTCAGACCTCGTGTGCGGCAAGGGTCCAGCGCCTAAGACTGGAGAATACATGAATGACCCAGCTCTCAGACTTGCGTGTGCGGCAAGGGTCCCAGCGCCTCAGACTGGAGAATACATGAATGACCCAGCCCTCAGACTTGCGTGTGCGGCAAGGGTCACAGCGCCTCAGACGGGAGAATACATGAATGACCCAGCCCTCAGACTTGCGTGTGCGGCAAGGGTCACAGCCCCTCAGACTGGATAATACATGAATGACCAAAGCCCTCAGACTTGCGTGTGCGGCAAGGGTTACAGCACCTCAGACTGGAGAATACATGAATGACCCAAGCCCTTAGACTTGCGTGTGCGGCAAGGGTCACAGCGCCTCAGACTGGAGAATACATGAATGACCCAAGCCCTCAGACTTGCGTGTGCGGCAATGGTCACAGAGCCTCAGACTGGAGAATACATGAATGACCCAAGCCCTCAGACTTGCGTGTGCGGCAAGGGTCACAGTGCCTCAGACTGGAGAACACATGAATGACCCAGCCCTCAGACCTCGTGTGCGGCAAGGGTCCAGCGCCTAAGACTGGAGAATACATGAATGACCCAGCCCTCAGACTTGCGTGTGCGGCAAGGATCCCAGCGCCTCAGACTGGAGAATACATGAATGACCCAGACCTCAGACTTGCGTGTGCAGAAAGGTTCCCAGCGCCTCAGACTGGAGAATACATGAATGAACCAGCCCTCAGACTTGCGTGTGCGGCAAGGGTCCCAGCGCCTTAGACTGGAGAATACATGAATGACCCAGCCCTCAGACCTCGTGTGCGGCAAGGGTCCCAGCGCCTCAGACTGGAGAATACATGAATGACCCAGCCCTCAGACCTCGTGTGCGGCAAGGGTCCAGCGCCTAAGACTGGAGAATACATGAATGACCCAGCTCTCAGACTTGCGTGTGCGGCAAGGGTCCCAGCTCCTCAGACTGGAGAATACATGAATGACCCAGCCCTCAGACTTGCGTGTGCGGCAAGGGTCACAGCGCCTCAGACGGGAGAATACATGAATGACCCAGCCCTCAGACTTGCGTGTGCGGCAAGGGTCACAGCCCCTCAGACTGGATAATACATGAATGACCCAAGCCCTCAGACTTGCGTGTGCGGCAAGGGTTACAGCGCCTCAGACTGGAGAATACATGAATGACCCAAGCCCTCGGACTTGCATGTGCGGCAAGGGTCACAGCGCCTCAGACTGGAGAACCCTTGAATGACACAAGCACTCAGACTTGGGTGTGCGGCAAGGGCCCCAGCGCCTCAGACTGGAGAACACATGAATGACCCAGCCCTCAGACTTGCTTATGCGGAAAGGGCCCCAGCGCCTCAGACTGGAGAATACATGAATGACCCAGCCCTCAGACTTGCGTGTGCGGCAAGGGTCCCAGCGCCTCAGACTGGAGAATACATGAATGACCCAGCCCTCAGACTTGCGTTTGCGGCAAGGGTCTTAGCGCCTCAGACAGGAGAATACATGAATGACCCAAGCCCTCAGACTTGCGTGTGCGGCAATGGTCCCAGCGCCTCAGACTGGAGAATACATGAATGAACCAGCCCTCAGACTTGCGTGTGCGGCAAGGGTCCCAGCGCCTTAGACTGGAGAATACATGAATGACCCAGCCCTCAGACCTCGTGTGCGGCAAGGGTCCCAGCGCCTCAGACTGGAGAATACATGAATGACCCAGCCCTCAGACCTCGTGTGTGGCAAGGGTCCAGCGCCTAAGACTGGAGAATACATGAATGACCCAGCTCTCAGACTTGCGTATGCGGCAAGGGTCCCAGCGCCTCAGACTGGAGAATACATGAATGACCCAGCCCTCAGACTTGCGTGTGCGGCAAGGGTCACAGTGCCTCAGACTGGAGAACACATGAATGACCCAAGCCCTCAGACTTGCGTGTGCGGCAAGAGTCACAGCGCCTCAGACTGGAGAACACATGAATGACCCAAGCCCTCAGACTTGCGTGTGCGGCAAGGGCCCCAGCGCCTCAGACTGGAGAACACATGAATGACCCAGCCCTCAGACTTGCGTGTGCGGCAAGGATCCCAGCGTCTCAGACTGGAGAATACATGAATGACCCAGCCCTCAGACTTGCGTGTGGGCAAGGGTCCCAGCGCCTCAGACTGGAGAATACATGAATAACCCAGCCCTCAGACTTGCGTGTGCGGCAAGGGTCCCAGTGCCTCAGACTGGAGAACAAATGAACGACCTAGCCCTCAGACTTGCGTGTGCGGCAAGGGTCCCAGCGCCTCAGACTGGAGAATACATGAATGACCCAGCCCTCAGACTTGCGTGTGCGGCAAGGGTACCAGCGCCTCAGACTGGAGAACACATGAATGACCCAGCCCTCAGACTTGCGTGTGCGGCAAGGGTCCCAGCGCCTCAGACTGGAGACTACATGAATGACACAGCCCTCAGACTTGCATGTGCGGCAAGGGTCACAGTGCCTCAGACTGGAGAAGACATGAATGACCCAGCCCTCAGACTTGCATTTGCGGCAAGGGTCCCAGTGCCTCAGACGGGAGAATACGTGAATGACCCAGCCCTCAGACTTGTGTGTGCGGCAAGGGTCACAGCGCCTCAGAAGGGAGAATACATGAATGACCCAGCCCTCAGACTTGCGTGTGCGGCAAGGGTCCCAGCGCCTTAGACTGGAGAATACATGAATGACCCAGCCCTCAGACCTCGTGTGCGGCAAAGGTCCCAGCGCCTCAGACTGGAGAATACATGAATGACCCAGCCCTCAGACCTCGTGTGCGGCAAGGGTCCAGCGCCTAAGACTGGAGAATACATGAATGACCCAGCTCTCAGGCTTGCGTGTGCGGCAAGGGTCCCAGCGCCTCAGACTGGAGAATACATGAATGACCCAGCCCTCAGACTTGCGTGTGCGGCAAGGGTCACAGCGCCTCAGACGGGAGAATACATGAATGACCCAGCCCTCAGACTTGCGTGTGCGGCAAGGGTCACAGCCCCTCAGACTGGATAATACATGAATGACCAAAGCCCTCAGACTTGCGTGTGCGGCAAGGGTTACAGCACCTCAGACTGGAGAATACATGAATGACCCAAGCCCTTAGACTTGCGTGTGCGGCAAGGGTCACAGCGCCTCAGACTGGAGAATACATGAATGACCCAAGCCCTCAGACTTGCGTGTGCGGCAATGGTCACAGAGCCTCAGACTGGAGAATACATGAATGACCCAAGCCCTCAGACTTGCGTGTGCGGCAAGGGTCACAGTGCCTCAGACTGGAGAACACATGAATGACCCAGCCCTCAGACCTCGTGTGCGGCAAGGGTCCAGCGCCTAAGACTGGAGAATACATGAATGACCCAGCCCTCAGACTTGCGTGTGCGGCAAGGATCCCAGCGCCTCAGACTGGAGAATACATGAATGACCCAGACCTCAGACTTGCGTGTGCAGAAAGGTTCCCAGCGCCTCAGACTGGAGAATACATGAATGAACCAGCCCTCAGACTTGCGTGTGCGGCAAGGGTCCCAGCGCCTTAGACTGGAGAATACATGAATGACCCAGCCCTCAGACCTCGTGTGCGGCAAGGGTCCCAGCGCCTCAGACTGGAGAATACATGAATGACCCAGCCCTCAGACCTCGTGTGCGGCAAGGGTCCAGCGCCTAAGACTGGAGAATACATGAATGACCAAGCTCTCAGACTTGCGTGTGCGGCAAGGGTCCCAGCGCCTCAGACTGGAGAATACATGAATGACCCAGCCCTCAGACTTGCGTGTGCGGCAAGGGTCACAGCGCCTCAGACGGGAGAATACATGAATGACCCAGCCCTCAGACTTGCGTGTGCGGCAAGGGTCACAGCCCCTCAGACTGGATAATACATGAATGACCCAAGCCCTCAGACTTGCGTGTGCGGCAAGGGTTACAGCGCCTCAGACTGGAGAATACATGAATGACCCAAGCCCTTAGACTTGCGTGTGCGGCAAGGGTCACAGCGCCTCAGACTGGAGAATACATGAATGACCCAAGCCCTCAGACTTGCGTGTGCGGCAATGGTCACAGAGCCTCAGACTGGAGAATACATGAATGACCCAAGCCCTCAGACTTGCGTGTGCGGCAAGGGTCACAGTGCCTCAGACTGGAGAACACATGAATGACACAAGCCCTCAGACTTGCGTGTGCGGCAAGAGTCACAGCGCCTCAGTCTGGAGAACACATGAATGACCCAAGCCCTCAGACTTGCGTGTGCGGCAAGGGCCCCAGCGCCTCAGACTGGAGAACTCTTGAATGACACAAGCCCTCAGACTTGGGTGTGCGGCAAGGGCCCCAGCGCCTCAGACTGGAGAACACATGAATGACCCAGCCCTCAGACTTGCGTATGCGGAAAGGGCCCCAGCGCCTCAGACTGGAGAATACATGAATGACCCAGCCCTCAGACTTGCGTGTGCGGCAAGGGTCCCAGCGCCTCAGACTGGAGAATACATGAATGACCCAGCCCTCAGACTTGCGTTTGCGGCAAGGGTCCCAGCGCCTCAGACTGGAGAACACATGAATGACCCAGCCCTCAGACTTGCGTGTGCGGCAAGGGTCCCAGCGTCTCAGACTGGAGAATACATGAATGACCCAGCCCTCAGACTTGCGTGTGCGGCAAGGGTCCCAGCGCCTCAGACTGGAGAATACATGAATAACCCAGCCCTCAGACTTGCGTGTGCGGCAAGGGTCCCAGCGCCTCAGACTGGAGAACACATGAACGACCTAGCCCTCAGACTTGCGTGTGCGGCAAGGGTCCCAGCGCCTCAGACTGGAGAATACATGAATGACCCAGCCCTCAGACTTGCGTGTGCGGCAAGGGTCCCAGCGCCTCAGACTGGAGAATACATGAATGACCCAGCCCTCAGACTTGCGTGTGCGGCAAGGGTCCCAGCGCCTCAGACTGGAGACTACATGAATGACACAGCCCTCAGACTTGCGTGTGCGGCAAGGGTCACAGCGCCTCAGACTGGAGAAGACATGAATGACCCAGCCCTCAGACTTGCATTTGCGGCAAGGGTCCCAGTGCCTCAGACTGGAGAATACGTGAATGACCCAGCCCTCAGACTTGTGTGTGCGGCAAGGGTCACAGCGCCTCAGAAGGAAGAATACATGAATGACCCAGCCCTCAGACTTGCGTGTGCGGCAAGGGTCACAGCGCCTCAGACTGGAGAATACATGAATGACCCAGCCCTCAGACTTGCGTTTGCGGCAAGGGTAACAGCGCCTCAGACGGGAGAATACATGAATGACCCAGCCCTCAGACTTGCGTGTGCGGCAAGGGTCACAGCCCCTCAGACTGGAGAATACATGAATGAACCAAGCCCTCAGACTTGCGTGTGCGGCAAGGGTTACAGCGCCTCAGACTGGAGAATACATGAATGACCCAAGCCCTCAGACTTGCGTGTGCGGCAAGAGTCACAGCGCCTCAGACTGGAGAACACATGAATGACCCAAGCCCTCAGACTTGCGTGTGCGGCAAGGGCCCGAGCGCCTCAGACTGGAGAACCCTTGAATGACACAAGCCCTCAGACTTGGGTGTGCGGCAAGGGCCCCAGCGCCTCAGACTGGAGAACACATGAATGACCCAGCCCTCAGACTTGCGTATGCGGAAAGGGCCCCAGCGCCTCAGACTGGAGAATACATGAATGACCCAGCCCTCAGACTTGCGTGTGCGGCAAGGGTCCCAGCGCCTCAGACTGGAGAATACATGAATGACCCAGCCCTCAGACTTGCGTTTGCGGCAAGGGTCCCAGCGCCTCAGACTGGAGAATACATGAATGACCCAGCCCTCAGACTTGCGTGTGCGGCAAGGGTCCCAGCGCCTCAGACTGGAGAATACATGAATAACCCAGCCCTCAGACTTGCGTGTGTGGCAAGGGTCCCAGCGCCTCAGACTGGAGAACACATGAACGACCTAGCCCTCAGACTTGCGTGTGCGGCAAGGGTCCCAGCGCCTCAGACTGGAGAATACATGAATGACCCAGCCCTCAGACTTGCGTGTGCGGCAAGGGTCCCAGCGCCTCAGACTGGAGAATACATGAATGACCCAGCCCTCAGACTTGCGTGTGCGGCAAGGGTCCCAGCGCCTCAGACTGGAGACTACATGAATGACACAGCCCTCAGACTTGCGTGTGCGGCAAGGGTCACAGCGCCTCAGACTGGAGAAGACATGAATGACCCAGCCTTCATACTTGCATTTGCGGCAAGGGTCCCAGTGCCTCAGACGGGAGAATACGTGAATGACCCAGCCCTCAGACTTGTGTGTGCGGCAAGGGTCACAGCGCCTCAGAAGGGAGAATACATGAATGACCCAGCCCTTAGACTTGCGTGTGCGGCAAGGGTCACAGCGCCTCAGAGTGGAGAATACATGAATGACCCAGCCCTCAGACTTGCGTTTGCGGCAAGGGTAACAGCGCCTCAGACGGGAGAATACATGAATGACCCAGCCCTCAGACTTGCGTGTGCGGCAAGGGTCACAGCCCCTCAGACTGGAGAATACATGAATGACCCAAGCCCTCAGACTTGCGTGTGCGGCAAGGGTTACAGCGCCTCAGACTGGAGAATACATGAATGACCCAAGCCCTCGGACTTGCATGTGCGGCAAGGGTCACAGCGCCTCAGACTGGAGAACCCTTGAATGACACAAGCACTCAGACTTGGGTGTGCGGCAAGGGCCCCAGCGCCTCAGACTGGAGAACACATGAATGACCCAGCCCTCAGACTTGCTTATGCGGAAAGGGCCCCAGCGCCTCAGACTGGAGAATACATGAATGACCCAGCCCTCAGACTTGCGTGTGCGGCAAGGGTCCCAGCGCCTCAGACTGGAGAATACATGAATGACCCAGCCCTCAGACCTCGTGTGCGGCAAGGGTCCCAGCGCCTCAGACTGGAGAATACATGAATGACCCAGCCCTCAGACCTCGTGTGCGGCAAGGGTCCAGCGCCTAAGACTGGAGAATACATGAATGACCCAGCTCTCAGACTTGCGTATGCGGCAAGGGTCCCAGCGCCTCAGACTGGAGAATACATGAATGACCCAGCCCTCAGACTTGCGTGTGCGGCAAGGGTCACAGTGCCTCAGACTGGAGAACACATGAATGACCCAAGCCCTCAGACTTGCGTGTGCGGCAAGAGTCACAGCGCCTCAGACTGGAGAACACATGAATGACCCAAGCCCTCAGACTTGCGTGTGCGGCAAGGGCCCCAGCGCCTCAGACTGGAGAACACATGAATGACCCAGCCCTCAGACTTGCGTGTGCGGCAAGGGTCCCAGCGTCTCAGACTGGAGAATACATGAATGACCCAGCCCTCAGACTTGCGTGTGGGCAAGGGTCCCAGCGCCTCAGACTGGAGAATACATGAATAACCCAGCCCTCAGACTTGCGTGTGCGGCAAGGGTCCCAGCGCCTCAGACTGGAGAACAAATGAACGACCTAGCCCTCAGACTTGCGTGTGCGGCAAGGGTCCCAGCGCCTCAGACTGGAGAATACATGAATGACCCAGCCCTCAGACTTGCGTGTGCGGCAAGGGTACCAGCGCCTCAGACTGGAGAATACATGAATGACCCAGCCCTCAGACTTGCGTGTGCGGCAAGGGTCCCAGCGCCTCAGACTGGAGACTACATGAATGACACAGCCCTCAGACTTGCATGTGCGGCAAGGGTCACAGTGCCTCAGACTGGAGAAGACATGAATGACCCAGCCCTCAGACTTGCATTTGCGGCAAGGGTCCCAGTGCCTCAGACGGGAGAATACGTGAATGACCCAGCCCTCAGACTTGTGTGTGCGGCAAGGGTCACAGCGCCTCAGAAGGGAGAATACATGAATGACCCAGCCCTCAGACTTGCGTGTGCGGCAAGGGTCCCAGCGCCTTAGACTGGAGAATACATGAATGACCCAGCCCTCAGACCTCGTGTGCGGCAAGGGTCCCAGCGCCTCAGACTGGAGAATACATGAATGACCCAGCCCTCAGACCTCGTGTGCGGCAAGGGTCCAGCGCCTAAGACTGGAGAATACATGAATGACCCAGCTCTCAGACTTGCGTGTGCGGCAAGGGTCCCAGCGCCTCAGACTGGAGAATACATGAATGACCCAGCCCTCAGACTTGCGTGTGCGGCAAGGGTCACAGCGCCTCAGACGGGAGAATACATGAATGACCCAGCCCTCAGACTTGCGTGTGCGGCAAGGGTCACAGCCCCTCAGACTGGATAATACATGAATGACCAAAGCCCTCAGACTTGCGTGTGCGGCAAGGGTTACAGCACCTCAGACTGGAGAATACATGAATGACCCAAGCCCTTAGACTTGCGTGTGCGGCAAGGGTCACAGCGCCTCAGACTGGAGAATACATGAATGACCCAAGCCCTCAGACTTGCGTGTGCGGCAATGGTCACAGAGCCTCAGACTGGAGAATACATGAATGACCCAAGCCCTCAGACTTGCGTGTGCGGCAAGGGTCACAGTGCCTCAGACTGGAGAACACATGAATGACCCAGCCCTCAGACCTCGTGTGCGGCAAGGGTCCAGCGCCTAAGACTGGAGAATACATGAATGACCCAGCCCTCAGACTTGCGTGTGCGGCAAGGATCCCAGCGCCTCAGACTGGAGAATACATGAATGACCCAGACCTCAGACTTGCGTGTGCAGAAAGGTTCCCAGCGCCTCAGACTGGAGAATACATGAATGAACCAGCCCTCAGACTTGCGTGTGCGGCAAGGGTCCCAGCGCCTTAGACTGGAGAATACATGAATGACCCAGCCCTCAGACCTCGTGTGCGGCAAGGGTCCCAGCGCCTCAGACTGGAGAATACATGAATGACCCAGCCCTCAGACCTCGTGTGCGGCAAGGGTCACAGCGCCTCAGACGGGAGAATACATGAATGACCCAGCCCTCAGACTTGCGTGTGCGGCAAGGGTCACAGCCCCTCAGACTGGATAATACATGAATGACCCAAGCCCTCAGACTTGCGTGTGCGGCAAGGGTTACAGCGCCTCAGACTGGAGAATACATGAATGACCCAAGCCCTTAGACTTGCGTGTGCGGCAAGGGTCACAGCGCCTCAGACTGGAGAATACATGAATGACCCAAGCCCTCAGACTTGCGTGTGCGGCAATGGTCACAGAGCCTCAGACTGGAGAATACATGAATGACCCAAGCCCTCAGACTTGCGTGTGCGGCAAGGGTCACAGTGCCTCAGACTGGAGAACACATGAATGACACAAGCCCTCAGACTTGCGTGTGCGGCAAGAGTCACAGCGCCTCAGTCTGGAGAACACATGAATGACCCAAGCCCTCAGACTTGCGTGTGCGGCAAGGGCCCCAGCGCCTCAGACTGGAGAACTCTTGAATGACACAAGCCCTCAGACTTGGGTGTGCGGCAAGGGCCCCAGCGCCTCAGACTGGAGAACACATGAATGACCCAGCCCTCAGACTTGCGTATGCGGAAAGGGCCCCAGCGCCTCAGACTGGAGAATACATGAATGACCCAGCCCTCAGACTTGCGTGTGCGGCAAGGGTCCCAGCGCCTCAGACTGGAGAATACATGAATGACCCAGCCCTCAGACTTGCGTTTGCGGCAAGGGTCCCAGCGCCTCAGACTGGAGAACACATGAATGACCCAGCCCTCAGACTTGCGTGTGCGGCAAGGGTCCCAGCGTCTCAGACTGGAGAATACATGAATGACCCAGCCCTCAGACTTGCGTGTGCGGCAAGTGTCCCAGCGCCTCAGACTGGAGAATACATGAATAACCCAGCCCTCAGACTTGCGTGTGCGGCAAGGGTCCCAGCGCCTCAGACTGGAGAACACATGAACGACCTAGCCCTCAGACTTGCGTGTGCGGCAAGGGTCCCAGCGCCTCAGACTGGAGAATACATGAATGACCCAGCCCTCAGACTTGCGTGTGCGGCAAGGGTCCCAGCGCCTCAGACTGGAGAATACATGAATGACCCAGCCCTCAGACTTGCGTGTGCGGCAAGGGTCCCAGCGCCTCAGACTGGAGACTACATGAATGACACAGCCCTCAGACTTGCGTGTGCGGCAAGGGTCACAGCGCCTCAGACTGGAGAAGACATGAATGACCCAGCCCTCAGACTTGCATTTGCGGCAAGGGTCCCAGTGCCTCAGACTGGAGAATACGTGAATGACCCAGCCCTCAGACTTGTGTGTGCGGCAAGGGTCACAGCGCCTCAGAAGGAAGAATACATGAATGACCCAGCCCTCAGACTTGCGTGTGCGGCAAGGGTCACCGCGCCTCAGACTGGAGAATACATGAATGACCCAGCCCTCAGACTTGCGTTTGCGGCAAGGGTAACAGCGCCTCAGACGGGAGAATACATGAATGACCCAGCCCTCAGACTTGCGTGTGCGGCAAGGGTCACAGCCCCTCAGACTGGAGAATACATGAATGAACCAAGCCCTCAGACTTGCGTGTGCGGCAAGAGTCACAGCGCCTCAGACTAGAGAACACATGAATGACCCAAGCCCTCAGACTTGCGTGTGTGGCAAGGGTCACAGCGCCTCAGACTGGAGAAGTCATGAATGACCCAGCCCTCAGACTTGCATGTGCGGCAAGGGTCACAGTGCCTCAGACGGGAGAATACATGAATGACCCAGCCCTCAGACTTGCGTGTGCGGCAAGGGTCACAGCGCCTCAGAAGGGAGAATACATGAATGACCCAGCCCTCAGACTTGCGTGTGCGGCAAGGGTCACAGCGCCTCAGACGGGAGAATACATGAATGACCCAGCCCTCAGACTTGCGTGTGCGGCAAGGTTCACAGTGCCTCAGACGGGAGAATACATGAATGACCCAGCCCTCAGACTTGCGGGTGCGGCAAGGGTCCCAGCGCCTCAGACTGGAGAATACATGAATAACCCAGCCCTCAGACTTGCGTGTGCGGCAAGGTTCACAGCGCCTCAGACTGGAGAATACATGAATGACCCAAGCCCTCAGACTTGCGTGTGCGGCAAGGGCCCCAGCGTCTCAGACTGGAGAACACATGAATGACCCAGCCCTCAGACTTGCGTGTGTGGCAAGGGTCCCAGCGCCTCAGACTGGAGAATACATGAATGACCCAAGCCCTCAGACTTGCGTGTGCGGCAAGGGTCACAGCGCCTCAGACTGGAGAACACATGAATGACCCAAGCCCTCAGACTTGCATGTGCGGCAAGAGTCACAGCGCCTCAGACTGGAAAACACATGAATGACCCAAGCCCTCAGACTTGCGTGTGCGGCAAGGGCCCCAGCGCCTCAGACTGGAGAACACATGAATGACCCAAGCCCTCAGACTTGCGTGTGCGGCAAGGGTCACAGCGCCTCGGACTGGAGAATACATGAATGACCCAAGCGTGTGCGGCAAGGGTCCCAGCGCCTCACACTGGAGAATACATGAATGACCCAGCCCTCAGACTTGCCTGTGCGTCAAGCGTCCCAGCGCCTCAGACTGGAGAATACATGAATGACCCAAGCATTCAGACTTGCGTGTGCGGCAAGGGTCACAGCGCCTCGGACAGGAGAATACATGAATGACCCGGCCCTCAGACTTGCGTGTGCGGCAAGGGTCACAGCGCCTCAGACTGGAGAACACATGAATGACCCAACCCCTCAGACTTGCGTGTGCGGCAAGGGTCACAGCGCCTCGGACTGGAGAATACATGAATGACCCAAACGTGTGCGGCAAGGGTCCCAGCGCCTCACACTGGAGAATACATGAATGACCCAGCCCTCAGACTTGCCTGTGCGTCAAGCGTCCCAGCGCCTCAGACTGGAGAATACATGAACGACCCAGCCCTCAGACTTGCGTGTGCGGCAAGGGTCCCAGTGCCTCAGACTGGAGAACACATGAATGACCCAGCCCTCAGACTTGCATCTGCGGCAAGGGTCCCAGCGCCTCAGACTGGAGAATACATGAACGACCCAGCCCTCAGACTTGCGTGTGCGGCAAGGGTCCCAGCGCCTCAGACTGGAGAATACATGAACGACCCAGCCCTCAGACTTGCGTGTGCGGCAAGGGTCCCAGCGCCTCAGACTGGAGAATACATGAATGACCCAGCCCTCAGACTTGCGTGTGCGGCAAGGGTCCCAGCGCCTCAGACTGGAGAATACATGAATGACCCAGCCCTCAGACTTGTGTGTGCGGCAAGGGTCCCAGCGCCCCAGACTGGAGAATACATGAATGACACAGCCCTCAGACTTGCGTGTGCGGCAAGGGTCACAGCGCCTCAGACTGGAGAAGTCATGAATGACCCAGCCCTCAGACTTGCATGTGCGGCAAGGGTCACAGTGCCTCAGACGGGAGAATACATGAATGGCCCAGCCCTCAGACTTGCGTGTGCGACAAGGTTCCCAGCGCCTCAGACGGGAGAATACATGAATGACCCAGGCCTCAGACTTGCGTGTGCAGCAAGGGTCACAGCGCCTCAAACGGGAGAATACATGAATGACCCAGCCCTCAGACTTGCGTGTGCGGCAAGGGTCACAGCGCCTCAGACTGGAGAATAATTGAATGACCCAGCCTTCAGACTTGCGTGTGTGGCAAGTGTCACAGCGCCTCAGACTGGAGAATACATGAATGACCCAAGCCCTCAGACTTGCGTGTGCGGCAAGGGCCCCAGCGTCTCAGACTGGAGAACACATGAATGACCCAGCCCTCAGACTTGCGTGTGTGGCAAGGGTCCCAGCGCCTCAGACTGGAGAATGCATGAATGACCCAAGCCCTCAGACTTGCGTGTGCGGCAAAGGTCACAGCGCCTCAGACTGGAGAACACATGAATGACCCAAGCCCTCAGACTTGCGTGTGCGGCAAGAGTCACAGCGCCTCAGACTGGAGAACACATGAATGACCCAAGCCCTCAGACTTGCGTGTGCGGCAAGGGTCCCAGCGCCTCAGACTGGAGAATACATGAATGACCCAGCCCTCAGACTTGCAAGTGCGGCAAGGGCCCCAGCGCCTCAGACTGGAGAACACATGAATGACCCAGCCCTCAGACTTACGTGTGCGGCAAGGGTCCCAGCGCCTCAGACTGGAGAATACATGAACGACCCAGCCCTCAGACTTGCGTGTGCGGCAAGGGTCCCAGCGCCTCAGACTGGAGAATACACGAATGACCCAGCCCTCAGACTTGCGTGTGCGGCAAGGGTCCCAGCACCTCAGACTGGAGAATACATGAATGAACCAGCCCTCAGACTTGCGTGTGCGGCAAGGGTCCCAGCGCCTCAGACGGGAGAATACATGAATGACCCAGCCCTCAGACTTGCGTGTGCGGCAAGGTTCACAGCGCCTCAGACGGGAGAATACATGAATGACCCAGCCCTCAGACTTGCGTGTGCGGCAAGGTTCACAGCGCCTCAGACGGGAGAATACATGAATGACCCAGCCCTCAGACTTGCGTGTGCGGCAAGGTTCACAGCGCCTCAGACGGGAGAATACATGAATGACCCAGCCCTCAGACTTGCGTGTGCGGCAAGGGTCACAGCGCCTCAGACGGGAGAATACATGAATGACCCAGCCCTCAGACTTGTGTGTGCGGCAATGGTCACAGCGCCTCAGACTGGAAAATACATGAATGACCCAGCCCTCAGACTTGCGTGTGCGGCAAGGGCCCCAGCGCTTTAGACTGGAGAACCCTTGAATGACACAAGCACTCAGACTTGGGTGTGCGGCAAGGGCCCCAGCGCCTCAGACTGGAGAACACATGAATGACCCAGCCCTCAGACTTGTGTATGCGGAAAGGGCCCCAGCGCCTCAGACTGGAGAATACATGAATGACCCAGCCCTCAGACTTGCGTGTGCGGCAAGGGTCCCAGCGCCTCAGACTGGAGAATACATGAATGACCCAGCCCTCAGACTTGCGTGTGCGGCAAGGGTCCCAGCGCCTCAGACTGGAGAATACATGAATGACCCAGCCCTCAGACTTGCGTTTGCGGCAAGGGTCCCAGCGCCTCAGACAGGAGAATACATGAATGACCCAAGCCCTCAGACTTGCGTGTGCGGCAATGGTCACAGCGCCTCAGACTGGAGAATACATGAATGACCCAGCCCTCAGACTTGCGTGTGCGGCAAGGGCCCCAGCGCCTCAGACTGGAGAACACATGAATGACCCAGCCCTCAGACTTGCGTGTGCGGCAAGGGTCCCAGCGCCTCAGACTGGAGAATACATGAATGACCCAGCCCTCAGACTTGCGTGTGCGGCAAGGGTCCCAGCGCCTCAGACTGGAGAATACATGAATGACCCAGCCCTCAGACTTGCGTGTGCGGCAAGGGTCCCAGCGCCTCAGACTGGAGCATACATGAATGACACAGCCCTCAGACTTGCGTGTGCGGCAAGGGTCACAGCGCCTCAGACTGGAGAAGTCATGAATGACCCAGCCCTCAGACTTGCATGTGCGGCATGGGTCACAGTGCCTCAGACGGGAGAATACATGAATGACCCAGCCCTCAGACTTGCGTGTGCGGCAAGGGTCACAGTGCCTCAGAAGGGAGAATACATGAATGACCAGCCCTCAGACTTGCGTGTGCGGAAAGGGTCACAGCGCCTCAGACGGGAGAATACATGAATGACCCAGCCCTCAGACTTGCGTGTGCGGCAAGGTTCACAGTGCCTCAGACGGGAGAATACATGAATGACCCAGCCCTCAGACTTGCGGGTGCGGCAAGGGTCCCAGCGCCTCAGACTGGAGAATACATGAATGACCCAGCCCTCAGACTTGCGTGTGCGGCAAGGTTCACAGCGCCTCAGACTGGAGAATACATGAATGACCCAAGCCCTCAGACTTGCGTGTGCGGCAAGGGCCCCAGCGACTCAGACTGGAGAACACATGAATGACCCAGCCCTCAGACTTGCGTGTGTGGCAAGGGTCCCAGCGCCTCAGACTGGAGAATACATGAATGACCCAAGCCCTCAGACTTGCGTGTGCGGCAAGGGTCACAGCGCCTCAGACTGGAGAACACATGAATGACCCAAGCCCTCAGACTTGCGTGTGCGGCAAGAGTCACAGCGCCTCAGACTGGAGAACACATGAATGACCCAAGCCCTCAGACTTGCGTGTGCGGCAAGGGCCCCAGCGCCTCAGACTGGAGAACCCTTGAATGACACAAGCACTCAGAATTGGGTGTGCGGCAAGGGCCCCCAGCGCCTCAGACTGGAGAACACATGAATGACCCAGCCCTCAGACTTGCGCATGCGGAAAGGGCCCCAGCGCCTCAGACTGGAGAATACATAAATGACCCAGCCCTCAGACTTGCGTGTGCGGCAAGGGTCCCAGCGCCTCAGACTGGAGAATACATGAATGACCCAGCCCTCAGACTTGCGTGTGCGGCAAGGGTCCCAGCGCCTCAGACTGGAGAATACATGAATGACCCAGCCCTCAGACTTGCGTTTGCGGCAAGGGTCCCAGCGCCTCAGACAGGAGAATACATGAATGACCCAAGCCCTCAGACTTGCGTGTGCGGCAATGGTCTCAGCGCCTCAGACTGGAGAACACATGAATGACCCAAGCCCTCAGACTTGCGTGTGCGGCAAGAGTCACAGCGCCTCAGACTGGAGAACACATGAATGAACCAAGCCCTCAGACTTGCGTGTGCGGCAAGGGCCCCAGCGCCTCAGACTGGAGAACCCTTGAATGACACAAGCACTCAGACTTGGGTGTGCGGCAAGAGTCACAGCGCCTCAGACTGGAGAATACATGAATGACCCAAGCCCTCAGACTTACGTGTGCGGCAAGGGCCCCAGCGCCTCAGACTGGAGAACACATGAATGACCCAGCCCTCAGACTTGCGTATGCGGAAAGGGCCCCAGCGCCTCAGACTGGAGAATACATGAATGACCCAGCCCTCAGACTTGCGTGTGCGGCAAGGGTCCCAGCGCCTCAGACTGGAGAACACATGAATGACCCAGCCCTCAGACTTGCGTGTGCGGCAAGGGTCCCAGCGCCTCAGACTGGAGAATACATGAATGACCCAGCCCTCAGACTTGCGTGTGCGGCAAGGGTCCCAGCGCCTCAGACTGGAGAATACATGAATGACCCAGCCCTCAGACTTGAGTTTGCGGCAAGGGTCCCAGCGCCTCAGACTGGAGAACACATGAATGACCCAGCCCTCAGACTTGCATGTGCGGCAAGGGTCCCAGCGCCTCAGACTGGAGAATACATGAACGACCCAGCCCTCAGACTTGCGTGTGCGGCAAGGGTCCCAGTGCCTCAGACTGGAGAACACATGAATGACCCAGCCCTCAGACTTGCGTGTGCGGCAAGGGTCCCAGCGCCTCAGACTGGAGAATACATGAACGACCCAGCCCTCAGACTTGCGTGTGCGGCAAGGGTCCCAGCGCCTCAGACTGGAGAATACATGAATGACCCAGCCCTCAGACTTGCGTGTGCGGCAAGGGTCCCAGCGCCTCAGACTGGAGAATACATGAATGACCCAGCCCTCAGACTTGCGTGTGCGGCAAGGGTCCCAGCACCTCAGACTGGAGAATACATGAATGACACAGCCCTCAGACTTGCGTGTGCGGCAAGGGTCACAGCGCCTCAGACTGGAGAAGTCTTGAATGACCCAGCCCTCAGACTTGCATGTGCGGCAAGGGTCACAGTGCCTCAGACGGGAGAATACATGAATGACCCAGCCCTCAGACTTGCGTGTGCGGCAAGGGTCACAGCGCCTCAGAAGGGAGAATACATGAATGACCCAGCCCTCAGACTTGCGTGTGCGGCAAGGGTCACAGCGCCTCAGACGGGAGAATACATGAATGACCCAGCCCTCAGACTTGTGTGTGCGGCAAAGTTCACAGCGCCTCAGACGGGAGAATACATGAATGACCCAGCCCTCAGACTTGCGTGTGCGGCAAGGTTCACAGCGCCTCAGACGGGAGAATACATGAATGACCCAGCCCTCAGACTTGCGTGTGCGGCAAGGGTCACAGCGCCTCAGACGGGAGAATACATGAATGACCCAGCCCTCAGACTAGCGTGTGCGGCAAGGGTCACAGCGCCTCAGACTGGAGAATACATGAATGACCCAGCCCTCAGACTTGCGTGTGCGGCAAGGGTCACAGCGCCTCAGACTGGAGAATACATGAATGACCCAAGCCCTCAGACTTGCGTGTGCGGCAAGGGCCCCAGCGTCTCAGACTGGAGAACACATGAATGACCCAAGCCCTCAGACTTGCGTGTGCGGCAAGAGTCACAGCGCCTCAGACTGGAGAACACATGAATGACCCAAGCCCTCAGACTTTCGTGTGCGGCAAGGGTCCCAGCGCCTCAGACTGGAGAATACATGAACGACCCAGCCCTCAGACTTGCGTGTGCGGCAAGGGTCCCAGCGCCTCAGACTGGAGAATACACGAATGACCCAGCCCTCAGACTTGCGTGTGCGGCAAGGGTCCCAGCACCTCAGACTGGAGAATACATGAATGAACCAGCCCTCAGACTTGCGTGTGCGGCAAGGGTCCCAGCGCCTCAGACTGGAGAATAGATGAATGACACAGCCCTCAGACTTGCGTGTGCGGCAAGGGTCACAGCGCCTCAGACTGGAGAAGTCATGAATGACCCAGCCCTCAGACTTGCATGTGCGGCAAGGGTCACAGTGCCTCAGACGGGAGAATACATGTATGACCCAGCCCTCAGACTTGCGTGTGCGGCAAGGGTCACAGCGCCTCAGAAGGGAGAATACATGAATGACCCAGCCCACAGACTTGCGTGTGCGGCAAGGGTCACAGCGCCTCAGACGGGAGAATACATGAATGACCCAGCCCTCAGACTTGCGTGTGCGGCAAGGTTCACAGCGCCTCAGACGGGAGAATACATGAATGATCCAGCTCTCAGACTTGCGTGTGCGGCAAGGTTCACAGTGCCTCAGACGGGAGAATACATGAATGACCCAGCCCTCAGACTTGCGTGTGCGGCAAGGGTCACAGCGCCTCAGACGGGAGAATACATGAATGACCCAGCCCTCAGACTTGTGTGTGCGGCAATGGTCACAGCGCCTCAGACTGGAGAATACATGAATGACCCAAGCCCTCAGACTTGCGTGTGCGGCAAGGGTCACAGCGCCTCAGACTGGAGAATACATAAATGACCCAAGCCCTCAGACTTGCGTGTGCGGCAAGGGCCCCAGTGTCTCAGACTGGAGAACACATGAATGACCCAGCCCTCAGACTTGCATGTGTGGCAAGGGTCCCAGCGCCTCAGACTGGAGAATACATGAATGACCCAAGCCCTCAGACTTGCGTGTGCGGCAAGGGTCACAGCGCCTCAGACTGGAGAACACATGAATGACCCAAGCCCTCAGACTTGCGTGTGCGGCAAGAGTCACAGCGCCTCAGACTGGAGAACACATGAATGACCCAAGCCCTCAGACTTGCGTGTGCGGCAAGGGCCCCAGCGCTTTAGACTGGAGGACCCTTGAATGACACAAGCACTCAGACTTGGGTGTGCGGCAAGGGCCCCAGCGCCTCAGACTGGAGAACACATGAATGACCCAGCCCTCAGACTTGTGTATGCGGAAAGGGCCCCAGCGCCTCAGACTGGAGAACACATGAATGACCCAGCCCTCAGACTTGTGTATGCGGAAAGGGCCCCAGCGCCTCAGACTGGAGAATACATGAATGACCCAGCCCTCAGACTTGCGTGTGCGGCAAGGGTCCCAGCGCCTCAGACTGGAGAATACATGAATGACCCAGCCCTCAGACTTGAGTTTGCGGCAAGGGTCCCAGCGCCTCAGACTGGAGAACACATGAATGACCCAGCCCTCAGACTTGCATGTGCGGCAAGGGTCCCAGCGCCTCAGACTGGAGAATACATGAACGACCCAGCCCTCAGACTTGCGTGTGCGGCAAGGGTCCCAGTGCCTCAGACTGGAGAACACATGAATGACCCAGCCCTCAGACTTGCGTGTGCGGCAAGGGTCCCAGCGCCTCCGACTGGAGAATACATGAACGACCCAGCCCTCAGACTTGCGTTTGCGGCAAGGGTCCCAGCGCCTCAGACAGGAGAATACATGAATGACCCAAGCCCTCAGACTTGCGTGTGCGGCAATGGTCACAGCGCCTCAGACTGGAGAATACATGAATGACCCAAGCATTCAGACTTGCGTGTGCGGCAAGGGTCACAGCGCCTCAGACTGGAGAACACATGAATGACCCAAGCCCTCAGACTTGCGTGTGCGGCAAGAGTCACAGCGCCTCAGACTGGAGAACACATGAATGACCCAAGCCCTCAGACTTGCGTGTGCGGCAAGGGTCACAGCGCCTCGGACTGGAGAATACATGAATGACCCAAGCGTGTGCGGCAAGGGTCCCAGCGCCTCACACTGGAGAATACATGAATGACCCAGCCCTCAGACTTGCCTGTGCGTCAAGCGTCCCAGCGCCTCAGACTGGAGAATACATGAATGACCCAAGCATTCAGACTTGCGTGTGCGGCAAGGGTCACAGCGCCTCGGACAGGAGAATACATGAATGACCCAGCCCTCAGATTTGCGTGTGCGGCAAGGGTCACAGCGCCTCAGACTGGAGAACACATGAATGACCCAAGCCCTCAGACTTGCGTGTGCGGCAAGGGTCACAGCGCCTCGGACTGGAGAATACATGAATGACCCAAGCGTGTGCGGCAAGGGTCCCAGCGCCTCACACTGGAGAATACATGAATGACCCAGCCCTCAGACTTGCCTGTGCGTCAAGCGTCCCAGCGCCTCAGACTGGAGAATACATGAACGACCCAGCCCTCAGACTTGCGTGTGCGGCAAGGGTCCCAGTGCCTCAGACTGGAGAACACATGAATGACCCAGCCCTCAGACTTGCGTGTGCGGCAAGGGTCCCAGCGCCTCAGACTGGAGAATACATGAACGACCCAGCCCTCAGACTTGCGTGTGCGGCAAGGGTCCCAGCGCCTCAGACTGGAGAATACATGAATGACCCAGCCCTCAGACTTGCGTGTGCGGCAAGGGTCCCAGCGCCTCAGACTGGAGAATACATGAATGACCCAGCCCTCAGACTTGCGTGTGCGGCAAGGGTCCCAGCGCCTCAGACTGGAGAATACATGAATGACACAGCCCTCAGACTTGCGTGTGCGGCAAGGGTCACAGCGCCTCAGACTGGAGAAGTCTTGAATGACCCAGCCCTCAGACTTGCATGTGCGGCAAGGGTCACAGTGCCTCAGACGGGAGAATACATGAATGACCCAGCCCTCAGACTTGCGTGTGCGGCAAGGGTCACAGCGCCTCAGAAGGGAGAATACATGAATGACCCAGCCCTCAGACTTGCGTGTGCGGCAAGGGTCACAGCGCCTCAGACGGGAGAATACATGAATGACCCAGCCCTCAGACTTGCGTGTGCGGCAAAGTTCACAGCGCCTTAGACTGGAGAATACATGAATGACCCAGCCCTCAGACTTGCGTGTGCGGCAAGGTTCACAGCGCCTCAGACGGGAGAATACATGAATGACCCAGCCCTCAGACTTGCGTGTGCGGCAAGGGTCACAGCGCCTCAGACGGGAGAATACATGAATGACCCAGCCCTCAGACTTGCGTGTGCGGCAAGGGTCCCAGCGCCTCAGACTGGAGAATACATGAATGACCCAGCCCTCAGACTTGCGTGTGCGGCAAGGGCCCCAGCGCCTCACACTGGAGAACACATGAATGACCCAGCCCTCAGACTTGCGTGTGCGGCACGGGTCCCAGCGCCTCAGACTGGAGAATACATGAACGACCCAGCCCTCAGACTTGCGTGTGCGGCAAGGGTCCCAGCGCCTCAGACTGGAGAATACATGAATGACCCAGCCCTCAGATTTGCGTATGCGGCAAGGGTCCCAGCGCCTCAGACTGGAGAATACATGAATGACCCAGCCCTCAGACTTGTGTGTGCGGCAAGGGTCCCAGCGCCTCAGACTGGAGAATACATGAATGACACAGCCCTCAGACTTGCGTGTGCGGCAAGGGTCACAGCGCCTCAGACTGGAGAAGTCATGAATGACCCAGCCCTCAGACTTGCATGTGCGGCAAGGGTCACAGTGCCTCAGACGGGAGAATACATGAATGACCCAGCCCTCAGACTTGCGTGTGCGACAAGGTTCCCAGCGCCTCATACGGGAGAATACATGAATGACCCAGCCCTCAGACTTGCGTGTGCAGCAAGGGTCACAGCACCTCAAACGGGAGAATACATGAATGACCCAGCCCTCAGACTTGCGTGTGCGGCAAGGGTCACAGCGCCTCAGACTGGAGAATACATGAATGACCCAGCCTTCAGACTTGCGTGTGTGGCAAGTGTCACAGCGCCTCAGACTGGAGAATACATGAATGACCGAAGCCCTCAGACTTGCGTGTGCGGCAAGGGCCCCAGCGTCTCAGACTGGAGAACACATGAATGACCCAGCCCTCAGACTTGCGTGTGTGGCAAGGGTCCCAGCGTCTCAGACTGGAGAACACATGAATGACCCAGCCCTCAGACTTGCGTGTGTGGCAAGGGTCACAGCGCCTCTCACTGGAGAACACATGAATGACCCAAGCCCTCAGACTTGCGTGTACGGCAAGAGTCACAGCGCCTCAGACTGGAGAACACATGAATGACCCAAGCCCTCAGACTTGCGTGTGCGGCAAGGGTCCCAGCGCCTCAGACTGGAGAATACATGAATGACCCAGCCCTCAGACTTGCAAGTGCGGCAAGGGCCCCAGCGCCTCAGACTGGAGAACACATGAATGACCCAGCCCTCAGACTTACGTGTGCGGCAAGGGTCCCAGCACCTCAGACTGGAGAATACATGAACGACCCAGCCCTCAGACTTGCGTGTGCGGCAAGGGTCCCAGCGCCTCAGACTGGAGAATACACGAATGACCCAGCCCTCAGACTTGCGTGTGCGGCAAGGGTCCCAGCACCTCAGACTGGAGAATACATGAATGAACCAGCCCTCAGACTTGCGTGTGCGGCAAGGGTCCCAGCGCCTCAGACTGGAGAATACATGAATGACACAGCCCTCAGACTTGCGTGTGCGGCAAGGGTCACAGCGCCTCAGACTGGAGAAGTCATGAATGACCCAGCCCTCAGACTTGCATGTGCGGCAAGGGTCACAGTGCCTCAGACGGGAGAATACATGTATGACCCAGCCCTCAGACTTGCGTGTGCGGCAAGGGTCACAGCGCCTCAGAAGGGAGAATACATGAATGACCCAGCCCTCAGACTTGCGTGTGCAGCAAGGGTCACAGCGCCTCAGACGGGAGAATACATGAATGACCCAGCCCTCAGACTTGCGTGTGCGGCAAGGTTCACAGCGCCTCAGACGGGAGAATACATGAATGACCCAGCCCTCAGACTTGCGTGTGCGGCAAGGTTCACAGCGCCTCAGACGGGAGAATACATGAATGACCCAGCCCTCAGACTTGCGTGTGCGGCAAGGGTCACAGCGCCTCAGACGGGAGAATACATGAATGACCCAGCCCTCAGACTTGTGTGTGCGGCAATGGTCACAGCGCCTCAGACTGGAGAATACATGAATGACCCAGCCCTCAGACTTGCGTGTGCGGCAAGGGTCACAGCGCCTCAGACTGGAGAATACATAAATGACCCAAGCCCTCAGACTTGCGTGTGCGGCAAGGGCCCCAGCGTCTCAGACTGGAGAACACATGAATGACCCAGCCCTCAGACTTGCGTGTGTGGCAAGGGTCCCAGCGCCTCAGACTGGAGAATACATGAATGACCCAAGCCCTCAGACTTGCGTGTGCGGCAAAGGTCACAGCGCCTCAGACTGGAGAACACATGAATGACCCAAGCCCTCAGACTTGCGTGTGCGGCAAGAGTCACAGCGCCTCAGACTGGAGAACACATGAATGACCCAAGCCCTCAGACTTGCGTGTGCGGCAAGGGTCCCAGCGCCTCAGACTGGAGAATACATGAATGACCCAGCCCTCAGACTTGCAAGTGCGGCAAGGGCCCCAGCGCCTCAGACTGTAGAACACATGAATGACCCAGCCCTCAGACTTACGTGTGCGGCAAGGGTCCAAGCGCCTCAGACTGGAGAATACATGAACGACCCAGCCCTCAGACTTGCGTGTGCGGCAAGGGTCCCAGCGCCTCAGACTGGAGAATACACAAATGACCCAGCCCTCAGACTTGCGTGTGCGGCAAGGGTCCCAGCACCTCAGACTGGAGAATACATGAATGAACCAGCCCTCAGACTTGCGTGTGCGGCAAGGGTCCCAGCGCCTCAGACTGGAGAATACATGAATGACACAGCCCTCAGACTTGCGTGTGCGGCAAGGGTCACAGCGCCTCAGACTGGAGAAGTCATGAATGACCCAGCCCTCAGACTTGCATGTGCGGCAAGGGTCACAGTGCCTCAGACAGGAGAATACATGTATGACCCAGCCCTCAGACTTGCGTGTGCGGCAAGGGTCACAGCGCCTCAGAAGGGAGAATACATGAATGACCCAGCCCTCAGACTTGCGTGTGCGGCAAGGGTCACAGCGCCTCAGACGGGAGAATACATGAATGACCCAGCCCTCAGACTTGCGTGTGCGGCAAGGTTCACAGCGCCTCAGACGGGAGAATACATGAATGACCCAGCCCTCAGACTTGCGTGTGCGGCAAGGTTCACAGCGCCTCAGACGGGAGAATACATGAATGACCCAGCCCTCAGACTTGCGTGTGCGGCAAGGGTCACAGTGAGGTTCCGTGGCGATTTTACTCGTGTTCATAACATTGTCGTAAATACATAATTTTGGTATCGGTGAACCGCAAATGATCCATTTAGTATATCCTGGTGTTTTCGCTATGCTACGAGCAAGAGCACTCCTGTTACCAACACATTTTGTGATTTACCCATGGCATCCATCTTAGATCACGGAAGCCATTTTGTATTCCTTGCCCTCACATAGTCAATGGACACGCAATGACCTCTTTTTCATTAAGGACACGTAGGCCTTAACCGGCGATTCACCTTGCTAGTGACACGTGCACCTTAGGCCAGCAACGCTGTGGCAGCATGACTCGGCAAGAACTGCTTCCCCAGCCTGAGGCCAGTCCTGCTATACTGGTTCTTGTGTTCGTGGGCCTGATCATGATTAGGCGGCCGAAACTGGTAACCGTGCCCATTTACGACCCACAAACATTTCTTATCCTGTCTTTCTATCTCCCACACCTGGCTCTACTCCTTTCCTTCTGGGCCTTTATTAGGGGGAGGTAACGAAATTTACGATGAGGCGGTCCGGGTCTTGAATGAAGAATTGACATGGGAGTATGATGGACTAGTGGGAACCCCTCATTCGTAATGTTTTGACATCAGATACTGTCGACGATTCCTGTGCAACGCCAAATATTTATTGTTTAAGACACAAATGATTAGAACTGTGGTAACATGTAAAGAATTTGCCTGAAGCCCACTATTTAGTATATAAGGAGCAATCCTCTCTGTACAAATGGAACAGGCTCCTAGATACTGCCCATGTGTAGTTTCTGTGACTTCTGTGTCCCTGCAGTAATAAACCTTTGGTCTTTGACGCCGCCATCGAGAAGCCCGTGTTTCTGTTTATTTGTGTACCAAGACAGGTTGAACTCCGGGGTCTTCGGGTGTTGTCCCTGACACCTCTGGACGGAACTAAAAAGTCCAGAACTCCATTTGGCGCCCAACTCGGGGCGACGTCATTCGGTACCGGTCCAAAAGCCTGAAGAATTCGAGGAGCTTCGTGTGAAGATTTCAGAGGGAGGCGCCCCACTTCATCGATCCCGGCATATCGCAAAAGTGGCCCCGACGTCCTCTTCCACGAGGGTTCCCGTTCAGACGGCTGCAGTGCTCCGTTGCCTTGACCGTCGCCCTGTCTTGGACCCGAGGTGCAGTCCTCAGTACGGCGAAACGTGACGGGTTTCTCCTTGGTGACGTCTTCAGTGCCTCAGTTAAGTATTCAGTGGTTGCTAGTTAAATATTTTTGTGAGGATTGCTCCCGTTTGGATAATCCTTTTAGTTCTCAGTTCAGTTCAGTTCTGTAAGATTATCACTGGTTATTCTGGTTACGATAATCATTCTGTTCAGTTCAGGTATCGATACATTTGTCAGTTCTGGTAGGCCTAAGTTCGCGGTTCGAGTGCGCATCTTTTCTGTTTGTGTCTTGTTTGTCTTGTGTTCCGGATTATAAAATGGTAAGTCAGAAAAATTGTATGTTGTCTTGTTTTAGTTGCAACAGTGATTCCCGGTTGGAGGACTCGTGTTTGGTTCCTCCGATTGGAACTCCCCTTTATGATCTATATTGCAAATTTGGTGTGGGCCCTATCTCTTATAACGAGATATGGATCCGCTATACAGAAAAAGATGGTGTCCTTAGTTGGCCACTACATGGTAGTTTTGAACCTGAAGTTCTCGATAATCTAGAAAGAAGGTTGTTTAAGAAGAAAGCCCGGCCGGCAATGTTTGATTCTTTCCGTTATTGGCGAAAAGAATCTAAACAGAGAGAAATTAAAAAGCTGAAGAAAGAACAGAAAGAGCAAGAGTTGACTTTAGAACAGTCTGCTAGGCAGCTGCAACTCAACGAGTCTGAGAAAGCGATGGAGATGGCCGACAGAGAGCGTAATTTAGCGATAGACAAGTGCTATCCTGCTTTGCCATCGAGTACGGCTAAGATAGTAGAGGACCCTGAAAAGGATCCCCTGTTGTCTTACTTGTTACGATCACCCCCACCGTATGCACAAGGTGCTACGGCTCCACCTATACCGAATGTTCAATTACCGGTTGCTGGACAACCTGGTGTCCCTGTTCCCGCTCCCCTGAATCTAGCTCCTGTACCTCCTGTAGTCAATATTAATGTTCCTTCGACAACCCCTCTTCTAGGGTTGCCGGCTTCTTTTCCTATGCCTGTGTCTTCACAAGCTATTTTGCCTGCTACTCCTACTGTTCCTGATCTATCTGTCCCAACTGCTACTCTATTCACTGCCTCTGCTAATATTATGACTCCGCTTTCTGTTCGTCGAAGAATCACTGATTCTGTCTCTAATATTCTATCTCCCTTCTATAAAAATCTGATTAAGACTCCTACCTCTGACTCTGTGCAGAGACGTAGTCAGCTTCCCAGTACTGAGGAAAGAGGAATACTAGATTCCACTGCTCTTAGATGGGTTTCGAAAGTTGGAAGATATAATGTACAAAATGTATTAGATACATTTATGCAATGGAACGAACCGACACAACGATATGTGTTCGATGAAATGTGTTTCCTTCTACGTGAGGAATTGGAAGAGGATGACCCTGAATCAAATCTAGGAGAATTAATTAATGTTCAGAAAGAGTTTGCTACAGGTATGATAGTTGGACAAAATATAAAAGAAGCGATGGAACTGGTTCTAAGTTATAGATCCGACTCATCCCTTCTTTCACCGAGAGAGTTAGAGAAACGTAGTACGAAACGAAATCGTCAATATCCAATGAGAGAGGTTCCACCAATTTGGCGCGAAGCTGTGCAAGCTAATGCACCGCTTGGTATTGCAGCCGCTCCGGCCCAATTCCAGAGAGTATGGATACATATTCCATGGAAGCGAGCTGAAGTATTAGCAGTAAAACAGGCTTTGCCAGATCCGCGTAAAAATCCTGCAGGGTACTACAAAGAGTTGGCTCAGACAGTTGACGCTTGTGTATTAAATTTAACTGACATAGATCTGCTGTTTGGTAATGTAGTACCGCAACCAATTTGGGCCAAAATTCGTAAAGAGAATCATCCAGTTGCCCTAGGTGGTGACTGGGCAGCTATAATTGCAGCAGATGGTCAACAAATAGGTGGTTCCAAACCTGAACCTTTAATTGCTGACTTGCCTGGTAGAATAATCGATTTAATGAAAACCTTAATGCCTGCATTACGCGTTAACTGGGATAAATTGTCCGCGTGCAAACAAAAGAAAGACGAAAGCGTCTCCGACTTTTTCACAAGATTCGAAGAGACTTTCGTAGATCATAGTGGTCAGGATATGAGCACAGAAGGAGGCCAGAGATTATTTGTTGATAAATTTGTGCACAATCTGTTGCCAGAACTTAGTAGTAAATTAAAGAATTCTGAAAGTGCGTGGGCTGTCTCTACGACTGCGCAAATACTTGCGACTGCTCAGTACTACGAAAATAGGGATAAAGAAGAGAAGGAAAAATCAGATAAAAAGACGAAAGATTTAAAAACTAAAGTACTTTTACAGCAAGCTTATCCGCCTCGCACGAATCAAACTAATATGCAGCAAGGGTCATATCAAAGAACGGATTATAATTTTCAAAGGCCACAATATCAATGGAATCAATGTGCTTATTGCAAAAAGGAAGGTCATTACAAGAGTGATTGTCCAGTTCGGGCGCAAAATAATGATGCGGCAGCTCAGAGAGGTCGTGGTAGTTCTATGCAAAACTCTAGAGGTCGAGGACGAGGTGCTATGCCTCCACAGACAAGTGATCGCCCCTCTAATTATTTCGATCAGCGAAATGGACAATCTGCCCAACAGAATAGGTCTCCACAGTATCATGTCGAAGACTATTATGAAACTAGTGAGGAAATTCAGCAAAGTGAATACTAGGACAGCCATGGACAAAAAGAGGGAGTAGTATCAGTACCAGTAGATCAGAGTGGACCTTATGTCGCAGTAGCAACATCAGGTATAGTCGAACCGTTTCTGTTGGATACTGGTGCAGCAAAAAGTTCTATCATACATGCTAAACTCCCTGGCGCACCTTTGTCTGGCTCAACAAACGTTTCAGTAGGTTTTTCGGGCGCCCCTGTTCACAACCCTGTTTCTGGTCCTTTGTCTATTTCTGTTGGACCCCGTCAATTGAAAGCACCCCTGATTTTGACGACAGGTTGTAACGAAAATCTGCTTGGTTTAGACTTGTTAAAACGCCTGTACGCGACATTGTACTGTTCTCCAGCAGGAGTACAGCTTACGTTGGGTAAAAGAATAATCTCTCCGATGTACTTATCGATGGATGCGCTCCCACCAGAGCTGCGTTCACTCCCTGATACTCTTTGGGCGACTGGTCCTAATGATGTAGGTCTATTGGAAATTCCACCCTATGTAGTAACTTTGAAAGCAAATGTCAAACTTCCACGAATTCCACAATACAGAATCTCTAGTGAAGGTGAGCGTGCGCTCCTACTAATAGTACAAGACCTGATCAAGAAAGACGTTATAGAAGAAACTAGAGGTAATGTCTGTAATAGTCCGGTACTGCCTATTTTGAAACAAACTGACCCTACAAAGCCTCCAGTATATAGTTTCGTAATTGATCTTAGAGAGGTTAATAAAATTGTGATCCCACAGTTTCCAGTGGTACCAGACATTACTGCATTGTTAACGTTGATTCCTGCTACAGCAGCATGGTTTTCGGTTGTCGACTTGAAAAATGCCTTTTTCAGCATTCCGATAGCCGAGGAAAGCAGAGATATTTTCGGTTTTTCTCTAGGAGGACGAAGTTTTAGATTTAAACGCGCTCCACAAGGTTATTGTGAAAGCCCATCCATTTACAGTCAAGCATTAAAAAGTCAGTTAGATTCCTTCGTACTTCCTCGTGGTTCTGCTCTAGTACAGTATGTCGATGATCTTCTAGTGGCTGCCGATGACAAGGAAACTTGCAAAACAGCTACGATTTCTTTATTGCATCACTTGTCAGATTTGAATCACAAGGTGTCACCTTCAAAAATGCAATACTGCTGCCAAGAAGTGACCTACCTAGGTCATCTCTTGTCAAAGGAGGGAAGGAAGTTGACCCCAGAGAGAATAAAAGCAATTACACAGATGAATGTTCCTAGCACACAGAGAGAAGTACGTGCCTTTTTAGGTATTACCTCATATTGTAGGCAATGGATCCCAAATTTTTCTCTTCTAGCAAAACCATTGGTAGCCTTGACTGGGAAAGGTGTTCCAAGTCCGGTACCATGGTCTGCTGAATGTCAGCAGAGTTTTTCTGAGTTACGAAATGCACTGTGTTCAGCACCTGTATTGGGTACACCCGACTACAGTAAGCCATTTACGCTCTATGTCCACGAGAGAGAAGGTTGTGCATTGAGTGTTTTGACGCAGAAATTTGGTGATAAACAACGCCCTTGTGCGTATTTTTCATCAACGTTAGATCCGGTAGCTAGAGCATTGCCTAGTTGCTTGAGAGCTACAGCCGCAGCTGCAGCTTCCATTCGACAATCTGCTGGTTTAGTAATGAACAACATGCTAGTAGTCATGGTTCCGCATGCTGTGGATACACTCATGAACCGAACCAAGACGCAACACCTTACCAGTGCTAGATTATCAGGTTATGAACTGACACTATTAGCTAGTCATATTCAGATCAAAAGATGCAATGTATTGAATCCAGCAACATTGTTGCCGACTAGTCAAGAGTCGAGTGATTCCGAACCACACGACTGTTGTTTCAGAACTGAGGAAGAAACAAAAGGACGAATCGATCTAAAAAATACTCCGTTGTCAGATCCAGATGGCACGTTGTATGTTGACGGGTCTTGCTTCAAATTGGAGAATGGTGATGTGACTGCTGCCTATGCCGTAACGACTTTGAGTACGATTGTGGAGACTGCAAGAGTGAGTCAGAATTCTGCCCAGGCTGCAGAATTGATCGCGCTAACAAGAGCGTGCGTTTTAGCTAAGGGAAAGAGAGTGAATGTGTTCACAGATAGTCAGTACGCGTTCGGCGTGGCCCATAGTTTTGGCCGTTTGTGGAAAGAGAGAGGTTTCATTACGTCCCATGGGACTAAGATTCAACATGGTCAGCTAGTTAATGACTTGTTGGAATCTCTAACCTTACCGACTGAAGTTGCGATTGTGAAATGCAGTGCTCATAAAGCAATCACGGATGATGTTGGTCGTGGGAATGCTTTTGCTGATGAGACTGCAAAACAGACAGCCAGAAATATGATGAGTGGAATGTATGTTGCAACGTCTGCAAGATGGATTTCTGAGTCTGGAATGTGTGAAGACACAGTGGAAAGCGTGAAGGAAATTCAGAAAGAGGCGACTGAGGAGGAAAAACGTGCATGGAGAGAGAGCACGGGTAAATTGGACTCGAGTGGATGTTGGATTGATTTGTCGGAACAACAGCGTTGGATGTTGCCTGATGCGTATGTGCTTGCAGTAGTAACGATGGCGCATGGATCAGCGCACATCAGTTCAAAAGGGATTTGTAAGATGTTGGCTCCGGTCTGGAAGAATGACAGGATTAGTAGGTGTGCAGAGAGAGTGGTGAGGAATTGTATGGTATGCTTGATGCATAATCCTGGCAAGGGAATCCCCACACCTGCAGGTCATTTCGCTCCTCCTTCCTGCCCTTTTGAAGTGATCCAGCTAGACTTCATTCACATGGACCGTTGTAATAACCTGAAATACGTCCTAGTGGTAGTTTGTGCTTTTTCCAGATGGATCGAAGCATACCCACTCAAGGACAATACTGCCTTATCCACTGCCAAAATTCTCCTTAAAGAATACTTCCCCAGATACGGAATGCCACGGATTGTATGGTCAGATAACGGAAGTGAGTTCGTAGGGAAAGTTATGCAGAGTGTGTGTGCCGGCCTAGGGATTAGGCAAAAATTCCATAGTGCAAATCATCCCCAGTCCGCGGGTTTAGTCGAGGGTTACAATGGCACCCTTAAACTGAAACTCGCTAAGATACAAGCATCCACGGGTTTGTCCTGGCCAGACGCATTGCCTTTGGCTTTGCTATCAACAAGAGCAACTGTACATTCTAGAGTAGGGCTTAGTCCCTACGAAATAGTTTTCGGTCGTCCTGCAAATGTTTGGGGGGTACCTAGACCGAAAGAATTTAAGCAGCTGGAATACCTAATGTTAATTGATTACCTTTTCGACTTGACTGCTAAATTAAGTCTTATTCACCAACAGGTTTTCGATGCATTGCCAAAGCCATCGGAGAGTCCAGGCCATCAGCTGAAACCGGGTGATCAGGTGGTCATCCGAAATTTTGCAAGAACGAAAAATCTTCAGCCCAGATTTATTGGCCCGTTCCAAGTCCTGCTAGCAACGAGAACTGCTATTCGTGTGGCCGGAAGAAGAAATTGGATCCATACAACACACGCTAAACGTGTGCCTCTGCCACTTCCTTACGACAACTGGGTAAAGAAAGGAATCGGTACCTCTGAAACGGAACAAGTCCCCAGGTTCATACCTTTCAGCAATACAGAACTGATCACGGATTCACCAAATTCTGACTCTCCTCCTGAAACTGCTCTTTGGAACCCTGAACATTTGTCATCCACACCCAATGAACATTTGCCATCTGCACCAAAAGAACATTTGCCATCTACGAACGTGAACATTGCAACGTCAGCTGAAAATACATTGTTTCCAGATCAGACAGCTCCTGCAAAACTGAGATACAACTTACGTTCTCGCAATATGGACAAATAAAGCAGGAAACTGCCTATTTTCAGATTTGAATTTGCTATAACATTGCCTCCAGCCAGGAAGTTTGCTAATACTTTGTGTTGTTTCTTTTTGTTTTTAAATTGCCTTGCCGTCTGGGTAGCCGTAGGGTCGTGGCTGTGTGCCTAGTTGAATCTGCGGGGGTCCGACACAAGGTCGACCTTTCTGTTAGTTCTGGGAACTCCCAGGGCTGATAGAGGCATTTTCATCTACGTACACATCATCAGTGGTCGCGAACGGTCGTAGAAGATGGAGCTTCCTGAGCTACAACGAGAAAATGTAATTTATGTTCGCAGAAATAGACTGTACAGAATACTTCACAGCAAATGCTTTCTAATACAATGTGCAGTTACATTTTTAATTGTTTTAATAACGTTGGTGGGTGGAATCATCTTTTGCATACATTTGATTTTTATGCCAGTAACTACAGTGCCTCCCCTTAATCCTGTTACTTCTACAGTTTCTTCTATGCATTCTTTTCACTCATTTCCTGAACACGAACAAGCTCGACGCTCAGAATTTATGAACAATACATTTGTACAGCTCTTGCATCAACACCAACTGATAGTTAATACTACAGACTGCTGGGTGTGTGGGTTGATACCTCACACTATGGATAAAGGCATTCCCTATCTAGTCTTGCCTTTTAGCTATAATGGATCATTTCAGGCCTTTCAGACCATTTTCTCATACGCCCTTGAGACCTATCCTCCGCGTCCACCACGGTCCACTAAATACAACTCAGCCAACAAAGCTTTAGTCCAGGGAATTATTGATATGATTAAAGACGTCAATAATACTCCATCTTATCCTAAAGATGAATTGCTGGTGTATTTGACTTGGAACTCTACAGAGTACCGCCTTAGTTTGGGAGAAAGCAAGCGTAAAAGCTCCACTTCAGTTTGGGTCGTGCCTCACCGAGGTCAGGTCTGTTTGCAAGGAAATGGGAGAAATCCGAGAGCTCAGCTAGGGAGCAGCGAGTGCGTTGAGACTTACGTATTTCCGTCTGACTCCTCCCCTGCCTTTCTGACTGCTAGGGGTACCTACTTCATTTGTCAGGACAGAGCATATACATGGCTGCCTGCTGACTTTTCAGGTTCATGTTATATTGCTCGATTGTTACCTCCGACATACACTGCTTCTTCAGATTATCACAAATCCAGAGTAGCAAGAGGTGTCTTCAGCAAGGAAGATACCGCTGGTCAAGAAGCTGGAGACTTTTTCAAAGGTTTCCTTCCGTTTTGGGGGCCTATGGCCAACAGTAGAAATCTACGCCAACTAACACGGGTAGTTGAATCTACTATTACAGAAACTGCTGGTGCCCTTAGTAACTTAACAGCTGAGCTTCAGGCGGATCGTCTCATGACGTTGCAGAACCGTATGGTTCTAGACGTAATACTTGCAGATCGAGGTGGGGTATGCAGAGTGATCCAATCGAGCTGCTGTGTCTTTATTCCTAATAATGCTCCAACAGTCTATGAAGCAATCTCTAAGTTACATAAGATTTCCGACTCTATACACATAGATAAGGGAAACTGGTCCTTCATGGAGTGGTTTTGGGCTCTGGTATCAGCGTGGGGATGGAAGGTTCTAATGGTTATTGGTGTCATCCTAGTATTTCTGTTCTCGTGCTGTCTTATTATCCAGTGTGGTCCCGCTCTGTGTAGTCTCTGCGCTGCAACCTGTTTCAGGAAACCACCT
This sequence comes from Lissotriton helveticus, assembly GCF_964261635.1. NCBI lineage: Eukaryota > Metazoa > Chordata > Amphibia > Caudata > Salamandridae > Lissotriton > Lissotriton helveticus. The sequence goes on along the minus strand of NW_027611692.1, from coordinate 1,966,982 downwards.
GCATTAGGAGAAAAGACACGAGGCAGGATGATGACACAACGACATATCGCTGATCTAATGAGCATAGAATTGGACTCTGACTCTGATATAGACTAAGTAATTGCCTATGTAAGGGCAAAAGGAGGGTCTGAGGTTCCGTGGCGATTTTACTCGTGTTCATAACATTGTCGTAAATACATAATTTTGGTATCGGTGAACCGCAAATGATCCATTTAGTATATCCTGGTGTTTTCGCTATGCTACGAGCAAGAGCACTCCTGTTACCAACACATTTTGTGATTTACCCATGGCATCCATCTTAGATCACGGAAGCCATTTTGTATTCCTTGCCCTCACATAGTCAATGGACACGCAATGACCTCTTTTTCATTAAGGACACGTAGGCCTTAACCGGCGATTCACCTTGCTAGTGACACGTGCACCTTAGGCCAGCAACGCTGTGGCAGCATGACTCGGCAAGAACTGCTTCCCCAGCCTGAGGCCAGTCCTGCTATACTGGTTCTTGTGTTCGTGGGCCTGATCATGATTAGGCGGCCGAAACTGGTAACCGTGCCCATTTACGACCCACAAACATTTCTTATCCTGTCTTTCTATCTCCCACACCTGGCTCTACTCCTTTCCTTCTGGGCCTTTATTAGGGGGAGGTAACGAAATTTACGATGAGGCGGTCCGGGTCTTGAATGAAGAATTGACATGGGAGTATGATGGACTAGTGGGAACCCCTCATTCGTAATGTTTTGACATCAGATACTGTCGACGATTCCTGTGCAACGCCAAATATTTATTGTTTAAGACACAAATGATTAGAACTGTGGTAACATGTAAAGAATTTGCCTGAAGCCCAATATTTAGTATATAAGGAGCAATCCTCTCTGTACAAATGGAACAGGCTCCTAGATACTGCCCATGTGTAGTTTCTGTGACTTCTGTGTCCCTGCAGTAATAAACCTTTGGTCTTTGACGCCGCCATCGAGAAGCCCGTGTTTCTGTTTATTTGTGTACCAAGACAGGTTGAACTCCGGGGTCTTCGGGTGTTGTCCCTGACACCTCTGGACGGAACTAAAAAGTCCAGAACTCCAACAGCGCCTCAGACGGGAGAATACATGAATGACCCAGCCCTCAGACTTGTGTGTGCGGCAATGGTCACAGCGCCTCAGACTGGAGAATACATGAATGACCCAGCCCTCAGACTTGCGTGTGCGGCAAGGGTCACAGCGCCTCAGACTGGAGAATACATAAATGACCCAAGCCCTCAGACTTGCGTGTGCGGCAAGGGCCCCAGCGTCTCAGACTGGAGAACACATGAATGACCCAGCCCTCAGACTTGCATGTGTGGCAAGGGTCCCAGCGCCTCAGACTGGAGAATACATGAATGACCCAAGCACTCAGACTTGCGTGTGCGGCAAGGGTCACAGCGCCTCAGACTGGAGAACACATGAATGACCCAAGCCCTCAGACTTGCTTGTGCGGCAAGAGTCACAGCGCCTCAGACTGGAGAACACATGAATGACCCAAGCCCTCAGACTTGCGTGTGCGGCAAGGGCCCCAGCGCTTTAGACTGGAGAACCCTTGAATGACACAAGCACTCAGACTTGGGTGTGCGGCAAGGGCCCCAGCGCCTCAGACTGGAGAACACATGAATGACCCAGCCCTCAGACTTGTGTATGCGGAAAGGGCCCCAGCGCCTCAGACTGGAGAATACATGAATGACCCAGCCCTCAGACTTGCGTGTGCGGCAAGGGTCCCAGCGCCTCAGACTGGAGAATACATGAATGACCCAGCCCTCAGACTTGCATGTGCGGCAAGGGTCCCAGCGCCTCAGACTGGAGAATACATGAATGACCCAGCCCTCAGACTTGCGTTTGCGGCAAGGGTCCCAGCGCCTCAGACAGGAGAATACATGAATGACCCAAGCCCTCAGACTTGCGTGTGCGGCAATGGTCACAGCGCCTCAGACTGGAGAATACCTGAATGACCCAGCCCTCAGACTTGCGTGTGCGGCAAGGGCCCCAGCGCCTCAGACTGGAGAACACATGAATGACCCAGCCCTCAGACTTGCGTGTGCGGCAAGGGTCCCAGCGCCTCAGACTGGAGAATACATTAACGACCCAGCCCTCAGACTTGCGTGTGCGGCAAGGGTCCCAGCGCCTCAGACTGGAGAATACATGAATGACCCAGCCCTCAGACTTGCGTGTGCGGCAAGGGTCCCAGCACCTCAGACTGGAGAATACATGAATGACCCAGCCCTCAGACTTGCGTGTGCGGCAAGGGTCCCAGCGCCTCAGACTGGAGCATACATGAATGACACAGCCCTCAGACTTGCGTGTGCGGCAAGGGTCACAGCGCCTCAGACTGGAGAAGTCATGAATGACCCAGCCCTCAGAATTGCATGTGCGGCATGGGTCACAGTGCCTCAGACGGGAGAATACATGAATGACCCAGCCCTCAGACTTGCGTGTGCGGCAAGGGTCACAGTGCCTCAGAAGGGAGAATACATGAATGACCCAGCCCTCAGACTTGCGTGTGCGGCAAGGGTCACAGCGCCTCAGACAGGAGAATACATGAATGACCCAGCCCTCAGACTTGCGTGTGCGGCAAGGTTCACAGTGCCTCAGACGGGAGAATACATGAATGACCCAGCCCTCAGACTTGCGGGTGCGGCAAGGGTCCCAGCGCCTCAGACTGGAGAATACATGAATGACCCAGTACTCAGACTTGCATGTGCGGCAAGGTTCACAGTGCCTCAGACTGGAGAATACATGAATGACCCAAGTCCTCAGACTTGCGTGTGCAGCAAGGGCCCCAGCCTCTCAGACTGGAGAACACATGAATGACCCAGCCCTCAGACTTGCGTGTGTGGCAAGGGTCCCAGCGCCTCAGACTGGAGAATACATGAATGACCCAAGCCCTCAGACTTGCGTGTGCGGCAAGGGTCACAGCGCCTCAGACTGGAGAACACATGAATGACCCAAGCCCTCAGACTTGCGTGTGCGGCAAGAGTCACAGCGCCTCAGACTGGAGAACACATGAATGACCCAAGCCCTCAGACTTGCGTGTGCGGCAAGGGCCCCAGCGCCTCAGACTGGAGAACCCTTGAATGACACAAGCACTCAGAATTGGGTGTGCGGCATGGGCCCCCTGCGCCTCAGACTGGAGAACACATGAATGACCCAGACCTCAGACTTGCGTATGCGGAAAGGGCCCCAGCGCCTCAGACTGGAGAATACATAAATGACCCAGCCCTCAGACTTGCGTGTGCGGCAAGGGTCCCAGCGCCTCAGACTGGAGAATACATGAATGTCCCAGCCCTCAGACTTGCGTGTGCGGCAAGGGTCCCAGCGCCTCAGACTGGAGAATACATGAATGACCCAGCCCTCAGACTTGCGTTTGCGGCAAGGGTCCCAGCGCCTCAGACAGGAGAACACATGAATGACCCAAGCCCTCAGACTTGCGTGTGCGGCAATGGTCACAGCGCCTCAGACTGGAGAACACATAAATGACCCAGCCCTCAGACTTGCGTATGCGGAAAGGGCCCCAGCGCCTCAGACTGGAGAATACATAAATGACCCAGCCCTCAGACTTGCGTGTGCGGCAAGGGTCCCAGCGCCTCAGACTGGAGAATACATGAATGACCCAGCCCTCAGACTTGCGTGTGCGGCAAGGGTCCCAGCGCCTCAGACTGGAGAATACATGAATGACCCAGCCCTCAGACTTGCGTTTGCGGCAAGGGTCCCAGCGCCTCAGACAGGAGAATACATGAATGACCCAAGCCCTCAGACTTGCGTGTGCGGCAATGGTCACAGCGCCTCAGACTGGAGAACATATGAATGACCCAAGCCCTCAGACTTGCGTGTGCGGCAAGAGTCACAGCGCCTCAGACTGGAGAACACATGAATGAACCAAGCCCTCAGACTTGAGTGTGCGGCAAGGGCCCCAGCGCCTCAGACTGGAGAACCCTTGAATGACACAAGCACTCAGACTTGGGTGTGCGGCAAGAGTCACAGCGCCTCAGACTGGAGAATACATGAATGACCCAAGCCCTCAGACTTGCGTGTGCGGCAAGGGCCCCAGCGCCTCAGACTGGAGAACACATGAATGACCCAGCCCTCAGACTTGCGTATGCGGAAAGGGCCCCAGCGCCTCAGACTGGAGAATACATGAATGACCCAGCCCTCAGACTTGCGTGTGCGGCAAGGGTCCCAGCGCCTCAGACTGGAGAACACATGAATGACCCAGCCCTCAGACTTGCGTGTGCGGCAAGGGTCCCAGCGCCTCAGACTGGAGAATACATGAATGACCCAGCCCTCAGACTTGCGTGTGCGGCAAGGGTCCCAGCGCCTCAGACTGGAGAATACATGAATGACCCAGCCCTCAGACTTGAGTTTGCGGCAAGGGTCCCAGCGCCTCAGACTGGAGAACACATGAATGACCCAGCCCTCAGACTTGCATGTGCGGCAAGGGTCCCAGCGCCTCAGACTGGAGAATACATGAACGACCCAGCCCTCAGACTTGCGTGTGCGGCAAGGGTCCCAGTGCCTCAGACTGGAGAACACATGAATGACCCAGCCCTCAGACTTGCGTGTGCGGCAAGGGTCCCAGCGCCTCCGACTGGAGAATACATGAACGACCCAGCCCTCAGACTTGCGTTTGCGGCAAGGGTCCCAGCGCCTCAGACAGGAGAATACATGAATGACCCAAGCCCTCAGACTTGCGTGTGCGGCAATGGTCACAGCGCCTCAGACTGGAGAATACATGAATGACCCAAGCATTCAGACTTGCGTGTGTGGCAAGGGTCACAGCGCCTCAGACTGGAGAACACATGAATGACCCAAGCCCTCAGACTTGCGTGTGCGGCAAGAGTCACAGCGCCTCAGACTGGAGAACACATGAATGACCCAAGCCCTCAGACTTGCGTGTGCGGCAAGGGTCACAGCGCCTCGGACTGGAGAATACATGAATGACCCAAGCGTGTGCGGCAAGGGTCCCAGCGCCTCACACTGGAGAATACATGAATGACCCAGCCCTCAGACTTGCCTGTGCGTCAAGCGTCCCAGCGCCTCAGACTGGAGAATACATGAATGACCCAAGCATTCAGACTTGCGTGTGCGGCAAGGGTCACAGCGCCTCGGACAGGAGAATACATGAATGACCCAGCCCTCAGATTTGCGTGTGCGGCAAGGGTCACAGCGCCTCAGACTGGAGAACACATGAATGACCCAAGCCCTCAGACTTGCGTGTGCGGCAAGGGTCACAGCGCCTCGGACTGGAGAATACATGAATGACCCAAGCGTGTGCGGCAAGGGTCCCAGCGCCTCACACTGGAGAATACATGAATGACCCAGCCCTCAGACTTGCCTGTGCGTCAAGCGTCCCAGCGCCTCAGACTGGAGAATACATGAACGACCCAGCCCTCAGACTTGCGTGTGCGGCAAGGGTCCCAGTGCCTCAGACTGGAGAACACATGAATGACCCAGCCCTCAGACTTGCGTGTGCGGCAAGGGTCCCAGCGCCTCAGACTGGAGAATACATGAACGACCCAGCCCTCAGACTTGCGTGTGCGGCAAGGGTCCCAGCGCCTCAGACTGGAGAATACATGAATGACCCAGCCCTCAGACTTGCGTGTGCGGCAAGGGTCCCAGCGCCTCAGACTGGAGAATACATGAATGACCCAGCCCTCAGACTTGCGTGTGCGGCAAGGGTCCCAGCGCCTCAGACTGGAGAATACATGAATGACACAGCCCTCAGACTTGCGTGTGCGGCAAGGGTCACAGCGCCTCAGACTGGAGAAGTCTTGAATGACCCAGCCCTCAGACTTGCATGTGCGGCAAGGGTCACAGTGCCTCAGACGGGAGAATACATGAATGACCCAGCCCTCAGACTTGCGTGTGCGGCAAGGGTCACAGCGCCTCAGAAGGGAGAATACATGAATGACCCAGCCCTCAGACTTGCGTGTGCGGCAAGGGTCACAGCGCCTCAGACGGGAGAATACATGAATGACCCAGCCCTCAGACTTGCGTGTGCGGCAAAGTTCACAGCGCCTCAGACTGGAGAATACATGAATGACCCAGCCCTCAGACTTGCGTGTGCGGCAAGGTTCACAGCGCCTCAGACGGGAGAATACATGAATGACCCAGCCCTCAGACTTGCGTGTGCGGCAAGGGTCACAGCGCCTCAGACGGGAGAATACATGAATGACCCAGCCCTCAGACTTGCGTGTGCGGCAAGGGTCCCAGCGCCTCAGACTGGAGAATACATGAATGACCCAGCCCTCAGACTTGCGTGTGCGGCAAGGGCCCCAGCGCCTCAGACTGGAGAACACATGAATGACCCAGCCCTCAGACTTGCGTGTGCGGCACGGGTCCCAGCGCCTCAGACTGGAGAATACATGAACGACCCAGCCCTCAGACTTGCGTGTGCGGCAAGGGTCCCAGCGCCTCAGACTGGAGAATACATGAATGACCCAGCCCTCAGATTTGCGTGTGCGGCAAGGGTCCCAGCGCCTCAGACTGGAGAATACATGAATGACCCAGCCCTCAGACTTGTGTGTGCGGCAAGGGTCCCAGCGCCTCAGACTGGAGAATACATGAATGACACAGCCCTCAGACTTGCGTGTGCGGCAAGGGTCACAGCGCCTCAGACTGGAGAAGTCATGAATGACCCAGCCCTCAGACTTGCATGTGCGGCAAGGGTCACAGTGCCTCAGACGGGAGAATACATGAATGACCCAGCCCTCAGACTTGTGTGTGCGACAAGGTTCCCAGCGCCTCATACGGGAGAATACATGAATGACCCAGCCCTCAGACTTGCGTGTGCAGCAAGGGTCACAGCACCTCAAACGGGAGAATACATGAATGACCCAGCCCTCAGACTTGCGTGTGCGGCAAGGGTCACAGCGCCTCAGACTGGAGAATACATGAATGACCCAGCCTTCAGACTTGCGTGTGTGGCAAGTGTCACAGCGCCTCAGACTGGAGAATACATGAATGACCGAAGCCCTCAGACTTGCGTGTGCGGCAAGGGCCCCAGCGTCTCAGACTGGAGAACACATGAATGACCCAGCCCTCAGACTTGCGTGTGTGGCAAGGGTCCCAGCGCCTCAGACTGGAGAATACATGAATGACCCAAGCCCTCAGACTTGCGTGTGCGGCAAAGGTCACAGCGCCTCAGACTGGAGAACACATGAATGAGCCAAGCCCTCAGACTTGCGTGTACGGCAAGAGTCACAGCGCCTCAGACTGGAGAACACATGAATGACCCAAGCCCTCAGACTTGCGTGTGCGGCAAGGGTCCCAGCGCCTCAGACTGGAGAATACATGAATGACCCAGCCCTCAGACTTGCAAGTGCGGCAAGGGCCCCAGCGCCTCAGACTGGAGAACACATGAATGACCCAGCCCTCAGACTTACGTGTGCGGCAAGGGTCCCAGCACCTCAGACTGGAGAATACATGAACGACCCAGCCCTCAGACTTGCGTGTGCGGCAAGGGTCCCAGCGCCTCAGACTGGAGAATACACGAATGACCCAGCCCTCAGACTTGCGTGTGCGGCAAGGGTCCCAGCACCTCAGACTGGAGAATACATGAATGAACCAGCCCTCAGACTTGCGTGTGCGGCAAGGGTCCCAGCGCCTCAGACTGGAGAATACATGAATGACACAGCCCTCAGACTTGCGTGTGCGGCAAGGGTCACAGCGCCTCAGACTGGAGAAGTCATGAATGACCCAGCCCTCAGACTTGCATGTGCGGCAAGGGTCACAGTGCCTCAGACGGGAGAATACATGTATGACCCAGCCCTCAGACTTGCGTGTGCGGCAAGGGTCACAGCGCCTCAGAAGGGAGAATACATGAATGACCCAGCCCTCAGACTTGCGTGTGCGGCAAGGGTCACAGCGCCTCAGACGGGAGAATACATGAATGACCCAGCCCTCAGACTTGCGTGTGCGGCAAGGTTCACAGCGCCTCAGACGGGAGAATACATGAATGACCCAGCCCTCAGACTTGCGTGTGCGGCAAGGTTCACAGCGCCTCAGACGGGAGAATACATGAATGACCCAGCCCTCAGACTTGCGTGTGCGGCAAGGGTCACAGCGCCTCAGACGGGAGAATACATGAATGACCCAGCCCTCAGACTTGTGTGTGCGGCAATGGTCACAGCGCCTCAGACTGGAGAATACATGAATGACCCAGCCCTCAGACTTGCGTGTGCGGCAAGGGTCACAGCGCCTCAGACTGGAGAATACATAAATGACCCAAGCCCTCAGACTTGCGTGTGCGGCAAGGGCCCCAGCGTCTCAGACTGGAGAACACATGAATGACCCAGCCCTCAGACTTGCATGTGTGGCAAGGGTCCCAGCGCCTCAGACTGGAGAATACATGAATGACCCAAGCCCTCAGACTTGCGTGTGCGGCAAGGGTCACAGCGCCTCAGACTGGAGAACACATGAATGACCCAAGCCCTCAGACTTGCGTGTGCGGCAAGATTCACAGCGCCTCAGACTGGAGAACACATGAATGACCCAAGCCCTCAGACTTGCGTGTGCGGCAAGGGCCCCAGCGCTTTAGACTGGAGAACCCTTGAATGACACAAGCACTCAGACTTGGGTGTGCGGCAAGGGCCCCAGCGCCTCAGACTGGAGAACACATGAATGACCCAGCCCTCAGACTTGTGTATGCGGAAAGGGCCCCAGCGCCTCAGACTGGAGAATACATGAATGACCCAGCCAGCCCTCAGACTTGCGTGTGCGGCAAGGGTCCCAGCACCTCAGACTGGAGAATACATGAATGACCCAGCCCTCAGACTTGCGTGTGCGGCAAGGGTCCCAGCGCCTCAGACTGGAGAATACATGAATGACCCAGCCCTCAGACTTGCGTTTGCGGCAAGGGTCCCAGCGCCTCAGACAGGAGAATACATGAATGACCCAAGCCCTCAGACTTGCGTGTGCGGCAATGGTTACAGCGCCTCAGACTGGAGAATACATTAACGACCCAGCCCTCAGACTTGCGTGTGCGGCAAGGGTCCCAGCGCCTCAGACTGGAGAATACATGAATGACCCAGCCCTCAGACTTGCGTGTGCGGCAAGGGTCCCAGCGCCTCAGACTGGAGAAGTCATGAATGACCCAGCCCTCAGACTTGCATGTGCGGCATGGGTCACAGTGCCTCAGACGGGAGAATACATGAATGACCCAGCCCTCAGACTTGCGTGTGCGGCAAGGGTCACAGTGCCTCAGAAGGGAGAATACATGAATGACCCAGCCCTCAGACTTGCGTGTGCGGCAAGGGTCACAGCGCCTCAGACAGGAGAATACATGAATGACACAGCCCTCAGACTTGCGTGTGCGGCAAGGTTCACAGTGCCTCAGACGGGAGAATACATGAATGACCCAGCCCTCAGACTTGCGGGTGCGGCAAGGGTCCCAGCGCCTCAGACTGGAGAATACATGAATGACCCAGCCCTCAGACTTGCGTGTGCGGCAAGGTTAGCAGCGCCTCAGACTGGAGAATACATGAATGACCCAAGCCCTCAGACTTGCGTGTGCGGCAAGGGCCTCAGCGTCTCAGAGAACACATGAATGACCCAGCCCTCAGACTTGCGTGTGTGGCAAGGGTCCCAGCGCCTCAGACTGGAGAATACATGAATGACCCAAGCCCTCAGACTTGCGTGTGCGGCAAGGGTCACAGCGCCTCAGACTGGAGAACACATGAATGACCCAAGCCCTCAGACTTGCGTGTGCGGCAAGAGTCACAGCGCCTCAGACTGGAGAACACATGAATGACCCAAGCCCTCAGACTTGCGTGTGCGGCAAGGGCCCCAGCGCCTCAGACTGGAGAACCCTTGAATGACACAAGCACTCAGAATTGGGTGTGCGGCAAGGGCCCCCTGCGCCTCAGACTGGAGAACACATGAATGACCCAGCCCTCAGACTTGCGTATGCGGAAAGGGCCCCAGCGCCTCTGACTGGAGAATACATAAATGACCCAGCCCTCAGACTTGCGTGTGCGGCAAGGGTCCCAGCGCCTCAGACTGGAGAATACATGAATGACCCAGCCCTCAGACTTGCGTGTGCGACAAGGGTCACAGCGCCTCAGACTGGAGAAGTCATGAATGACCCAGCCCTCAGACTTGCATGTGCGGCATGGGTCACAGTGCCTCAGACGGGAGAATACATGAATGACCCAGCCCTCAGACTTGCGTGTGCGGCAAGGGTCACAGTGCCTCAGAAGGGAGAATACATGAATGACCCAGCCCTCAGACTTGCGTGTGCGGCAAGGGTCACAGCGCCTCAGACAGGAGAATACATGAATGACCCAGCCCTCAGACTTGCGTGTGCGGCAAGGTTCACAGTGCCTCAGACGGGAGAATACATGAATGACCCAGCCCTCAGACTTGCGGGTGCGGCAAGGGTCCCAGCGCCTCAGACTGGAGAATACATGAATGACCCAGCCCTCAGACTTGCGTGTGCGGCAAGGTTCACAGCGCCTCAGACTGGAGAATACATGAATGACCCAAGCCCTCAGACTTGCGTGTGCGGCAAGGGCCCCAGCGTCTCAGACTGGAGAACACATGAATGACCCAGCCCTCAGACTTGCGTGTGTGGCAAGGGTCCCAGCGCCTCAGACTGGAGAATACATGAATGACCCAAGCCCTCAGACTTGCGTGTGCGGCAAGGGTCACAGCGCCTCAGACTGGAGAACACATGAATGACCCAAGCCCTCAGACTTGCGTGTGCGGCAAGAGTCACAGCGCCTCAGACTGGAGAACACATGAATGACCCAAGCCCTCAGACTTGCGTGTGCGGCAAGGTCCCCAGCGCCTCAGACTGGAGAACCCTTGAATGACACAAGCACTCAGAATTGGGTGTGCGGCAAGGGCCCCCTGCGCCTCAGACTGGAGAACACATGAATGACCCAGCCCTCAGACTTGCGTATGCGGCAAGGGTCCCAGCGCCTCAGACTGGAGAATACATGAATGACCCAGCCCTCAGACTTGCGTGTGCGGCAAGGGTCCCAGCGCCTCAAAATGGAGAATACATGAATGACCCAGCCCTCAGACTTGCGTTTGCGGCAAGGGTCCCAGAGCCTCAGACAGGAGAATACATGAATGACCCAAGCCCTCAGACTTGCGTGTGCGGCAATGGTCACAGCGCCTCAGACTGGAGAACACATGAATGACCCAAGCCCTCAGACTTGCGTGTGCGGCAAGAGTCACAGCGCCTCAGACTGGAGAACACATGAATGAACCAAGCCCTCAGACTTGCGTGTGCGGCAAGGGCCCCAGCGCCTCAGACTGGAGAACCCTTGAATGACACAAGCACTCAGACTTGGGTGTGCGGCAAGAGTCACAGCGCCTCAGACTGGAGAATACATGAATGACCCAAGCCCTCAGACTTGCGTGTGCGGCAAGGGCCCCAGCGCCTCAGACTGGAGAACACATAAATGACCCAGCCCTCAGACTTGCGTATGCGGAAAGGGCCCCAGCGCCTCAGACTGGAGAATATATGAATGACCCAGCCCTCAGACTTGCGTGTGCGGCAAGGGTCCCAGCGCCTCAGACTGGAGAACACATGAATGACCCAGCCCTCAGACTTGCGTGTGTGGCAAGGGTCCCTGCGCCTCAGACTGGAGAATACATGAATGACCCAGCCCTCAGACTTGCGTGTGCGGCAAGGGTCCCAGCGCCTCAGACTGGAGAATACATGAATGACCCAGCCCTCAGACTTGAGTTTGCGGCAAGGGTCCCAGCGCCTCAGACTGGAGAACACATGAATGACCCAGCCCTCAGACTTGCATGTGCGGCAAGGGTCCCAGCGCCTCAGACTGGAGAATACATGAACGACCCAGCCCTCAGACTTGCGTGTGCGGCAAGGGTCCCAGCGCCTCAGACTGGAGAACACATGAACGACCCAGCCCTCAGACTTGCGTGTGCGGCAAGGGTCCCAGCGCCTCAGACTGGAGAATACATGAATGACACAGCCCTCAGACTTGCGTGTGCGGCAAGGGTCACAGCGCCTCAGACTGGAGAAGTCTTGAATGACCCATCCCTCAGACTTGCATGTGCGGCAAGGGTCACAGTGCCTCAGACGGGAGAATACATGAATGACCCAGCCCTCAGACTTGCATGTGCGGCAAGGGTCACAGCGCCTCAGAAGGGAGAATACATGAATGACCCAGCCCTCAGACTTGCGTGTGCGGCAAGGGTCACAGCGCCTCAGACGGGAGAATACATGAATGACCCAGCCCTCAGACTTGCGTGTGCGGCAAAGTTCACAGCGCCTCAGACGGGAGAATACATGAATGACCCAGCCCTCAGACTTGCGTGTGCGGCAAGGTTCACAGCGCCTCAGACGGGAGAATACATGAATGACCCAGCCCTCAGACTTGCGTGTGCGGCAAGGGTCACAGCGCCTCAGACGGGAGAATACATGAATGACCCAGCCCTCAGACTTGCGTGTGCGGCAAGGGTCACAGCGCCTCAGACTGGAGAATACATGAATGACCCAGCCCTCAGACTTGCGTGTGCGGCAAGGGTCACAGCGCCTCAGACTGGAGAATACATGAATGACCCAAGCCCTCAGACTTGCGTGTGCGGCAAGGGCCCCAGCGTCTCAGACTGGAGAACACATGAATGACCCAGCCCTCAGATTTGCGTGTGTGGCAAGGGTCCCAGCGCCTCAGACTGGAGAATACATGAATGACCCAAGCCCTCAGACTTGCGTGTGCGGCAAGGGTCACAGCGCCTCAGACTGGAGAACACATGAATGACCCAAGCCCTCAGACTTGCGTGTGCGGCAAGAGTCACAGCGCCTCAGACTAGAGAACACATGAATGACCCAAGCCCTCAGACTTGCGTGTGCGGCAAGGGTCACAGCGCCTCAGACTGGAGAAGTCATGAATGACCCAGCCCTCAGACTTGCATGTGCGGCAAGGGTCACAGTGCCTCAGACGGGAGAATACATGAATGACCCAGCCCTCAGACTTGCGTGTGCGGCAAGGGTCACAGCGCCTCAGACGGGAGAATACATGAATGACCCAGCCCTCAGACTTGCGTGTGCGGCAAGGGTCACAGCGCCTCAGACGGGAGAATACATGAATGACCCAGCCCTCAGACTTGCGTGTGCGGCAAGGTTCACAGTGCCTCAGACGGGAGAATACATGAATGACCCAGCCCTCAGACTTGCGGGTGCGGCAAGGGTCCCAGCGCCTCAAACTGGAGAATACATGAATAACCCAGCCCTCAGACTTGCGTGTGCTGCAAGGTTCAGAGCGCCTCAGACTGGAGAATACATGAATGACTCAAGCCCTCAGACTTGCGTGTGCGGCAAGGGCCCCAGCGTCTCAGACTGGAGAACACATGAATGACCCAGCCCTCAGACTTGCGTGTGTGGCAAGGGTCCCAGCGCCTCAGACTGGAGAATACATGAATGACCCAAGCCCTCAGACTTGCGTGTGCGGCAAGGGTCACAGCGCCTCAGACTGGAGAACACATGAATGACCCAAGCCCTCAGTCTTGCGTGTGCGGCAAGAGTCACAGCGCCTCAGACTGGAAAACACATGAATGACCCAAGCCCTCAGACTTGCGTGTGCGGCAAGGGCCCCAGCGCCTCAGACTGGAGAACCCTTGAATGACACAAGCACTCAGAATTGGGTGTGCAGCAAGGGCCCCCTGCGCCTCAGACTGGAGAACACATGAATGACCCAGCCCTCAGACTTGCGTATGCGGAAAGGGCCCCAGCGCCTCAGACTGGAGAATACATAAATGACCCAGCCCTCAGACTTGCATGTGCGGCAAGGGTCCCAGCGCCTCAGACTGGAGAATACATGAATGACCCAGCCCTCAGACTTGCGTGTGCGGCAAGGGTCCCAGCGCCTCAGACTGGAGAATTCATGAATGACCCAGCCCTCAGACTTGCGTTTGCGGCAAGGGTCCCAGCGCCTCAGACAGGAGAATACATGAATGACCCAAGCCCTCAGACTTGCGTGTGCGGCAATGGTCACAGCGCCTCAGACTGGAGAATACATGAATGACCCAAGCATTCAGACTTGCGTGTGCGGCAAGGGTCATAGCGCCTCAGACTGGAGAACACATGAATGACCCAAGCCCTCAGACTTGCGTGTGCGGCAAGAGTCACAGCGCCTCAGACTGGAGAACACATGAATGACCCAAGCCCTCAGACTTGCGTGTGCGGCAAGGGTCACAGCGCCTCGGACTGGAGAATACATGAATGACCCAAGCGTGTGCGGCAAGGGTCCCAGCGCCTCACACTGGAGAATAAATGAATGACCCAGCCCTCAGACTTGCCTGTGCGTCAAGCGTCCCAGCGCCTCAGACTGGAGAATACATGAATGACCCAAGCATTCAGACTTGCGTGTGCGGCAAGGGTCACAGCGCCTCGGACAGGAGAATACATGAATGACCCAGCCCTCAGACTTGCGTGTGCGGCAAGGGTCACAGCGCCTCAGACTGGAGAACACATGAATGACCCAAGCCCTCAGACTTGCGTGTGCGGCAAGGGTCACAGCGCCTCGGACTGGAGAATACATGAATGACCCAAGCGTGTGCGGCAAGGGTCCCAGCGCCTCACACTGGAGAATACATGAATGACCCAGCCCTCAGACTTGCCTGTGCGTCAAGCGTCCCAGCGCCTCAGACTGGAGAATACATGAACGACCCAGCCCTCAGACTTGCGTGTGCGGCAAGGGCCCCAGTGCCTCAGACTGGAGAACACATGAATGACCCAGCCCTCAGACTTGCGTGTGCGGCAAGGGTCCCAGCGCCTCAGACTGGAGAATACATGAATGACCCAGCCCTCAGACTTGCGTGTGCGGCAAGGGTCCCAGCGCCTCAGACTGGAGAATACATGAATGACCCAGCCCTCAGACTTGCGTGTGCGGCAAGGGTCCCAGCGCCTCAGACTGGAGAATACATGAATGACCCAGCCCTCAGACTTGCGTGTGCGGCAAGGGTCCCAGCGCCTCAGACTGGAGAATACATGAATGACACAGCCCTCAGACTTGCGTGTGCGGCAAGGGTCACAGCGCCTCAGACTGGATAAGTCTTGAATGACCCAGCCCTCAGACGTGCGTGTGCGGCAAGGGTCACAGCGCCTCAGACGGGAGAATACATGAATGACCCAGCCCTCAGACTTGCGTGTGCGGCAAGGGTCACAGCGCCTCAGACTGGAGAATACATGAATGACCCAGCCCTCAGACTTGCGTGTGCGGCAAGGGTCACAGCGCCTCAGACTGGAGAATACATGAATGACCCAAGCCCTCAGACTTGCGTGTGTGGCAAGGGCCCCAGCGTCTCAGACTGGAGAACACATGAATGACCCAGCCCTCAGATTTGCGTGTGTGGTAAGGGTCCCAGCGCCTCAGACTGGAAAATACATGAATGACCCAAGCCCTCAGACTTGCGTGTGCGGCAAGGGTCACAGCGCCTCAGACTGGAGAACACATGAATGACCCAAGCCCTCAGACATGCGTGTGCGGCAAGAGTCACAGCGCCTCAGACTAGAGAACACATGAATGACCCAAGCCCTCAGACTTGCGTGTGCGGCAAGGGTCACAGCGCCTCAGACTGGAGAAGTCATGAATGACCCAGCCCTCAGACTTGCATGTGCGGCAAGGGTCACAGTGCCTCAGACGGGAGAATACATGAATGACCCAGCCCTCAGACTTGCGTGTGCGGCAAGGGTCACAGCGCCTCAGAAGGGAGAATACATGAATGACCCAGCCCTCAGACTTGCGTGTGCGGCAAGGGTCACAGCGCCTCAGACGGGAGAATACATGAATTACCCAAGCCCTCAGACTTGCGTGTGCGGCAAGAGTCACAGCGCCTCAGACTGGAAAACACATGAATGACCCAAGCCCTCAGACTTACGTGTGCGGCAAGGTTCACAGTGCCTCAGACGGGAGAATACATGAATGACCCAGCCCTCAGACTTGCGTGTGCGGCAAGGGTCCCAGCGCCTCAGACTGGAGAATACATGAATAACCCAGCCCTCAGACTTGCGTGTGCGGCAAGGTTCACAGCGCCTCAGACTGGAGAATACATGAATGACCCAAGCCCTCAGACTTGCGTGTGCGGCAAGGGCCCCAGCGTCTCAGACTGGAGAACACATGAATGACCCAGCCCTCAGACTTGCGTGTGTGGCAAGGGTCCCAGCGCCTCAGACTGGAGAATACATGAATGACCCAAGCCCTCAGACTTGCGTGTGCGGCAAGGGTCACAGCGCCTCAGACTGGAGAACACATGAATGACCCAAGCCCTCAGACATGCGTGTGCGGCAAGAGTCACAGCGCCTCAGACTAGAGAACACATGAATGACCCAAGCCCTCAGACTTGCGTGTGCGGCAAGGGTCACAGCGCCTCAGACTGGAGAAGTCATGAATGACCCAGCCCTCAGACTTGCATGTGCGGCAAGGGTCACAGTGCCTCAGACGGGAGAATACATGAATGACCCAGCCCTCAGACTTGCGTGTGCGGCAAGGGTCACAGCGCCTCAGAAGGGAGAATACATGAATGACCCAGCCCTCAGACTTGCGTGTGCGGCAAGGGTCACAGCGCCTCAGACGGGAGAATACATGAATTACCCAAGCCCTCAGACTTGCGTGTGCGGCAAGAGTCACAGCGCCTCAGACTGGAAAACACATGAATGACCCAAGCCCTCAGACTTACGTGTGCGGCAAGGTTCACAGTGCCTCAGACGGGAGAATACATGAATGACCCAGCCCTCAGACTTGCGTGTGCGGCAAGGGTCCCAGCGCCTCAGACTGGAGAATACATGAATAACCCAGCCCTCAGACTTGCGTGTGCGGCAAGGTTCACAGCGCCTCAGACTGGAGAATACATGAATGACCCAAGCCCTCAGACTTGCGTGTGCGGCAAGGGCCCCAGCGTCTCAGACTGGAGAACACATGAATGACCCAGCCCTCAGACTTGCGTGTGTGGCAAGGGTCCCAGCGCCTCAGACTGGAGAATACATGAATGACCCAAGCCCTCAGACTTGCGTGTGCGGCAAGGGTCACAGCGCCTCAGACTGGAGAACACATGAATGACCCAAGCCCTCAGACTTGCGTGTGCGGCAAGGGCCCCAGCGCCTCAGACTGGAGAACCCTTGAATGACACAAGCACTCAGAATTGGGTGTGCAGCAAGGGCCCCCTGCGCCTCAGACTGGAGAACACATGAATGACCCAGCCCTCAGACTTGCGTATGCGGAAAGGGCCCCAGCGCCTCAGACTGGAGAATACATAAATGACCCAGCCCTCAGACTTGCATGTGCGGCAAGGGTCCCAGCGCCTCAGACTGGAGAATACATGAATGACCCAGCCCTCAGACTTGCGTGTGCGGCAAGGGTCACAGCGCCTCAGACAGGAGAACACATGAATGACCCAAGCCCTCAGACTTGCGTGTGCGGCAAGAGTCACAGCGCCTCAGACTAGAGAACACATGAATGACCCAAGCCCTCAGACTTGCGTGTGCGGCAAGGGTCACAGCGCCTCAGACTGGAGAAGTCATGAATGACCCAGCCCTCAGACTTGCATGTGCGGCAAGGGTCACAGTGCCTCAGACGGGAGAATACATGAATGACCCAGCCCTCAGACTTGCGTGTGCGGCAAGGGTCACAGCGCCTCAGACGGGAGAATACATGAATGACCCAGCCCTCAGACTTGCGTGTGCGGCAAGGGTCACAGCGCCTCAGACAGGAGAATACATGAATGACCCAGCCCTCAGACTTGCGTGTGAGGCAAGGTTCACAGTGCCTCAGACGGGAGAATACATGAATGACCCAGCCCTCAGACTTGCGGGTGCGGCAAGGGTCCCAGCGCCTCAGACTGGAGAATACATGAATAACCCAGCCCTCAGACTTGCGTGTGCGGCAAGGTTCAGAGCGCCTCAGACTGGAGAATACATGAATGACTCAAGCCCTCAGACTTGCGTGTGCGGCAAGGGCCCCAGCGTCTCAGACTGGAGAACACATGAATGACCCAGCCCTCAGACTTGCGTGTGTGGCAAGGGTCCCAGCGCCTCAGACTGGAGAATATATGAATGACCCAAGCCCTCAGACTTG
The DNA here is from genome assembly GCF_964261635.1 of Lissotriton helveticus. NCBI lineage: Eukaryota > Metazoa > Chordata > Amphibia > Caudata > Salamandridae > Lissotriton > Lissotriton helveticus. Next base: position 1,948,915 of record NW_027611692.1, on the reverse strand, counting down.
CGTGTGCGGCAAGGGTCACAGCGCCTCAGACTGGAGAACACATGAATGACCCAAGCCCTCAGACTTGCGTGTGCGGCAAGAGTCACAGCGCATCAGACTGGAAAACACATGAATGACCCAAGCCCTCAGATTTGCGTGTGCGGCAAGGGCCCCAGCGCCTCAGACTGGAGAACCCTTGAATGACACAAGCACTCAGAATTGGGTGTGCAGCAAGGGCCCCCTGCGCCTCAGACTGGAGAACACATGAATGACCCAGCCCTCAGACTTGCGTATGCGGAAAGGGCCCCAGCGCCTCAGACTGGAGAATACATAAATGACCCAGCCCTCAGACTTGCATGTGCGGCAAGGGTCCCAGCGCCTCAGACTGGAGAATACATGAATGACCCAGCCCTCAGACTTGCGTGTGCGGCAAGGGTCCCAGCGCCTCAGACTGGAGAATTCATGAATGACCCAGCCCTCAGACTTGCGTTTGCGGCAAGGGTCCCAGCGCCTCAGACAGGAGAATACATGAATGACCCAAGCCCTCAGACTTGCGTGTGCGGCAATGGTCACAGCGCCTCAGACTGGAGAATACATGAATGACCCAAGCATTCAGACTTGCGTGTGCGGCAAGGGTCACAGCGCCTCAGACTGGAGAACACATGAATGACCCAAGCCCTCAGACTTGCGTGTGCGGCAAGAGTCACAGCGCCTCAGACTGGAGAACACATGAATGACCCAAGCCCTCAGACTTGCGTGTGAGGCAAGGGTCACAGCGCCTCGGACTGGAGAATACATGAATGACCCAAGCGTGTGCGGCAAGGGTCCCAGCGCCTCACACTGGAGAATAAATGAATGACCCAGCCCTCAGACTTGCCTGTGCGTCAAGCGTCCCAGCGCCTCAGACTGGAGAATACATGAATGACCCAAGCATTCAGACTTGCGTGTGCGGCAAGGGTCACAGCGCCTCGGACAGGAGAATACATGAATGACCCAGCCCTCAGACTTGCGTGTGCGGCAAGGGTCACAGCGCCTCAGACTGGAGAACACATGAATGACCCAAGCCCTCAGACTTGCGTGTGCGGCAAGGGTCACAGCGCCTCGGACTGGAGAATACATGAATGACCCAAGCGTGTGCGGTAAGGGTCCCAGCGCCTCACACTGGAGAATACATGAATGACCCAGCCCTCAGACTTGCCTGTGCGTCAAGCGTCCCAGCGCCTCAGACTGGAGAATACATGAACGACCCAGCCCTCAGACTTGCGTGTGCGGCAAGGGCCCCAGTGCCTCAGACTGGAGAACACATGAATGACCCAGCCCTCAGACTTGCGTGTGTGGCAAGGGTCCCAGCGCCTCAGACTGGAGAATACATGAACGACCCAGCCCTCAGACTTGCGGGTGCGGCAAGGGTCCCAGCGCCTCAGACTGGAGAATACATGAATAACCCAGCCCTCAGACTTGCGTGTGCGGCAAGGTTCAGAGCGCCTCAGACTGGAGAATACATGAATGACTCAAGCCCTCAGACTTGCGTGTGCGGCAAGGGCCCCAGCGTCTCAGACTGGAGAACACATGAATGACCCAGCCCTCAGACTTGCGTGTGTGGCAAGGGTCCCAGCGCCTCAGACTGGAGAATATATGAATGACCCAAGCCCTCAGACTTGCGTGTGCGGCAAGGGTCACAGCGCCTCAGACTGGAGAACACATGAATGACCCAAGCCCTCAGACTTGCGTGTGCGGCAAGAGTCACAGCGCCTCAGACTGGAAAACACATGAATGACCCAAGCCCTCAGACTTGCGTGTGCGGCAAGGGCCCCAGCGCCTCAGACTGGAGAACCCTTGAATGACACAAGCACTCAGAATTGGGTGTGCAGCAAGGGCCCCCTGCGCCTCAGACTGGAGAACACATGAGTGACCCAGCCCTCAGACTTGCGTATGCGGAAAGGGCCCCAGCGCCTCAGACTGGAGAATACATAAATGACCCAGCCCTCAGACTTGCATGTGCGGCAAGGGTCCCAGCGCCTCAGACTGGAGAATACATGAATGACCCAGCCCTCAGACTTGCGTGTGCGGCAAGGGTCCCAGCGCCTCAGACTGGAGAATTCATGAATGACCCAGCCCTCAGACTTGCGTTTGCGGCAAGGGTCCCAGCGCCTCAGACAGGAGAATACATGAATGACCCAAGCCCTCAGACTTGCGTGTGCGGCAATGGTCACAGCGCCTCAGACTGGAGAATACATGAATGACCCAAGCCCTCAGACTTGCGTGTGTGGCAAGGGCCCCAGCGTCTCAGACTGGAGAACACATGAATGACCCAGCCCTCAGATTTGCGTGTGTGGTAAGGGTCCCAGCGCCTCAGACTGGAAAATACATGAATGACCCAAGCCCTCAGACTTGCGTGTGCGGCAAGGGTCACAGCGCCTCAGACTGGAGAACACATGAATGACCCAAGCCCTCAGACATGCGTGTGCGGCAAGAGTCACAGCGCCTCAGACTAGAGAACACATGAATGACCCAAGCCCTCAGACTTGCGTGTGCGGCAAGGGTCACAGCGCCTCAGACTGGAGAAGTCATGAATGACCCAGCCCTCAGACTTGCATGTGCGGCAAGGGTCACAGTGCCTCAGACGGGAGAATACATGAATGACCCAGCCCTCAGACTTGCGTGTGCGGCAAGGGTCACAGCGCCTCAGAAGGGAGAATACATGAATGACCCAGCCCTCAGACTTGCGTGTGCGGCAAGGGTCACAGCGCCTCAGACGGGAGAATACATGAATTACCCAAGCCCTCAGACTTGCGTGTGCGGCAAGAGTCACAGCGCCTCAGACTGGAAAACACATGAATGACCCAAGCCCTCAGACTTACGTGTGCGGCAAGGTTCACAGTGCCTCAGACGGGAGAATACATGAATGACCCAGCCCTCAGACTTGCGTGTGCGGCAAGGGTCCCAGCGCCTCAGACTGGAGAATACATGAATAACCCAGCCCTCAGACTTGCGTGTGCGGCAAGGTTCACAGCGCCTCAGACTGGAGAATACATGAATGACCCAAGCCCTCAGACTTGCGTGTGCGGCAAGGGCCCCAGCGTCTCAGACTGGAGAACACATGAATGACCCAGCCCTCAGACTTGCGTGTGTGGCAAGGGTCCCAGCGCCTCAGACTGGAGAATACATGAATGACCCAAGCCCTCAGACTTGCGTGTGCGGCAAGGGTCACAGCGCCTCAGACTGGAGAACACATGAATGACCCAAGCCCTCAGACTTGCGTGTGCGGCAAGGGCCCCAGCGCCTCAGACTGGAGAACCCTTGAATGACACAAGCACTCAGAATTGGGTGTGCAGCAAGGGCCCCCTGCGCCTCAGACTGGAGAACACATGAATGACCCAGCCCTCAGACTTGCGTTTGCGGAAAGGGCCCCAGCGCCTCAGACTGGAGAATACATAAATGACCCAGCCCTCAGACTTGCATGTGCGGCAAGGGTCCCAGCGCCTCAGACTGGAGAATACATGAATGACCCAGCCCTCAGACTTGCGTGTGCGGCAAGGGTCACAGCGCCTCAGACAGGAGAACACATGAATGACCCAAGCCCTCAGACTTGCGTGTGCGGCAAGAGTCACAGCGCCTCAGACTAGAGAACACATGAATGACCCAAGCCCTCAGACTTGCGTGTGCGGCAAGGGTCACAGCGCCTCAGACTGGAGAAGTCATGAATGACCCAGCCCTCAGACTTGCATGTGCGGCAAGGGTCACAGTGCCTCAGACGGGAGAATACATGAATGACCCAGCCCTCAGACTTGCGTGTGCGGCAAGGGTCACAGCGCCTCAGACGGGAGAATACATGAATGACCCAGCCCTCAGACTTGCGTGTGCGGCAAGGGTCACAGCGCCTCAGACAGGAGAATACATGAATGACCCAGCCCTCAGACTTGCGTGTGCGGCAAGGTTCACAGTGCCTCAGACGGGAGAATACATGAATGACCCAGCCCTCAGACTTGCGGGTGCGGCAAGGGTCCCAGCGCCTCAGACTGGAGAATACATGAATAACCCAGCCCTCAGACTTGCGTGTGCGGCAAGGTTCAGAGCGCCTCAGACTGGAGAATACATGAATGACTCAAGCCCTCAGACTTGCGTGTGCGGCAAGGGCCCCAGCGTCTCAGACTGGAGAACACATGAATGACCCAGCCCTCAGACTTGCGTGTGTGGCAAGGGTCCCAGCGCCTCAGACTGGAGAATATATGAATGACCCAAGCCCTCAGACTTGCGTGTGCGGCAAGGGTCACAGCGCCTCAGACTGGAGAACACATGAATGACCCAAGCCCTCAGACTTGCGTGTGCGGCAAGAGTCACAGCGCATCAGACTGGAAAACACATGAATGACCCAAGCCCTCAGATTTGCGTGTGCGGCAAGGGCCCCAGCGCCTCAGACTGGAGAACCCTTGAATGACACAAGCACTCAGAATTGGGTGTGCAGCAAGGGCCCCCTGCGCCTCAGACTGGAGAACACATGAATGACCCAGCCCTCAGACTTGCGTATGCGGAAAGGGCCCCAGCGCCTCAGACTGGAGAATACATAAATGACCCAGCCCTCAGACTTGCATGTGCGGCAAGGGTCCCAGCGCCTCAGACTGGAGAATACATGAATGACCCAGCCCTCAGACTTGCGTGTGCGGCAAGGGTCCCAGCGCCTCAGACTGGAGAATTCATGAATGACCCAGCCCTCAGACTTGCGTTTGCGGCAAGGGTCCCAGCGCCTCAGACAGGAGAATACATGAATGACCCAAGCCCTCAGACTTGCGTGTGCGGCAATGGTCACAGCGCCTCAGACTGGAGAATACATGAATGACCCAAGCATTCAGACTTGCGTGTGCGGCAAGGGTCACAGCGCCTCAGACTGGAGAACACATGAATGACCCAAGCCCTCAGACTTGCGTGTGCGGCAAGAGTCACAGCGCCTCAGACTGGAGAACACATGAATGACCCAAGCCCTCAGACTTGCGTGTGAGGCAAGGGTCACAGCGCCTCGGACTGGAGAATACATGAATGACCCAAGCGTGTGCGGCAAGGGTCCCAGCGCCTCACACTGGAGAATAAATGAATGACCCAGCCCTCAGACTTGCCTGTGCGTCAAGCGTCCCAGCGCCTCAGACTGGAGAATACATGAATGACCCAAGCATTCAGACTTGCGTGTGCGGCAAGGGTCACAGCGCCTCGGACAGGAGAATACATGAATGACCCAGCCCTCAGACTTGCGTGTGCGGCAAGGGTCACAGCGCCTCAGACTGGAGAACACATGAATGACCCAAGCCCTCAGACTTGCGTGTGCGGCAAGGGTCACAGCGCCTCGGACTGGAGAATACATGAATGACCCAAGCGTGTGCGGTAAGGGTCCCAGCGCCTCACACTGGAGAATACATGAATGACCCAGCCCTCAGACTTGCCTGTGCGTCAAGCGTCCCAGCGCCTCAGACTGGAGAATACATGAACGACCCAGCCCTCAGACTTGCGTGTGCGGCAAGGGCCCCAGTGCCTCAGACTGGAGAACACATGAATGACCCAGCCCTCAGACTTGCGTGTGCGGCAAGGGTCCCAGCGCCTCAGACTGGAGAATACATGAACGACCCAGCCCTCAGACTTGCGGGTGCGGCAAGGGTCCCAGCGCCTCAGACTGGAGAATACATGAATAACCCAGCCCTCAGACTTGCGTGTGCGGCAAGGTTCAGAGCGCCTCAGACTGGAGAATACATGAATGACTCAAGCCCTCAGACTTGCGTGTGCGGCAAGGGCCCCAGCGTCTCAGACTGGAGAACACATGAATGACCCAGCCCTCAGACTTGCGTGTGTGGCAAGGGTCCCAGCGCCTCAGACTGGAGAATATATGAATGACCCAAGCCCTCAGACTTGCGTGTGCGGCAAGGGTCACAGCGCCTCAGACTGGAGAACACATGAATGACCCAAGCCCTCAGACTTGCGTGTGCGGCAAGAGTCACAGCGCCTCAGACTGGAAAACACATGAATGACCCAAGCCCTCAGACTTGCGTGTGCGGCAAGGGCCCCAGCGCCTCAGACTGGAGAACCCTTGAATGACACAAGCACTCAGAATTGGGTGTGCAGCAAGGGCCCCCTGCGCCTCAGACTGGAGAACACATGAATGACCCAGCCCTCAGACTTGCGTATGCGGAAAGGGCCCCAGCGCCTCAGACTGGAGAATACATAAATGACCCAGCCCTCAGACTTGCATGTGCGGCAAGGGTCCCAGCGCCTCAGACTGGAGAATACATGAATGACCCAGCCCTCAGACTTGCGTGTGCGGCAAGGGTCCCAGCGCCTCAGACTGGAGAATTCATGAATGACCCAGCCCTCAGACTTGCGTTTGCGGCAAGGGTCCCAGCGCCTCAGACAGGAGAATACATGAATGACCCAAGCCCTCAGACTTGCGTGTGCGGCAATGGTCACAGCGCCTCAGACTGGAGAATACATGAATGACCCAAGCATTCAGACTTGCGTGTGCGGCAAGGGTCACAGCGCCTCAGACTGGAGAACACATGAATGACCCAAGCCCTCAGACTTGCGTGTGCGGCAAGAGTCACAGCGCCTCAGACTGGAGAACACATGAATGACCCAAGCCCTCAGACTTGCGTGTGCGGCAAGGGTCACAGCGCCTCGGACTGGAGAATACATGAATGACCCAAGTGTGTGCGGCAAGGGTCCCAGCGCCTCACACTGGAGAATAAATGAATGACCCAGCCCTCAGACTTGCCTGTGCGTCAAGCGTCCCAGCGCCTCAGACTGGAGAATACATGAATGACCCAAGCATTCAGACTTGCGTGTGCGGCAAGGGTCACAGCGCCTCGGACAGGAGAATACATGAATGACCCAGCCCTCAGACTTGCGTGTGCGGCAAGGGTCACAGCGCCTCAGACTGGAGAACACATGAATGACCCAAGCCCTCAGACTTGCGTGTGCGGCAAGGGTCACAGCGCCTCGGACTGGAGAATACATGAATGACCCAAGCGTGTGCGGCAAGGGTCCCAGCGCCTCACACTGGAGAATACATGAATGACCCAGCCCTCAGACTTGCCTGTGCGTCAAGCGTCCCAGCGCCTCAGACTGGAGAATACATGAACGACCCAGCCCTCAGACTTGCGTGTGCGGCAAGGGCCCCAGTGCCTCAGACTGGAGAACACATGAATGACCCAGCCCTCAGACTTGCGTGTGCGGCAAGGGTCCCAGCGCCTCAGACTGGAGAATACATGAACGACCCAGCCCTCAGACTTGCGTGTGCGGCAAGGGTCCCAGCGCCTCAGACTGGAGAATACATGAATGACCCAGCCCTCAGACTTGCGTGTGCGGCAAGGGTCCCAGCGCCTCAGACTGGAGAATACATGAATGACCCAGCCCTCAGACTTGCGTGTGCGGCAAGGGTCCCAGCGCCTCAGACTGGAGAATACATGAATGACACAGCCCTCAGACTTGCGTGTGCGGCAAGGGTCACAGCGCCTCAGACTGGATAAGTCTTGAATGACCCAGCCCTCAGACTTGCGTGTGCGGCAAGGGTCACAGCGCCTCAGACGGGAGAATACATGAATGACCCAGCCCTCAGACTTGCGTGTGCGGCAAGGGTCACAGCGCCTCAGACTGGAGAATACATGAATGACCCAGCCCTCAGACTTGCATGTGCGGCAAGGGTCACAGCGCCTCAGACTGGAGAATACATGAATGACCCAAGCCCTCAGACTTGCGTGTGCGGCAAGTGCCCCAGCGTCTCAGACTGGAGAACACATGAATGACCCAGCCCTCAGATTTGCGTGTGTGGTAAGGGTCCCAGCGCCTCAGACTGGAAAATACATGAATGACCCAAGCCCTCAGACTTGCATGTGCGGCAAGGGTCCCAGCGCCTCAGACTGGAGAATACATGAACGACCCAGCCCTCAGACTTGCGTGTGCGGCAAGGGTCCCAGCGCCTCAGACTGGAGAACACATGAACGACCCAGCCCTCAGACTTGCGTGTGCGGCAAGGGTCCCAGCGCCTCAGACTGGAGAATACATGAATGACACAGCCCTCAGACTTGCGTGTGCGGCAAGGGTCACAGCGCCTCAGACTGGAGAAGTCTTGAATGACCCAGCCCTCAGACTTGCATGTGCGGCAAGGGTCACAGTGCCTCAGACGGGAGAATACATGAATGACCCAGCCCTCAGACTTGCATGTGCGGCAAGGGTCACAGCGCCTCAGAAGGGAGAATACATGAATGACCCAGCCCTCAGACTTGCGTGTGCGGCAAGGGTCACAGCGCCTCAGACGGGAGAATACATGAATGACCCAGCCCTCAGACTTGCGTGTGCGGCAAAGTTCACAGCGCCTCAGACGGGAGAATACATGAATGACCCAGCCCTCAGACTTGCGTGTGCGGCAAGGTTCACAGCGCCTCAGACGGGAGAATACATGAATGACCCAGCCCTCAGACTTGCGTGTGCGGCAAGGGTCACAGCGCCTCAGACGGGAGAATACATGAATGACCCAGCCCTCAGACTTGCGTGTGCGGCAAGGGTCACAGCGCCTCAGACTGGAGAATACATGAATGACCCAGCCCTCAGACTTGCGTGTGCGGCAAGGGTCACAGCGCCTCAGACTGGAGAATACATGAATGACCCAAGCCCTCAGACTTGCGTGTGCGGCAAGGGCCCCAGCGTCTCAGACTGGAGAACACATGAATGACCCAGCCCTCAGATTTGCGTGTGTGGCAAGGGTCCCAGCGCCTCAGACTGGAGAATACATGAATGACCCAAGCCCTCAGACTTGCGTGTGCGGCAAGGGTCACAGCGCCTCAGACTGGAGAACACATGAATGACCCAAGCCCTCAGACTTGCGTGTGCGGCAAGAGTCACAGCGCCTCAGACTAGAGAACACATGAATGACCCAAGCCCTCAGACTTGCGTGTGCGGCAAGGGTCACAGCGCCTCAGACTGGAGAAGTCATGAATGACCCAGCCCTCAGACTTGCATGTGCGGCAAGGGTCACAGTGCCTCAGACGGGAGAATACATGAATGACCCAGCCCTCAGACTTGCGTGTGCGGCAAGGGTCACAGCGCCTCAGACGGGAGAATACATGAATGACCCAGCCCTCAGACTTGCGTGTGCGGCAAGGGTCACAGCGCCTCAGACGGGAGAATACATGAATGACCCAGCCCTCAGACTTGCGTGTGCGGCAAGGTTCACAGTGCCTCAGACGGGAGAATACATGAATGACCCAGCCCTCAGACTTGCGGGTGCGGCAAGGGTCCCAGCGCCTCAAACTGGAGAATACATGAATAACCCAGCCCTCAGACTTGCGTGTGCTGCAAGGTTCAGAGCGCCTCAGACTGGAGAATACATGAATGACTCAAGCCCTCAGACTTGCGTGTGCGGCAAGGGCCCCAGCGTCTCAGACTGGAGAACACATGAATGACCCAGCCCTCAGACTTGCGTGTGTGGCAAGGGTCCCAGCGCCTCAGACTGGAGAATACATGAATGACCCAAGCCCTCAGACTTGCGTGTGCGGCAAGGGTCACAGCGCCTCAGACTGGAGAACACATGAATGACCCAAGCCCTCAGTCTTGCGTGTGCGGCAAGAGTCACAGCGCCTCAGACTGGAAAACACATGAATGACCCAAGCCCTCAGACTTGCGTGTGCGGCAAGGGCCCCAGCGCCTCAGACTGGAGAACCCTTGAATGACACAAGCACTCAGAATTGGGTGTGCAGCAAGGGCCCCCTGCGCCTCAGACTGGAGAACACATGAATGACCCAGCCCTCAGACTTGCGTATGCGGAAAGGGCCCCAGCGCCTCAGACTGGAGAATACATAAATGACCCAGCCCTCAGACTTGCATGTGCGGCAAGGGTCCCAGCGCCTCAGACTGGAGAATACATGAATGACCCAGCCCTCAGACTTGCGTGTGCGGCAAGGGTCCCAGCGCCTCAGACTGGAGAATTCATGAATGACCCAGCCCTCAGACTTGCGTTTGCGGCAAGGGTCCCAGCGCCTCAGACAGGAGAATACATGAATGACCCAAGCCCTCAGACTTGCGTGTGCGGCAATGGTCACAGCGCCTCAGACTGGAGAATACATGAATGACCCAAGCATTCAGACTTGCGTGTGCGGCAAGGGTCATAGCGCCTCAGACTGGAGAACACATGAATGACCCAAGCCCTCAGACTTGCGTGTGCGGCAAGAGTCACAGCGCCTCAGACTGGAGAACACATGAATGACCCAAGCCCTCAGACTTGCGTGTGCGGCAAGGGTCACAGCGCCTCGGACTGGAGAATACATGAATGACCCAAGCGTGTGCGGCAAGGGTCCCAGCGCCTCACACTGGAGAATAAATGAATGACCCAGCCCTCAGACTTGCCTGTGCGTCAAGCGTCCCAGCGCCTCAGACTGGAGAATACATGAATGACCCAAGCATTCAGACTTGCGTGTGCGGCAAGGGTCACAGCGCCTCGGACAGGAGAATACATGAATGACCCAGCCCTCAGACTTGCGTGTGCGGCAAGGGTCACAGCGCCTCAGACTGGAGAACACATGAATGACCCAAGCCCTCAGACTTGCGTGTGCGGCAAGGGTCACAGCGCCTCGGACTGGAGAATACATGAATGACCCAAGCGTGTGCGGCAAGGGTCCCAGCGCCTCACACTGGAGAATACATGAATGACCCAGCCCTCAGACTTGCCTGTGCGTCAAGCGTCCCAGCGCCTCAGACTGGAGAATACATGAACGACCCAGCCCTCAGACTTGCGTGTGCGGCAAGGGCCCCAGTGCCTCAGACTGGAGAACACATGAATGACCCAGCCCTCAGACTTGCGTGTGCGGCAAGGGTCCCAGCGCCTCAGACTGGAGAATACATGAATGACCCAGCCCTCAGACTTGCGTGTGCGGCAAGGGTCCCAGCGCCTCAGACTGGAGAATACATGAATGACCCAGCCCTCAGACTTGCGTGTGCGGCAAGGGTCCCAGCGCCTCAGACTGGAGAATACATGAATGACCCAGCCCTCAGACTTGCGTGTGCGGCAAGGGTCCCAGCGCCTCAGACTGGAGAATACATGAATGACACAGCCCTCAGACTTGCGTGTGCGGCAAGGGTCACAGCGCCTCAGACTGGATAAGTCTTGAATGACCCAGCCCTCAGACTTGCGTGTGCGGCAAGGGTCACAGCGCCTCAGACGGGAGAATACATGAATGACCCAGCCCTCAGACTTGCGTGTGCGGCAAGGGTCACAGCGCCTCAGACTGGAGAATACATGAATGACCCAGCCCTCAGACTTGCGTGTGCGGCAAGGGTCACAGCGCCTCAGACTGGAGAATACATGAATGACCCAAGCCCTCAGACTTGCGTGTGTGGCAAGGGCCCCAGCGTCTCAGACTGGAGAACACATGAATGACCCAGCCCTCAGATTTGCGTGTGTGGTAAGGGTCCCAGCGCCTCAGACTGGAAAATACATGAATGACCCAAGCCCTCAGACTTGCGTGTGCGGCAAGGGTCACAGCGCCTCAGACTGGAGAACACATGAATGACCCAAGCCCTCAGACATGCGTGTGCGGCAAGAGTCACAGCGCCTCAGACTAGAGAACACATGAATGACCCAAGCCCTCAGACTTGCGTGTGCGGCAAGGGTCACAGCGCCTCAGACTGGAGAAGTCATGAATGACCCAGCCCTCAGACTTGCATGTGCGGCAAGGGTCACAGTGCCTCAGACGGGAGAATACATGAATGACCCAGCCCTCAGACTTGCGTGTGCGGCAAGGGTCACAGCGCCTCAGAAGGGAGAATACATGAATGACCCAGCCCTCAGACTTGCGTGTGCGGCAAGGGTCACAGCGCCTCAGACGGGAGAATACATGAATTACCCAAGCCCTCAGACTTGCGTGTGCGGCAAGAGTCACAGCGCCTCAGACTGGAAAACACATGAATGACCCAAGCCCTCAGACTTACGTGTGCGGCAAGGTTCACAGTGCCTCAGACGGGAGAATACATGAATGACCCAGCCCTCAGACTTGCGTGTGCGGCAAGGGTCCCAGCGCCTCAGACTGGAGAATACATGAATAACCCAGCCCTCAGACTTGCGTGTGCGGCAAGGTTCACAGCGCCTCAGACTGGAGAATACATGAATGACCCAAGCCCTCAGACTTGCGTGTGCGGCAAGGGCCCCAGCGTCTCAGACTGGAGAACACATGAATGACCCAGCCCTCAGACTTGCGTGTGTGGCAAGGGTCCCAGCGCCTCAGACTGGAGAATACATGAATGACCCAAGCCCTCAGACTTGCGTGTGCGGCAAGGGTCACAGCGCCTCAGACTGGAGAACACATGAATGACCCAAGCCCTCAGACTTGCGTGTGCGGCAAGGGCCCCAGCGCCTCAGACTGGAGAACCCTTGAATGACACAAGCACTCAGAATTGGGTGTGCAGCAAGGGCCCCCTGCGCCTCAGACTGGAGAACACATGAATGACCCAGCCCTCAGACTTGCGTATGCGGAAAGGGCCCCAGCGCCTCAGACTGGAGAATACATAAATGACCCAGCCCTCAGACTTGCATGTGCGGCAAGGGTCCCAGCGCCTCAGACTGGAGAATACATGAATGACCCAGCCCTCAGACTTGCGTGTGCGGCAAGGGTCACAGCGCCTCAGACTGGAGAACACATGAATGACCCAAGCCCTCAGACTTGCGTGTGCGGCAAGAGTCACAGCGCCTCAGACTAGAGAACACATGAATGACCCAAGCCCTCAGACTTGCGTGTGCGGCAAGGGTCACAGTGCCTCAGACTGGAGAAGTCATGAATGACCCAGCCCTCAGACTTGCATGTGCGGCAAGGGTCACAGTGCCTCAGACGGGAGAATACATGAATGACCCAGCCCTCAGACTTGCGTGTGCGGCAAGGGTCACAGCGCCTCAGACGGGAGAATACATGAATGACCCAGCCCTCAGACTTGCGTGTGCGGCAAGGTTCAGAGCGCCTCAGACTGGAGAATACATGAATGACTCAAGCCCTCAGACTTGCGTGTGCGGCAAGGGCCCCAGCGTCTCAGACTGGAGAACACATGAATGACCCAGCCCTCAGACTTGCGTGTGTGGCAAGGGTCCCAGCGCCTCAGACTGGAGAATATATGAATGACCCAAGCCCTCAGACTTGCGTGTGCGGCAAGGGTCACAGCGCCTCAGACTGGAGAACACATGAATGACCCAAGCCCTCAGACTTGCGTGTGCGGCAAGAGTCACAGCGCATCAGACTGGAAAACACATGAATGACCCAAGCCCTCAGACTTGCGTGTGCGGCAAGGGCCCCAGCGCCTCAGACTGGAGAACCCTTGAATGACACAAGCACTCAGAATTGGGTGTGCAGCAAGGGCCCCCTGCGCCTCAGACTGGAGAACACATGAATGACCCAGCCCTCAGACTTGCGTATGCGGAAAGGGCCCCAGCGCCTCAGACTGGAGAATACATAAATGACCCAGCCCTCAGACTTGCATGTGCGGCAAGGGTCCCAGCGCCTCAGACTGGAGAATACATGAATGACCCAGCCCTCAGACTTGCGTGTGTGGCAAGGGTCCCAGCGCCTCAGACTGGAGAATTCATGAATGACCCAGCCCTCAGACTTGCGTTTGCGGCAAGGGTCCCAGCGCCTCAGACAGGAGAATACATGAATGACCCAAGCCCTCAGACTTGCGTGTGCGGCAATGGTCACAGCGCCTCAGACTGGAGAATACATGAATGACCCAAGCATTCAGACTTGCGTGTGCGGCAAGGGTCACAGCGCCTCAGACTGGAGAACACATGAATGACCCAAGCCCTCAGACTTGCGTGTGCGGCAAGAGTCACAGCGCCTCAGACTGGAGAACACATGAATGACCCAAGCCCTCAGACTTGCGTGTGAGGCAAGGGTCACAGCGCCTCGGACTGGAGAATACATGAATGACCCAAGCGTGTGCGGCAAGGGTCCCAGCGCCTCACACTGGAGAATAAATGAATGACCCAGCCCTCAGACTTGCCTGTGCGTCAAGCGTCCCAGCGCCTCAGACTGGAGAATACATGAATGACCCAAGCATTCAGACTTGCGTGTGCGGCAAGGGTCACAGCGCCTCGGACAGGAGAATACATGAATGACCCAGCCCTCAGACTTGCGTGTGCGGCAAGGGTCACAGCGCCTCAGACTGGAGAACACATGAATGACCCAAGCCCTCAGACTTGCGTGTGCGGCAAGGGTCACAGCGCCTCGGACTGGAGAATACATGAATGACCCAAGCGTGTGCGGTAAGGGTCCCAGCGCCTCACACTGGAGAATACATGAATGACCCAGCCCTCAGACTTGCCTGTGCGTCAAGCGTCCCAGCGCCTCAGACTGGAGAATACATGAACGACCCAGCCCTCAGACTTGCGTGTGCGGCAAGGGCCCCAGTGCCTCAGACTGGAGAACACATGAATGACCCAGCCCTCAGACTTGCGTGTGCGGCAAGGGTCCCAGCGCCTCAGACTGGAGAATACATGAACGACCCAGCCCTCAGACTTGCGGGTGCGGCAAGGGTCCCAGCGCCTCAGACTGGAGAATACATGAATAACCCAGCCCTCAGACTTGCGTGTGCGGCAAGGTTCAGAGCGCCTCAGACTGGAGAATACATGAATGACTCAAGCCCTCAGACTTGCGTGTGCGGCAAGGGCCCCAGCGTCTCAGACTGGAGAACACATGAATGACCCAGCCCTCAGACTTGCGTGTGTGGCAAGGGTCCCAGCGCCTCAGACTGGAGAATATATGAATGACCCAAGCCCTCAGACTTGCGTGTGCGGCAAGGGTCACAGCGCCTCAGACTGGAGAACACATGAATGACCCAAGCCCTCAGACTTGCGTGTGCGGCAAGAGTCACAGCGCCTCAGACTGGAAAACACATGAATGACCCAAGCCCTCAGACTTGCGTGTGCGGCAAGGGCCCCAGCGCCTCAGACTGGAGAACCCTTGAATGACACAAGCACTCAGAATTGGGTGTGCAGCAAGGGCCCCCTGCGCCTCAGACTGGAGAACACATGAATGACCCAGCCCTCAGACTTGCGTATGCGGAAAGGGCCCCAGCGCCTGAGACTGGAGAATACATAAATGACCCAGCCCTCAGACTTGCATGTGCGGCAAGGGTCCCAGCGCCTCAGACTGGAGAATACATGAATGACCCAGCCCTCAGACTTGCGTGTGCGGCAAGGGTCCCAGCGCCTCAGACTGGAGAATTCATGAATGACCCAGCCCTCAGACTTGCGTTTGCGGCAAGGGTCCCAGCGCCTCAGACAGGAGAATACATGAATGACCCAAGCCCTCAGACTTGCGTGTGCGGCAATGGTCACAGCGCCTCAGACTGGAGAATACATGAATGACCCAAGCATTCAGACTTGCGTGTGCGGCAAGGGTCACAGCGCCTCAGACTGGAGAACACATGAATGACCCAAGCCCTCAGACTTGCGTGTGCGGCAAGAGTCACAGCGCCTCAGACTGGAGAACACATGAATGACCCAAGCCCTCAGACTTGCGTGTGCGGCAAGGGTCACAGCGCCTCGGACTGGAGAATACATGAATGACCCAAGTGTGTGCGGCAAGGGTCCCAGCGCCTCACACTGGAGAATAAATGAATGACCCAGCCCTCAGACTTGCCTGTGCGTCAAGCGTCCCAGCGCCTCAGACTGGAGAATACATGAATGACCCAAGCATTCAGACTTGCGTGTGCGGCAAGGGTCACAGCGCCTCGGACAGGAGAATACATGAATGACCCAGCCCTCAGACTTGCGTGTGCGGCAAGGGTCACAGCGCCTCAGACTGGAGAACACATGAATGACCCAAGCCCTCAGACTTGCGTGTGCGGCAAGGGTCACAGCGCCTCGGACTGGAGAATACATGAATGACCCAAGCGTGTGCGGCAAGGGTCCCAGCGCCTCACACTGGAGAATACATGAATGACCCAGCCCTCAGACTTGCCTGTGCGTCAAGCGTCCCAGCGCCTCAGACTGGAGAATACATGAACGACCCAGCCCTCAGACTTGCGTGTGCGGCAAGGGCCCCAGTGCCTCAGACTGGAGAACACATGAATGACCCAGCCCTCAGACTTGCGTGTGCGGCAAGGGTCCCAGCGCCTCAGACTGGAGAATACATGAACGACCCAGCCCTCAGACTTGCGTGTGCGGCAAGGGTCACAGCGCCTCAGACTGGAGAATACATGAATGACCCAGCCCTCAGACTTGCATGTGCGGCAAGGGTCACAGCGCCTCAGACTGGAGAATACATGAATGACCCAAGCCCTCAGACTTGCGTGTGCGGCAAGTGCCCCAGCGTCTCAGACTGGAGAACACATGAATGACCCAGCCCTCAGATTTGCGTGTGTGGTAAGGGTCCCAGCGCCTCAGACTGGAAAATACATGAATGACCCAAGCCCTCAGACTTGCATGTGCGGCAAGGGTCCCAGCGCCTCAGACTGGAGAATACATGAACGACCCAGCCCTCAGACTTGCGTGTGCGGCAAGGGTCCCAGCGCCTCAGACTGGAGAACACATGAACGACCCAGCCCTCAGACTTGCGTGTGCGGCAAGGGTCCCAGCGCCTCAGACTGGAGAATACATGAATGACACAGCCCTCAGACTTGCGTGTGCGGCAAGGGTCACAGCGCCTCAGACTGGAGAAGTCTTGAATGACCCAGCCCTCAGACTTGCATGTGCGGCAAGGGTCACAGTGCCTCAGACGGGAGAATACATGAATGACCCAGCCCTCAGACTTGCATGTGCGGCAAGGGTCACAGCGCCTCAGAAGGGAGAATACATGAATGACCCAGCCCTCAGACTTGCGTGTGCGGCAAGGGTCACAGCGCCTCAGACGGGAGAATACATGAATGACCCAGCCCTCAGACTTGCGTGTGCGGCAAAGTTCACAGCGCCTCAGACGGGAGAATACATGAATGACCCAGCCCTCAGACTTGCGTGTGCGGCAAGGTTCACAGCGCCTCAGACGGGAGAATACATGAATGACCCAGCCCTCAGACTTGCGTGTGCGGCAAGGGTCACAGCGCCTCAGACGGGAGAATACATGAATGACCCAGCCCTCAGACTTGCGTGTGCGGCAAGGGTCACAGCGCCTCAGACTGGAGAATACATGAATGACCCAGCCCTCAGACTTGCGTGTGCGGCAAGGGTCACAGCGCCTCAGACTGGAGAATACATGAATGACCCAAGCCCTCAGACTTGCGTGTGCGGCAAGGGCCCCAGCGTCTCAGACTGGAGAACACATGAATGACCCAGCCCTCAGATTTGCGTGTGTGGCAAGGGTCCCAGCGCCTCAGACTGGAGAATACATGAATGACCCAAGCCCTCAGACTTGCGTGTGCGGCAAGGGTCACAGCGCCTCAGACTGGAGAACACATGAATGACCCAAGCCCTCAGACTTGCGTGTGCGGCAAGAGTCACAGCGCCTCAGACTAGAGAACACATGAATGACCCAAGCCCTCAGACTTGCGTGTGCGGCAAGGGTCACAGCGCCTCAGACTGGAGAAGTCATGAATGACCCAGCCCTCAGACTTGCATGTGCGGCAAGGGTCACAGTGCCTCAGACGGGAGAATACATGAATGACCCAGCCCTCAGACTTGCGTGTGCGGCAAGGGTCACAGCGCCTCAGACGGGAGAATACATGAATGACCCAGCCCTCAGACTTGCGTGTGCGGCAAGGGTCACAGCGCCTCAGACGGGAGAATACATGAATGACCCAGCCCTCAGACTTGCGTGTGCGGCAAGGTTCACAGTGCCTCAGACGGGAGAATACATGAATGACCCAGCCCTCAGACTTGCGGGTGCGGCAAGGGTCCCAGCGCCTCAAACTGGAGAATACATGAATAACCCAGCCCTCAGACTTGCGTGTGCTGCAAGGTTCAGAGCGCCTCAGACTGGAGAATACATGAATGACTCAAGCCCTCAGACTTGCGTGTGCGGCAAGGGCCCCAGCGTCTCAGACTGGAGAACACATGAATGACCCAGCCCTCAGACTTGCGTGTGTGGCAAGGGTCCCAGCGCCTCAGACTGGAGAATACATGAATGACCCAAGCCCTCAGACTTGCGTGTGCGGCAAGGGTCACAGCGCCTCAGACTGGAGAACACATGAATGACCCAAGCCCTCAGTCTTGCGTGTGCGGCAAGAGTCACAGCGCCTCAGACTGGAAAACACATGAATGACCCAAGCCCTCAGACTTGCGTGTGCGGCAAGGGCCCCAGCGCCTCAGACTGGAGAACCCTTGAATGACACAAGCACTCAGAATTGGGTGTGCAGCAAGGGCCCCCTGCGCCTCAGACTGGAGAACACATGAATGACCCAGCCCTCAGACTTGCGTATGCGGAAAGGGCCCCAGCGCCTCAGACTGGAGAATACATAAATGACCCAGCCCTCAGACTTGCATGTGCGGCAAGGGTCCCAGCGCCTCAGACTGGAGAATACATGAATGACCCAGCCCTCAGACTTGCGTGTGCGGCAAGGGTCCCAGCGCCTCAGACTGGAGAATTCATGAATGACCCAGCCCTCAGACTTGCGTTTGCGGCAAGGGTCCCAGCGCCTCAGACAGGAGAATACATGAATGACCCAAGCCCTCAGACTTGCGTGTGCGGCAATGGTCACAGCGCCTCAGACTGGAGAATACATGAATGACCCAAGCATTCAGACTTGCGTGTGCGGCAAGGGTCATAGCGCCTCAGACTGGAGAACACATGAATGACCCAAGCCCTCAGACTTGCGTGTGCGGCAAGAGTCACAGCGCCTCAGACTGGAGAACACATGAATGACCCAAGCCCTCAGACTTGCGTGTGCGGCAAGGGTCACAGCGCCTCGGACTGGAGAATACATGAATGACCCAAGCGTGTGCGGCAAGGGTCCCAGCGCCTCACACTGGAGAATAAATGAATGACCCAGCCCTCAGACTTGCCTGTGCGTCAAGCGTCCCAGCGCCTCAGACTGGAGAATACATGAATGACCCAAGCATTCAGACTTGCGTGTGCGGCAAGGGTCACAGCGCCTCGGACAGGAGAATACATGAATGACCCAGCCCTCAGACTTGCGTGTGCGGCAAGGGTCACAGCGCCTCAGACTGGAGAACACATGAATGACCCAAGCCCTCAGACTTGCGTGTGCGGCAAGGGTCACAGCGCCTCGGACTGGAGAATACATGAATGACCCAAGCGTGTGCGGCAAGGGTCCCAGCGCCTCACACTGGAGAATACATGAATGACCCAGCCCTCAGACTTGCCTGTGCGTCAAGCGTCCCAGCGCCTCAGACTGGAGAATACATGAACGACCCAGCCCTCAGACTTGCGTGTGCGGCAAGGGCCCCAGTGCCTCAGACTGGAGAACACATGAATGACCCAGCCCTCAGACTTGCGTGTGCGGCAAGGGTCCCAGCGCCTCAGACTGGAGAATACATGAATGACCCAGCCCTCAGACTTGCGTGTGCGGCAAGGGTCCCAGCGCCTCAGACTGGAGAATACATGAATGACCCAGCCCTCAGACTTGCGTGTGCGGCAAGGGTCCCAGCGCCTCAGACTGGAGAATACATGAATGACCCAGCCCTCAGACTTGCGTGTGCGGCAAGGGTCCCAGCGCCTCAGACTGGAGAATACATGAATGACACAGCCCTCAGACTTGCGTGTGCGGCAAGGGTCACAGCGCCTCAGACTGGATAAGTCTTGAATGACC
Source organism: Lissotriton helveticus (assembly GCF_964261635.1). NCBI lineage: Eukaryota > Metazoa > Chordata > Amphibia > Caudata > Salamandridae > Lissotriton > Lissotriton helveticus. The sequence goes on along the minus strand of NW_027611692.1, from coordinate 1,929,223 downwards.
CAGCCCTCAGACTTGCGTGTGCGGCAAGGGTCACAGCGCCTCAGACGGGAGAATACATGAATGACCCAGCCCTCAGACTTGCGTGTGCGGCAAGGGTCACAGCGCCTCAGACTGGAGAATACATGAATGACCCAGCCCTCAGACTTGCGTGTGCGGCAAGGGTCACAGCGCCTCAGACTGGAGAATACATGAATGACCCAAGCCCTCAGACTTGCGTGTGTGGCAAGGGCCCCAGCGTCTCAGACTGGAGAACACATGAATGACCCAGCCCTCAGATTTGCGTGTGTGGTAAGGGTCCCAGCGCCTCAGACTGGAAAATACATGAATGACCCAAGCCCTCAGACTTGCGTGTGCGGCAAGGGTCACAGCGCCTCAGACTGGAGAACACATGAATGACCCAAGCCCTCAGACATGCGTGTGCGGCAAGAGTCACAGCGCCTCAGACTAGAGAACACATGAATGACCCAAGCCCTCAGACTTGCGTGTGCGGCAAGGGTCACAGCGCCTCAGACTGGAGAAGTCATGAATGACCCAGCCCTCAGACTTGCATGTGCGGCAAGGGTCACAGTGCCTCAGACGGGAGAATACATGAATGACCCAGCCCTCAGACTTGCGTGTGCGGCAAGGGTCACAGCGCCTCAGAAGGGAGAATACATGAATGACCCAGCCCTCAGACTTGCGTGTGCGGCAAGGGTCACAGCGCCTCAGACGGGAGAATACATGAATTACCCAAGCCCTCAGACTTGCGTGTGCGGCAAGAGTCACAGCGCCTCAGACTGGAAAACACATGAATGACCCAAGCCCTCAGACTTACGTGTGCGGCAAGGTTCACAGTGCCTCAGACGGGAGAATACATGAATGACCCAGCCCTCAGACTTGCGTGTGCGGCAAGGGTCCCAGCGCCTCAGACTGGAGAATACATGAATAACCCAGCCCTCAGACTTGCGTGTGCGGCAAGGTTCACAGCGCCTCAGACTGGAGAATACATGAATGACCCAAGCCCTCAGACTTGCGTGTGCGGCAAGGGCCCCAGCGTCTCAGACTGGAGAACACATGAATGACCCAGCCCTCAGACTTGCGTGTGTGGCAAGGGTCCCAGCGCCTCAGACTGGAGAATACATGAATGACCCAAGCCCTCAGACTTGCGTGTGCGGCAAGGGTCACAGCGCCTCAGACTGGAGAACACATGAATGACCCAAGCCCTCAGACTTGCGTGTGCGGCAAGGGCCCCAGCGCCTCAGACTGGAGAACCCTTGAATGACACAAGCACTCAGAATTGGGTGTGCAGCAAGGGCCCCCTGCGCCTCAGACTGGAGAACACATGAATGACCCAGCCCTCAGACTTGCGTATGCGGAAAGGGCCCCAGCGCCTCAGACTGGAGAATACATAAATGACCCAGCCCTCAGACTTGCATGTGCGGCAAGGGTCCCAGCGCCTCAGACTGGAGAATACATGAATGACCCAGCCCTCAGACTTGCGTGTGCGGCAAGGGTCACAGCGCCTCAGACTGGAGAACACATGAATGACCCAAGCCCTCAGACTTGCGTGTGCGGCAAGAGTCACAGCGCCTCAGACTAGAGAACACATGAATGACCCAAGCCCTCAGACTTGCGTGTGCGGCAAGGGTCACAGTGCCTCAGACTGGAGAAGTCATGAATGACCCAGCCCTCAGACTTGCATGTGCGGCAAGGGTCACAGTGCCTCAGACGGGAGAATACATGAATGACCCAGCCCTCAGACTTGCGTGTGCGGCAAGGGTCACAGCGCCTCAGACGGGAGAATACATGAATGACCCAGCCCTCAGACTTGCGTGTGCGGCAAGGTTCAGAGCGCCTCAGACTGGAGAATACATGAATGACTCAAGCCCTCAGACTTGCGTGTGCGGCAAGGGCCCCAGCGTCTCAGACTGGAGAACACATGAATGACCCAGCCCTCAGACTTGCGTGTGTGGCAAGGGTCCCAGCGCCTCAGACTGGAGAATATATGAATGACCCAAGCCCTCAGACTTGCGTGTGCGGCAAGGGTCACAGCGCCTCAGACTGGAGAACACATGAATGACCCAAGCCCTCAGACTTGCGTGTGCGGCAAGAGTCACAGCGCATCAGACTGGAAAACACATGAATGACCCAAGCCCTCAGACTTGCGTGTGCGGCAAGGGCCCCAGCGCCTCAGACTGGAGAACCCTTGAATGACACAAGCACTCAGAATTGGGTGTGCAGCAAGGGCCCCCTGCGCCTCAGACTGGAGAACACATGAATGACCCAGCCCTCAGACTTGCGTATGCGGAAAGGGCCCCAGCGCCTCAGACTGGAGAATACATAAATGACCCAGCCCTCAGACTTGCATGTGCGGCAAGGGTCCCAGCGCCTCAGACTGGAGAATACATGAATGACCCAGCCCTCAGACTTGCGTGTGTGGCAAGGGTCCCAGCGCCTCAGACTGGAGAATTCATGAATGACCCAGCCCTCAGACTTGCGTTTGCGGCAAGGGTCCCAGCGCCTCAGACAGGAGAATACATGAATGACCCAAGCCCTCAGACTTGCGTGTGCGGCAATGGTCACAGCGCCTCAGACTGGAGAATACATGAATGACCCAAGCATTCAGACTTGCGTGTGCGGCAAGGGTCACAGCGCCTCAGACTGGAGAACACATGAATGACCCAAGCCCTCAGACTTGCGTGTGCGGCAAGAGTCACAGCGCCTCAGACTGGAGAACACATGAATGACCCAAGCCCTCAGACTTGCGTGTGAGGCAAGGGTCACAGCGCCTCGGACTGGAGAATACATGAATGACCCAAGCGTGTGCGGCAAGGGTCCCAGCGCCTCACACTGGAGAATAAATGAATGACCCAGCCCTCAGACTTGCCTGTGCGTCAAGCGTCCCAGCGCCTCAGACTGGAGAATACATGAATGACCCAAGCATTCAGACTTGCGTGTGCGGCAAGGGTCACAGCGCCTCGGACAGGAGAATACATGAATGACCCAGCCCTCAGACTTGCGTGTGCGGCAAGGGTCACAGCGCCTCAGACTGGAGAACACATGAATGACCCAAGCCCTCAGACTTGCGTGTGCGGCAAGGGTCACAGCGCCTCGGACTGGAGAATACATGAATGACCCAAGCGTGTGCGGTAAGGGTCCCAGCGCCTCACACTGGAGAATACATGAATGACCCAGCCCTCAGACTTGCCTGTGCGTCAAGCGTCCCAGCGCCTCAGACTGGAGAATACATGAACGACCCAGCCCTCAGACTTGCGTGTGCGGCAAGGGCCCCAGTGCCTCAGACTGGAGAACACATGAATGACCCAGCCCTCAGACTTGCGTGTGCGGCAAGGGTCCCAGCGCCTCAGACTGGAGAATACATGAACGACCCAGCCCTCAGACTTGCGGGTGCGGCAAGGGTCCCAGCGCCTCAGACTGGAGAATACATGAATAACCCAGCCCTCAGACTTGCGTGTGCGGCAAGGTTCAGAGCGCCTCAGACTGGAGAATACATGAATGACTCAAGCCCTCAGACTTGCGTGTGCGGCAAGGGCCCCAGCGTCTCAGACTGGAGAACACATGAATGACCCAGCCCTCAGACTTGCGTGTGTGGCAAGGGTCCCAGCGCCTCAGACTGGAGAATATATGAATGACCCAAGCCCTCAGACTTGCGTGTGCGGCAAGGGTCACAGCGCCTCAGACTGGAGAACACATGAATGACCCAAGCCCTCAGACTTGCGTGTGCGGCAAGAGTCACAGCGCCTCAGACTGGAAAACACATGAATGACCCAAGCCCTCAGACTTGCGTGTGCGGCAAGGGCCCCAGCGCCTCAGACTGGAGAACCCTTGAATGACACAAGCACTCAGAATTGGGTGTGCAGCAAGGGCCCCCTGCGCCTCAGACTGGAGAACACATGAATGACCCAGCCCTCAGACTTGCGTATGCGGAAAGGGCCCCAGCGCCTGAGACTGGAGAATACATAAATGACCCAGCCCTCAGACTTGCATGTGCGGCAAGGGTCCCAGCGCCTCAGACTGGAGAATACATGAATGACCCAGCCCTCAGACTTGCGTGTGCGGCAAGGGTCCCAGCGCCTCAGACTGGAGAATTCATGAATGACCCAGCCCTCAGACTTGCGTTTGCGGCAAGGGTCCCAGCGCCTCAGACAGGAGAATACATGAATGACCCAAGCCCTCAGACTTGCGTGTGCGGCAATGGTCACAGCGCCTCAGACTGGAGAATACATGAATGACCCAAGCATTCAGACTTGCGTGTGCGGCAAGGGTCACAGCGCCTCAGACTGGAGAACACATGAATGACCCAAGCCCTCAGACTTGCGTGTGCGGCAAGAGTCACAGCGCCTCAGACTGGAGAACACATGAATGACCCAAGCCCTCAGACTTGCGTGTGCGGCAAGGGTCACAGCGCCTCGGACTGGAGAATACATGAATGACCCAAGTGTGTGCGGCAAGGGTCCCAGCGCCTCACACTGGAGAATAAATGAATGACCCAGCCCTCAGACTTGCCTGTGCGTCAAGCGTCCCAGCGCCTCAGACTGGAGAATACATGAATGACCCAAGCATTCAGACTTGCGTGTGCGGCAAGGGTCACAGCGCCTCGGACAGGAGAATACATGAATGACCCAGCCCTCAGACTTGCGTGTGCGGCAAGGGTCACAGCGCCTCAGACTGGAGAACACATGAATGACCCAAGCCCTCAGACTTGCGTGTGCGGCAAGGGTCACAGCGCCTCGGACTGGAGAATACATGAATGACCCAAGCGTGTGCGGCAAGGGTCCCAGCGCCTCACACTGGAGAATACATGAATGACCCAGCCCTCAGACTTGCCTGTGCGTCAAGCGTCCCAGCGCCTCAGACTGGAGAATACATGAACGACCCAGCCCTCAGACTTGCGTGTGCGGCAAGGGCCCCAGTGCCTCAGACTGGAGAACACATGAATGACCCAGCCCTCAGACTTGCGTGTGCGGCAAGGGTCCCAGCGCCTCAGACTGGAGAATACATGAACGACCCAGCCCTCAGACTTGCGTGTGCGGCAAGGGTCCCAGCGCCTCAGACTGGAGAATACATGAATGACCCAGCCCTCAGACTTGCGTGTGCGGCAAGGGTCCCAGCGCCTCAGACTGGAGAATACATGAATGACCCAGCCCTCAGACTTGCGTGTGCGGCAAGGGTCCCAGCGCCTCAGACTGGAGAATACATGAATGACACAGCCCTCAGACTTGCGTGTGCGGCAAGGGTCACAGCGCCTCAGACTGGATAAGTCTTGAATGACCCAGCCCTCAGACTTGCGTGTGCGGCAAGGGTCACAGCGCCTCAGACGGGAGAATACATGAATGACCCAGCCCTCAGACTTGCGTGTGCGGCAAGGGTCACAGCGCCTCAGACTGGAGAATACATGAATGACCCAGCCCTCAGACTTGCATGTGCGGCAAGGGTCACAGCGCCTCAGACTGGAGAATACATGAATGACCCAGCCCTCAGACTTGCGTGTGCGGCAAGGGTCCCAGCGCCTCAGACTGGAGAATTCATGAATGACCCAGCCCTCAGACTTGCGTTTGCGGCAAGGGTCCCAGCGCCTCAGACAGGAGAATACATGAATGACCCAAGCCCTCAGACTTGCGTGTGCGGCAATGGTCACAGCGCCTCAGACTGGAGAATACATGAATGACCCAAGCATTCAGACTTGCGTGTGCGGCAAGGGTCACAGCGCCTCAGACTGGAGAACACATGAATGACCCAAGCCCTCAGACTTGCGTGTGCGGCAAGAGTCACAGCGCCTCAGACTGGAGAACACATGAATGACCCAAGCCCTCAGACTTGCGTGTGCGGCAAGGGTCACAGCGCCTCGGACTGGAGAATACATGAATGACCCAAGTGTGTGCGGCAAGGGTCCCAGCGCCTCACACTGGAGAATAAATGAATGACCCAGCCCTCAGACTTGCCTGTGCGTCAAGCGTCCCAGCGCCTCAGACTGGAGAATACATGAATGACCCAAGCATTCAGACTTGCGTGTGCGGCAAGGGTCACAGCGCCTCGGACAGGAGAATACATGAATGACCCAGCCCTCAGACTTGCGTGTGCGGCAAGGGTCACAGCGCCTCAGACTGGAGAACACATGAATGACCCAAGCCCTCAGACTTGCGTGTGCGGCAAGGGTCACAGCGCCTCGGACTGGAGAATACATGAATGACCCAAGCGTGTGCGGCAAGGGTCCCAGCGCCTCACACTGGAGAATACATGAATGACCCAGCCCTCAGACTTGCCTGTGCGTCAAGCGTCCCAGCGCCTCAGACTGGAGAATACATGAACGACCCAGCCCTCAGACTTGCGTGTGCGGCAAGGGCCCCAGTGCCTCAGACTGGAGAACACATGAATGACCCAGCCCTCAGACTTGCGTGTGCGGCAAGGGTCCCAGCGCCTCAGACTGGAGAATACATGAACGACCCAGCCCTCAGACTTGCGTGTGCGGCAAGGGTCCCAGCGCCTCAGACTGGAGAATACATGAATGACCCAGCCCTCAGACTTGCGTGTGCGGCAAGGGTCCCAGCGCCTCAGACTGGAGAATACATGAATGACCCAGCCCTCAGACTTGCGTGTGCGGCAAGGGTCCCAGCGCCTCAGACTGGAGAATACATGAATGACACAGCCCTCAGACTTGCGTGTGCGGCAAGGGTCACAGCGCCTCAGACTGGATAAGTCTTGAATGACCCAGCCCTCAGACTTGCGTGTGCGGCAAGGGTCACAGCGCCTCAGACGGGAGAATACATGAATGACCCAGCCCTCAGACTTGCGTGTGCGGCAAGGGTCACAGCGCCTCAGACTGGAGAATACATGAATGACCCAGCCCTCAGACTTGCATGTGCGGCAAGGGTCACAGCGCCTCAGACTGGAGAATACATGAATGACCCAAGCCCTCAGACTTGCGTGTGCGGCAAGGGCCCCAGCGTCTCAGACTGGAGAACACATGAATGACCCAGCCCTCAGATTTGCGTGTGTGGTAAGGGTCCCAGCGCCTCAGACTGGAAAATACATGAATGACCCAAGCCCTCAGACTTGTGTGTGCGGCAAGGGTCACAGCGCCTCAGACTGGAGAACACATGAATGACCCAAGCCCTCAGACTTGCGTGTGCGGCAAGAGTCACAGCGCCTCAGACTAGAGAACACATGAATGACCCAAGCCCTCAGACTTGCGTGTGCGGCAAGGGTCACAGTGCCTCAGACTGGAGAAGTCATGAATGACCCAGCCCTCAGACTTGCATGTGCGGCAAGGGTCACAGTGCCTCAGACGGGAGAATACATGAATGACCCAGCCCTCAGACTTGCGTGTGCGGCAAGGGTCACAGCGCCTCAGAAGGGAGAATACATGAATGACCCAGCCCTCAGACTTGCGTGTGCGGCAAGGGTCACAGCGCCTCAGACGGGAGAATACATGAATGACCCAAGCCCTCAGACTTGCGTGTGCGGCAAGAGTCACAGCGCCTCAGACTGGAAAACACATGAATGACCCAAGCCCTCAGACTTACGTGTGCGGCAAGGTTCACAGTGCCTCAGACGGGAGAATACATGAATGACCCAGCCCTCAGACTTGCGGGTGCGGCAAGGGTCCCAGCGCCTCAGACTGGAGAATACATGAATAACCCAGCTCTCAGACTTGCGTGTGCGGCAAGGTTCACAGCGCCTCAGACTGGAGAATACATGAATGACCCAAGCCCTCAGACTTGCGTGTGCGGCAAGGGCCCCAGCGTCTCAGACTGGAGAACACATGAATGACCCAGCCCTCAGACTTGCGTGTGTGGCAAGGGTCCCAGCGCCTCAGACTGGAGAATACATGAATGACCCAAGCCCTCAGACTTGCGTGTGCGGCAAGGGTCACAGCGCCTCAGACTGGAGAACACATGAATGACCCAAGCCCTCAGACTTGCGTGTGCGGCAAGAGTCACAGCGCCTCAGACTGGAAAACACATGAATGACCCAAGCCCTCGGACTTGCGTGTGCGGCAAGGGCCCCAGCGCCTCAGACTGGAGAACCCTTGAATGACACAAGCACTCAGAATTGGGTGTGCAGCAAGGGCCCCCTGCGCCTCAGACTGGAGAACACATGAATGACCCAGCCCTCAGACTTGCGTATGCGGAAAGGGCCCCAGCGCCTCAGACTGGAGAATACATAAATGACCCAGCCCTCAGACTTGCATGTGCGGCAAGGGTCCCAGCGCCTCAGACTGGAGAAAACATGAATGACCCAGCCCTCAGACTTGCGTGTGCGGCAAGGGTCCCAGCGCCTCAGACTGGAGAATACATGAATGACCCAGCCCTCAGACTTGCGTTTGCGGCAAGGGTCCCAGCGCCTCAGACAGGAGAATACATGAATGACCCAAGCCCTCAGACTTGCGTGTGCGGCAATGGTCACAGCGCCTCAGACTGGAGAATACATGAATGACCCAAGCATTCAGACTTGCGTGTGCGGCAAGGGTCACAGTGCCTCAGACTGGAGAACACATGAATGACCCAAGCCCTCAGACTTGCGTGTGCGGCAAGAGTCACAGTGCCTCAGACTGGAGAACACATGAATGACCCAAGCCCTCAGACTTGCGTGTGCGGCAAGGGCCCCAGCGCCTCAGACTGGAGAACCCATGAATGACACAAGCACTCAGACTTGGTTGTGCGGCAAGAGTCACAGCGCCTCAGACGGGAGAATACATGAATGACCCAGCCCTCAGACTTGCGGGTGCGGCAAGGGTCCCAGCGCCTCAGACTGGAGAATACATGAATAACCCAGCCCTCAGACTTGCGTGTGCGGCAAGGTTCAGAGCGCCTCAGACTGGAGAATACATGAATGACTCAAGCCCTCAGACTTGCGTGTGCGGCAAGGGCCCCAGCGTCTCAGACTGGAGAACACATGAATGACCCAGCCCTCAGACTTGCGTGTGTGGCAAGGGTCCCAGCGCCTCAGACTGGAGAATACATGAATGACCCAAGCCCTCAGACTTGCGTGTGCGGCAAGGGTCACAGCGCCTCAGACTGGAGAACACATGAATGACCCAAGCCCTCAGACTTGCGTGTGCGGCAAGAGTCACAGCGCCTCAGACTGGAAAACACATGAATGACCCAAGCCCTCAGACTTGCGTGTGCGGCAAGGGCCCCAGCGCCTCAGACTGGAGAACCCTTGAATGACACAAGCACTCAGAATTGGGTGTACGGCAAGGGCCCCCTGCGCCTCAGACTGGAGAACACATGAATGACAAAGCCCTCAGACTTGCGTATGCGGAAAGGGCCCCAGCGCCTCAGACTGGAGAATACATAAATGACCCAGCCCTCAGACTTGCATGTGCGGCAAGGGTCCCAGCGCCTCAGACTGGAGAATACATGAATGACCCAGCCCTCAGACTTGCGTGTGCGGCAAGGGTCCCAGCGCCTCAGACTGGAGAATTCATGAATGACCCAGCCCTCAGACTTGCGTTTGCGGCAAGGGTCCCAGCGCCTCAGACAGGAGAATACATGAATGACCCAAGCCCTCAGACTTGCGTGTGCAGCAATGGTCACAGCGCCTCAGACTGGAGAATACATGAATGACCCAAGCATTCAGACTTGCGTGTGCGGCAAGGGTCACAGCGCCTCAGACTGGAGAACACATGAATGACCCAAGCCCTCAGACTTGCGTGTGCGGCAAGAGTCACAGCGCCTCAGACTGGAGAACACATGAATGACCCAAGCCCTCAGACTTGCGTGTGCAGCAAGGGTCACAGCGCCTCGGACTGGAGAATACATGAATGACCCAAGCGTGTGCGGCAAGGGTCCCAGCGCCTCACACTGGAGAATAAATGAATGACCCAGCCCTCAGACTTGCCTGTGCGTCAAGCGTCCCAGCGCCTCAGACTGGAGAATACATGAATGACCCAAGCATTCAGACTTGCGTGTGCGGCAAGGGTCACAGCGCCTCGGACAGGAGAATACATGAATGACCCAGCCCTCAGACTTGCGTGTGCGGCAAGGGTCACAGCGCCTCAGACTGGAGAACACATGAATGACCCAAGCCCTCAGACTTGCGTGTGCGGCAAGGGTCACAGCGCCTCGGACTGGAGAATACATGAATGACCCAAGCGTGTGCGGCAAGGGTCCCAGCGCCTCACACTGGAGAATACATGAATGACCCAGCCCTCAGACTTGCCTGTGCGTCAAGCGTCCCAGCGCCTCAGACTGGAGAATACATGAACGACCCAGCCCTCAGACTTGCGTGTGCGGCAAGGGCCCCAGTGCCTCAGACTGGAGAACACATGAATGACCCAGCCCTCAGACTTGCGTGTGCGGCAAGGGTCCCAGCGCCTCAGACTGGAGAATACATGAACGACCCAGCCCTCAGACTTGCGTGTGCGGCAAGGGTCCCAGCGCCTCAGACTGGAGAATACATGAATGACCCAGCCCTCAGACTTGCGTGTGCGGCAAGGGTCCCAGCGCCTCAGACTGGAGAATACATGAATGACCCAGCCCTCAGACTTGCATGTGCGGCAAGGGTCCCAGCGCCTCAGACTGGAGAATACATGAATGACACAGCCCTCAGACTTGCGTGTGCGGCAAGGGTCACAGCGCCTCAGACTGGATAAGTCTTGAATGACCCAGCCCTCAGACTTGCGTGTGCGGCAAGGGTCACAGCGCCTCAGACGGGAGAATACATGAATGACCCAGCCCTCAGACTTGCGTGTGCGGCAAGGGTCACAGCGCCTCAGACTGGAGAATACATGAATGACCCAGCCCTCAGACTTGCGTGTGCGGCAAGGGTCACAGCGCCTCAGACTGGAGAATACATGAATGACCCAAGCCCTCAGACTTGCGTGTGCGGCAAGGGCCCCAGCGTCTCAGACAGGAGAACACATGAATGACCCAAGCCCTCAGACTTGCGTGTGCGGCAATGGTCACAGCGCCTCAGACTGGAGAATACATGAATGACCAAAGCATTCAGACTTGCGTGTGCGGCAAGGGTCACAGCGCCTCAGACTGGAGAACACATGAATGACCCAAGCCCTCAGACTTGCGTGTGCGGCAAGAGTCACAGTGCCTCAGACTGGAGAACACATGAATGACCCAAGCCCTCAGACTTGCGTGTGCGGCAAGGGCCCCAGCGCCTCAGACTGGAGAACCCATGAATGACACAAGCACTCAGACTTGGGTGTGATGCAAGAGTCACAGCGCCTCAGACGGGAGAATACATGAATGACCCAGCCCTCAGACTTGCGGGTGCGGCAAGGGTCCCAGCGCCTCAGACTGGAGAATACATGAATAACCCAGCCCTCAGACTTGCGTGTGCGGCAAGGTTCAGAGAGCCTCAGACTGGAGAATACATGAATGACTCAAGCCCTCAGACTTGCGTGTGCGGCAAGGGCCCCAGCGTCTCAGACTGGAGAACACATGAATGACACAGCCCTCAGACTTGCGTGTGTGGCAAGGGTCCCAGCGCCTCAGACTGGAGAATACATGAATGACCCAAGCCCTCAGACTTGCGTGTGCGGCAAGGGTCACAGCGCCTCAGACTGGAGAACACATGAATGACCCAAGCCCTCAGACTTGCGTGTGCGGCAAGAGTCACAGCGCCTCAGACTGGAAAACACATGAATGACCCAAGCCCTCAGACTTGCGTGTGCGGCAAGGGCCCCAGCGCCTCAGACTGGAGAACCCTTGAATGACACAAGCACTCAGAATTGGGTGTGCGGCAAGGGCCCCCTGCGCCTCAGACTGGAGAACACATGAATGACCCAGCCCTCAGACTTGCGTATGCGGAAAGGGCCCCAGCGCCTCAGACTGGAGAATACATAAATGACCCAGCCCTCAGACTTGCATGTGCCGCAAGGGTCCCAGCGCCTCAGACTGGAGAATACATGAATGACCCAGCCCTCAGACTTGCGTGTGCGGCAAGGGTCCCAGCGCCTCAGACTGGAGAATACATGAATGACCCAGCCCTCAGACTTGCGTGTGCGGCAAGGGTCCCAGCGCCTCAGACTGGAGAATACATGAATGACACAGCCCTCAGACTTGCGTGTGCGGCAAGGGTCACAGCGCCTCAGACTGGATAAGTCTTGAATGACCCAGCCCTCAGACTTGCGTGTGCGGCAAGGGTCACAGCGCCTCAGACGGGAGAATACATGAATGACCCAGCCCTCAGACTTGCGTGTGCGGCAAGGGTCACAGCGCCTCAGACTGGAGAATACATGAATGACCCAGCCCTCAGACTTGCGTTTGCGGCAAGGGTCCCAGCGCCTCAGACAGGAGAATACATGAATGACCCAAGCCCTCAGACTTGCGTGTGCGGCAATGGTCACAGCGCCTCAGACTGGAGAATACATGAATGACCCAAGCATTCAGACTTGCGTGTGCGGCAAGGGTCACAGCGCCTCAGACTGGAGAACACATGAATGACCCAAGCCCTCAGACTTGCGCGTGCGGCAAGAGTCACAGCGCCTCAGACTGGAGAACACATGAATGACCCAAGCCCTCAGACTTGCGTGTGCGGCAAGGGTCACAGCGCCTCGGACTGGAGAATACATGAATGACCCAAGCGTGTGCGGCAAGGGTCCCAGCGCCTCACACTGGAGAATAAATGAATGACCCAGCCCTCAGACTTGCCTGTGCGTCAAGCGTCCCAGCGCCTCAGACTGGAGAATACATGAATGACCCAAGCATTCAGACTTGCGTGTGCGGCAAGGGTCACAGCGCCTCGGACAGGAAAATACATGAATGACCCAGCCCTCAGACTTGCGTGTGCGGCAAGGGTCACAGCGCCTCAGACTGGAGAACACATGAATGACCCAAGCCCTCAGACTTGCGTGTGCGGCAAGGGTCACAGCGCCTCGGACTGGAGAATACATGAATGACCCAAGCGTGTGCGGCAAGGGTCCCAGCGCCTCACACTGGAGAATACATGAATGACCCAGCCCTCAGACTTGCCTGTGCGTCAAGCGTCCCAGCGCCTCAGACTGGAGAATACATGAACGACCCAGCCCTCAGACTTGCGTGTGCGGCAAGGGCCCCAGTGCCTCAGACTGGAGAACACATGAATGACCCAGCCCTCAGACTTGCGTGTGCGGCAAGGGTCCCAGCGCCTCAGACTGGAGAATACATGAACGACCCAGCCCTCAGACTTGCGTGTGCGGCAAGGGTCCCAGCGCCTCAGACTGGAGAATACATGAATGACCCAGCCCTCAGACTTGCGTGTGCGGCAAGGGTCCCAGCGCCTCAGACTGGAGAATACATGAATGACCCAGCCCTCAGACTTGCGTGTGCGGCAAGGGTCCCAGCGCCTCAGACTGGAGAATACATGAATGACACAGCCCTCAGACTTGCGTGTGCGGCAAGGGTCACAGCGCCTCAGACTGGATAAGTCTTGAATGACCCAGCCCTCAGACTTGCGTGTGCGGCAAGGGTAACAGCGCCTCAGACGGGAGAATACATGAATGACCCAGCCCTCAGACTTGCGTGTGCGGCAAGGGTCACAGCGCCTCAGACTGGAGAATACATGAATGACCCAGCCCTCAGACTTGCGTGTGCGGCAAGGGTCACAGCGCCTCAGACTGGAGAATACATGAATGACCCAAGCCCTCAGACTTGCGTGTGCGGCAAGGGCCCCAGCGTCTCAGACTGGAGAACACATGAATGACCCAGCCCTCAGATTTGCGTGTGTGGTAAGGGTCCCAGCGCCTCAGACTGGAAAATACATGAATGACCCAAGCCCTCAGACTTGCGTGTGCGGCAAGGGTCACAGCGCCTCAGACTGGAGAACACATGAATGACCCAAGCCCTCAGACTTGCGTGTGCGGCAAGAGTCACAGCGCCTCAGACTAGAGAACACATGAATGACCCAAGCCCTCAGACTTGCGTGTGCGGCAAGGGTCACAGCGCCTCAGACTGGAGAAGTCATGAATGACCCAGCCCTCAGACTTGCATGTGCGGCAAGGGTCACAGTGCCTCAGACGGGAGAATACATGAATGACCCAGCCCTCAGACTTGCGTGTGCGGCAAGGGTCACAGCGCCTCAGAAGGGAGAATACATGAATGACCCAGCCCTCAGACTTGCGTGTGCGGCAAGGGTCACAGCGCCTCAGACGGGAGAATACATGAATGACCCAGCCCTCAGACTTACGTGTGCGGCAAGGTTCACAGTGCCTCAGACGGGAGAATACATGAATGACCCAGCCCTCAGACTTGCGGGTGCGGCAAGGGTCCCAGCGCCTCAGACTGGAGAATACATGAATAACCCAGCCCTCAGACTTGCGTGTGCGGCAAGGTTCACAGCGCCTCAGACTGGAGAATACATGAATGACCCAAGCCCTCAGACTTGCGTGTGCGGCAAGGGCCCCAGCGTCTCAGACTGGAGAACACATGAATGACCCAGCCCTCAGACTTGCGTGTGTGGCAAGGGTCCCAGCGCCTCAGACTGGAGAATACATGAATGACCCAAGCCCTCAGACTTGCGTGTGCGGCAAGGGTCACAGCGCCTCAGACTGGAGAACACATGAATGACCCAAGCCCTCAGACTTGCGTGTGCGGCAAGAGTCACAGCGCCTCAGACTGGAAAACACATGAATGACCCAAGCCCTCAGACTTACGTGTGCGGCAAGGTTCACAGTGCCTCAGACGGGAGAATACATGAATGACCCAGCCCTCAGACTTGCGGGTGCGGCAAGGGTCCCAGCGCCTCAGACTGGAGAATACATGAATAACCCAGCCCTCAGACTTGCGTGTGCGGCAAGGTTCACAGCGCCTCAGACTGGAGAATACATGAATGACCCAAGCCCTCAGACTTGCGTGTGCGGCAAGGGCCCCAGCGTCTCAGACTGGAGAACACATGAATGACCCAGCCCTCAGACTTGCGTGTGTGGCAAGGGTCCCAGCGCCTCAGACTGGAGAATACATGAATGACCCAAGCCCTCAGACTTGCGTGTGCGGCAAGGGTCACAGCGCCTCAGACTGGAGAACACATGAATGACCCAAGCCCTCAGACTTGCGTGTGCGGCAAGAGTCACAGCGCCTCAGACTGGAAAACACATGAATGACCCAAGCCCTCAGACTTGCGTGTGCGGCAAGGGCCCCAGCGCCTCAGACTGGAAAACCCTTGAATGACACAAGCACTCAGAATTGGGTGTGCAGCAAGGGCCCCCTGCGCCTCAGACTGGAGAACACATGAATGACCCAGCCCTCAGACTTGCGTATGCGGAAAGGGCCCCAGCGCCTCAGACTGGAGAATACATAAATGACCCAGCCCTCAGACTTGCATGTGCGGCAAGGGTCCCAGCGCCTCAGACTGGAGAATACATGAATGACCCAGCCCTCAGACTTGCGTGTGCGGCAAGGGTCCCAGCGCCTCAGACTGGAGAATACATGAATGACCCAGCCCTCAGACTTGCATTTGCGGCAAGGGTCCCAGCGCCTCAGACAGGAGAATACATGAATGACCCAAGCCCTCAGACTTGCGTGTGCGGCAATGGTCACAGCGCCTCAGACTGGAGAATACATGAATGACCCAAGCATTCAGACTTGCGTGTGCGGCAAGGGTCACAGCGCCTCAGACTGGAGAACACATGAATGACCCAAGCCCTCAGACTTGCGTGTGCGGCAAGAGTCACAGTGCCTCAGACTGGAGAACACATGAATGACCCAAGCCCTCAGACTTGCGTGTGCGGCAAGGGCCCCAGCGCCTCAGACTGGAGAACCCATGAATGACACAAGCACTCAGACTTGGGTGTGCGGCAAGAGTCACAGCGCCTCAGACGGGAGAATACATGAATGACCCAGCCCTCAGACTTGCGGGTGCGGCAAGGGTCCCAGCGCCTCAGACTGGAGAATACATGAATAACCCAGCCCTCAGACTTGCGTGTGCGGCAAGGTTCAGAGCGCCTCAGACTGGAGAATACATGAATGACTCAAGCCCTCAGACTTGCGTGTGCGGCAAGGGCCCCAGCGTCTCAGACTGGAGAACACATGAATGACCCAGCCCTCAGACTTGCGTGTGTGGCAAGGGTCCCAGCGCCTCAGACTGGAGAATACATGAATGACCCAAGCCCTCAGACTTGCGTGTGCGGCAAGGGTCACAGCGCCTCAGACTGGAGAACACATGAATGACCCAAGCCCTCAGACTTGCGTGTGCGGCAAGAGTCACAGCGCCTCAGACTGGAAAACACATGAATGACCCAAGCCCTCAGACTTGCGTGTGCGGCAAGGGCCCCAGCGCCTCAGACTGGAGAACCCTTGAATGACACAAGCACTCAGAATTGGGTGTGCGGCAAGGGCCCCCTGCGCCTCAGACTGGAGAACACATGAATGACCCAGCCCTCAGACTTGCGTATGCGGAAAGGGCCCCAGCGCCTCAGACTGGAGAATACATAAATGACCCAGCCCTCAGACTTGCATGTGCGGCAAGGGTCCCAGCGCCTCAGACTGGAGAATACATGAATGACCCAGCCCTCAGACTTGCGTGTGCGGCAAGGGTCCCAGCGCCTCAGACTGGAGAATTCATGAATGACCCAGCCCTCAGACTTGCGTTTGCGGCAAGGGTCCCAGCGCCTCAGACAGGAGAATACATGAATGACCCAAGCCCTCAGACTTGCGTGTGCGGCAATGGTCACAGCGCCTCAGACTGGAGAATACATGAATGACCCAAGCATTCAGACTTGCGTGTGCGGCAAGGGTCACAGCGCCTCAGACTGGAGAACACATGAATGATCCAAGCCCTCAGACTTGCGTGTGCGGCAAGAGTCACAGCGCCTCAGACTGGAGAACACATGAATGACCCAAGCCCTCAGACTTGCGTGTGCGGCAAGGGTCACAGCGCCTCGGACTGGAGAATACATGAATGACCCAAGCGTGTGCGGCAAGGGTCCCAGCGCCTCACACTGGAGAATAAATGAATGACCCAGCCCTCAGACTTGCCTGTGCGTCAAGCGTCCCAGCGCCTCAGACTGGAGAATACATGAATGACCCAAGCATTCAGACTTGCGTGTGCGGCAAGGGTCACAGCGCCTCGGACAGGAGAATACATGAATGACCCAGCCCTCAGACTTGCGTGTGCGGCAAGGGTCACAGCGCCTCAGACTGGAGAACACATGAATGACCCAAGCCCTCAGACTTGCGTGTGCGGCAAGTGTCACAGCGCCTCGGACTGGAGAATACATGAATGACCCAAGCGTGTGCGGCAAGGGTCCCAGCGCCTCACACTGGAGAATACATGAATGACCCAGCCCTCAGACTTGCCTGTGCGTCAAGCGTCCCAGCGCCTCAGACTGGAGAATACATGAACGACCCAGCCCTCAGACTTGCGTGTGCGGCAAGGGCCCCAGTGCCTCAGACTGGAGAACACATGAATGACCCAGCCCTCAGACTTGCGTGTGCGGCAAGGGTCCCAGCGCCTCAGACTGGAGAATACATGAACGACCCAGCCCTCAGACTTGCGTGTGCGGCAAGGGTCCCAGCGCCTTAGACTGGAGAATACATGAATGACCCAGCCCTCAGACTTGCGTGTGCGGCAAGGGTCCCAGCGCCTCAGACTGGAGAATACATGAATGACCCAGCCCTCAGACTTGCGTGTGCGGCAAGGGTCCCAGCGCCTCAGACTGGAGAATACATGAATGACACAGCCCTCAGACTTGCGTGTGCGGCAAGGGTCACAGCGCCTCAGACTGGATAAGTCTTGAATGACCCAGCCCTCAGACTTGCGTGTGCGGCAAGGGTCACAGCGCCTCAGACGGGAGAATACATGAATGACCCAGCCCTCAGACTTGCGTGTGCGGCAAGGGTCACAGCGCCTCAGACTGGAGAATACATGAATGACCCAGCCCTCAGACTTGCGTGTGCGGCAAGGGTCACAGCGCCTCAGACTGGAGAATACATGAATGACCCAAGCCCTCAGACTTGCGTGTGCGGCAAGGGCCCCAGCGTCTCAGACTGGAGAACACATGAATGACCCAGCCCTCAGATTTGCGTGTGTGGTAAGGGTCCCAGCGCCTCAGACTGGAAAATACATGAATGACCCAAGCCCTCAGACTTGCGTGTGCGGCAAGGGTCACAGCGCCTCAGACTGGAGAACACATGAATGACCCAAGCCCTCAGACTTGCGTGTGCGGCAAGAGTCACAGCGCCTCAGACTAGAGAACACATGAATGACCCAAGCCCTCAGACTTGCGTGTGCGGCAAGGGTCACAGCGCCTAAGACTGGAGAAGTCATGAATGACCCAGCCCTCAGACTTGCATGTGCGGCAAGGGTCACAGTGCCTCAGACGGGAGAATACATGAATGACCCAGCCCTCAGACTTGCGTGTGCGGCAAGGGTCACAGCGCCTCAGAAGGGAGAATACATGAATGACCCAGCCCTCAGACTTGCGTGTGCGGCAAGGGTCACAGCGCCTCAGACGGGAGAATACATGAATGACCCAGCCCTCAGACTTACGTGTGCGGCAAGGTTCACAGTGCCTCAGACGGGAGAATATATGAATGACCCAGCCCTCAGACTTGCGGGTGCGGCAAGGGTCCCAGCGCCTCAGACTGGAGAATACATGAATAACCCAGCCCTCAGACTTGCGTGTGCGGCAAGGTTCACAGCGCCTCAGACTGGAGAATACATGAATGACCCAAGCCCTCAGACTTGCGTGTGCGGCAAGGGCCCCAGCGTCTCAGACTGGAGAACACATGAATGACCCAGCCCTCAGACTTGCGTGTGTGGCAAGGGTCCCAGCGCCTCAGACTGGAGAATACATGAATGACCCAAGCCCTCAGACTTGCGTGTGCGGCAAGGGTCACAGCGCCTCAGACTGGAGAACACATGAATGACCCAAGCCCTCAGACTTGCGTGTGCGGCAAGAGTCACAGCGCCTCAGACTGGAAAACACATGAATGACCCAAGCCCTCAGACTTACGTGTGCGGCAAGGTTCACAATGCCTCAGACGGGAGAATACATGAATGACCCAGCCCTCAGACTTGCGGGTGCGGCAAGGGTCCCAGCGCCTCAGACTGGAGAATACATGAATAACCCAGCCCTCAGACTTGCGTGTGCGGCAAGGTTCACAGCGCCTCAGACTGGAGAATACATGAATGACCCAAGCCCTCAGACTTGCGTGTGCAGCAAGGGCCCCAGCGTCTCAGACTGGAGAACACATGAATGACCCAGCCCTCAGACTTGCGTGTGTGGCAAGGGTCCCAGCGCCTCAGACTGGAGAATACATGAATGACCCAAGCCCTCAGACTTGCGTGTGGGGCAAGGGTCACAGCGCCTCAGACTGGAGAACACATGAATGACCCAAGCCCTCAGACTTGCGTGTGCGGCAAGAGTCACAGCGCCTCAGACTGGAAAACACATGAATGACCCAAGCCCTCAGACTTGCGTGTGCGGCAAGGGCCCCAGCGCCTCAGACTGGAGAACCCTTGAATGACACAAGCACTCAGAATTGGGTGTGCAGCAAGGGCCCCCTGCGCCTCAGACTGGAGAACACATGAATGACCCAGCCCTCAGACTTGCGTATGCGGAAAGGGCCCCAGCGCCTCAGACTGGAGAATACATAAATGACCCAGCCCTCAGACTTGCATGTGCGGCAAGGGTCCCAGCGCCTCAGACTGGAGAATACATGAATGACCCAGCCCTCAGACTTGCGTGTGCGGCAAGGGTCCCAGCGCCTCAGACTGGAGAATACATGAATGACCCAGCCCTCAGACTTGCGTTTGCGGCAAGGGTCCCAGCGCCTCAGACAGGAGAATACATGAATGACCCAAGCCCTCAGACTTGCGTGTGCGGCAATGGTCACAGCGCCTCAGACTGGAGAATACATGAATGACCCAAGCATTCAGACTTGCGTGTGCGGCAAGGGTCACAGCGCCTCAGACTGGAGAACACATGAATGACCCAAGCCCTCAGACTTGCGTGTGCGGCAAGAGTCACAGTGCCTCAGACTGGAGAACACATGAATGACCCAAGCCCTCAGACTTGCGTGTGCGGCAAGGGCCCCAGCGCCTCAGACTGGAGAACCCATGAATGACACAAGCACTCAGACTTGGGTGTGCGGCAAGAGTCACAGCGCCTCAGACTGGAGAATACATGAATGACCCAAGCCCTCAGACTTGCGTGTGCGGCAAGGCCCCCAGCGCCTCAGACTGGAGAACACATGAATGACCCAGCCCTCAGACTTGCGTATGCGGAAAGGGCCCCAGCGCCTCAGACTGGAGAATACATGAATGACCCAGCCCTCAGACTTGCGTGTGCGGCAAGGGTCCCAGCGCCTCAGACTGGAGAACACATGAATGACCCAGCCCTCAGACTTGAGTGTGCGGCAAGGGTCCCAGCGCCTCAGACTGTAGAATACATTAATGACCCAGCCCTCAGACTTGCGTGTGCGGCAAGGGTCCCAGCGCCTCAGACTGGAGAATACATGAATGACCCAGCCCTCAGACTTGAGTTTGCGGCAAGGGTCCCAGCGCCTCAGACTGGAGAATACATGAACGACCCAGCCCTCAGACTTGTGTGTGCGGCAAGGGTCCCAGCGCCTCAGACTGGAGAACACATGAATGACCCAGCCCTCAGACTTGCGTGTGCGGCAAGGGTCCCAGCGCCTCAGACTGGAGAATACATGAACGACCCAGCCCTCAGACTTGCGTGTGCGGCAAGGGTCCCAGCGCCTCAGACTGGAGAATACATGAATGACCCAGCCCTCAGACTTGCGTGTGCGGCAAGGGTCCCAGCGCCTCAGACTGGAGAATACATGAATGACCCAGCCCTCAGACTTGCGTGTGCGGCAAGGGTCCCAGCGCCTCAGACTGGAGAATACATGAATGACACAGCCCTCAGACTTGCGTGTGCGGCAAGGGTCACAGCGCCTCAGACTGGAGAAGTCTTGAATGACCCAGCCCTCAGACTTGCATGTGCGGCAAGGGTCACAGTGCCTCAGACGGGAGAATACATGAATGACCCAGCCCTCAGACTTGCGTGTGCGGCAAGGGTCACAGCGCCTCAGAAGGGAGAATACATGTATGACCCAGCACTCAGACTTGCGTGTGCGGCAAGGGTCACAACGCCTCAGACGGGAGAATACATGAATGACCCAGCCCTCAGACTTGCGTGTGCGACAAAGTTCACAGCGCCTCAGACGGGAGAATACATGAATGACCCAGCCCTCAGACTTGCGTGTGCGGCAAGGTTCACAGCGCCGCAGACGGGAGAATACATGAATGACCCAGCCCTCAGACTTGCGTGTGCGGCAAGGGTCACAGCGCCTCAGACGGGAGAATACATGAATGACCCAGCCCTCAGACTTGCGTGTGCGGCAAGGGTCACAGCGCCTCAGACTGGAGAATACATGAATGACCCAGCCCTCAGACTTGCGTGTGCGGCAAGGGTCACAGCGCCTCAGACTGGAGAATACATGAATGACCCAAGCCCTCAGACTTGCGTGTGCGGCAAGGGCCCCAGCGTCTCAGACTGGAGAACACATGAATGACCCAGCCCTCAGACTTGCGTGTGTGGCAAGGGTCCCAGCGCCTCAGACTGGAGAATACATGAATGACCCGAGCCCTCAGACTTGCGTGTGCGGCAAGGGTCACAGCGCCTCAGACTGGAGAACACATGAATGACCCAAGCCCTTAGACTTGCGTGTGCGGCAAGAGTCACAGCGCCTCAGACTGGAGAACACATGAATGACCCAAGCCCTCAGACTTGCGTGTGCGGCAAGGGCCCCAGCGCCTCAGACTGGAGAACCATTGAATGACACAAGCACTCAGACTTGGGTGTGCGGCAAGGGCCCCAGCGCCTCAGACTGGAGAACACATGAATGACCCAGCCCTCAGACTTGCGTGTGCGGCAAGGGTCGCAGCGCCTCAGACTGGAGAATACATGAATGACCCAGCCCTCAGACTTGCGTGTGCGGCAAGGGTCCCAGCGCCTCAGACTGGAGAATACATGAATGACCCAGCCCTCAGACTTGCGTGTGCGGCAAGGGTCCCAGCGCCTCAGACTGGAGAATACATGAATGACCCAGCCCTCAGACTTGCGTGTGCGGCAAGGGTCCCAGCGCCTCAGACTGGAGAATACATGAATGACCCAAACCCTCAGACTTGCGTGTGCGGCAATGATCACAGTGCCTCAGACTGGAGAATACATGAATGACCCAAGCCCTCAGACTTGCGTGTGCGGCAAGGGTCACAGCGCCTCAGACTGGAGAAGTCATGAATGACCCAAGCCCTCAGACTTGCGTGAGCGGCAAGGGTCACAGTGCCTCAGACTGGAGAACACATGAATGACCCAAGCCCTCAGACTTGCGTGTGCGGCAAGGGCCCCAGCGCCTCAGACTGGAGAACCATTGAATGACACAAGCACTCAGACTTGGGTGTGCGGCAAGGGCCCCAGCGCCTCAGACTGGAGAACACATGAATGACCCAGCCCTCAGACTTGCGTGTGCGGCAAGGGTCGCAGCGCCTCAGACTGGAGAATACATGAATGACCCAGCCCTCAGACTTGCGTGTGCGGCAAGGGTCCCAGCGCCTCAGACTGGAGAATACATGAATGACCCAGCCCTCAGACTTGCGTGTGCGGCAAGGGTCCCAGCGCCTCAGACTGGAGAATACATGAATGACCCAGCCCTCAGACTTGCGTGTGCGGCAAGGGTCCCAGCGCCTCAGACTGGAGAATACATGAATGACCCAAACCCTCAGACTTGCGTGTGCGGCAATGATCACAGTGCCTCAGACTGGAGAATACATGAATGACCCAAGCCCTCAGACTTGCGTGTGCGGCAAGGGTCACAGCGCCTCAGACTGGAGAAGTCATGAATGACCCAAGCCCTCAGACTTGCGTGAGCGGCAAGGGTCACAGTGCCTCAGACTGGAGAATACATGAATGACCCAGCCCTCAGACTTGCGGGTGCGGCAAGGGTCCCAGCGCCTCAGACTGGAGAATACATGAATGACCCGAGCCCTCAGACCTGCGTGTGCAGCAAGGGTCACAGCGCCTCAAACTGGAGAACACATGAATGACCCAAGCCCTCAGACTTGCGTGTGTGGCAAGGGTCCCGGTGCCTCAGACTGGAGAATACATGAATGACCCAGACCTCAGACTTGCGTGTGCGGAAAGGTTCCCAGCGCCTCAGACTGGAGAATACATGAATGAACCAGCCCTCAGACTTGCGTGTGCAGCAAGGGTCCCAGCGCCTTAGACTGGAGAATACATGAATGACCCAGCCCTCAGACCTCGTGTGCGGCAAGGGTCCCAGCGCCTCAAACTGGAGAATACATGAATGACCCAGCCCTCAGACCTCGTGTGCGGCAAGGGTCCAGCGCCTAAGACTGGAGAATACATGAATGACCCAGCTCTCAGACTTGCGTGTGCGGCAAGGGTCCCAGCGCCTCAGACTGGAGAATACATGAATGACCCAGCTTCAGACTTGCTTGTGCGGCAAGGGTCACAGCGCCTCAGACGGGAGAATACATGAATGACCCAGCCCTCAGACTTGCGTGTGCGGAAAGGGTCACAGCCCCTCAGACTGGATAATACATGAATGACCCAAGCCCTCAGACTTGCGTGTGCGGCAAGGGTTACAGCGCCTCAGACTGGAGAATACATGAATGACCCAAGCCCTTAGACTTGCGTGTGCGGCAAGGGTCACAGCGCCTCAGACTGGAGAATACATGAATGACCCAAGCCCTCAGACTTGCATGTGCGGTAAGGGTCCCAGCGCCTCAGACTGGAGAATACATGAATGACCCAGCACTCAGACTTGCGTGTGCGGCAAGGGTCACAGTGCCTCAGACTTTAGAATACATGAATGACCCAAGCCCTCAGACGTGCGTGTGTGGCAAGGGTCACAGCGCCTCAGACTGGAGAATACATGAATGACCCAAGCCCTCAGACTAGCATGTGCAGCAAGGGTCACAGCGCCTCAGACTGGAGAATGCATGAATGACCCAGCCCTCAGGCTTGCGTGTGCGACAAGGTTCACAGCGCCTCAGACGGGAGAATACATTAATGACCCAGCCCTCAGACTTGTGTGTGCGGCAAGGGTCACAGCGCCTCAGACGGGAGAATACATGAATGACCCAAGCCCTCAGACTTGCATGTGCGTCAAGGGTCACAGCGCCTCAGACTGGAGAATACATGAATGACCCAAGCCATCAGACTTGCATGTGTGGCAAGGGTCACAGCGACTCAGACTGGAGAATACATGAATGACCCAAGCCCTTAGACTTGCGTGTGCGGCAAGGGTCACAGCGCCTCAGACTGGAGAATACATGAATGACCCAAGCTCTCAGACTTGCGTGTGCGGCAAGGGCCCCAGCGCCTCAGACTGGAGAACCCTTGAATGACACAAGCACTCAGACTTGGGTGTGCTGCAAGGGCCCCAGCGCCTCAGACTGGAGAACACATGGGAACTCATTGTAGCAAAACGCTGTTGCTGTTGCTGTTAAGCCAAGACGGAGCCCTGAATTTCTTCTACTTCTGCTGCCTTGCCCTCCCGCCTCCCGCCTCGCGTTGCCCGACTCCACTGCCATCTGGGAGTACGAGGTAGGCGAGAGGAGCGCGGTAGAGGGAACTACACTTCCCAGAAGGCAAAGCGGCGCACGCCGCGTCACCAGCGTCACCAGCGCGCCTGGAGGCGCTCAAATAGCGCATCACCCCGGTCGAGGGGGGGAACTCATTGTAGCAAAACGCTGTTGCTGTTGCTGTTAAGCCAAGACGGAGCCCTGAATTTCTTCTACTTCTGCTGCCTTGCCCTCCCGCCTCCCGCCTCGCGTTGCCCGACTCCACTGCCATCTGGGAGTACGAGGTAGGCGAGAGGAGCGCGGTAGAGGGAACTACACTTCCCAGAAGGCAAAGCGGCGCACGCCGCGTCACCAGCGTCACCAGCGCGCCTGGAGGCGCTCAAATAGCGCATCACCCCGGTCGAGGGGGGGAACTCATTGTAGCAAAACGCTGTTGCTGTTGCTGTTAAGCCAAGACGGAGCCCTGAATTTCTTCTACTTCTGCTGCCTTGCCCTCCCGCCTCCCGCCTCGCGTTGCCCGACTCCACTGCCATCTGGGAGTACGAGGTAGGCGAGAGGAGCGCGGTAGAGGGAACTACACTTCCCAGAAGGCAAAGCGGCGCACGCCGCGTCACCAGCGTCACCAGCGCGCCTGGAGGCGCTCAAATAGCGCATCACCCCGGTCGAGGGGGGGAACTCATTGTAGCAAAACGCTTTTGCTGTTGCTGTTAAGCCAAGACGGAGCCCTGAATTTCTTCTACTTCTGCTGCCTTGCCCTCCCGCCTCCCGCCTCGCGTTGCCCGACTCCACTGCCATCTGGGAGTACGAGGTAGGCGAGAGGAGCGCGGTAGAGGGAACTACACTTCCCAGAAGGCAAAGCGGCGCACGCCGCGTCACCAGCGTCACCAGCGCGCCTGGAGGCGCTCAAATAGCGCATCACCCCGGTCGAGGGGGGGAACTCATTGTAGCAAAACGCTGTTGCTGTTGCTGTTAAGCCAAGACGGAGCCCTGAATTTCTTCTACTTCTGCTGCCTTGCCCTCCCGCCTCCCGCCTCGCGTTGCCCGACTCCACTGCCATCTGGGAGTACGAGGTAGGCGAGAGGAGCGCGGTAGAGGGAACTACACTTCCCAGAAGGCAAAGCGGCGCACGCCGCGTCACCAGCGTCACCAGCGCGCCTGGAGGCGCTCAAATAGCGCATCACCCCCGTCTCGCGGGACGCGAGCGGGACGCCGGGCGAAGCCCGGGCAAAGGGCGGGCCGTCTGAGGCCGTCCGAGGTCGGCCAAGGTCGGGTTGGGCCAGGGACTCTGCAGATTTTTTTCATAGCCCAGCTAAGGTCTGCTGTAACCCGGATTCATCAACTCACAGGTACATTTATTTCATCTTTCAACCTGTTTGGAGCTCCAAACCTGCGCTACCTCTGTATATTGTTGCACATATGCCAGGAAGAAAGCTTACCCCTGTTGCAAACACCATGGAGAACTACTTAGTCCAAAAAGTGACTAAGATAAATAGTGATAGAAGGTCCTCTTTGGGGTTAGAGTCATCTATGCTATCTCCATCATTAGACGAGGAGCTTGAGCCCGAGGATCCCTTCGATCTGCTAAACAGTAGTCTCTCTGGTGAGGCGCATGCTTCTGTTCAGGATTCTGTTATCATACAACTCAGTGGTATAGTAGCTAGTACTACTGACAACAATGTTCATGAAGTGGTGACTGTGAACTCTTCAACCAGTGAGCCCAGCACTGTAAAGCCTGTTCCTGTACCAGCACCGAGGGTTACAAGGGCCAAGAGGAAAGTTATTCAGAAACGGGGGGGACTAAGGTCAGCTAAAAATAAAACATTTTCGCCACCAAGGACAAAGTCTGATGAGGAGGCGGACGATTCATCTGATGAAACTTGTCTGTCCTTCTCTAATGCTCAATTTCAGAAATTTTGCAGCATGATGGATACAAAAATTAAAGGGATAGTTAAACCTTTGATAAGTAAAATCGATAAACTATCCGCAGAGGTTTCCAAACTGGAAGGCTTACTTGGAAAAACCCTGGGAGAGGTGGGAAAACTCCCAGAAGTCATTACCTCTAGTGTCCAAACCTTGGTGAGCGAAATTCAACTGACCAAACCTACTGAACTGATCCCTATGGTCGCCTCTAATCCTCCAATGGCCCCATTGATAAGTCTAACGGATGATACGCCTACTGCTGTACCCTCTGCTCCTCTTCCTGGTGAACCTAACACTGCGCAAGGGTCTTGTGAGCTGGTGGTGGAAGCGTCACCATTAGTTCTTGTACTAGCTAATGTGCCTTCATTAGGCTCTGGTGAAGTAGAATCAACAGCGTCACTCCTTAACAAATCTTTATCTTGGCTATCTGATAATATGTCCATATCGCCATGGGGCAAACAGCAATTAGCCGAGGAGCTGATTAACGCAAGAAGAGTCGAGTGTATCGGGAATAAGGAAAAGAAGTTTAAGGGTGACTGTGTAGTTATCAATCTTTCTGACCCTGAGGTACTACCAAACATCCTGCCCCACATTTTTCCGCCGCAGAGACGATCTACCTCTATTGTACCTCTAACTCTTGACTTTTTCTATCCTCGAAAAGGCAGAGGCCTAAATCCATGCACTCTGAGAACAAAGTGGAATGTTATACCCAAAAGGGGCAGTAAGAATTTTGGCTCCGTTGGGTGGGGTCTAGGTTTGGAAAATAGATTTTCTGCTCTTTCTAACTTAGATGCCTGTGATTGACATACAAAGTGCCGTTTACCACTGATAGAAACTTGTTCAGATGTTTGCTTAACTGAGGGGCATAGTCGAGCTAGAGGTGGGCCAAGTGATCTATGTCACCTTGATGTCGCTATGGGATTACCCCCTGTAAGTAATAATGTTAACATTACAACTGATGCAGAGTTAAATGGGTCTGATCACTGTCCTGTACTAAGTATGGTACTAGCCTCTGAAAACTTATTATCATGGAACATAGCCGGGCTTAGTTCCAAAATGGTCTGTGGAGAATGGTTACGGTTCGTCAGCAAGTACGATGTTTGTATTTTTCAAGAAACATGGGCCTGTGATCCTGTCTTCGCTTTGGGGTACTTGAATTTTTATGTACCGGCTTCCAAGGGCCCCAAAGGGAGACCGATGGGGGGACTCACTATATGGGTCCGCCAGTCCCTGAGGATTGTAGTAAAAAATTTGGTGCTTAACCTCAAAGACATACAGCTTATTAGACTCACGAGGGACTCCTCCCCTTCCATTGATATTTATAATGTATATGCTAGGGGTGGTAGTGGAGGTAAATCAGCAGTCCTATCGTCTCTGTATAGTCTCTTAGAAACTCACTCCTCTGGTAACAATATTATACTGGCGGGAGACCTAAATCGTACTTTTGAACCCCTTGATACTGGAGAGGCTTATTTAGGTGCGGAGGAAGATAAGATCTGGGATATCCCCGCACTTGACTCAATCCCAATAACCCGTTGGACTGAGGATGTTCTCGGCCTAAATGCTATGTGCCTTGAACACGGGTTAAGGGCCCTGAATGGTCGTACTAAGTCTGACAGAGTGCCAGCGATGACTTTTAATAATGGCAGATCCAAGAGTCGCATTGATTATGTTATTTGTAGCATGTTCTTATGGCCATATATAATTGATATGGAGGTCAAGGAAAGGCCAGAGAGCGACCATAATCCCTTATGTGTTCGTCACAAACTGTGCCTGTCTGATGTTATTGCACCTAGTATTTTTGCTGATCCTTTACCCCCACTGATTGTGCCAACTAATGATTTACGCAGGCTCAGGTGGACTGCTGTTAAAACTGATCAGCTGGTCCTGGAAAAAATAAGTATGGCAACTGATAAGGCTATCATGGCCCTCGAGGGCGCGGTTGCACTCCCCCTGAATAAAAACAATGCTAGCAATGTCCATGAAGCTCTTTTCAAGGAAATTAAATGCCATTTTTTGAAACCGGCAAACAAAAGGCGCATTTGCACCTATAGAGCAGCAAGATGGTACAATCATGAATGTAGGGTGGCAAGAACATCTTTGGGTGGAGCAATTAAAAATAAAAATCTAGAGGTTATCAGATTAGCCAGGAAGCAATACAAGCAGTGCTAGCAAAAGCGAAAAAGGATTGGGACGAGGCACATTGGAATAATTTAAAAAATGCGAGTGACCATAAAGATTCTAGGCTATTTTGGCATATAGTCAAATGGGGACAAGACCGATTAGAAGAGGCTACCTCTAATAATGTCCCTCAGGATGCTTGGGTTAAGTTTTTTGGTGATCAGTACGCTTGTAGAGAACAGGCAGTAGATAGAAGATGTATGCCCGCGCAACCAGTAGAGGAGGACATGTTCACCCAGAGTGAAATTATTAGTGCTCTCAAAACTGTGCGAAGTGGGCGGGCTCCTGGAATTGACGGGGTTCCGGCAGATGTTTTCTTGAATGACATCAACAAATGGTGCAAATACATTTACCTGTTAATAAATTTTATCAGCAGAGGTGCAGACATCCCAGTAACTTGGCGGGGTGCTGTTATTATTCCTATATTCAAGAAGGGAGACCGAGCCCAGCCTGGTAACTATCGCCCCATCAGTTTAATTGACACTATTCAGAAGGTTGTGGGGCGAGTAATTGTCAACAGGTTGCTAGATTGGATTGAGGATAATAACATCCTATCCCCGTTCCAGGCCGGATTTCGCAGGGCAACCAGCACTGTGGATCAAGTCTTCCGTTTTCAACTGATACAGTGGAAGACCGTGGTGCTAGGCGGAGGTAGCCTGTATGCAGCATTTGTTGACCTGCGGGCTGCCTTCGACCTGGTACCTAGGGCTAAACTGTGGGAAGTGCTAGAGACACTAGGTGTCCCTGGGGACCTGTTGACCTTAATTATGCGTTTGCATGAGGGCACCTATGCCAAGATACGTTGGGGAGGGTACGGGAATGACACTGCCGAATTTCCCGTAGAGCGCGGGGTTCGACAGGGTTGTTCAATGGCCCCTACATTGTTTACCCTTTTTATCAATGGTGTAGTTGCCAGCATGCAAACTCGGGCTGTGGATGCCCCTTCTTTGGCAGGCGTGAAAGTCCCTATTTTAATGTTCGCCGATGATACTCTGGTTTTATCAAAAACACCGAGTGGTCTGCAAAAGGCATTGGCAATATTTGACGAGTTTTGTGTCGATCATGGTTTGGAAGTGAATGCGTCCAAGACAAAACTCATGGCTTTTAATCCACATAGAAATTTTAAATCAAATATTTCCATGAGTGGTCGCACTCTGGAACTAGTAAAATCTTTTACTTATTTGGGGATTCTTATCTCCAATGACAACAAGTGGCAACAACATCTAAATACTGCTACACTGAGGCACAAGCAGCTAGCTGGTATTATCATCAAGGAGTATAAGAAATCATTGACAAAACCCACCAAACCGCCTTTGATAATATACGAGGCAAAAGCTATTGGGTCTGCCTTGTATGGGGCGGAGCTTTGGGGGAATGAAAACCTCCAAGAGCTCCAAATATCAGAAAATAAATTCTTTAGGTTGCTAACAGGTGTCCCGCAGAGCAGTCCACTCTTGCCCCTGCGCTATGAATTAGGAAGGAGAGAAATCTCGGAAAAGGCTAAATTACGTCCGATTTTATTCTGGCGTAGACTTTGGACTACGCCAGAGCTCTCTCACTACGCAGACGGGTTTATTGATGTTATTAAATCTGACCATTACCACAAAATTAGATGGTTTAAAACATTGAAAACTGCATTGTTTAACCTAGGACTAAATGCTCTATGGACTGATCCTGCTGGGGCTTTATTCCCCACTAAGATCGCCCTAAAAAATATTTTCTGGGAACATGTTGCCAATAGGAGCATGCTTAGTACCAACAATGGGACCTTGACTACTAGTTTCTTAGAAATTAAGTTGTATCCCAATTATGAAAAGTATTGGGATTACATCACAATCCCCATGGACAGAAAATTGTTATTCCAACTGAGGGCAGGATCGCTCCCTCTTCGCAAATTAACATCCAAATGGGAATCGGGGGGCATGGCCATTTGCCCAGTCTGTGGGGTAGGAAACGAAACACTAGGTCACTTTCTGTTTTGTTGCCCAGCATATTCTGTTCCAAGGCGTGTTTGGTTGGCTCCTATGTGTAGGAACCTAGGCACAAAAAGTAGTATGGTGGCATTGCGTATTGCAAAATCCACTACCGAAGAATGGATTAATATTGCCATTGCAAAATATTTGGGGTGGGCTTGGGTCTTAAGGCAGAGACTGTTGGCAAACTAAATCACCCTCTACCAAATTGCCTACGGACTGCTAGACAAATGTCTATTCTCTGTATCTGTTTAATAATAGCTCAGAGATTGCTAAACTACTGTTTACTCTCTGTAATTGTTGATCAGAGACTGCTAGATCTTTGTCTATTTTATGCTAAGGATTATTTAATGTATCATCGGTTAGAACTTTTAATGTTATGGATGTTAGAGGATTCTCACAATACCATCATGACTGCTATTCCTCTGGCTTTTTTGATGGAAATGTTCTTTTTGCACCTGTATATATGATTGTCAGAATTTTAATAATTGTTTAACACTGGTAGGTGTTACATTTTTTAAATGCTTATATTGTATATGTGCTTTGTCCTAATTGACTTTGTAAATTTAATTGCTTTTTATTATTATATGTTTGTACGTCTTGCTTTTATGAGTAACACTTGAATAAAGCACTTTGAACTTGAATGACCCAGCCCTCAGACTTGCGTGTGCTGCAAGGGTCCCATTGCCTCAGACTGGAGAATACATGAATGACCCAGCCCTCAGACTTGCGTGTGCGGCAAGGGTCCCAGTGCCTCAGACTGGAGAATACATGAATGACCCAGCCCTCAGACTTGCGTGTGCGGCAAGGTTCACAGTGCCTCAGACGGGAGAATACATGAACGACCCAGCCCTCAGACTTGCGGGTGCGGCAAGGGTCCCAGCGCCTCAGACTGGAGAATACATGAATGACCCGAGCCCTCAGACCTGCGTGTGCGGCAAGGGTCACAGCGCCTCAAATTGGAGAACACATGAATGACCCAAGCCCTCAGACTTGCGTGTGTGGCAAGGGTCCCAGTGCCTCAGACTGGAGAATACACGAATGACCCAGACCTCAGACTTGCGTGTGCGGAAAGGGTCCCAGCGCCTCAGACTGGAGAATACATGAATGAACCAGCCCTCAGACTTGCGTGTGCGGCAAGGGTCCCAGCGCCTTAGACTGGAGAATACATGAATGACCCAGCCCTCAGACCTCGTGTGCGGCAAGGGTCCCAGCGCCTCAGACTGGAGAATACATGAATGACCCAGCCCTCAGACCTCGTGTGCGGCAAGGGTCCAGCGCCTAAGACTGGAGAATACATGAATGACCCAGCTCTCAGACTTGCGTGTGCAGCAAGGGTCCCAGCGCCTCAGACTGGAGAATACATGAATGACCCAGCCCTCAGACTTGCGTGTGCGGCAAGGGTCACAGCACCTCAGACGGGAGAATACATGAATGACCCAGCCCTCAGACTTGCGTGTGCGGCAAGGGTCACAGCCCCTCAGACTGGATAATACATGAATGACCCAAGCCCTCAGACTTGCATGTGCGGCAAGGGTTACAGCGCCTCAGACTGGAGAATACATGAATGACCCAAGCCCTTAGACTTGCGTGTGCGGCAAGGGTCACAGCGCCTCAGACTGGAGAATACATGAATGACCCAAGCCCTCAGACTTGCGTGTGCGGCAATGGTCACAGAGCCTCAGACTGGAGAATACATGAATGACCCAAGCCCTCAGACTTGCGTGTGCGGCAAGGGTCACAGTGCCTCAGACTGGAGAACACAGGAATGACCCAAGCCCTCAGACTTGCGTGTGCGGCAAGAGTCACAGCGCCTCAGACTGGAGAACACATGAATGACCCAAGCCCTCAGACTTGCGTGTGCGGCAAGGGCCCCAGCGCCTCAGACTGGAGAACCCTTGAATGACACAAGCCCTCAGACTTGGGTGTGCGGCAAGGGCCCCAGCGCCTCAGACTGGAGAACACACGAATGACCCAGCCCTCAGACTTGCGTATGCGGAAAGGGCCCCAGCGCCTCAGACTGGAGAATACATGAATGACCCAGCCCTCAGACTTGCGTGTGTGGCAAGGGTCCCAGCGCCTCAGACTGGAGAATACATGAATGACCCAGCCCTCAGACTTGCGTTTGCGGCAAGGGTCCCAGCGCCTCAGACTGGAGAACACATGAATGACCCAGCCCTCAGACTTGCGTGTGCGGCAAGGGTCCCAGCGTCTCAGACTGGAGAATACATGAATGACCCAGCCCTCAGACTTGCGTGTGCGGCAAGGGTCCCAGCGCCTCAGACTGGAGAATACATGAATAACCCAGCCCTCAGACTTGCGTGTGCGGCAAGGGTCCCAGCGCCTCAGACTGGAGAACACATGAACGACCTAGCCCTCAGACTTGCGTGTGCGGCAAGGGTCCCAGCGCCTCAGACTGGAGAATACATGAATGACCCAGCCCTCAGACTTGCGTGTGCGGCAAGGGTCCCAGCGCCTCAGACTGGAGAATACATGAATGACCCAGCCCTCAGACTTGCGTGTGCGGCAAGGGTCCCAGCGCCTCAGACTGGAGAATACATGAATGACCCAGCCCTCAGACTTGCGTGTGCGGCAAGGGTCCCAGCGCCTCAGACTGGAGACTACATGAATGACACAGCCCTCAGACTTGCATGTGCGGCAAAGGTCACAGCGCCTCAGATTAGAGAAGACTGGAATGACCCAGCCCTCAGACTTGCATTTGCGGCAAGGGTCCCAGTGCCTCAGACGGGAGAATACGTGAATGATCCAGCCCTCAGACTTGTGTGTGCGGCAAGGGTCACAGCGCCTCAGAAGGGAGAATACATGAATGACCCAGCCCTCAGACTTGCGTGTGCGGCAAGGGTCACAGCGCCTCAGACTGGAGAATACATGAATGACCCAGCCCTCAGACTTGCGTTTGCGGCAAGGGTAACAGCGCCTCAGACGGGAGAATACATGAATGACCCAGCCCTCAGACTTGCGTGTGCGGCAAGGGTCACAGCCCCTCAGACTGGAGAATACATGAATGACCCAAGCCCTCAGACTTGCGTGTGCGGCAAGGGTTACAGCGCCTCAGACTGGAGAATACATGAATGACCCAAGCCCTCGGACTTGCATGTGCGGCAAGGGTCACAGCGCCTCAGACTGGAGAACCCTTGAATGACACAAGCACTCAGACTTGGGTGTGCGGCAAGGGCCCCAGCACCTCAGACTGGAGAACACATGAATGACCCAGCCCTCAGACTTGCTTATGCGGAAAGGGCCCCAGCGCCTCAGACTGGAGAATACATGAATGACCCAGCCCTCAGACTTGCGTGTGCGGCAAGGTTCACAGTGCCTCAGACGGGAGAATACATGAACGACCCACCCCTCAGTCTTGCGGGTGCGGCAAGGGTCCCAGCGCCTCAGACTGGAGAATACATGAATGACCCGAGCCCTCAGACCTGCGTGTGCGGCAAGGTTCACAGCGCCTCAGACGGGAGAATACATTAATGACCCAGCCCTCAGACTTGTGTGTGCGGCAAGGGTCACAGCGCCTCAGACGGGAGAATACATGAATGACCCAAGCCCTCAGACTTGCATGTGCGTCAAGGGTCACAGCGCCTCAGACTGGAGAATACATGAATGACCCAAGCCATCAGACTTGCATGTGTGGCAAGGGTCACAGCGACTCAGACTGGAGAATACATGAATGACCCAAGCCCTTAGACTTGCGTGTGCGGCAAGGGTCACAGCGCCTCAGACTGGAGAATACATGAATGACCCAAGCCCTCAGACTTGCGTGTGCGGCAATGGTCACAGAGCCTCAGACTGGAGAATACATGAATGACCCAAGCCCTCAGACTTGCGTGTGCGGCAAGGGTCACAGTGCCTCAGACTGGAGAACACAGGAATGACCCAAGCCCTCAGACTTGCGTGTGCGGCAAGAGTCACAGCGCCTCAGACTGGAGAACACATGAATGACCCAAGCCCTCAGACTTGCGTGTGCGGCAAGGGCCCCAGCGCCTCAGACTGGAGAACCCTTGAATGACACAAGCCCTCAGACTTGGGTGTGCGGCAAGGGCCCCAGCGCCTCAGACTGGAGAACACACGAATGACCCAGCCCTCAGACTTGCGTATGCGGAAAGGGCCCCAGCGCCTCAGACTGGAGAATACATGAATGACCCAGCCCTCAGACTTGCGTGTGTGGCAAGGGTCCCAGCGCCTCAGACTGGAGAATACATGAATGACCCAGCCCTCAGACTTGCGTTTGCGGCAAGGGTCCCAGCGCCTCAGACTGGAGAACACATGAATGACCCAGCCCTCAGACTTGCGTGTGCGGCAAGGGTCCCAGCGTCTCAGACTGGAGAATACATGAATGACCCAGCCCTCAGACTTGCGTGTGCGGCAAGGGTCCCAGCGCCTCAGACTGGAGAATACATGAATAACCCAGCCCTCAGACTTGCGTGTGCGGCAAGGGTCCCAGCGCCTCAGACTGGAGAACACATGAACGACCTAGCCCTCAGACTTGCGTGTGCGGCAAGGGTCCCAGCGCCTCAGACTGGAGAATACATGAATGACCCAGCCCTCAGACTTGCGTGTGCGGCAAGGGTCCCAGCGCCTCAGACTGGAGAATACATGAATGACCCAGCCCTCAGACTTGCGTGTGCGGCAAGGGTCCCAGCGCCTCAGACTGGAGAATACATGAATGACCCAGCCCTCAGACTTGCGTGTGCGGCAAGGGTCCCAGCGCCTCAGACTGGAGACTACATGAATGACACAGCCCTCAGACTTGCATGTGCGGCAAAGGTCACAGCGCCTCAGATTAGAGAAGACTGGAATGACCCACCCCTCAGACTTGCATTTGCGGCAAGGGTCCCAGTGCCTCAGACGGGAGAATACGTGAATGATCCAGCCCTCAGGCTTGTGTGTGCGGCAAGGGTCACAGCGCCTCAGAAGGGAGAATACATGAATGACCCAGCCCTCAGACTTGCGTGTGCGGCAAGGGTCACAGCGCCTCAGACTGGAGAATACATGAATGACCCAGCCCTCAGACTTGCGTTTGCGGCAAGGGTAACAGCGCCTCAGACGGGAGAATACATGAATGACCCAGCCCTCAGACTTGCGTGTGCGGCAAGGGTCACAGCCCCTCAGACTGGAGAATACATGAATGACCCAAGCCCTCAGACTTGCGTGTGCGGCAAGGGTTACAGCGCCTCAGACTGGAGAATACATGAATGACCCAAGCCCTCGGACTTGCATGTGCGGCAAGGGTCACAGCGCCTCAGACTGGTGAACCCTTGAATGACACAAGCACTCAGACTTGGGTGTGCGGCAAGGGCCCCAGCACCTCAGACTGGAGAACACATGAATGACCCAGCCCTCAGACTTGCTTATGCGGAAAGGGCCCCAGCGCCTCAGACTGGAGAATACATGAATGACCCAGCCCTCAGACTTGCGTGTGCGGCAAGGTTCACAGTGCCTCAGACGGGAGAATACATGAACGACCCACCCCTCAGACTTGCGGGTGCGGCAAGGGTCCCAGCGCCTCAGACTGGAGAATACATGAATGACCCGAGCCCTCAGACCTGCGTGTGCGGCAAGGTTCACAGCGCCTCAGACGGGAGAATACATTAATGACCCAGCCCTCAGACTTGTGTGTGCGGCAAGGGTCACAGCGCCTCAGACGGGAGAATACATGAATGACCCAAGCCCTCAGACTTGCATGTGCGTCAAGGGTCACAGCGCCTCAGACGGGAGAATACATGAATGACCCAAGCCCTCAGACTTGCATGTGCGTCAAGGGTCACAGCGCCTCAGACTGGAGAATACATGAATGACCCAAGCCATCAGACTTGCATGTGTGGCAAGGGTCACAGCGACTCAGACTGGAGAATACATGAATGACCCAAGCCCTTAGACTTGCGTGTGCGGCAAGGGTCACAGCGCCTCAGACTGGAGAATACATGAATGACCCAAGCCCTCAGACTTGCATGTGCGGTAAGGGTCCCAGCGCCTCAGACTGGAGAATACATGAATGACCCAGCCCTCAGACTTGCGTGTGCGGCAAGGGTCACAGTGCCTCAGACTTTAGAATACATGAATGACCCAAGCCCTCAGACGTGCGTGTGCGGCAAGGGTCACAGCGCCTCAGACTGGAGAATACATGAATGACCCAAGCCCTCAGACTAGCGTGTGCAGCAAGGGTCACAGCGCCTCAGACTGGAGAATGCATGAATGACCCAGCCCTCAGGCTTGCGTGTGCGGCAAGGTTCACAGCGCCTCAGACGGGAGAATACATTAATGACCAAGCCCTCAGACTTGTGTGTGCGGCAAGGGTCACAGCGCCTCAGACGGGAGAATACATGAATGACCCAAGCCCTCAGACTTGCATGTGCGTCAAGGGTCACAGCGCCTCAGACTGGAGAATACATGAATGACCCAAGTCATCAGACTTGCATGTGTGGCAAGGGTCACAGCGACTCAGACTGGAGAATACATGAATGACCCAAGCCCTTAGACTTGCGTGTGCGGCAAGGGTCACAGCGCCTCAGACTGGAGAATACATGAATGACCCAAGCTCTCAGACGTGCGTGTGCGGCAAGGGCCCCAGCGCCTCAGACTGGAGAACCCTTGAATGACACAAGCACTCAGACTTGGGTGTGCTGCAAGGGCCCCAGCGCCTCAGACTGGAGAACACATGAATGACCCAGCCCTCAGACTTGCGTGTGCTGCAAGGGTCCCATTGCCTCAGACTGGAGAATACATGAATGACCCAGCCCTCAGACTTGCGTGTGCGGCAAGGGTCCCAGTGCCTCAGACTGGAGAATACATGAATGACCCAGCCCTCAGACTTGCGTGTGCGGCAAGGTTCACAGTGCCTCAGACGGGAGAATACATGAACGACCCAGCCCTCAGACTTGCGGGTGCGGCAAGGGTCCCAGCGCCTCAGACTGGAGAATACATGAATGACCCGAGCCCTCAGACCTGCGTGTGCGGCAAGGGTCACAGCGCCTCAAACTGGAGAACACATGAATGACCCAAGCCCTCAGACTTGCGTGTGTGGCAAGGGTCCCAGTGCCTCAGACTGGAGAATACACGAATGACCCAGACCTCAGACTTGCGTGTGCGGAAAGGGTCCCAGCGCCTCAGACTGGAGAATACATGAATGAACCAGCCCTCAGACTTGCGTGTGCGGCAAGGGTCCCAGCGCCTTAGACTGGAGAATACATGAATGACCCAGCCCTCAGACCTCGTGTGCGGCAAGGGTCCCAGCGCCTCAGACTGGAGAATACATGAATGACCCAAGCCCTTAGACTTACGTGTGCGGCAAGGGTCACAGCGCCTCAGACTGGAGAATACATGAATGACCCAAGCCCTCAGACTTGCATGTGCGGCAAGGGTCACAGTGCCTCAGACTTTAGAATACATGAATGACCCAAGCCCTCAGACGTGCGTGTGCGGCAAGGGTCACAGCGCCTCAGACTGGAGAATACATGAATGACCCAAGCCCTCAGACTAGCGTGTGCAGCAAGGGTCACAGCGCCTCAGACTGGAGAATGCATGAATGACCCAGCCCTCAGGCTTGCGTGTGCGGCAAGGTTCACAGCGCCTCAGACGGGAGAATACATTAATGACCCAGCCCTCAGACTTGTGTGTGCGGCAAGGGTCACAGCGCCTCAGACGGGAGAATACATGAATGACCCAAGCCCTCAGACTTGCATGTGCGTCAAGGGTCACAGCGCCTCAGACTGGAGAATACATGAATGACCCAAGCCATCAGACTTGCATGTGTGGCAAGGGTCACAGCGACTCAGACTGGAGAATACATGAATGACCCAAGCCCTTAGACTTGCGTGTGCGGCAAGGGTCACAGCGCCTCAGACTGGAGAATACATGAATGACCCAAGCTCTCAGACGTGCGTGTGCGGCAAGGGCCCCAGCGCCTCAGACTGGAGAACCCTTGAATGACACAAGCACTCAGACTTGGGTGTGCTGCAAGGGCCCCAGCGCCTCAGACTGGAGAACACATGAATGACCCAGCCCTCAGACTTGCGTGTGCTGCAAGGGTCCCATTGCCTCAGACTGGAGAATACATGAATGACCCAGCCCTCAGACTTGCGTGTGCGGCAAGGGTCCCAGTGCCTCAGACTGGAGAATACATGAATGACCCAGCCCTCAGACTTGCGTGTGCGGCAAGGTTCACAGTGCCTCAGACGGGAGAATACATGAACGACCCAGCCCTCAGACTTGCGGGTGCGGCAAGGGTCCCAGCGCCTCAGACTGGAGAATACATGAATGACCCGAGCCCTCAGACCTGCGTGTGCGGCAAGGGTCACAGCGCCTCAAACTGGAGAACACATGAATGACCCAAGCCCTCAGACTTGCGTGTGTGGCAAGGGTCCCAGTGCCTCAGACTGGAGAATACACGAATGACCCAGACCTCAGACTTGCGTGTGCGGAAAGGGTCCCAGCGCCTCAGACTGGAGAATACATGAATGAACCAGCCCTCAGACTTGCGTGTGCGGCAAGGGACCCAGCGCCTTAGACTGGAGAATACATGAATGACCCAGCCCTCAGACCTCGTGTGCGGCAAGGGTCCCAGCGCCTCAGACTGGAGAATACATGAATGACCCAGCCCTCAGACCTCGTGTGCGGCAAGGGTCCAGCGCCTAAGACTGGAGAATACATGAATGACCCAGCTCTCAGACTTGCGTGTGCGGCAAGGGTCCCAGCGCCTCAGACTGGAGAATACATGAATGACCCAGCCCTCAGACTTGCGTGTGCGGCAAGGGTCACAGCGCCTCAGACGGGAGAATACATGAATGACCCAGCCCTCAGACTTGCGTGTGCGGCAAGGGTCACAGCCCCTCAGACTGGATAATACATGAATGACCCAAGCCCTCAGACTTGCGTGTGCGGCAATGGTCACAGAGCCTCAGACTGGAGAATACATGAATGACCCAAGCCCTCAGACTTGCGTGTGCGGCAAGGGTCACAGTGCCTCAGACTGGAGAACACGTGAATGACCCAGCCCTCAGACTTGCGTGTGCTGCAAGGGTCCCATTGCCTCAGACTGGAGAATACATGAATGACCCAGCCCTCAGACTTGCGTGTGCGGCAAGGGTCCCAGTGCCTCAGACTGGAGAATACATGAATGACCCAGCCCTCAGACTTGCGTGTGCGGCAAGGTTCACAGTGCCTCAGACGGGAGAATACATGAACGACCCAGCCCTCAGACTTGCGGGTGCGGCAAGGGTCCCAGCGCCTCAGACTGGAGAATACATGAATGACCCGAGCCCTCAGACCTGCGTGTGCGGCAAGGGTCACAGCGCCTCAAACTGGAGAACACATGAATGACCCAAGCCCTCAGACTTGCGTGTGTGGCAAGGGTCCCAGTGCCTCAGACTGGAGAATACACGAATGACCCAGACCTCAGACTTGCGTGTGCGGAAAGGGTCCCAGCGCCTCAGACTGGAGAATACATAAATGAACCAGCCCTCAGACTTGCGTGTGCGGCAAGGGTCCCAGCGCCTTAGACTGGAGAATACATGAATGACCCAGCCCTCAGACCTCGTGTGCGGCAAGGGACCCAGCGCCTCAGACTGGAGAATACATGAATGACCCAGCCCTCAGACCTCGTGTGCGGCAAGGGTCCAGCGCCTAAGACTGGAGAATACATGAATGACCCAGCTCTCAGACTTGCGTGTGCGGCAAGGGTCCCAGCGCCTCAGACTGGAGAATACATGAATGACCCAGCCCTCAGACTTGCGTGTGCGGCAAGGGTCACAGCGCCTCAGACGGGAGAATACATGAATGACCCAGCCCTCAGACTTGCGTGTGCGGCAAGGGTCACAGCCCCTCAGACTGGATAATACATGAATGACCCAAGCCCTCAGACTTGCGTGTGCGGCAATGGTCACAGAGCCTCAGACTGGAGAATACATGAATGACCCAAGCCCTCAGACTTGCGTGTGCGGCAAGGGTCACAGTGCCTCAGACTGGAGAACACATGAATGACCCAAGCCCTCAGACTTGCGTGTGCGGCAAGAGTCACAGCGCCTCAGACTGGAGAACACATGAATGACCCAAGCCCTCAGACTTGCTTGTGCGGCAAGGGCCCCAGCGCCTCAGACTGGAGAACCCTTGAATGACACAAGCCCTCAGACTTGGGTGTGCGGCAAGGGCCCCAGCGCCTCAGA
Source organism: Lissotriton helveticus (assembly GCF_964261635.1). Taxonomy (NCBI): domain Eukaryota; kingdom Metazoa; phylum Chordata; class Amphibia; order Caudata; family Salamandridae; genus Lissotriton; species Lissotriton helveticus. The sequence continues at coordinate 1,888,476 of NW_027611692.1, read as the reverse complement.
CTGGAGAACACATGAATGACCCAGCCCTCAGACTTGCGTATGCGGAAAGGGCCCCAGCGCCTCAGACTGGAGAATACATGAATGACCCAGCCCTCAGACTTGCGTGTGTGGCAAGGGTCCCAGCGCCTCAGACTGGAGAATACATGAATGACCCAGCCCTCAGACTTGCGTTTGCGGCAAGGGTCCCAGCGCCTCAGACTGGAGAACACATGAATGACCCAGCCCTCAGACTTGCGTGTGCGGCAAGGGTCCCAGCGTCTCAGACTGGAGAATACATGAATGACCCAGCCCTCAGACTTGCGTGTGCGGCAAGGGTCCCAGCGCCTCAGACTGGAGAATACATGAATAACCCAGCCCTCAGACTTGCGTGTGCGGCAAGGGTCCCAGCGCCTCAGACTGGAGAACACATGAACGACCTAGCCCTCAGACTTGCGTGTGCGGCAAGGGTCCCAGCGCCTCAGACTGGAGAATACATGAATGACCCAGCCCTCAGACTTGCGTGTGCGGCAAGGGTCCCAGCGCCTCAGACTGGAGAATACATGAATGACCCAGCCCTCAGACTTGCGTGTGCGGCAAGGGTCCCAGCGCCTCAGACTGGAGACTACATGAATGACACAGCCCTCAGACTTGCATGTGCGGCAAAGGTCACAGCGCCTCAGATTAGAGAAGACAGGAATGACCCAGCCCTCAGACTTGCATTTGCGGCAAGGGTCCCAGTGCCTCAGACGGGAGAATACGTGAATGACCCAGCCCTCAGACTTGTGTGTGCGGCAAGGGTCACAGCGCCTCAGAAGGGAGAATACATGAATGACCCAGCCCTCAGACTTGCGTGTGCGGCAAGGGTCACAGCGCCTCAGACTGGAGAATACATGAATGACCCAGCCCTCAGACTTGCTTTTGCGGCAAGGGTAACAGCGCCTCAGACGGGAGAATACATGAATGACCCAGCCCTCAGACTTGCGTGTGCGGCAAGGGTCACAGCCCCTCAGACTGGAGAATACATGAATGACCCAAGCCCTCAGATTTGCGTGTGCGGCAAGGGTTACAGCGCCTCAGACTGGAGAATACATGAATGACCCAAGCCCTCGGACTTGCATGTGCGGCAAGGGTCACAGCGCCTCAGACTGGAGAACCCTTGAATGACACAAGCACTCAGACTTGGGTGTGCGGCAAGGGCCCCAGCACCTCAGACTGGAGAACACATGAATGACCCAGCCCTCAGACTTGCTTATGCGGAAAGGGCCCCAGCGCCTCAGACTGGAGAATACATGAATGACCCAGCCCTCAGACTTGCGTGTGCGGCAAGGTTCACAGTGCCTCAGACGGGAGAATACATGAACGACCCAGCCCTCAGACTTGCGGGTGCGGCAAGGGTCCCAGCGCCTCAGACTGGAGAATACATGAATGACCCGAGCCCTCAGACCTGCGTGTGCGGCAAGGGTCACAGCGCCTCAAACTGGAGAACACATGAATGACCAAAGCCCTCAGACTTGCGTGTGTGGCAAGGGTCCCAGCGCCTCAGACTGGAGAAAACATGAATGACCCAGACCTCAGACTTGCGTGTGTGGAAAGGGTCCCAGCGCCTCAGACTGGAGAATACATGAATGAACCAGCTCTCAGACTTGCGTGTGCGGCAAGGGTCCCAGCGCCTTAGACTGGAGAATACATGAATGACCCAGCCCTCAGACCTCGTGTGCGGCAAGGGTCCCAGCGCCTCAGACTGGAGAATACATGAATGACCCAGCCCTCAGACCTCGTGTGCGGCAAGGGTCCAGCGCCTAAGACTGGAGAATACATGAAGGACCCAGCTCTCAGACTTGCGTGTGCGGCAAGGGTCCCAGCGCCTCAGACTGGAGAATACATGAATGACCCAGCACTCAGACTTGCGTGTGCGGCAAGGGTCACAGCGCCTCAGACGGGAGAATACATGAATGACCCAGCCCTCAGACTTGCGTGTGCGGCAAGGGTCACAGCCCCTCAGACTGGATAATACATGAATGACCCAAGCCCTCAGACTTGCGTGTGTGGCAAGGGTTACAGCGCCTCAGACTGGAGAATACATGAATGACCCAAGCCCTTAGACTTGCGTGTGCGGCAAGAGTCACAGCGCCTCAGACTGGAGAACACATGAATGACCCAAGCCCTCAAACTTGCGTGTGCGGCAAGGGCCCCAGCGCCTCAGACTGGAGAACCCTTGAATGACACAAGTCCTCAGACTTGGGTGTGCGGCAAGGGCCCCAGCGCCTCAGACTGGAGAACACATGAATGACCCAGCCTTTAGACTTGCGTATGCGGAAAGGGCCCCAGCGCCTCAGACTGGAGAATACATGAATGACCCAGCCCTCAGACTTGCGTGTGCGGCAAGGGTCCCAGCGCCTCAGACTGGAGAATACATGAATGACCCAGCCCTCAGACTTGCGTTTGCGGCAAGGGTCCCAGCGCCTCAGACTGGAGAACACATGAATGACCCAGCCCTCAGACTTGCGTGTGCGGCAAGGGTCCCAGCGTCTCAGACTGGAGAATACATGAATGACCCAGCCCTCAGACTTGCGTGTGCGGCAAGGGTCCCAGCGCCTCAGACTGGAGAATACATGAATGACCCAGCCCTCAGACTTGCGTGTGCGGCAAGGGTCCCAGCGCCTCAGACTGGAGACTACATGAATGACACAGCCCTCAGACTTGCGTGTGCGGCAAGGGTCACAGCGCCTCAGACTGGAGAAGACATGAATGACCCAGCCCTCAGACTTGCCTTTGCGGCAAGGGTCCCAGTGCCTCAGACGGGAGAATACGTGAATGACCCAGCCCTCAGACTTGTGTGTGCGGCAAGGGTCACAGCGCCTCAGAAGGGAGAATACATGAATGACCCAGCCCTCAGACTTGCGTGTGCGGCAAGGGTCACAGCCCCTCAGACTGGAGAATACATCAATGACCCAGCCCTCAGACTTGCGTTTGCGGCAAGGGTAACAGCGCCTCAGACGGGAGAATACATGAATGACCCAGCCCTCAGACTTGCGTGTGCGGCAAGGGTCACAGCCCCTCAGACTGGAGAATACATGAATGACCCAAGCCCTCAGACTTGCGTGTGCGGCAAGGGTTACAGCGCCTCAGACTGGAGAATACATGAATGACCCAAGCCCTCGGACTTGCATGTGTGGCAAGGGTCACAGCGCCTCAGACTGGAGAACCCTTGAATGACACAAGCACTCAGACTTGGGTGTGCGGCAAGGGCCCCAGCGCCCTTTAGACTGGAGAACACATGAATGACCCAGCCCTCAGACTTGCTTATGCGAAAAGGGCCCCAGCGCCTCAGACTGGAGAATAAATGAATGACCCAGCCCTCAGACTTGCGTGTGCGGCAAGGGTCCCAGCGCCTCAGACTGGAGAATACATGAATGACCCAGCCCTCAGACTTGCGTTTGCGGCAAGGGTCCTAGCGCCTCAGACAGGAGAATACATGAATGACACAAGCCCTCAGACTTGCGTGTGCGGCAATGGTCCCAGCGCCTCAGACTGGAGAATACATGAATGAACCAGCCCTCAGACTTGCGTGTGCGGCAAGGGTCCCAGCGCCTTAGACTGGAGAATACATGAATGACCCAGCCCTCAGACCTCGTGTGCGGCAAGGGTCCCAGCGCCTCAGACTGGAGAATACATGAATGACCCAGCCCTCAGACCTCGTGTGCGGCAAGGGTCCAGCGCCTAAGACTGGAGAATACATGAATGACCAAGCTCTCAGACTTGCGTGTGTGGCAAGGGTCCCAGCGCCTCAGACTGGAGAATACATGAATGACCCAGCCCTCAGACTTGCGTGTGCGGCAAGGGTCACAGCGCCTCAGACGGGAGAATACATGAATGACCCAACCCTCAGACTTGCGTGTGCGGCAAGGGTCACAGCCCCTCAGACTGGATAATACATGAATGACCCAGCTCTCAGACTTGCGTGTGCGGCAAGGGTCCCAGCGCCTCAGACTGGAGAATACATGAATGACCCAGCCCTCAGACTTGCGTGTGCGGCAAGGGTCACAGCGCCTCAGACGGGAGAATACATGAATGACCCAGCCCTCAGACTTGGGTGTGCGGCAAGGGTCACAGCCCCTCAGACTGGATAATACATGAATGACCCAAGCCCTCAGACTTGCGTGTGCGGCAAGGGTTACAGCGCCTCAGACTGGAGAATACATGAATGACCCAAGCCCTCAGACTTGCGTGTGCGGCAATGGTCACAGAGCCTCAGACTGGAGAATACATGAATGATCCAAGCCCTCAGACTTGCGTGTGCGGCAAGGGTCACAGTGCCTCAGACTGGAGAACAGATGAATGACCCAAGCCCTCAGACTTGCGTGTGCGGCAAGAGTCACAGCGCCTCAGACTGGAGAACACATGAATGACCCAAGCCCTCAGACTTGCGTGTGCTGCAAGGGCCCCAGCGCCTCAGACTGGAGAACACATGAATGACCCAGCCCTCAGACTTGCGTGTGCGGCAAGGGTCCCAGCGTCTCAGACTGGAGAATACATGAATGACCCAGCCCTCAGACTTGCGTGTGCGGCAAGGGTCCCAGCGCCTCAGACTGGAGAATACATGAATAACCCAGCCCTCAGACTTGCGTGTGCGGCAAGGGTCCCAGCGCCTCAGACTGGAGAACACATGAACGACCTAGCCCTCAGACTTGCGTGTGCGGCAAGGGTCCCAGCGCCTCAGACTGGAGAATACCTGAATGACCCAGCCCTCAGACTTGCGTGTGCGGCAAGGGTCCCAGCGCCTCAGACTGGAGAATACATGAATGACCCAGCCCTCAGACTTGCGTGTGCGGCAAGGGTCACAGCGCCTCAGACTGGAGAATACATGAATGACCCAGCCCTCAGACTTGCTTTTGCGGCAAGGGTAACAGCGCCTCAGACGGGAGAATACATGAATGACCCAGCCCTCAGACTTGCGTGTGCGGCAAGGGTCACAGCCCCTCAGACTGGAGAATACATGAATGACCCAAGCCCTCAGACTTGCGTGTGCGGCAAGGGTTACAGCGCCTCAGACTGGAGAATACATGAATGACCCAAGCCCTCGGACTTGCATGTGCGGCAAGGGTCACAGCGCCTCAGACTGGAGAACCCTTGAATGACACAAGCACTCAGACTTGGGTGTGCGGCAAGGGCCCCAGCACCTCAGACTGGAGAACACATGAATGACCCAGCCCTCAGACTTGCTTATGCGGAAAGGGCCCCAGCGCCTCAGACTGGAGAATACATGAATGACCCAGCCCTCAGACTTGCGTGTGCAGCAAGGTTCACAGTGCCTCAGACGGGAGAATACATGAACGACCCAGCCCTCAGACTTGCGGGTGCGGCAAGGGTCCCAGCGCCTCAGACTGGAGAATACATGAATGACCCGAGCCCTCAGACCTGCGTGTGCGGCAAGGGTCACAGCGCCTCAAACTGGAGAACACATGAATGACCAAAGCCCTCAGACTTGCGTGTGTGGCAAGGGTCCCAGCGCCTCAGACTGGAGAAAACATGAATGACCCAGACCTCAGACTTGCGTGTGCGGAAAGGGTCCCAGCGCCTCAGACTGGAGAATACATGAATGAACCAGCTCTCAGACTTGCGTGTGCGGCAAGGGTCCCAGCGCCTTAGACTGGAGAATACATGAATGACCCAGCCCTCAGACCTCGTGTGCGGCAAGGGTCCCAGCGCCTCAGACTGGAGAATACATGAATGACCCAGCCCTCAGACCTCGTGTGCGGCAAGGGTCCAGCGCCTAAGACTGGAGAATACATGAATGACCCAGCTCTCAGACTTGCGTGTGCGGCAAGGGTCCCAGCGCCTCAGACTGGAGAATACATGAATGACCCAGCACTCAGACTTGCGTGTGCGGCAAGGGTCACAGCGCCTCAGACGGGAGAATACATGAATGACCCAGCCCTCAGACTTGCGTGTGCGGCAAGGGTCACAGCCCCTCAGACTGGATAATACATGAATGACCCAAGCCCTCAGACTTGCGTGTGTGGCAAGGGTTACAGCGCCTCAGACTGGAGAATACATGAATGACCCAAGCCCTTAGACTTGCGTGTGCGGCAAGAGTCACAGCGCCTCAGACTGGAGAACACATGAATGACCCAAGCCCTCAAACTTGCGTGTGCGGCAAGGGCCCCAGCGCCTCAGACTGGAGAACCCTTGAATGACACAAGTCCTCAGACTTGGGTGTGCGGCAAGGGCCCCAGCGCCTCAGACTGGAGAACACATGAATGACCCAGCCCTCAGACTTGCGTATGCGGAAAGGGCCCCAGCGCCTCAGACTGGAGAATACATGAATGACCCAGCCCTCAGACTTGCGTGTGCGGCAAGGGTCCCAGCGCCTCAGACTGGAGAATACATGAATGACCCAGCCCTCAGACTTGCGTTTGCGGCAAGGGTCCCAGCGCCTCAGACTGGAGAACACATGAATGACCCAGCCCTCAGACTTGCGTGTGCGGCAAGGGTCCCAGCGTCTCAGACTGGAGAATACATGAATGACCCAGCCCTCAGACTTGCGTGTGCGGCAAGGGTCCCAGCGCCTCAGACTGGAGAATACATGAATGACCCAGCCCTCAGACTTGCGTGTGCGGCAAGGGTCCCAGCGCCTCAGACTGGAGACTACATGAATGACACAGCCCTCAGACTTGCGTGTGCGGCAAGGGTCACAGCGCCTCAGACTGGAGAAGACATGAATGACCCAGCCCTCAGACTTGCCTTTGCGGCAAGGGTCCCAGTGCCTCAGACGGGAGAATACGTGAATGACCCAGCCCTCAGACTTGCGTGTGCGGCAAGGGTCACAGCCCCTCAGACTGGAGAATACATCAATGACCCAGCCGTCAGACTTGCGTTTGCGGCAAGGGTAACAGCGCCTCAGACGGGAGAATACATGAATGACCCAGCCCTCAGACTTGGGTGTGCGGCAAGGGTCACAGCCCCTCAGACTGGATAATACATGAATGACCCAAGCCCTCAGACTTGCGTGTGCGGCAAGGGTTACAGCGCCTCAGACTGGAGAATACATGAATGACCCAAGCCCTCAGACTTGCGTGTGCGGCAATGGTCACAGAGCCTCAGACTGGAGAATACATGAATGATCCAAGCCCTCAGACTTGCGTGTGCGGCAAGGGTCACAGTGCCTCAGACTGGAGAACAGATGAATGACCCAAGCCCTCAGACTTGCGTGTGCGGCAAGAGTCACAGCGCCTCAGACTGGAGAACACATGAATGACCCAAGCCCTCAGACTTGCGTGTGCTGCAAGGGCCCCAGCGCCTCAGACTGGAGAACACATGAATGACCCAGCCCTCAGACTTGCGTGTGCGGCAAGGGTCCCAGCGTCTCAGACTGGAGAATACATGAATGACCCAGCCCTCAGACTTGCGTGTGCGGCAAGGGTCCCAGCGCCTCAGACTGGAGAATACATGAATAACCCAGCCCTCAGACTTGCGTGTGCGGCAAGGGTCCCGGCGCCTCAGACTGGAGAACACATGAACGACCTAGCCCTCAGACTTGCGTGTGCGGCAAGGGTCCCAGCGCCTCAGACTGGAGAATACCTGAATGACCCAGCCCTCAGACTTGCGTGTGCGGCAAGGGTCCCAGCGCCTCAGACTGGAGAATACATGAATGACCCAGCCCTCAGACTTGCGTGTGCGGCAAGGGTCACAGCGCCTCAGACTGGAGAATACATGAATGACCCAGCCCTCAGACTTGCTTTTGCGGCAAGGGTAACAGCGCCTCAGACGGGAGAATACATGAATGACCCAGCCCTCAGACTTGCGTGTGCGGCAAGGGTCACAGCCCCTCAGACTGGAGAATACATGAATGACCCAAGCCCTCAGACTTGCGTGTGCGGCAAGGGTTACAGCGCCTCAGACTGGAGAATACATGAATGACCCAAGCCCTCGGACTTGCATGTGCGGCAAGGGTCACAGCGCCTCAGACTGGAGAACCCTTGAATGACACAAGCACTCAGACTTGGGTGTGCGGCAAGGGCCCCAGCACCTCAGACTGGAGAACACATGAATGACCCAGCCCTCAGACTTGCTTATGCGGAAAGGGCCCCAGCGCCTCAGACTGGAGAATACATGAATGACCCAGCCCTCAGACTTGCGTGTGCGGCAAGGTTCACAGTGCCTCAGACGGGAGAATACATGAACGACCCAGCCCTCAGACTTGCGGGTGCGGCAAGGGTCCCAGCGCCTCAGACTGGAGAATACATGAATGACCCGAGCCCTCAGACCTGCGTGTGCGGCAAGGGTCACAGCGCCTCAAACTGGAGAACACATGAATGACCAAAGCCCTCAGACTTGCGTGTGTGGCAAGGGTCCCAGCGCCTCAGACTGGAGAAAACATGAATGACCCAGACCTCAGACTTGCGTGTGCGGAAAGGGTCCCAGCGCCTCAGACTGGAGAATACATGAATGAACCAGCTCTCAGACTTGCGTGTGCGGCAAGGGTCCCAGCGCCTTAGACTGGAGAATACATGAATGACCCAGCCCTCAGACCTCGTGTGCGGCAAGGGTCCCAGCGCCTCAGACTGGAGAATACATGAATGACCCAGCCCTCAGACCTCGTGTGCGGCAAGGGTCCAGCGCCTAAGACTGGAGAATACATGAATGACCCAGCTCTCAGACTTGCGTGTGCGGCAAGGGTCCCAGCGCCTCAGACTGGAGAATACATGAATGACCCAGCACTCAGACTTGCGTGTGCGGCAAGGGTCACAGCGCCTCAGACGGGAGAATACATGAATGACCCAGCCCTCAGACTTGCGTGTGCGGCAAGGGTCACAGCCCCTCAGACTGGATAATACATGAATGACCCAAGCCCTCAGACTTGCGTGTGTGGCAAGGGTTACAGCGCCTCAGACTGGAGAATACATGAATGACCCAAGCCCTTAGACTTGCGTGTGCGGCAAGAGTCACAGCGCCTCAGACTGGAGAACACATGAATGACCCAAGCCCTCAAACTTGCGTGTGCGGCAAGGGTCCCAGCTCCTCAGACTGGAGAATACATGAATGACCCAGCCCTCAGACTTGCGTGTGCGGCAAGGGTCCCAGCGCCTCAGACTGGAGACTACATGAATGACACAGCCCTCAGACTTGCGTGTGCGGCAAGGGTCACAGCGCCTCAGACTGGAGAAGACATGAATGACCCAGCCCTCAGACTTGCCTTTGCGGCAAGGGTCCCAGTGCCTCAGACGGGAGAATACGTGAATGACCCAGCCCTCAGACTTGCGTGTGCGGCAAGGGTCACAGCCCCTCAGACTGGAGAATACATCAATGACCCAGCCCTCAGACTTGCGTTTGCGGCAAGGGTAACAGCGCCTCAGACGGGAGAATACATGAATGACCCAGCCCTCAGACTTGCGTGTGCGGCAAGGGTCACAGCCCCTCAGACTGGAGAATACATGAATGACCCAAGCCCTCAGACTTGCGTGTGCGGCAAGGGTTACAGCGCCTCAGACTGGAGAATACATGAATGACCCAAGCCCTCGGACTTGCATGTGTGGCAAGGGTCACAGCGCCTCAGACTGGAGAACCCTTGAATGACACAAGCACTCAGACTTGGGTGTGCGGCAAGGGCCCCAGCGCCTCAGACTGGAGAACACATGAATGACCCAGCCCTCAGACTTGCTTATGCGGAAAGGGCCCCAGCGCCTCAGACTGGAGAATAAATGAATGACCCAGCCCTCAGACTTGCGTGTGCGGCAAGGGTCCCAGCGCCTCAGACTGGAGAATACATGAATGACCCAGCCCTCAGACTTGCGTTTGCGGCAAGGGTCCTAGTGCCTCAGACAGGAGAATACATGAATGACACAAGCCCTCAGACTTGCGTGTGCGGCAATGGTCCCAGCGCCTCAGACTGGAGAATACATGAATGAACCAGCCCTCAGACTTGCGTGTGCGGCAAGGGTCCCAGCGCCTTAGACTGGAGAATACATGAATGACCCAGCCCTCAGACCTCGTGTGCGGCAAGGGTCCCAGCGCCTCAGACTGGAGAATACATGAATGACCCAGCCCTCAGACCTCGTGTGCGGCAAGGGTCCAGCGCCTAAGACTGGAGAATACATGAATGACCAAGCTCTCAGACTTGCGTGTGCGGCAAGGGTCCCAGCGCCTCAGACTGGAGAATACATGAATGACCCAGCCCTCAGACTTGCGTGTGCGGCAAGGGTCACAGCGCCTCAGACGGGAGAATACATGAATGACCCAACCCTCAGACTTGCGTGTGCGGCAAGGGTCACAGCCCCTCAGACTGGATAATACATGAATGACCCAGCTCTCAGACTTGCGTGTGCGGCAAGGGTCCCAGCGCCTCAGACTGGAGAATACATGAATGACCCAGCCCTCAGACTTGCGGGTGCGGCAAGGGTCACAGCGCCTCAGACGGGAGAATACATGAATGACCCAGCCCTCAGACTTGGGTGTGCGGCAAGGGTCACAGCCCCTCAGACTGGATAATACATGAATGACCCAAGCCCTCAGACTTGCGTGTGCGGCAAGGGTTACAGCGCCTCAGACTGGAGAATACATGAATGACCCAAGCCCTCAGACTTGCGTGTGCGGCAATGGTCACAGAGCCTCAGACTGGAGAATACATGAATGATCCAAGCCCTCAGACTTGCGTGTGCGGCAAGGGTCACAGTGCCTCAGACTGGAGAACAGATGAATGACCCAAGCCCTCAGACTTGCGTGTGCGGCAAGAGTCACAGCGCCTCAGACTGGAGAACACATGAATGACCCAAGCCCTCAGACTTGCGTGTGCTGCAAGGGCCCCAGCGCCTCAGACTGGAGAACACATGAATGACCCAGCCCTCAGACTTGCGTGTGCGGCAAGGGTCCCAGCGTCTCAGACTGGAGAATACATGAATGACCCAGCCCTCAGACTTGCGTGTGCGGCAAGGGTCCCAGCGCCTCAGACTGGAGAATACATGAATAACCCAGCCCTCAGACTTGCGTGTGCGGCAAGGGTCCCAGCGCCTCAGACTGGAGAACACATGAACGACCTAGCCCTCAGACTTGCGTGTGCGGCAAGGGTCCCAGCGCCTCAGACTGGAGAATACCTGAATGACCCAGCCCTCAGACTTGCGTGTGCGGCAAGGGTCCCAGCGCCTCAGACTGGAGAATACATGAATGACCCAGCCCTCAGACTTGCGTGTGCGGCAAGGGTCCCAGCGCCTCAGACTGGAGACTACATGAATGACACAGCCCTCAGACTTGCATTTGCGGCAAGGGTCCCAGTGCCTCAGACGGGAGAATACGTGAATGACCCAGCCCTCAGACTTGTGTGTGCGGCAAGGGTTACAGCGCCTCAGAAGGGAGAATACATGAATGACCCAGCCCTCAGACTTGCGTGTGCGGCAAGGGTCACAGCGCCTCAGACTGGAGAATACATGAATGACCCAGCCCTCAGACTTGCGTTTGCGGCAAGGGTAACAGCGCCTCAGACGGGAGAATACATGAATGACCCAGCCCTCAGACTTGCGTGTGCGGCAAGGGTCACAGCCCCTCAGACTGGAGAATACATGAATGACCCAAGCCCTCAGACTTGCGTGTGCGGCAAGGGTTACAGCGCCTCAGACTGGAGAATACATGAATGACCCAAGCCCTCGGACTTGCATGTGCGGCAAGGGTCACAGCGCCTCAGACTGGAGAACCCTTGAATGACACAAGCACTCAGACTTGGGTGTGCGGCAAGGGCCCCAGCGCCTCAGACTGGAGAACACATGAATGACCCAGCCCTCAGACTTGCTTATGCGGAAAGGGCCCCAGCGCCTCAGACTGGAGAATACATGAATGACCCAGCCCTCAGATTTGCGTTTGCGTCAAGGTTCACAGTGCCTCAGACGGGAGAATACATGAATGACCCAGCCCTCAGACCTGCGTGTGCGGCAAGGGTCACAGCGCCTCAAACTGGAGAACACATGAATGACCCAAGCCCTCAGACTTGCGTGTGTGGCAAGGGTCCCAGCGCCTCAGACTGGAGAATACATGAATGACCCAGACCTCAGACTTGCGTGTGCGGAAAGGGTCCCAGCGCCTCAGACTGGAGAATACATGAATGAACCAGCCCTCAGACTTGCGTGTGCGGCAAGGGTCCCAGCGCCTTAGACTGGAGAATACATGAATGACCCAGCCCTCAGACTTGCGTGTGTGGCAAGGGTCCCAGCGCCTCAGACTGGAGAATACATGAATGACCCAAGCCCTCAGACTTGCGTGTGCGGCAAGGGTCACAGCGCCTCAGACTGGAGAACACATGAATGACCCAAGCCCTCAGACTTACGTGTGCGGCAAGGTTCACAGTGCCTCAGACGGGAGAATACATGAATGACCCAGCCCTCAGACTTGCGGGTGCGGCAAGGGTCCCAGCGCCTCAGACTGGAGAATACATGAATAACCCAGCCCTCAGACTTGCGTGTGCGGCAAGGTTCACAGCGCCTCAGACTGGAGAATACATGAATGACCCAAGCCCTCAGACTTGCGTGTGCGGCAAGGGCCCCAGCGTCTCAGACTGGAGAACACATGAATGACCCAGCCCTCAGACTTGCGTGTGTGGCAAGGGTCCCAGCGCCTCAGACTGGAGAATACATGAATGACCCAAGCCCTCAGACTTGCGTGTGCGGCAAGGGTCACAGCGCCTCAGACTGGAGAACACATGAATGACCCAAGCCCTCAGACTTGCGTGTGCGGCAAGAGTCACAGCGCCTCAGACTGGAAAACACATGAATGACCCAAGCCCTCAGACTTGCGTGTGCGGCAAGGGCCCCAGCGCCTCAGACTGGAGAACCCTTGAATGACACAAGCACTCAGAATTGGGTGTGCAGCAAGGGCCCCCTGCGCCTCAGACTGGAGAACACATGAATGACCCAGCCCTCAGACTTGCGTATGCGGAAAGGGCCCCAGCGCCTCAGACTGGAGAATGCATAAATGACCCAGCCCTCAGACTTGCATGTGCGGCAAGGGTCCCAGCGCCTCAGACTGGAGAATACATGAATGACCCAGCCCTCAGACTTGCGTGTGCGGCAAGGGTCCCAGCGCCTCAGACTGGAGAATACATGAATGACCCAGCCCTCAGACTTGCGTTTGCGGCAAGGGTCCCAGCGCCTCAGACAGGAGAATACATGAATGACCCAAGCCCTCAGACTTGCGTGTGCGGCAATGGTCACAGCGCCTCAGACTGGAGAATACATGAATGACCCAAGCATTCAGACTTGCGTGTGCGGCAAGGGTCACAGCGCCTCAGACTGGAGAACACATGAATGACCCAAGCCCTCAGACTTGCGTGTGCGGCAGGAGTCACAGTGCCTCAGACTGGAGAACACATGAATGACCCAAGCCCTCAGACTTGCGTGTGCGGCAAGGGCCCCAGCGCCTCAGACTGGAGAACCCATGAATGACACAAGCACTCAGACTTGGGTGTGCGGCAAGAGTCACAGCGCCTCAGACTGGAGAATACATGAATGACCCAAGCCCTCAGACTTGCGTGTGCGGCAAGGGCCCCAGCGCCTCAGACTGGAGAACACAGGAATGACCCAGCCCTCAGACTTGCGTATGCGGAAAGGGCCCCAGCGCCTCAGACTGCAGAATACATGAATGACCCAGCCCTCAGACTTGCGTGTGCGGCAAGGGTCCCAGCGCCTCAGACTGGAGAACACATGAATGACCCAGCCCTCAGACTTGCATGTGCGGCAAGGGTCCCAGCGCCTCAGACTGGAGAATACATGAACGACCCAGCCCTCAGACTTGTGTGTGCGGCAAGGGTCCCTGCGCCTCAGACTGGAGAACACATGAATGACCCAGCCCTCAGACTTGCGTATGCGGAAAGGGCCCCAGCGCCTCAGACTGGAGAATACATAAATGACCCAGCCCTCAGACTTGCATGTGCGGCAAGGGTCCCAGCGCCTCAGACTGGAGAATACATGAATGACCCAGCCCTCAGACTTGCGTGTGCGGCAAGGGTCCCAGCGCCTCAGACTGGAGAATACATGAATGACCCAGCCCTCAGACTTGAGTTTGCGGCAAGGGTCCCAGCGCCTCAGACTGGAGAACACATGAATGACCCAGCCCTCAGACTTGCATGTGCGGCAAGGGTCCCAGCGCCTCAGACTGGAGAATACATGAACGACCCAGCCCTCAGACTTGTGTGTGCGGCAAGGGTCCCAGCGCCTCAGACTGGAGAACACATGAATGACCCAGCCCTCAGACTTGCGTGTGCGGCAAGGGTCCCAGCGCCTCAGACTGGAGAATACATGAACGACCCAGCCCTCAGACTTGCGTGTGCGGCAAGGGTCCCAGCGCCTCAGACTGGAGAATACATGAACGACCCAGCCCTCAGACTTGCATGTGCAGCAAGGGTCACAGCGCCTCAGACTGGAGAACCCTTGAATGACACAAGCACTCAGACTTGGGTGTGCGGCAAGGGCCCCAGCGCCTCAGACTGGAGAACACATGAATGACCCAGCCCTCAGACTTGCTTATGCGGAAAGGGCCCCAGCGCCTCAGACTGGAGAATACATGAATGACCCAGCCCTCAGACTTGCGTTTGCGTCAAGGTTCACAGTGCCTCAGACGGGAGAATACATGAATGACCCAGCCCTCAGACCTGCGTGTGCGGCAAGGGTCACAGCGCCTCAAACTGGAGAACACATGAATGACCCAAGCCCTCAGACTTGCGTGTGTGGCAAGGGTCCCAGCGCCTCAGACTGGAGAATACATGAATGACCCAGACCTCAGACTTGCGTGTGCGGAAAGGGTCCCAGCGCCTCAGACTGGAGAATACATGAATGAACCAGCCCTCAGACTTGCGTGTGCGGCAAGGGTCCCAGCGCCTTAGACTGGAGAATACATGAATGACCCAGCCCTCAGACTTGCGTGTGTGGCAAGGGTCCCAGCGCCTCAGACTGGAGAATACATGAATGACCCAAGCCCTCAGACTTGCGTGTGCGGCAAGGGTCACAGCGCCTCAGACTGGAGAACACATGAATGACCCAAGCCCTCAGACTTGCGTGTGCGGTAAGAGTCACAGCGCCTCAGACTGGAAAACACATGAATGACCCAAGCCCTCAGACTTACGTGTGCGGCAAGGTTCACAGTGCCTCAGACGGGAGAATACATGAATGACCCAGCCCTCAGACTTGCGGGTGCGGCAAGGGTCCCAGCGCCTCAGACTGGAGAATACATGAATAACCCAGCCCTCAGACTTGCGTGTGCGGCAAGGTTCACAGCGCCTCAGACTGGAGAATACATGAATGACCCAAGCCCTCAGACTTGCGTGTGCGGCAAGGGCCCCAGCGTCTCAGACTGGAGAACACATGAATGACCCAGCCCTCAGACTTGCGTGTGTGGCAAGGGTCCCAGCGCCTCAGACTGGAGAATACATGAATGACCCAAGCCCTCAGACTTGCGTGTGCGGCAAGGGTCACAGCGCCTCAGACTGGAGAACACATGAATGACCCAAGCCCTCAGACTTGCGTGTGCGGCAAGAGTCACAGCGCCTCAGACTGGAAAACACATGAATGACCCAAGCCCTCAGACTTGCGTGTGCGGCAAGGGCCCCAGCGCCTCAGACTGGAGAACCCTTGAATGACACAAGCACTCAGAATTGGGTGTGCAGCAAGGGCCCCCTGCGCCTCAGACTGGAGAACACATGAATGACCCAGCCCTCAGACTTGCGTATGCGGAAAGGGCCCCAGCGCCTCAGACTGGAGAATACATAAATGACCCAGCCCTCAGACTTGCATGTGCGGCAAGGGTCCCAGCGCCTCAGACTGGAGAATACATGAATGACCCAGCCCTCAGACTTGCGTGTGCGGCAAGGGTCCCAGCGCCTCAGACTGGAGAATACATGAATGACCCAGCCCTCAGACTTGCGTTTGCGGCAAGGGTCCCAGCGCCTCAGACAGGAGAATACATGAATGACCCAAGCCCTCAGACTTGCGTGTGCGGCAATGGTCACAGCGCCTCAGACTGGAGAATACATGAATGACCCAAGCATTCAGACTTGCGTGTGCGGCAAGGGTCACAGCGCCTCAGACTGGAGAACACATGAATGACCCAAGCCCTCAGACTTGCGTGTGCGGCAAGAGTCACAGTGCCTCAGACTGGAGAACACATGAATGACCCAAGCCCTCAGACTTGCGTGTGCGGCAAGGGCCCCAGCGCCTCAGACTGGAGAACCCATGAATGACACAAGCACTCAGACTTGGGTGTGCGGCAAGAGTCACAGCGCCTCAGACTGGAGAATACATGAATGACCCAAGCCCTCAGACTTGTGTGTGCGGCAAGGGCCCCAGCGCCTCAGACTGGAGAACACATGAATGACCCAGCCCTCAGACTTGCGTATGCGGAAAGGGCCCCAGCGCCTCAGACTGGAGAATACATGAATGACCCAGCCCTCAGACTTGCGTGTGCGGCAAGGGTCCCAGCGCCTTAGACTGGAGAACACATGAATGACCCAGCCCTCAGACTTGAGTGTGCGGCAAGGGTCCCAGCGCCTCAGACTGTAGAATACATTAATGACCCAGCCCTCAGACTTGCGTGTGCGGCAAGGGTCCCAGCGCCTCAGACTGGAGAATACATGAATGACCCAGCCCTCAGACTTGAGTTTGCGGCAAGGGTCCCAGCGCCTCAGACTGGAGAACACATGAATGACCCAGCCCTCAGACTTGCATGTGCGGCAAGGGTCCCAGCGCCTCAGACTGGAGAATACATGAACGACCCAGCCCTCAGACTTGTGTGTGCGGCAAGGGTCCCAGCGCCTCAGACTGGAGAACACATGAATGACCCAGCCCTCAGACTTGCGTGTGCGGCAAGGGTCCCAGCGCCTCAGACTGGAGAATACATGAACGACCCAGCCCTCAGACTTGCGTGTGCGGCAAGGGTCCCAGCGCCTCAGACTGGAGAATACATGAATGACCCAGCCCTCAGACTTGCGTGTGCGGCAAGGGTCCCAGCGCCTCAGACTGGAGAATACATGAATGACCCAGCCCTCAGACTTGCGTGTGCGGCAAGGGTCCCAGCGCCTCAGACTGGAGAATACATGAATGACACAGCCCTCAGACTTGCGTGTGCGGCAAGGGTCACAGCGCCTCAGACTGGAGAAGTCTTGAATGACCCAGCCCTCAGACTTGCATGTGCGGCAAGGGTCACAGTGCCTCAGACGGGAGAATACATGAATGACCCAGCCCTCAGACTTGCGTGTGCGGCAAGGGTCACAGCGCCTCAGAAGGGAGAATACATGAATGACCCAGCACTCAGACTTGCGTGTGCGGCAAGGGTCACAGCGCCTCAGACGGGAGAATACATGAATGACCCAGCCCTCAGACTTGCGTGTGCGGCAAGGTTCACAGCGCCTCAGACGGGAGAATACATGAATGACCCAGCCCTCAGACTTGCGTGTGCGGCAAGGGTCACAGCGCCTCAGAAGGGAGAATACATGAATGACCCAGCCCTCAGACTTGCGTGTGCGACAAAGTTCACAGCGCCTCAGACGGGAGAATACATGAATGACCCAGCCCTCAGACTTGCGTGTGCGGCAAGGGTCACAGCGCCTCAGACGGGAGAATACATGAATGACCCAGCCCTCAGACTTGCGTGTGCGGCAAGGGTCACAGCGCCTCAGACTGGAGAATACATGAATGACCCAGCCCTCAGACTTGCGTGTGCGGCAAGGGTCACAGTGCCTCAGACTGGAGAATACATGAATGACCCAAGCCCTCAGACTTGCGTGTGCGGCAAGGGCCCCAGCGTCTCAGACTGGAGAACACATGAATGACCCAGCCCTCAGACTTGCGTGTGTGGCAAGGGTCCCAGCGCCTCAGACTGGAGAATACATGAATGACCCGAGCCCTCAGACTTGCGTGTGTGGCAAGGGTCACAGCCCCTCAGACTGGAGAATACATGAATGACCCAAGCCCTCAGACTTGCGTGTGCGGCAAGGGTTACAACGCCTCAGACTGGAGAATACATGAATGACCCAAGCCCTCGGACTTGCATGTGCGGCAAGGGTCACAGCGCCTCAGACTGGAGAACCCTTGAATGACACAAGCACTCAGACTTGGGTGTGCGGCAAGGGCCCCAGCGCCTCAGACTGGAGAACACATGAATGACCCAGCCCTCAGACTTGTTTATGCGGAAAGGGCCCCAGCGCCTCAGACTGGAGAATACATGAATGACCCAGCCCTCAGACTTGCGTTTGCGTCAAGGTTCACAGTGCCTCAGACGGGAGAATACATGAATGACCCAGCCCTCAGACCTGCGTGTGCGGCAAGGGTCACAGCGCCTCAAACTGGAGAACACATGAATGACCCAAGCCCTCAGATTTGCGTGTGTGGCAAGGGTCCCAGCGCCTCAGACTGGAGAATACATGAATGACCCAGACCTCAGACTTGCGTGTGCGGAAAGGGTCCCAGCGCCTCAGACTGGAGAATACATGAATGAACCAGCCCTCAGACTTGCGTGTGCGGCAAGGGTCCCAGTGCCTTAGACTGGAGAATACATGAATGACCCAGCCCTCAGACTTGCGTGTGTGGCAAGGGTCCCAGCGCCTCAGACTGGAGAATACATGAATGACCCAAGCCCTCAGACTTGCGTGTGCGGCAAGGGTCACAGCGCCTCAGACTGGAGAACACATGAATGACTCAAGCCCTCAGACTTACGTGTGCGGCAAGGTTCACAGTGCCTCAGACGGGAGAATACATGAATGACCCAGCCCTCAGACTTGCGGGTGCGGCAAGGGTCCCAGCGCCTCAGACTGGAGAATACATGAATAACCCAGCCCTCAGACTTGCGTGTGCGGCAAGGTTCACAGCGCCTCAGACTGGAGAATACATGAATGACCCAAGCCCTCAGACTTGCGTGTGCGGCAAGGGCCCCAGCGTCTCAGACTGGAGAACACATGAATGACCCAGCCCTCAGACTTGCGTGTGTGGCAAGGGTCCCAGCGCCTCAGACTGGAGAATACATGAATGACCCAAGCCCTCAGACTTGCGTGTGCGGCAAGGGTCACAGCGCCTCAGACTGGAGAACACATGAATGACCCAAGCCCTCAGGCTTGCGTGTGCGGCAAGAGTCACAGCGCCTCAGACTGGAAAACACATGAATGACCCAAGCCCTCAGACTTGCGTGTGCGGCAAGGGCCCCAGCGCCTCAGACTGGAGAACCCTTGAATGACACAAGCACTCAGAATTGGGTGTGCAGCAAGGGCCCCCTGCGCCTCAGACTGGAGAACACATGAATGACCCAGCCCTCAGACTTGCGTATGCGGAAAGGGCCCCAGCGCCTCAGACTGGAGAATACATAAATGACCCAGCCCTCAGACTTGCATGTGCGGCAAGGGTCCCAGCGCCTCAGACTGGAGAATACATGAATGACCCAGCCCTCAGACTTGCGTGTGCGGCAAGGGTCCCAGCGCCTCAGACTGGAGAATACATGAATGACCCAGCCCTCAGACTTGCGTTTGCGGCAAGGGTCCCAGCGCCTCAGACAGGAGAATACATGAATGACCCAAGCCCTCAGACTTGCGTGTGCGGCAATGGTCACAGCGCCTCAGACTGGAGAATACATGAATGACCCAAGCATTCAGACTTGCGTGTGCGGCAAGGGTCACAGCGCCTCAGACTGGAGAACACATGAATGACCCAAGCCCTCAGACTTGCGTGTGCGGCAGGAGTCACAGTGCCTCAGACTGGAGAACACATGAATGACCCAAGCCCTCAGACTTGCGTGTGCGGCAAGGGCCCCAGCGCCTCAGACTGGAGAACCCATGAATGACACAAGCACTCAGACTTGGGTGTGCGGCAAGAGTCACAGCGCCTCAGACTGGAGAATACATGAATGACCCAAGCCCTCAGACTTGCGTGTGCGGCAAGGGCCCCAGCGCCTCAGACTGGAGAACACATGAATGACCAAGCCCTCAGACTTGCGTATGCGGAAAGGGCCCCAGCGCCTCAGACTGGAGAATACATGAATGACCCAGCCCTCAGACTTGCGTGTGCGGCAAGGGTCCCAGCGCCTCAGACTGGAGAACACATGAATGACCCAGCCCTCAGACTTGCATGTGCGGCAAGGGTCCCAGCGCCTCAGACTGGAGAATACATGAACGACCCAGCCCTCAGACTTGTGTGTGCGGCAAGGGTCCCTGCGCCTCAGACTGGAGAACACATGAATGACCCAGCCCTCAGACTTGCATATGCGGAAAGGGCCCCAGCGCCTCAGACTGGAGAATACATAAATGACCCAGCCCTCAGACTTGCATGTGCGGCAAGGGTCCCAGCGCCTCAGACTGGAGAATACATGAATGACCCAGCCCTCAGACTTGCGTGTGCGGCAAGGGTCCCAGCGCCTCAGACTGGAGAATACATGAATGACCCAGCCCTCAGACTTGAGTTTGCGGCAAGGGTCCCAGCGCCTCAGACTGGAGAACACATGAATGACCCAGCCCTCAGACTTGCATGTGCGGCAAGGGTCCCAGCGCCTCAGACTGGAGAATACATGAACGACCCAGCCCTCAGACTTGTGTGTGCGGCAAGGGTCCCAGCGCCTCAGACTGGAGAACACATGAATGACCCAGCCCTCAGACTTGCGTGTGCGGCAAGGGTCCCAGCGCCTCAGACTGGAGAATACATGAACGACCCAGCCCTCAGACTTGCGTGTGCGGCAAGGGTCCCAGCGCCTCAGACTGGAGAATACATGAACGACCCAGCCCTCAGACTTGCATGTGCGGCAAGGGTCACAGCGCCTCAGACTGGAGAACCCTTGAATGACACAAGCACTCAGACTTGGGTGTGCGGCAAGGGCCCCAGCGCCTCAGACTGGAGAACACATGAATGACCCAGCCCTCAGACTTGCTTATGCGGAAAGGGCCCCAGCGCCTCAGACTGGAGAATACATGAATGACCCAGCCCTCAGACTTGCGTTTGCGTCAAGGTTCACAGTGCCTCAGACGGGAGAATACATGAATGACCCAGCCCTCAGACCTGCGTGTGCGGCAAGGGTCACAGCGCCTCAAACTGGAGAACACATGAATGACCCAAGCCCTCAGACTTGCGTGTGTGGCAAGGGTCCCAGCGCCTCAGACTGGAGAATACATGAATGACCCAGACCTCAGACTTGCGTGTGCGGAAAGGGTCCCAGCGCCTCAGACTGGAGAATACATGAATGAACCAGCCCTCAGACTTGCGTGTGCGGCAAGGGTCCCAGCGCCTTAGACTGGAGAATACATGAATGACCCAGCCCTCAGACTTGCGTGTGTGGCA
Source organism: Lissotriton helveticus (assembly GCF_964261635.1). Classification (NCBI taxonomy): domain Eukaryota; kingdom Metazoa; phylum Chordata; class Amphibia; order Caudata; family Salamandridae; genus Lissotriton; species Lissotriton helveticus. Next base: position 1,867,216 of record NW_027611692.1, on the reverse strand, counting down.
AGGGTCCCAGCGCCTCAGACTGGAGAATACATGAATGACCCAAGCCCTCAGACTTGCGTGTGCGGCAAGGGTCACAGCGCCTCAGACTGGAGAACACATGAATGACCCAAGCCCTCAGACTTGCGTGTGCGGCAAGAGTCACAGCGCCTCAGACTGGAAAACACATGAATGACCCAAGCCCTCAGACTTACGTGTGCGGCAAGGTTCACAGTGCCTCAGACGGGAGAATACATGAATGACCCAGCCCTCAGACTTGCGGGTGCGGCAAGGGTCCCAGCGCCTCAGACTGGAGAATACATGAATAACCCAGCCCTCAGACTTGCGTGTGCGGCAAGGTTCACAGCGCCTCAGACTGGAGAATACATGAATGACCCAAGCCCTCAGACTTGCGTGTGCGGCAAGGGCCCCAGCGTCTCAGACTGGAGAACACATGAATGACCCAGCCCTCAGACTTGCGTGTGTGGCAAGGGTCCCAGCGCCTCAGACTGGAGAATACATGAATGACCCAAGCCCTCAGACTTGCGTGTGCGGCAAGGGTCACAGCGCCTCAGACTGGAGAACACATGAATGACCCAAGCCCTCAGACTTGCGTGTGCGGCAAGAGTCACAGCGCCTCAGACTGGAAAACACATGAATGACCCAAGCCCTCAGACTTGCGTGTGCGGCAAGGGCCCCAGCGCCTCAGACTGGAGAACCCTTGAATGACACAAGCACTCAGAATTGGGTGTGCAGCAAGGGCCCCCTGCGCCTCAGACTGGAGAACACATGAATGACCCAGCCCTCAGACTTGCGTATGCGGAAAGGGCCCCAGCGCCTCAGACTGGAGAATACATAAATGACCCAGCCCTCAGACTTGCATGTGCGGCAAGGGTCCCAGCGCCTCAGACTGGAGAATACATGAATGACCCAGCCCTCAGACTTGCGTGTGCGGCAAGGGTCCCAGCGCCTCAGACTGGAGAATACATGAATGACCCAGCCCTCAGACTTGCGTTTGCGGCAAGGGTCCCAGCGCCTCAGACAGGAGAATACATGAATGACCCAAGCCCTCAGACTTGCGTGTGCGGCAATGGTCACAGCGCCTCAGACTGGAGAATACATGAATGACCCAAGCATTCAGACTTGCGTGTGCGGCAAGGGTCACAGCGCCTCAGACTGGAGAACACATGAATGACCCAAGCCCTCAGACTTGCGTGTGCGGCAAGAGTCACAGTGCCTCAGACTGGAGAACACATGAATGACCCAAGCCCTCAGACTTGCGTGTGCGGCAAGGGCCCCAGCGCCTCAGACTGGAGAACCCATGAATGACACAAGCACTCAGACTTGGGTGTGCGGCAAGAGTCACAGCGCCTCAGACTGGAGAATACATGAATGACCCAAGCCCTCAGACTTGCGTGTGCGGCAAGGGCCCCAGCGCCTCAGACTGGAGAACACATGAATGACCCAGCCCTCAGACTTGCGTATGCGGAAAGGGCCCCAGCGCCTCAGACTGGAGAATACATGAATGACCCAGCCCTCAGACTTGCGTGTGCGGCAAGGGTCCCAGCGCCTCAGACTGGAGAACACATGAATGACCCAGCCCTCAGACTTGAGTGTGCGGCAAGGGTCCCAGCGCCTCAGACTGTAGAATACATTAATGACCCAGCCCTCAGACTTGCGTGTGCGGCAAGGGTCCCAGCGCCTCAGACTGGAGAATACATGAATGACCCAGCCCTCAGACTTGAGTTTGCGGCAAGGGTCCCAGCGCCTCAGACTGGAGAACACATGAATGACCCAGCCCTCAGACTTGCATGTGCGGCAAGGGTCCCAGCGCCTCAGACTGGAGAATACATGAACGACCCAGCCCTCAGACTTGTGTGTGCGGCAAGGGTCCCAGCGCCTCAGACTGGAGAACACATGAATGACCCAGCCCTCAGACTTGCGTGTGCGGCAAGGGTCCCAGCGCCTCAGACTGGAGAATACATGAACGACCCAGCCCTCAGACTTGCGTGTGCGGCAAGGGTCCCAGCGCCTCAGACTGGAGAATACATGAATGACCCAGCCCTCAGACTTGCGTGTGCGGCAAGGGTCTCAGCGCCTCAGACTGGAGAATACATGAATGACCCAGCCCTCAGACTTGCGTGTGCGGCAAGGGTCCCAGCGCCTCAGACTGGAGAATACATGAATGACACAGCCCTCAGATTTGCGTGTGCGGCAAGGGTCACAGCGCCTCAGACTGGAGAAGTCTTGAATGACCCAGCCCTCAGACTTGCATGTGCGGCAAGGGTCACAGTGCCTCAGACGGGAGAATACATGAATGACCCAGCCCTCAGACTTGCGTGTGCGGCAAGGGTCACAGCGCCTCAGAAGGGAGAATACATGAATGACCCAGCACTCAGACTTGCGTGTGCGGCAAGGGTCACAGCGCCTCAGACGGGAGAATACATGAATGACCCAGCCCTCAGACTTGCGTGTGCGGCAAGGTTCACAGCGCCTCATACGGGAGAATACATGAATGACCCAGCCCTCAGACTTGCGTGTGCGGCAAGGTTCACAGCGCCTCAGACGGGAGAATACATGAATGACCCAGCCCTCAGACTTGCGTGTGCGGCAAGGGTCACAGCGCCTCAGACGGGAGAATACATGAATGACCCAGCCCTCAGACTTGCGTGTGCGGCAAGGGTCACAGCGCCTCAGACTGGAGAATACATGAATGACCCAGCCCTCAGACTTGCGTGTGCGGCAAGGGTCACAGCGCCTCAGACTGGAGAATACATAAATGACCCAAGCCCTCAGACTTGCGTGTGCGGCAAGGGCCCCAGCGTCTCAGACTGCAGAACACATGAATGACCCAGCCCTCAGACTTGCGTGTGTGGCAAGGGTCCCAGCGCCTCAGACTGGAGAATACATGAATGACCCGAGCCCTCAGACTTGCGTGTGCGGCAAGGGTCACAGCGCCTCAGACTGGAGAACACATGAATGACCCAAGCCCTCAGACTTGCGTGTGCGGCAAGAGTCACAGCGCCTCAGACTGGAGAACACATGAATGACCCAAGCCCTCAGACTTGCGTGTGCGGCAAGGGCCCCAGCGCCTCAGACTGGAGAACCATTGAATGACACAAGCACTCAGACTTGGGTGTGCGGCAAGGGCCCCAGCGCCTCAGACTGGAGAACACATGAATGACCCAGCCCTCAGACTTGCGTGTGCGGCAAGGGTCGCAGCGCCTCAGACTGGAGAATACATGAATGACCCAGCCCTCAGACTTGCGTGTGCGGCAAGGGTCCCAGCGCCTCAGACTGGAGAATACATGAATGACCCAGCCCTCAGACTTGCGTGTGCGGCAAGGGTCCCAGCGCCTCAGACTGGAGAATACATGAATGACCCAGCCCTCAGACTTGCATGTGCGGCAAGGGTCCCAGCGCCTCAGACTGGAGAATACATGAATGACCCAAGCCCTCAGACTTGCGTGTGCGGCAATGATCACAGTGCCTCAGACTGGAGAATACATGAATGACCCAAGCCCTCAGACTTGCGTGTGCGGCAAGGGTCCCAGCGCCTCAGACTGGAGAATACATGAATGACACAGCCCTCAGACTTGCGTGTGCGGCAAGGGTCACAGCGCCTCAGACTGGAGAAGTCATGAATGACCCAAGCCCTCAGACTTGCGTGAGCGGCAAGGGTCACAGTGCCTCAGACTGGAGAATACATGAATGACCCAGCCCTCAGACTTGCGGGTGCGGCAAGGGTCCCAGCGCCTCAGACTGGAGAATACATGAATGACCCGAGCACTCAGACCTGCGTGTGCGGCAAGGGTCACAGTGCCTCAAACTGGAGAACACATGAATGACCCAAGCCCTCAGACTTGCGTGTGTGGCAAGGGTCCCGGTGCCTCAGACTGGAGAATACATGAATGACCCAGACCTCAGACTTGCGTGTGCGGAAAGGGTCCCAGCGCCTCAGACTGGAGAATACATGAATGAACCAGCCCTCAGACTTGCGTGTGCAGCAAGGGTCCCAGCGCCTTAGACTGGAGAATACATGAATGACCCAGCCCTCAGACCTCGTGTGCGGCAAGGGTCCCAGCGCCTCAAACTGGAGAATACATGAATGACCCAGCCCTCAGACCTCGTGTGCGGCAAGGGTCCAGCGCCTAAGACTGGAGAATACATGAATGACCCAGCTCTCAGACTTGCGTGTGCGGCAAGGGTCCCAGCGCCTCAGACTGGAGAATACATGAATGACCCAGCTTCAGACTTGCGTGTGCGGCAAGGGTCACAGCGCCTCAGACGGGAGAATACATGAATGACCCAGCCCTCAGACTTGCGTGTGCGGAAAGGGTCACAGCCCCTCAGACTGGATAATACATGAATGACCCAAGCCCTCAGACTTGCGTGTGCGGCAAGGGTTACAGCGCCTCAGACTGGAGAATACATGAATGACCCAAGCCCTTAGACTTGCGTGTGCGGCAAGGGTCACAGCGCCTCAGACTGGAGAATACATGAATGACCCAAGCCCTCAGACTTGCATGTGCGGTAAGGGTCCCAGCGCCTCAGACTGGAGAATACATGAATGACCCAGCACTCAGACTTGCGTGTGCGGCAAGGGTCACAGTGCCTCAGACTTTAGAATACATGAATGACCCAAGCCCTCAGACGTGCGTGTGTGGCAAGGGTCACAGTGCCTCAGACTGGAGAATACATGAATGACCCAAGCCCTCAGACTAGCATGTGCAGCAAGGGTCACAGCGCCTCAGACTGGAGAATGCATGAATGACCCAGCCCTCAGGCTTGCGTGTGCGGCAAGGTTCACAGCGCCTCAGACGGGAGAATACATTAATGACCCAGCCCTCAGACTTGTGTGTGCGGCAAGGGTCACAGCGCCTCAGACGGGAGAATACATGAATGACCCAAGCCCTCAGACTTGCATGTGCGTCAAGGGTCACAGCGCCTCAGACTGGAGAATACATGAATGACCCAAGCCATCAGACTTGCATGTGTGGCAAGGGTCACAGCGACTCAGACTGGAGAATACATGAATGACCCAAGCCCTTAGACTTGCGTGTGCGGCAAGGGTCACAGCGCCTCAGACTGGAGAATACATGAATGACCCAAGCTCTCAGACTTGCGTGTGCGGCAAGGGCCCCAGCGCCTCAGACTGGAGAACCCTTGAATGACACAAGCACTCAGACTTGGGTGTGCTGCAAGGGCCCCAGCGCCTCAGACTGGAGAACACATGAATGACCCAGCCCTCAGACTTGCGTGTGCTGCAAGGGTCCCATTGCCTCAGACTGGAGAATACATGAATGACCCAGCCCTCAGACTTGCGTGTGCGGCAAGGGTCCCAGTGCCTCAGACTGGAGAATACATGAATGACCCAGCCCTCAGACTTGCGTGTGCGGCAAGGTTCACAGTGCCTCAGACGGGAGAATACATGAACGACCCAGCCCTCAGACTTGCGGGTGCGGCAAGGGTCCCAGCGCCTCAGACTGGAGAATACATGAATGACCCGAGCCCTCAGACTTGCGTGTGTGGCAAGGGTCCCAGTGCCTTAGACTGGAGAATACACGAATGACCCAGACCTCAGACTTGCGTGTGCGGAAAGGGTCCCAGCGCCTCAGACTGGAGAATACATGAATGAACCAGCCCTCAGACTTGCGTGTGCGGCAAGGGTCCCAGCGCCTTAGACTGGAGAATACATGAATGACCCAGCCCTCAGACCTCGTGTGCGGCAAGGGTCCCAGCGCCTCAGACTGGAGAATACATGAATGACCCAGCCCTCAGACCTCGTGTGCGGCAAGGGTCCAGCGCCTAAGACTGGAGAATACATGAATGACCCAGCCCTCAGACCTCGTGTGCGGCAAGGGTCCCAGCGCCTCAGACTGGAGAATACATGAATGACCCAGCCCTCAGACCTCGTGTGCGGCAAGGGTCCAGCGCCTAAGACTGGAGAATACATGAATGACCCAGCTCTCAGACTTGCGTGTGCGGCAAGGGTCCCAGCGCCTCAGACTGGAGAATACATGAATGACCCAGCCCTCAGACTTGCGTGTGCGGCAAGGGTCACAGCGCCTCAGACGGGAGAATACATGAATGACCCAGCCCTCAGACTTGCGTGTGCGGCAAGGGTCACAGCCCCTCAGACTGGATAATACATGAATGACCCAAGCCCTCAGACTTGCATGTGCGGCAAGGGCCCCAGCGTCTCAGACTGCAGAACACATGAATGACCCAGCCCTCAGACTTGCGTGTGTGGCAAGGGTCCCAGCGCCTCAGACTGGAGAATACATGAATGACCCGAGCCCTCAGACTTGCGTGTGCGGCAAGGGTCACAGCGCCTCAGACTGGAGAACACATGAATGACCCAAGCCCTCAGACTTGCGTGTGCGGCAAGAGTCACAGCGCCTCAGACTGGAGAACACATGAATGACCCAAGCCCTCAGACTTGCGTGTGCGGCAAGGGCCCCAGCGCCTCAGACTGGAGAACCATTGAATGACACAAGCACTCAGACTTGGGTGTGCGGCAAGGGCCCCAGCGCCTCAGACTGGAGAACACATGAATGACCCAGCCCTCAGACTTGCGTGTGCGGCAAGGGTCGCAGCGCCTCAGACTGGAGAATACATGAATGACCCAGCCCTCAGACTTGCGTGTGCGGCAAGGGTCCCAGCGCCTCAGACTGGAGAATACATGAATGACCCAGCCCTCAGACTTGCGTGTGCGGCAAGGGTCCCAGCGCCTCAGACTGGAGAATACATGAATGACCCAGCCCTCAGACTTGCATGTGCGGCAAGGGTCCCAGCGCCTCAGACTGGAGAATACATGAATGACCCAAGCCCTCAGACTTGCGTGTGCGGCAATGATCACAGTGCCTCAGACTGGAGAATACATGAATGACCCAAGCCCTCAGACTTGCGTGTGCGGCAAGGGTCCCAGCGCCTCAGACTGGAGAATACATGAATGACACAGCCCTCAGACTTGCGTGTGCGGCAAGGGTCACAGCGCCTCAGACTGGAGAAGTCATGAATGACCCAAGCCCTCAGACTTGCGTGAGCGGCAAGGGTCACAGTGCCTCAGACTGGAGAATACATGAATGACCCAGCCCTCAGACTTGCGGGTGCGGCAAGGGTCCCAGCGCCTCAGACTGGAGAATACATGAATGACCCGAGCACTCAGACCTGCGTGTGCGGCAAGGGTCACAGTGCCTCAAACTGGAGAACACATGAATGACCCAAGCCCTCAGACTTGCGTGTGTGGCAAGGGTCCCGGTGCCTCAGACTGGAGAATACATGAATGACCCAGACCTCAGACTTGCGTGTGCGGAAAGGGTCCCAGCGCCTCAGACTGGAGAATACATGAATGAACCAGCCCTCAGACTTGCGTGTGCAGCAAGGGTCCCAGCGCCTTAGACTGGAGAATACATGAATGACCCAGCCCTCAGACCTCGTGTGCGGCAAGGGTCCCAGCGCCTCAAACTGGAGAATACATGAATGACCCAGCCCTCAGACCTCGTGTGCGGCAAGGGTCCAGCGCCTAAGACTGGAGAATACATGAATGACCCAGCTCTCAGACTTGCGTGTGCGGCAAGGGTCCCAGCGCCTCAGACTGGAGAATACATGAATGACCCAGCTTCAGACTTGCGTGTGCGGCAAGGGTCACAGCGCCTCAGACGGGAGAATACATGAATGACCCAGCCCTCAGACTTGCGTGTGCGGAAAGGGTCACAGCCCCTCAGACTGGATAATACATGAATGACCCAAGCCCTCAGACTTGCGTGTGCGGCAAGGGTTACAGCGCCTCAGACTGGAGAATACATGAATGACCCAAGCCCTTAGACTTGCGTGTGCGGCAAGGGTCACAGCGCCTCAGACTGGAGAATACATGAATGACCCAAGCCCTCAGACTTGCATGTGCGGTAAGGGTCCCAGCGCCTCAGACTGGAGAATACATGAATGACCCAGCACTCAGACTTGCGTGTGCGGCAAGGGTCACAGTGCCTCAGACTTTAGAATACATGAATGACCCAAGCCCTCAGACGTGCGTGTGTGGCAAGGGTCACAGTGCCTCAGACTGGAGAATACATGAATGACCCAAGCCCTCAGACTAGCATGTGCAGCAAGGGTCACAGCGCCTCAGACTGGAGAATGCATGAATGACCCAGCCCTCAGGCTTGCGTGTGCGGCAAGGTTCACAGCGCCTCAGACGGGAGAATACATTAATGACCCAGCCCTCAGACTTGTGTGTGCGGCAAGGGTCACAGCGCCTCAGACGGGAGAATACATGAATGACCCAAGCCCTCAGACTTGCATGTGCGTCAAGGGTCACAGCGCCTCAGACTGGAGAATACATGAATGACCCAAGCCATCAGACTTGCATGTGTGGCAAGGGTCACAGCGACTCAGACTGGAGAATACATGAATGACCCAAGCCCTTAGACTTGCGTGTGCGGCAAGGGTCACAGCGCCTCAGACTGGAGAATACATGAATGACCCAAGCTCTCAGACTTGCGTGTGCGGCAAGGGCCCCAGCGCCTCAGACTGGAGAACCCTTGAATGACACAAGCACTCAGACTTGGGTGTGCTGCAAGGGCCCCAGCGCCTCAGACTGGAGAACACATGAATGACCCAGCCCTCAGACTTGCGTGTGCTGCAAGGGTCCCATTGCCTCAGACTGGAGAATACATGAATGACCCAGCCCTCAGACTTGCGTGTGCGGCAAGGGTCCCAGTGCCTCAGACTGGAGAATACATGAATGACCCAGCCCTCAGACTTGCGTGTGCGGCAAGGTTCACAGTGCCTCAGACGGGAGAATACATGAACGACCCAGCCCTCAGACTTGCGGGTGCGGCAAGGGTCCCAGCGCCTCAGACTGGAGAATACATGAATGACCCGAGCCCTCAGACTTGCGTGTGTGGCAAGGGTCCCAGTGCCTTAGACTGGAGAATACACGAATGACCCAGACCTCAGACTTGCGTGTGCGGAAAGGGTCCCAGCGCCTCAGACTGGAGAATACATGAATGAACCAGCCCTCAGACTTGCGTGTGCGGCAAGGGTCCCAGCGCCTTAGACTGGAGAATACATGAATGACCCAGCCCTCAGACCTCGTGTGCGGCAAGGGTCCCAGCGCCTCAGACTGGAGAATACATGAATGACCCAGCCCTCAGACCTCGTGTGCGGCAAGGGTCCAGCGCCTAAGACTGGAGAATACATGAATGACCCAGCCCTCAGACCTCGTGTGCGGCAAGGGTCCCAGCGCCTCAGACTGGAGAATACATGAATGACCCAGCCCTCAGACCTCGTGTGCGGCAAGGGTCCAGCGCCTAAGACTGGAGAATACATGAATGACCCAGCTCTCAGACTTGCGTGTGCGGCAAGGGTCCCAGCGCCTCAGACTGGAGAATACATGAATGACCCAGCCCTCAGACTTGCGTGTGCGGCAAGGGTCACAGCGCCTCAGACGGGAGAATACATGAATGACCCAGCCCTCAGACTTGCGTGTGCGGCAAGGGTCACAGCCCCTCAGACTGGATAATACATGAATGACCCAAGCCCTCAGACTTGCATGTGCGGCAAGGGTTACAGCGCCTCAGACTGGAGAATACATGAATGACCCAAGCCCTTAGACTTGCGTGTGCGGCAAGGGTCACAGCGCCTCAGACTGGAGAATACATGAATGATCCAAGCCCTCAGACTTGCGTGTGCGGCAATGGTCACAGAGCCTCAGACTGGAGAATACATGAATGACCCAAGCCCTCAGACTTGCGTGTGCGGCAAGGGTCACAGTGCCTCAGACTGGAGAACACAGGAATGACCCAAGCCCTCAGACTTGCGTGTGCGGCAAGAGTCACAGCGCCTCAGACTGGAGAACACATGAATGACCCAAGCCCTCAGACTTGCGTGTGCGGCAAGGGCCCCAGCGCCTCAGACTGGAGAACCCTTGAATGACACAAGCCCTCAGACTTGGGTGTGCGGCAAGGGCCCCAGCGCCTCAGACTGGAGAACACACGAATGACCCAGCCCTCAGACTTGCGTATGCGGAAAGGGCCCCAGCGCCTCAGACTGGAGAATACATGAATGACCCAGCCCTCAGACTTGCGTGTGTGGCAAGGGTCCCAGCGCCTCAGACTGGAGAATACATGAATGACCCAGCCCTCAGACTTGCGTTTGCGGCAAGGGTCCCAGCGCCTCAGACTGGAGAACACATGAATGACCCAGCCCTCAGACTTGCGTGTGCGGCAAGGGTCCCAGCGTCTCAGACTGGAGAATACATGAATGACCCAGCCCTCAGACTTGCGTGTGCGGCAAGGGTCCCAGCGCCTCAGACTGGAGAATACATGAATAACCCAGCCCTCAGACTTGCGTGTGCGGCAAGGGTCCCAGCGCCTCAGACTGGAGAACACATGAACGACCTAGCCCTCAGACTTGCGTGTGCGGCAAGGGTCCCAGCGCCTCAGACTGGAGAATACATGAATGACCCAGCCCTCAGACTTGCGTGTGCGGCAAGGGTCCCAGCGCCTCAGACTGGAGAATACATGAATGACCCAGCCCTCAGACTTGCGTGTGCGGCAAGGGTCCCAGCGCCTCAGACTGGAGAATACATGAATGACCCAGCCCTCAGACTTGCGTGTGCGGCAAGGGTCCCAGCGCCTCAGACTGGAGACTACATGAATGACACAGCCCTCAGACTTGCATGTGCGGCAAAGGTCACAGCGCCTCAGATTAGAGAAGACAGGAATGACCCAGCCCTCAGACTTGCATTTGCGGCAAGGGTCCCAGTGCCTCAGACGGGAGAATACGTGAATGATCCAGCCCTCAGACTTGTGTGTGCGGCAAGGGTCACAGCGCCTCAGAAGGGAGAATACATGAATGACCCAGCCCTCAGACTTGCGTGTGCGGCAAGGGTTACAGCGCCTCAGACTGGAGAATACATGAATGACCCAAGCCCTTAGACTTGCGTGTGCGGCAAGGGTCACAGCGCCTCAGACTGGAGAATACATGAATGACCCAAGCCCTCAGACTTGCATGTGCGGTAAGGGTCCCAGCGCCTCAGACTGGAGAATACATGAATGACCCAGCACTCAGACTTGCGTGTGCGGCAAGGGTCACAGTGCCTCAGACTTTAGAATACATGAATGACCCAAGCCCTCAGACGTGCGTGTGTGGCAAGGGTCACAGTGCCTCAGACTGGAGAATACATGAATGACCCAAGCCCTCAGACTAGCATGTGCAGCAAGGGTCACAGCGCCTCAGACTGGAGAATGCATGAATGACCCAGCCCTCAGGCTTGCGTGTGCGGCAAGGTTCACAGCGCCTCAGACGGGAGAATACATTAATGACCCAGCCCTCAGACTTGTGTGTGCGGCAAGGGTCACAGCGCCTCAGACGGGAGAATACATGAATGACCCAAGCCCTCAGACTTGCATGTGCGTCAAGGGTCACAGCGCCTCAGACTGGAGAATACATGAATGACCCAAGCCATCAGACTTGCATGTGTGGCAAGGGTCACAGCGACTCAGACTGGAGAATACATGAATGACCCAAGCCCTTAGACTTGCGTGTGCGGCAAGGGTCACAGCGCCTCAGACTGGAGAATACATGAATGAAACAAGCTCTCAGACTTGCGTGTGCGGCAAGGGCCCCAGCGCCTCAGACTGGAGAACCCTTGAATGACACAAGCACTCAGACTTGGGTGTGCTGCAAGGGCCCCAGCGCCTCAGACTGGAGAACACATGAATGACCCAGCCCTCAGACTTGCGTGTGCTGCAAGGGTCCCATTGCCTCAGACTGGAGAATACATGAATGACCCAGCCCTCAGACTTGCGTGTGCGGCAAGGGTCCCAGTGCCTCAGACTGGAGAATACATGAATGACCCAGCCCTCAGACTTGCGTGTGCGGCAAGGTTCACAGTGCCTCAGACGGGAGAATACATGAACGACCCAGCCCTCAGACTTGCGGGTGCGGCAAGGGTCCCAGCGCCTCAGACTGGAGAATACATGAATGACCCGAGCCCTCAGACTTGCGTGTGTGGCAAGGGTCCCAGTGCCTTAGACTGGAGAATACACGAATGACCCAGACCTCAGACTTGCGTGTGCGGAAAGGGTCCCAGCGCCTCAGACTGGAGAATACATGAATGAACCAGCCCTCAGACTTGCGTGTGCGGCAAGGGTCCCAGCGCCTTAGACTGGAGAATACATGAATGACCCAGCCCTCAGACCTCGTGTGCGGCAAGGGTCCCAGCGCCTCAGACTGGAGAATACATGAATGACCCAGCCCTCAGACCTCGTGTGCGGCAAGGGTCCAGCGCCTAAGACTGGAGAATACATGAATGACCCAGCCCTCAGACCTCGTGTGCGGCAAGGGTCCCAGCGCCTCAGACTGGAGAATACATGAATGACCCAGCCCTCAGACCTCGTGTGCGGCAAGGGTCCAGCGCCTAAGACTGGAGAATACATGAATGACCCAGCTCTCAGACTTGCGTGTGCGGCAAGGGTCCCAGCGCCTCAGACTGGAGAATACATGAATGACCCAGCCCTCAGACTTGCGTGTGCGGCAAGGGTCACAGCGCCTCAGACGGGAGAATACATGAATGACCCAGCCCTCAGACTTGCGTGTGCGGCAAGGGTCACAGCCCCTCAGACTGGATAATACATGAATGACCCAAGCCCTCAGACTTGCATGTGCGGCAAGGGTTACAGCGCCTCAGACTGGAGAATACATGAATGACCCAAGCCCTTAGACTTGCGTGTGCGGCAAGGGTCACAGCGCCTCAGACTGGAGAATACATGAATGATCCAAGCCCTCAGACTTGCGTGTGCGGCAATGGTCACAGAGCCTCAGACTGGAGAATACATGAATGACCCAAGCCCTCAGACTTGCGTGTGCGGCAAGGGTCACAGTGCCTCAGACTGGAGAACACAGGAATGACCCAAGCCCTCAGACTTGCGTGTGCGGCAAGAGTCACAGCGCCTCAGACTGGAGAACACATGAATGACCCAAGCCCTCAGACTTGCGTGTGCGGCAAGGGCCCCAGCGCCTCAGACTGGAGAACCCTTGAATGACACAAGCCCTCAGACTTGGGTGTGCGGCAAGGGCCCCAGCGCCTCAGACTGGAGAACACACGAATGACCCAGCCCTCAGACTTGCGTATGCGGAAAGGGCCCCAGCGCCTCAGACTGGAGAATACATGAATGACCCAGCCCTCAGACTTGCGTGTGTGGCAAGGGTCCCAGCGCCTCAGACTGGAGAATACATGAATGACCCAGCCCTCAGACTTGCGTTTGCGGCAAGGGTCCCAGCGCCTCAGACTGGAGAACACATGAATGACCCAGCCCTCAGACTTGCGTGTGCGGCAAGGGTCCCAGCGCCTCAGACTGGAGAATACATGAATGACCCAGCCCTCAGACTTGCGTGTGCGGCAAGGGTCCCAGCGCCTCAGACTGGAGAATACATGAATGACCCAGCCCTCAGACTTGCGTGTGCGGCAAGGGTCCCAGCGCCTCAGACTGGAGACTACATGAATGACACAGCCCTCAGACTTGCATGTGCGGCAAAGGTCACAGCGCCTCAGATTAGAGAAGACAGGAATGACCCAGCCCTCAGACTTGCATTTGCGGCAAGGGTCCCAGTGCCTCAGACGGGAGAATACGTGAATGATCCAGCCCTCAGACTTGTGTGTGCGGCAAGGGTCACAGCGCCTCAGAAGGGAGAATACATGAATGACCCAGCCCTCAGACTTGCGTGTGCGGCAAGGGTCACAGCGCCTCAGACTGGAGAATACATGAATGACCCAGCCCTCAGACTTGCGTTTGCGGCAAGGGTAACAGCGCCTCAGACGGGAGAATACATGAATGACCCAGCCCTCAGACTTGCGTGTGCGGCAAGGGTCACAGCCCCTCAGACTGGAGAATACATGAATGACCCAAGCCCTCAGACTTGCGTGTGCGGCAAGGGTTACAGCGCCTCAGACTGGAGAATACATGAATGACCCAAGCCCTCGGACTTGCATGTGCGGCAAGGGTCACAGCGCCTCAGACTGGAGAACCCTTGAATGACACAAGCACTCAGACTTGGGTGTGCGGCAAGGGCCCCAGCACCTCAGACTGGAGAACACATGAATGACCCAGCCCTCAGACTTGCTTATGCGGAAAGGGCCCCAGCGCCTCAGACTGGAGAATACATGAATGACCCAGCCCTCAGACTTGCGTGTGCGGCAAGGTTCACAGTGCCTCAGACGGGAGAATACATGAATGACCCAAGCCCTCAGACTTGCGTGTGCGGCAAGGGTCACAGCGCCTCAGACTGGAGAACACATGAATGACCCAAGCCCTCAGACTTGCGGGTGCGGCAAGGGTCCCAGCGCCTCAGACTGGAGAATACATGAATGACCCGAGCCCTCAGACCTGCGTGTGCGGCAAGGTTCACAGCGCCTCAGACGGGAGAATACATTAATGACCCAGCCCTCAGACTTGTGTGTGCGGCAAGGGTCCCAGCGCCTTAGACTGGAGAATACATGAATGACCCAGCCCTCAGACTTGCGTGTGTGGCAAGGGTCCCAGCGCCTCAGACTGGAGAATACATGAATGACCCAAGCCCTCAGACTTGCGTGTGCGGCAAGGGTCACAGCGCCTCAGACTGGAGAACACATGAATGACCCAAGCCCTCAGACTTGCGGGTGCGGCAAGGGTCCCAGCGCCTCAGACTGGAGAATACATGAATGACCCGAGCCCTCAGACCTGCGTGTGCGGCAAGGTTCACAGCGCCTCAGACGGGAGAATACATTAATGACCCAGCCCTCAGACTTGTGTGTGCGGCAAGGGTCACAGCGCCTCAGACGGGAGAATACATGAATGACCCAAGCCCTCAGACTTGCATGTGCGTCAAGGGTCACAGCGCCTCAGACTGGAGAATACATGAATGACCCAAGCCATCAGACTTGCATGTGTGGCAAGGGTCACAGCGACTCAGACTGGAGAATACATGAATGACCCAAGCCCTTAGACTTGCGTGTGCGGCAAGGGTCACAGCGCCTCAGACTGGAGAATACATGAATGACCCAAGCCCTCAGACTTGCATGTGCGGTAAGGGTCCCAGCGCCTCAGACTGGAGAATACATGAATGACCCAGCCCTCAGACTTGCGTGTGCGGCAAGGGTCACAGTGCCTCAGACTTTAGAATACATGAATGACCCAAGCCCTCAGACGTGCGTGTGCGGCAAGGGTCACAGCGCCTCAGACTGGAGAATACATGAATGACCCAAGCCCTCAGACTAGCGTGTGCAGCAAGGGTCCCAGCGCCTCAGACTGGAGAATACATGAATGACCCGAGCCCTCAGACCTGCGTGTGCGGCAAGGTTCACAGCGCCTCAGACGGGAGAATACATTAATGACCCAGCCCTCAGACTTGTGTGTGCGGCAAGGGTCACAGCGCCTCAGACGGGAGAATACATGAATGACCCAAGCCCTCAGACTTGCATGTGCGTCAAGGGTCACAGCGCCTCAGACTGGAGAATACATGAATGACCCAAGCCATCAGACTTGCATGTGTGGCAAGGGTCACAGCGACTCAGACTGGAGAATACATGAATGACCCAAGCCCTTAGACTTGCGTGTGCGGCAAGGGTCACAGCGCCTCAGACTGGAGAATACATGAATGACCCAAGCCCTCAGACTTGCATGTGCGGTAAGGGTCCCAGCGCCTCAGACTGGAGAATACATGAATGACCCAGCCCTCAGACTTGCGTGTGCGGCAAGGGTCACAGCGCCTCAGACTGGAGAATACATGAATGACCCAAGCCATCAGACTTGCATGTGTGGCAAGGGTCACAGCGACTCAGACTGGAGAATACATGAATGACCCAAGCCCTTAGACTTGCGTGTGCGGCAAGGGTCACAGCGCCTCAGACTGGAGAATACATGAATGACCCAAGCTCTCAGACGTGCGTGTGCGGCAAGGGCCCCAGCGCCTCAGACTGGAGAACCCTTGAATGACACAAGCACTCAGACTTGGGTGTGCTGCAAGGGCCCCAGCGCCTCAGACTGGAGAACACATGAATGACCCAGCCCTCAGACTTGCGTGTGCTGCAAGGGTCCCATTGCCTCAGACTGGAGAATACATGAATGACCCAGCCCTCAGACTTGCGTGTGCGGCAAGGGTCCCAGTGCCTCAGACTGGAGAATACATGAATGACCCAGCCCTCAGACTTGCGTGTGCGGCAAGGTTCACAGTGCCTCAGACGGGAGAATACATGAACGACCCAGCCCTCAGACTTGCATGTGCGGTAAGGGTCCCAGCGCCTCAGACTGGAGAATACATGAATGACCCAGCCCTCAGACTTGCGTGTGCGGCAAGGGTCACAGTGCCTCAGACTTTAGAATACATGAATGACCCAAGCCCTCAGACGTGCGTGTGCGGCAAGGGTCACAGCGCCTCAGACTGGAGAATACATGAATGACCCAAGCCCTCAGACTAGCGTGTGCAGCAAGGGTCACAGCGCCTCAGACTGGAGAATACATGAATGACCCAAGCCCTCAGACTTGCATGTGCGGTAAGGGTCCTGTGGAAAAGTAAATTTTGCCATGTTCTGTGTCCCTACGTGTCATCCATCATATGTTATCTGTGCATGATTAATATGCATATGTTATTCCCCATGTTCGATTAAAGACGCAATTATAGTTGTGTCCACCTTTAGTATGTCAGTTTCCAGTTCTCGTGAATACTACGAATATCAGGCCTATGTAAAGCTACGTTGCCACGTTTCTCAGTGTGCACGTTATTCCATTGTAAAATCTCCGTTTCTAGGCCTCAAAAGGGCCTGGACACCAGATTCAGCTCCTGTCCCCTGAAGCCTCGCTGAGGAGCGATACAGCCCCCGCCTGTATCCTCGACCCTTCACTTACTTCCTGCCTCGCAGTGCCCGGTTCAGCCTGACTCTGCCTCTGAGTCTGCCAAGAGTATGTTATGATTCGAGTTATCAGTACAGCCCTCCTTCTCTGCATTCCTAAAGCTACTGAATCGCATCAATAGTTTCCGTCATTGTCTAGCCTCTACGTCTCCATGTAAGAGAAATACTGCATTTAATGATCATTTAATATTCTTCATCACGCACTACATGTAGAATAATGCATGCTCCAGTCTTAGAGTCTGTTCGCCTTTACCCCGATAACATTTGGATTCTATCAACATGTTCTCTAAACATCAAATACTAGATACTGCTTAGGTACATGTCGCCCTGACTCTCCAGACTTCAGTCTCTGCTCCTAGCACAGAGTTCATAGCCCCCAGCTTCTCCTAGTAACACGTCATTGCCAGTTTGCGCGCACCATCAGGTTAGAAGTCCCGGCTCCTTAGGTAGCCCCCTCCATGGTTTCCACCCCATTCATGACATATTCTGTTACGTTTGCATCACATGTCTATGTATACGCCCTGTTACACCTCTTTTCACCCTTATCTTTCGCGACTGCTACGCGTCACGCCTATTGCTCCACCCACTGCTACGCCTATTGCGATGTAATGCTATGTGTTTGCGTTATGTATATATGCTCATGTACTGTTATTAAAAAGTTATCCTTCCGCCGATTCCGATCCTGACCCCGGCAGCGCTGCCAGGGCTTTCCATCCTATTCCTGTGCAGGTTGTCCTGTCCCTGTCTTTATGCTGTATTAAACCTGCAAAACTCCTACTACCTCGAATCTTGACTCTTATTTATTGAGCTATCTGTTATTCATTTATGCATTCAAAAAGAGAGGTATTATTTATTTATTTACCACATAATGGCGCCCGAACAGGGACTTGCCCTTTCCCCACACGTCGGTGAAGCCACGCCGACCCCCTGACCCTCTGCAGTCGTGACGGAACTCTTCTGCGCACCGGCAGATATTTCTGCTTCAAGTATCCCTCAGGCCCACGGAGGAGACGGAGGAGGCGGTCCAGCATCCAGACGAGACGGTGGAGGAACGCGGCGAGTCCCGACCAGAGCCCAAGCCGAGAGTCCAAGGTCCGAGGTATCCGGAGGCCCACCCGTAACAGAAGTCCGAAGTTCGTCCGTCCGGCGTCCAAGCAGTCCCGTCCAGTCTGAGGCCTTCCGTTCTTACTGCCCGGTGAGTACCATTACTGGGGTAGTATCTAGACAGGGTCAATTTAATTGACTCTGGTCCGTGGGTTGGTGGTACACAAGCCCACAAACGAAGTGTCCACTCCGGTGGATACGGGTCCTGACGTGTCTCTGTATGAGACCGGTAAGTTTCGTACTGTTTCAGCAGTGCATCTAGTTTCTGTTCTAGTCAGTTCTGTTCTCGAGAAAATTCATGTATTCTGTTTTCCGTATTCCAGGTAGTATTCTGTTTGAACTGTTATTCTGAATGTTCTTCATGTATCTTGATGTCGTGGTATGAGTGTGAAGTAGTTATCGTGTTTATTGTGTATCGTATTGTGTCCAGATTATAGTTCAGTCATGCCGCTCTTTTCAAAACTGCGTCAGTTGAGAACTAGAAAAGGTCTGCTAGAAGCAGCAGTTCCTGTCCCGCCTAGGGACAGTCCAGGTCATTTTATGTATCAGAAGCATGGCATAAGCGCCATATTGTATCTAGATTTATGGGTCGAGTATACCAAACAGTTAGAGGAAAAGTATAGATGGCCTGTGTCAGGCACATGGGATGCCGAGTGCATCATGAGAGTAGAAGAAGCATTATGGAAAAAGAAAGCCAGACAGTCACAGAAAGATGCCATCGAGTTATGGCGCAAAGAATCTCATAAAAGAACCGAAAAAGAAATCAGAAAGTCAGAATTAAGTAGAGAATCCTTGGAACGAGCCCAAGAAAGGGAATTAATCGAGATTGGTGAACGAGTTAAAACCGAACAGTCAGACAGACAGAGGCATGCTCTTATTAAGGGTATGTATCCTCTTCTTGCCGAGGGCCTGCCAAAAGCGACCCCGGAGGCATCCAGTAACTTTCCGCCACCATTAGTTCCGACCAAGCTACGTCACAAACAGACCGCAGCTGATATTTTCATTTCGTCCTATTTGGACGACACAGTCCCAGAATATGCAAATCCTGTTCGCGCTCCGCCAGTCCCTGTAAATCAGGCACTCCCCGTTTCTCCAGACACCGGGGTACCCCTTGCAGTACCTGCTACGGTCCCCCAGGTCCAGCCCGCCACACAAGTTCAGTCCGCATTTCAATTTCCCGCCACTCTAGTACGAAGAGTATCAGTTGACGACTCTAGTTTAGGGGCCGTAGGAGGAGGCCCTCCTCAGACCCCGCCGCCACACAAGCGTTTAACGTTAGTCGAATTACATGCACAAGCGTCACAGGTATGCCCAGATATCAGTCTGTAGCAGAGATAAGAAAAGCCCTTAATGAATGCGGCTATGATCCAGTCCCAGGCGAGGATAATATGGTTTTATATTCATTACGTGTAAGAAAGGTGGCCGAGTATCTAGTCACCCTACCGAATATGAAAGAAGATCTAGACAGAATATATCGTTTCATCCGTACAGGGGATGATCCAGAAAGCATTGGCGAAGTCATGTCTCAAAGGAAAGCCGAGATCCAGCTCATGATACTAAAGTTTTTGATTAATTGTTTAATAAGAGAACAAGATTACCCGTCCAAAGATCAAGCCGAAATGAGAACCCTGACAAAGTGGAGTGATAATATAGCCGAGGGTAAGCACAGGACCATCAGTGCTATGGAAAGTATGTACAAGAAAATCCGTAAAGAAATAATAAAGTTACACGAACAGCGTAAAGCAGCACAAGTAAGCGAGAAAGAAAGTAACTCTGATACTGAAGAGGTAGACGACGAGAATCCCGCCAGAATAGCGTATGTAGGAAAATCTAGATTTCCAGATCGCCATTTACGCCTAGAACACAAGTCAACTTTCCATCATCCAGCACCAGAACAAGGTTCTCTAGAACAAGTGTTTCAAGCTACCGATCACATTCTGAAATCACGAATCGGTTACAGTGAGTTAAGTACTATGCATGAACAAGAACTAGCCCGATCAGCAGTCCGATGGACTACTGATTCTACCACTTTTCCAGACGAAATAGTGGCACAAATGTTTCTGAAAATGCCCCCAGCCGAGCAACGACTGGCGGGTATGTATATGATTCAGCACCTCATTACATTGTATGAGGGTCAGCACTCTGATCCAGGCCCGTTACATGATATCCTGAACGAGTTACTCCAGTATAGATGGAAAGGTTTAGGTACCGATTTAATTAGTGTCATTCTAGAACAGCGTCACAAATATAGAACGTTTTTGAACCCGCATTTTGTTCATGTCTCACCCCCAGAAAGTAAACCATTTTACATAGAGAGACAGAATCCGTTACGAGAAGTCCACCCAGTTAGAGGAACGGGTGGCGAACTAGAACGAGTGTTTGTTTACACCCCGATCACAAAGATGGAACTCTTAGAGATGAAAAAATTAATCCCCTGTCATGATAAAGATCCAGCAGGGTTCCATCGAGAATTAAAAGACATGCTCCGTATGGGAGAATACACGTATCCAGATATAATTAAAATGTTAAAGGTTCTGCTGCCCGCAGGGGTGTATGAAAAGCTCAAGGAAAAAGAATGGGAGGTGGGAGAGAAAAAGATCGATTGGGCAGTTCTAGAAGCTGAAGATAAGGCACGAGTACCAGGTACCGGTCTTGGAGCGAAATGTAAAGAATTACCTGAATTATTGATTCAAGTTTTACCCAGATTGTTAACAACGAAAAAGGAAGACTGGGATGCAATCTCAGCCTGTAAACAGAAACAAGACGAAGACATTAGTGATTTTTATTCTAGATTTGAGAAATGTTTTAGCATCAACAGTGGCCTCAAGACAAGTAGTGAGTCATACCCTCACCTTTTTGTTACTAAATTAGTCGAGAATTCAAGTCCACAAATTAAGAATCGAGTTTTGAAAGTCGAAAGTACCTGGCAAGCTAATACCCCGTCCCAGATGTTACAGATGCTCCAATACCACCAGAATAGAATCAGAGAAGAGCAAGAACACGAGAGAAAACGTATGAAAGACACGAAAATGAAAGTACTAGTTGCACAATCTGTTCCTCAAGACAGTCAGAAGAGGGGTCCGAATCAAGCCAGTCATCCTGCAGCTCCCGTTAAAGGGAACTGCAATTATTGTAAACAGCCAGGTCATTTTATAAACGAGTGTGCAGTTCTGAAACACAACATAGCTACTGGTAAGACTAAAGAAAGACCACGTCCGCCTAGACAAGAACAAGTTTCACAGACTCCTCAGCCACAGAATGCACCACAGACAGTTACAGCACCGCAGCCCATCGCTGCAACACAGCACGTTACACAGCAGATGTACCAGTATGCACAGTCTGAGTATCCAGAGTATCAGCCATATTCATGAAACAGCCTAGAGAGGGAGGTAGGCTTGCCTCTCATCGAGATACCTGTAGATCAAGAAGGTCCCTATGTTCACAGTCAAGTATTAGGGAAAGACAGAAAGTTTTTGATTGATGCAGGGGCAAGTAGGACCACAATTAGCCACGCCGAAGTTCCAGGGGCTCCGCTCTCAGGCTCAAGAAATGTTTCCCTTGGATTTTCAGGAAAACCCATTGTAAATGAAATATCAAAGCCAGTTACTCTAGAAGTAGGTCCATTGTCCCGTACTACTGATCTGTTACTTACTAAGTCATGTCCAGAGAATCTATTAGGTATTAAAACACTGAAAGAGTTAGGTGCAGTTATATGCTGTTCCCCAGAGGGAATACGATTGTTCCTGCGTGACTTTAAGGGTCACTATGTATTACGAGATTTTGATCCCAGATTGTCCAATGTTCCGCAGCATCTATGGGCGCAAGGTCCAACTGATGTTGGTTATATGCAAATCACACCCCATCGTGTGACTCTCAAGCCAGGTGTAGTGTTACCACGAATCAGACAGTATAGATTGCCACCGGAGGCTGTAGCAGCCTTATCCAAAATTATTGACGAGCTCATCGCTCAAGGAGTGGTTGTAGAAACTGACTCCAATGTATGCAATTCTCCGATCATTCCAGTCATGAAACGTACTGATCCAAATGCACCCCCAGTATATCGATTAGTGATTGACCTACGAGAGCTTAATAAATGTATTATTCCCCAGTACCCAGTTGTCCCAGATATCTCTTCCCTATTGACAGCCATTCAGAAGCCTCATTTTTTACAGTCATAGACCTCAAGAATGCATTTTTTAGTGTCCCCATTCATCCAGACAGTCAGTTCCTTTTCGGATTTTGTTTAAATGGAAGGAGCTATATGTTCACACGAGCTCCTCAAGGTTTCACAGAAAGTCCTAGTATTTACAGTCAAGCACTTAAGAGACAACTAGACAACATTCACATGCCAACTGACACTGCCCTGCTCCAGTATGTCGATGATCTACTGGTCACAGCCCGTTCTGAACGTGCTTGCGAGCGAGCATCCCTCACAGTTCTGTATTTCCTAGCCGAGATGGGGCACAAGGTGTCCCCTTCGAAGCTTCAATTCTGTGTCCAGCAAGTGGTCTACTTAGGACACTTACTGTCCAAGAGGGGTAGGCAGTTGACACCTGACCGTATCCAGTTAATAGCGAGTCTTCCTCAGCCCAAGACCCAGAAGGAGGTACGTGCTTTTATCGGCCTCACTTCTTACTGCCAACAATGGATTCCTCAGTATGCATTTCTAGCCAAGCCACTGATACAGTTAACGACACAGGAGGCAGCCGTATCGACTGTCCTCCCTTGGACATCTGAACATACACTCAGTTTCAATGAGTTAAAGAAAGCCCTATGTCAAGCTCCAGTTCTAGCTACACCAAACTACAGTAAGCCTTTTACACTTTTCGTCACAGAACGCGAAGGTACAGCATTATCTGTTCTCACACAAGATCAAGCAGGACAATACAAGCCTTGTGCTTATTTTTCGAGCACATTAGATCCTGTAGCCCAGGCTCTCCCTGCGTGCCTCAAGTCAGTTGCAGCCACAGCACTAGCTATCAGACAAAGTGATTCCATAGTATTAGGACACTCCCTGACAGTACAAGTTCCACACTCCGTGGAAGTTCTTTTAAACCGAACACAAACTCAGCACTTGACAATCGCACGTTTAACAGGTTATGAATTGACACTGTTTCAGCCACACATAGAAATCAGACGCTGCAACGTTCTCAATCCTGCTACACTGTTACCATCAGCTAATCCAAATCCTGCCACACATGACTGTGTGGAAGTAGTCAACATCACGACCAAGCCAAGACAAGATCTGACAGATATTCCATTACCAGATCCCGACCTGACACTTTATGTGGATGGTTCATGTATGAGAACAAGTACAGGAGAACTAGTCGCCGCGTATGCAGTGACTACCGACACCGAAGTTATTGAAACACACCGTATTGACACCCTGTCCGCTCAAGCAGCAGAGCTAGTTGCTCTGACACAAGCCTGCATACACGCTAAGAACCGGAAAGTTAATGTTTACACAGATTCACGCTACGCATTTGGAGTCGTACACGACTTTGGAGTGCTCTGGCAGGAGAGAGGTTTCATGACTTCTCATGGAACCAAGATTCAGCATGGTCTCCTTATTCAAGCTCTGTTAGATGCAATACATTTACCGACATCCATTGCTATCATGAAATGCAAGGCACACACGAAAGTTACTGACATTATTTCCCAGGGTAACGATCTAGCAGATCGCACAGCCAAGCTTACAGCACAGACTCCAGACATTCCAGTTAACATGACACACACTCCAGATCCGACTACATGTATGACAGTTAAGGACCCTACTCAAGATGTCATAGATATCCAGTTACATGCTACTCCCGAAGAAATCAAGAAATGGTCCGAACAAGGAGGGGTCCAGACAGATCAAGGATGGTTAACGAAAGGAAAAGCCACTTGGTTTCTCCCCGACTCTATGGTTCAAGTCATTATCAATACCGCACATAGTCCAGCACATTTAGGAGAAAAAGCTATGTTAGACAGTATCCAGAACATTTGGTTCAACAAGCATTTACGAGCTGCAGCCAAGCAGAAAGTCCGTACCTGTATGATATGTTGTCAGTTTAATCCAGGTAAAAGTGTCCCGGTGGAACAAGGTGGATTCCAACCTCCTGACCACCCTTTTGAAGTCCTCCAGATGGATTATATTCAGATGGAGCGATGTCGAGGTTTCAAGTATGTCCTTGTAGTTGTATGCGCTTTGTCCAGGTGGACAGAAGCATATCCAGTCCCAGATTACACAGCCGCGACCACTGCCAAGCAGTTGGTTCGTGAGTTCTTCCCCCGTTATGGACTCCCTAGGGTCGTATATTCTGATAACGGCCAGCCATTCTCCTCAGAGTTAATGAAGCATGTTTCCCTTTTGTTAGGGTACCAGTGGAAGTTCCATTGTGTACGCCATCCTGAAGCAGCAGGTCTCGTAGAGAGACATAACCAGACCCTGAAAATTCGCATCGCCAAAGTATGTAAAGAGAAAGGTGTGGACTGGCTAGTAGCTCTGCCAGTCGCTTTGTTCTATATGCGCATGGTCGCACATTCCAGATCAGGTCTGTCCCCGTATGAGGTCGTTTTCGGCCGCCCCCCTAACATGTGGGGTACACCCAGACCCCGAAGTATTACCGATGTTTCAAGTAATATGCTGACAGATTACCTAGCTTCCTTGATGTCTGCCCTCAACTCTTGTCGTTCACAGGTTGCCGCCGCATTTCCAGACAATACCGAGGTGGCACCGCATGAAATCGTTCCAGGATCCATGGTCCTGGTGCGAAATTTTGACCGCTCAAGTCCGCTGGAGCCTCGCTGGAAGGAGCCCCGACAGGTCCTCCTCGCCACACGTACAGCCGTGAAGTTGGAGGGACGCAAAGGCTGGGTGCATCTTTCACATATAAAGAAGTTTTATGGACTGAAACCGGACTCAAAGAACATTTCCCAGGATTTGAAGGATTACCAAAGTACTATTCTTAAGAACTGTCCCGCAAAGAACAATGATACTGCACCCTCTCCTTTAGAGAAAACTCCGCAGCAGGAGTATAAGTTGAAACTCCGGTCTAGTAAAATAAGTCAGCCAGTTTGATTGTCTAAGTCCTCCCCTAGGTGAAACGGTTAGACTGTTTCTGACATGTATAAAATAGACCCCCATAGTGAGAGAGTTAGTCAAAACTCAATCCGATGTATCGTTTTTCTATGTTTCCTATTATTTCTCAGCATTATGATTTCCTGCACCAGTTATGCATTTTACCTGTATTTTCCAGTTTCTCATGTAAATAAGTCTGCTAATGTTACGGTGGAGCACACGTTTAGTGATCTGCCTCCTCATGAACTCTCTTACCGCCTCGCTATGCGAAATAATTCTTTCATCCGCATGTTACATTATTCACACCAGACCAGCAATGCCACTAATTGTTGGGTGTGTGGTCGACTCCCCCCTTTTCAGACACCGAAGGGAGTTCTGCCACTCTTTCCTTATCCTTTTTCACATAATGGTTCGTGTGGAGCATGGTCCACGTTAACGTCATCCTCAACAGATATGTCTTTTCTTAACAGTACATGTTTTCCAGACAAGCAAGGTCTCCCCCACAGAACCGGGTTAGATCTAGAAAATGAAGTGTATAATTTAGGTAATTATTCTTCGAATTTCATGGTCCTGAATGTTCAGTCTGATACTACTCCAGACTTACCTGCAATTTCAGTACTACCAGTCAAAGGCGAATTATGTGTCCGAAATAATGGTTCTACACACGTAGGACATAGTGATTGTACTACTATTGTCAAGTATAGTGACAGTGGGAAATCTATTTTCAAAGCTTCACGTCATTCTTATTTTATTTGTGGTCAGACCGCATATGTTCGTCTGCCCCTCGATTGGGAGGGAACCTGTTACATTGCCTTCCTACTGCCACCGGTTTTTCTAGCCCCACCCGACTACCATAGGAATTCCCACCTAGTACATACTAGACACAAGAGAAACCTCCCGATTGTCGATTATACTGAAACTGCTCTAGAACAATATATAGATATCAATAAAGGTGTCTTCCCTTATTTAGGTACAGTTGTGAATAGTAAACTGATACGTAGGTTAACCAGAACCCTTGAAGCAGTAGTAATTGAGACTACTTCTGCTCTAAGTAATTTAACCGAAGAACAATCCTTTATGAGAATTGTCGTGCTCCAGAATCGTCTCGTCCTTGACGTCATATTGGCCGATAGGGGCGGGGCCTGTAGAGTCATCGGATCTAGTTGCTGCATTTTCATTCCAAATAACGCGCCGTCTGTTTATTCAGCTATAACCAGACTTCATAAAATTGACCATCTGTTACACCAAAATCCAGGCACCTGGACATGGTCCGGTTGGTTCTGGAATATAATTTCCGCCTGGGGATGGAAAGTCTTGTCCTTTCTAGGTATTGCAGTAGCGATCATATTTAGCTGCTGCCTCTGTATACAATGTGGCCCTGCGATTTGCGGCATTTGTGCTACATCATGTATTCCTAGTCCCAAGCCCCGTTCTAAATCCCGTTCCAAGAAAATTCGAGACGAGCAAATGATACTGTATGAAATGATAGATGGTATCATGAATATTGATGTTTCCTGATGGAAACGTAGTGACAAGGAGGGAATGTGGAAAAGTAAATTTTGCCATGTTCTGTGTCCCTACGTGTCATCCATCATATGTTATCTGTGCATGATTAATATGCATATGTTATTCCCCATGTTCGATTAAAGACGCAATTATAGTTGTGTCCACCTTTAGTATGTCAGTTTCCAGTTCTCGTGAATACTACGAATATCAGGCCTATGTAAAGCTACGTTGCCACGTTTCTCAGTGTGCACGTTATTCCATTGTAAAATCTCCGTTTCTAGGCCTCAAAAGGGCCTGGACACCAGATTCAGCTCCTGTCCCCTGAAGCCTCGCTGAGGAGCGATACAGCCCCCGCCTGTATCCTCGACCCTTCACTTACTTCCTGCCTCGCAGTGCCCGGTTCAGCCTGACTCTGCCTCTGAGTCTGCCAAGAGTATGTTATGATTCGAGTTATCAGTACAGCCCTCCTTCTCTGCATTCCTAAAGCTACTGAATCGCATCAATAGTTTCCGTCATTGTCTAGCCTCTACGTCTCCATGTAAGAGAAATACTGCATTTAATGATCATTTAATATTCTTCATCACGCACTACATGTAGAATAATGCATGCTCCAGTCTTAGAGTCTGTTCGCCTTTACCCCGATAACATTTGGATTCTATCAACATGTTCTCTAAACATCAGATACTAGATACTGCTTAGGTACATGTCGCCCTGACTCTCCAGACTTCAGTCTCTGCTCCTAGCACAGAGTTCATAGCCCCCAGCTTCTCCTAGTAACACGTCATTGCCAGTTTGCGCGCACCATCAGGTTAGAAGTCCCGGCTCCTTAGGTAGCCCCCTCCATGGTTTCCACCCCATTCATGACATATTCTGTTACGTTTGCATCACATGTCTATGTATACGCCCTGTTACACCTCTTTTCACCCTTATCTTTCGCGACTGCTACGCGTCACGCCTATTGCTCCACCCACTGCTACGCCTATTGCGATGTAATGCTATGTGTTTGCGTTATGTATATATGCTCATGTACTGTTATTAAAAAGTTATCCTTCCGCCGATTCCGATCCTGACCCCGGCAGCGCTGCCAGGGCTTGCCATCCTATTCCTGTGCAGGTTGTCCTGTCCCTGTCTTTATGCTGTATTAAACCTGCAAAACTCCTACTACCTCGAATCTTGACTCTTATTTATTGAGCTATCTGTTATTCATTTATGCATTCAAAAAGAGAGGTATTATTTATTTATTTACCACAGTCCCAGCGCCTCAGACTGGAGAATACATGAATGACCCAGCCCTCAGACTTGCGTGTGCGGCAAGGGTCACAGTGCCTCAGACTTTAGAATACATGAATGACCCAAGCCCTCAGACGTGCGTGTGCGGCAAGGGTCACAGCGCCTCAGACTGGAGAATACATGAATGACCCAAGCCCTCAGACTAGCGTGTGCAGCAAGGGTCACAGCGCCTCAGACTGGAGAATGCATGAATGACCCAGCCCTCAGGCTTGCGTGTGCGGCAAGGTTCACAACGCCTCAGACGGGAGAATACATTAATGACCCAGCCCTCAGACTTGTGTGTGCGGCAAGGGTCACAGCGCCTCAGACGGGAGAATACATGAATGACCCAAGCCCTCAGACTTGCATGTGCGTCAAGGGTCACAGCGCCTCAGACTGGAGAATACATGAATGACCCAAGCCATCAGACTTGCATGTGTGGCAAGGGTCACAGCGACTCAGACTGGAGAATACATGAATGACCCAAGCCCTTAGACTTGCGTGTGCGGCAAGGGTCACAGCGCCTCAGACTGGAGAATACATGAATGACCCAAGCTCTCAGACGTGCGTGTGCGGCAAGGGCCCCAGCGCCTCAGACTGGAGAACCCTTGAATGACACAAGCACTCAGACTTGGGTGTGCTGCAAGGGCCCCAGCGCCTCAGACTGGAGAACACATGAATGACCCAGCCCTCAGACTTGCGTGTGCTGCAAGGGTCCCATTGCCTCAGACTGGAGAATACATGAATGACCCAGCCCTCAGACTTGCGTGTGCGGCAAGGGTCCCAGTGCCTCAGACTGGAGAATACATGAATGACCCAGCCCTCAGACTTGCGTGTGCGGCAAGGTTCACAGTGCCTCAGACGGGAGAATACATGAACGACCCAGCCCTCAGACTTGCGGGTGCGGCAAGGGTCCCAGCGCCTCAGACTGGAGAATACATGAATGACCCGAGCCCTCAGACCTGCGTGTGCGGCAAGGGTCACAGCGCCTCAAACTGGAGAACACATGAATGACCCAAGCCCTCAGACTTGCGTGTGTGGCAAGGGTCCCAGTGCCTCAGACTGGAGAATACACGAATGACCCAGACCTCAGACTTGCGTGTGCGGAAAGGGTCCCAGCGCCTCAGACTGGAGAATACATGAATGAACCAGCCCTCAGACTTGCGTGTGCGGCAAGGGTCCCAGCGCCTTAGACTGGAGAATACATGAATGACCCAGCCCTCAGACCTCGTGTGCGGCAAGGGTCCCAGCGCCTCAGACTGGAGAATACATGAATGACCCGAGCCCTCAGACCTGCGTGTGCGGCAAGGGTCACAGCGCCTCAAACTGGAGAACACATGAATGACCCAAGCCCTCAGACTTGCGTGTGTGGCAAGGGTCCCAGTGCCTCAGACTGGAGAATACATGAATGACCCAGCCCTCAGACTTGCATGTGCGGCAAGGGTCCCAGCGCCTCAGATTGGAGAATACATAAATGACCCAGCCCTCAGACTTGCGTGTGCGGCAAGGGTCCCAGCGCCTCAGACTGGAGAATACATGAATGACCCAGCCCTCAGACTTGCGTGTGCGGCAAGGGCCACAGCGCCTCAGACTGGAGAACACATGAATGACCCAGCCCTCAGACTTGCGTGTGCGGCAAGGGTCCCAGCGCCTCAGACTGGAGAATACATGAACGACCCAGCCCTCAGACTTGCGTGTGCGGCAAGGGTCCCAGCGCCTCAGACTGGAGAATACATGAATGACCCAGCCCTCAGACTTGCGTGTGCGGCAAGGGTCCCAGCGCCTCAGACTGGAGAATACATGAATGACCCAGCCCTCAGACTTGCGTGTGCGGCAAGGGTCCCAGCGCCTCAGACTGGAGAATACATGAATGACACAGCCCTCAGACTTGCGTGTGCGGCAAGGGTCACAGCGCCTCAGACTGGAGAAGACATGAATGACCCAGCCCTCAGACTTGCATGTGCGGCAAGGGTCACAGTGCCTCAGACGGGAGAATACGTGAATGACCGAGCCCTCAGACTTGCGTGTGCGGCAAGGGTCACAGCGCCTCAGAAAGGAGAATACATGAATGACCCAGCCCTCAGACTTGCGTGTGCAGCAAGGGTCACAGCGCCTCAGACTGGAGAATACATGAATGACCCAGCCCTCAGACTTGTGTGTGTGGCAAGGGTCACAGCGCCTCAGACGGGAGAATACATGAATGACCCAGCCCTCAGACTTGCTTGTGCGGCAAGGGTTACAGCGCCTCAGACTGGAGAATACATGAATGACCCAGCCCTCAGACTTGCGTGTGCGGCAAGGGTCACAGCGCCTCAGACTGGAGAATACATGAATGACCCAGCCCTCAGACTTGCGTGTGCGGCAAGGGTCACAGCGCCTCAGACGGGAGAATACATGAATGACCCAGCCCTCACACTTGCGTGTGCGGCAAGGGTCACAGCGCCTCAGACTGGAGAATACATGAATGACCCAAGCCCTCAGACTTGCGTGTGCGGCAAGGGTCACAGCGCCTCAGACTGGAGAACACATGAATGACCCAAGCCCTCAGACTTGCGTGTGCGGCAAGAGTCACAGCGCCTCAGACTGGAGAACACATGAATGACCCAAGCCCTCAGACTTGCATGTGCGGCAAGGGTCCCAGCGCCTCAGACTGGAGAATACATGAATGACCCAGCCCTCAGACTTGCGTGTGCGGCAAGGGCCACAGAGCCTCAGACTGGAGAACACATGAATGACCCAGCCCTCAGACTTGCGTGTGCGGCAAGGGTCCCAGCGCCTCAGACTGGAGAATACATGAACGACCCAGCCCTCAGACTTGCGTGTGCGGCAAGGGTCCCAGCGCCTCAGACTGGAGAATACATGAATGACCCAGCCCTCAGACTTGCGTGTGCGGCAAGGGTCCCAGCGCCTCAGACTGGAGAATACATGAATGACCCAGCCCTCAGACTTGCGTGTGCGGCAAGGGTCCCAGCGCCTCAGACTGGAGAATACATGAATGACACAGCCCTCAGACTTGCGTGTGCGGCAAGGGTCACAGCGCCTCAGACTGGAGAAGACATGAATGACCCAGCCCTCAGACTTGCATGTGCGGCAAGGGTCACAGTGCCTCAGACTGGAGAATACGTGAATGACCGAGCCCTCAGACTTGCGTGTGCGGCAAGGGTCACAGCGCCTCAGAAAGGAGAATACATGAATGACCCAGCCCTCATACTTGCGTGTGCAGCAAGGGTCACAGCGCCTCAGACTGGAGAATACATGAATGACCCAGCCCTCAGACTTGCGTGTGCGGCAAGGGTCACAGAGCCTCAGACGGGAGAATACATGAATGACCCAGCCCTCAGACTTGCTTGTGCGGCAAGGGTTACAGCGCCTCAGACTGGAGAATACATGAATGACCCAGCCCTCAGACTTGCGTGTGCGGCAAGGGTCACAGCGCCTCAGACTGGAGAATACATGAATGACCCAGCCCTCAGACTTGCGTGTGCGGCAAGGGTCGCAGCGCCTCAGACGGGAGAATACATGAATGACCCAGCCCTCACACTTGCGTGTGCGGCAAGGGTCACAGCGCCTCAGACTGGAGAATACATGAATGACCCAAGCCCTCAGACTTGCGTGTGCGGCAAGGGTCACAGCGCCTCAGACTGGAGAACACATGAATGACCCAAACCCTCAGACTTGCGTGTGCGGCAAGAGTCACAGCGCCTCAGACTGGAGAACACATGAATAACCCAAGCCCTCAGACTTGCGTGTGCGGCAAGGGCCCCAGCGCCTCAGACTGGAGAACCCTTGAATGACACAAGCACTCAGACTTGGGTGTGCGGCAAGTGCCCCAGCGCCTCAGACTGGAGAACACATGAATGACCCAGCCCTCAGACTTGCGTATGCGGAAAGTGCCCCAGCGCCTCAGACTGGAGAATACATGAATGACCCAGCCCTCAGACTTGCGTGTGCGGCAAGGGTCCCAGCGCCTCAGACTGGAGAATACATGAATGACCCAGCCCTCAGACTTGCGTGTGCGGCAAGGGTCCCAGCGCCTCAGACTGGAGAATTCATGAATGACCCAGCCCTCAGACTTGCGTTTGCGGCAAGGGTCCCAGCGCCTCAGACTGGAGAACACATGAATGACCCAGCCCTCAGACTTGCATGTGCGGCAAGGGTCCCAGCGCCTCAGACTGGAGAATACATGAACGACCCAGCCCTCAGACTTGCGTGTGAGGCAAGGGTCCCAGCGCCTCAGACTGGAGAATACATGAATGACCCAGCCCTCAGACTTGCGTGTGCGGCAAGGGCCCCAGCGCCTCAGACTGGAGAACACATGAATGACCCAGCCCTCAGACTTGCGTGTGCGGCACGGGTCCCAGCGCCTCAGACTGGAGAATACATGAACGACCCAGCCCTCAGACTTGCGTGTGCGGCAAGGGTCCCAGCGCCTCATACTGGAGAATACATGAATGACCCAGCCCTCAGACTTGCGTGTGCGGCAAGGGTCCCAGCGCCTCAGACTGGAGAATACATGAATGACACAGCCCTCAGACTTGCGTGTGCGGCAAGGGTCACAGCGCCTCAGACTGGAGAAGTCATGAATGACCCAGCCCTCAGACTTGCATGTGCGGCAAGGGTCACAGTGCCTCAGACGGGAGAATACATGAATGACCCAGCCCTCAGACTTGCGTGTGCGACAAGGTTCCCAGCGCCTCAGACGGGAGAATACATGAATGACCCAGCCCTCAGACTTGCGTGTGCAGCAAGGGTCACAGCGCCTCAAACGGGAGAATACATGAATGACCCAGCCCTCAGACTTGCGTGTGCGGCAAGGGTCACAGTGCCTCAGACTGGAGAATACATGAATGACCCAGCCTTCAGACTTGCGTGTGTGGCAAGTGTCACAGCGCCTCAGACTGGAGAATACATGAATGACCCAAGCCCTCAGACTTGCGTGGGCGGCAAGGGCCCCAGCGTCACAGACTGGAGAACACATGAATGACCCAGCCCTCAGACTTGCGTGTGTGGCAAGGGTCCCAGCGCCT
Organism: Lissotriton helveticus; assembly: GCF_964261635.1. Lineage (NCBI taxonomy): Eukaryota > Metazoa > Chordata > Amphibia > Caudata > Salamandridae > Lissotriton > Lissotriton helveticus. The sequence goes on along the minus strand of NW_027611692.1, from coordinate 1,834,377 downwards.
CAGACTGGAGAATACATGAATGACCCAAGCCCTCAGACTTACGTGTGCGGCAAGGGTCCCAGCGCCTCAGACTGGAGAATACATGAACGACCCAGCCCTCGGACTTGCGTGTGCGGCAAGGGTCCCAGCGCCTCAGACTGGAGAATACATGAATGACCCAAGCCCTCAGACTTGCGTGTGCGGCAAGGGCCCCAGCGTCTCAGACTGGAGAACACATGAATGACCCAGCCCTCAGACTTGCGTGTGTGGCAAGGGTCCCAGCGCCTCAGACTGGAGAATACATGAATGACCCAAGCCCTCAGACTTGCGTGTGCGGCAAAGGTCACAGCGCCTCAGACTGGAGAACACATGAATGACCCAAGCCCTCAGACTTGCGTGTGCGGCAAGGGTCCCAGCGCCTCAGACTGGAGAATACATGAATGACCCAGCCCTCAGACTTGCGTGTGCGGCAAGGGTCCCAGCGCCTCAGACTGGAGAATTCATGAATGACCCAGCCCTCAGACTTGCGTTTGCGGCAAGGGTCCCAGCGCCTCAGACTGGAGAACACATGAATGACCCAGCCCTCAGACTTGCATGTGAGGCAAGGGTCCCAGCGCCTCAGACTGGAGAATACATGAACGACCCAGCCCTCAGACTTGCGTGTGAGGCAAGGGTCCCAGCGCCTCAGACTGGAGAATACATGAATGACCCAGCCCTCAGACTTGCGTGTGCGGCAAGGGCCCCAGCGCCTCAGACTGGAGAACACATGAATGACCCAGCCCTCAGACTTGCGTGTGCGGCACGGGTCCCAGCGCCTCAGACTGGAGAATACATGAACGACCCAGCCCTCAGACTTGCGTGTGCGGCAAGGGTCCCAGCGCCTCAGACTGGAGAATACATGAATGACCCAGCCCTCAGACTTGCGTGTGCGGCAAGGGTCCCAGCGCCTCAGACTGGAGAATACATGAATGACCCAGCCCTCAGACTTGCGTGTGCGGCAAGGGTCCCAGCGCCTCAGACTGGAGAATACATGAATGACACAGCCCTCAGACTTGCGTGTGCGGCAAGGGTCACAGCGCCTCAGACTGGAGAAGTCATGAATGACCCAGCCCTCAGACTTGCATGTGCGGCAAGGGTCACAGTGCCTCAGACGGGAGAATACATGAATGACCCAGCCCTCAGACTTGCGTGTGCGACAAGGTTCCCAGCGCCTCAGACGGGAGAATACATGAATGACCCAGCCCTCAGACTTGCGTGTGCAGCAAGGGTCACAGCGCCTCAAACGGGAGAATACATGAATGACCCAGCCCTCAGACTTGCGTGTGCGGCAAGGGTCACAGTGCCTCAGACTGGAGAATACATGAATGACCCAGCCTTCAGACTTGCGTGTGTGGCAAGTGTCACAGCGCCTCAGACTGGAGAATACATGAATGACCCAAGCCCTCAGACTTGCGTGGGCGGCAAGGGCCCCAGCGTCTCAGACTGGAGAACACATGAATGACCCAGCCCTCAGACTTGCGTGTGTGGCAAGGGTCCCAGCTCCTCAGACTGGAGAATACATGAATGACCCAAGCCCTCAGACTTACGTGTGCGGCAAGGGTCCCAGCGCCTCAGACTGGAGAATACATGAACGACCCAGCCCTCGGACTTGAGTGTGCGGCAAGGGTCCCAGCGCCTCAGACTGGAGAATACATGAATGACCCAAGCCCTCAGACTTGCGTGTGCGGCAAGGGCCCCAGCGTCTCAGACTGGAGAACACATGAATGACCCAGCCCTCAGACTTGCGTGTGTGGCAAGGGTCCCAGCGCCTCAGACTGGAGAATACATGAATGACCCAAGCCCTCAGACTTGCGTGTGCGGCAAAGGTCACAGCGCCTCAGACTGGAGAACACATGAATGACCCAAGCCCTCAGACTTGCGTGTGCGGCAAGGGTCCCAGCGCCTCAGACTGGAGAATACATGAATGACCCAGCCCTCAGACTTGCGTGTGCGGCAAGGGTCCCAGCGCCTCAGACTGGAGAATACATGAATGACCCAGCCCTCAGACTTGCGTGTGCGGCAAGGGTCCCAGCGCCTCAGACTGGAGAATACATGAATGACACAGCCCTCAGACTTGCGTGTGCGGCAAGGGTCACAGCGCCTCAGACTGGAGAAGACATGAATGACCCAGCCCTCAGACTTGCATGTGCGGCAAGGGTCACAGTGCCTCAGACGGGAGAATACGTGAATGACCGAGCCCTCAGACTTGCGTGTGCGGCAAGGGTCACAGCGCCTCAGAAAGGAGAATACATGAATGACCCAGCCCTCAGACTTGCGTGTGCGGCAAGGGTCACAGCGCCTCAGACTGGAGAACACATTAATGACCCAAGCCCTCAGACTTGCGTGTGCGGCAAGAGTCACAGCGCCTCAGACTGGAGAACACATGAATGACCCAAGCCCTCAGACTTGCGTGTGCGGCAAGGGTCCCAGCGCCTCAGACTGGAGAATACATTAATGACCCAGCCCTCAGACTTGCGTGTGCGGCAAGGGCCACAGCGCCTCAGACTGGAGAACACATGAATGACCCAGCCCTCAGACTTGCGTGTGCGGCAAGGGTCCCAGCGCCTCAGACTGGAGAATACATGAACGACCCAGCCCTCAGACTTGCGTGTGCGGCAAGGGTCCCAGCGCCTCAGACTGGAGAATACATGAATGACCCAGCCCTCAGACTTGCGTGTGCGGCAAGGGTCCCAGCGCCTCAGACTGGAGAATACATGAATGACCCAGCCCTCAGACTTGCGTGTGCGGCAAGGGTCCCAGCGCCTCAGACTGGAGAATACATGAATGACACAGCCCTCAGACTTGCGTGTGCGGCAAGGGTCACAGCGCCTCAGACTGGAGAAGACATGAATGACCCAGCCCTCAGACTTGCATGTGCGGCAAGGGTCACAGTGCCTCAGACTAGAGAATACGTGAATGACCGAGCCCTCAGACTTGCGTGTGCGGCAAGGGTCACAGCGCCTCAGAAAGGAGAATACATGAATGACCCAGCCCTCAGACTTGCGTGTGCAGCAAGGGTCACAGCGCCTCAGACTGGAGAATACATGAATGACCCAGCCCTCAGACTTGCGTGTGCGGCAAGGGTCACAGCGCCTCAGACGGGAGAATACATGAATGACCCAGCCCTCAGACTTGCTTGTGCGGCAAGGGTTACAGCGCCTCAGACTGGAGAATACATGAATGACCCAGCCCTCAGACTTGCGTGTGCGGCAAGGGTCACAGCGCCTCAGACTGGAGAATACATGAATGACCCAGCCCTCAGACTTGCGTGTGCGGCAAGGGTCACAGCGCCTCAGACGGGAGAATACATGAATGACCCAGCCCTCACACTTGCGTGTGCGGCAAGGGTCACAGCGCCTCAGACGGGAGAATACGTGAATGACCGAGCCCTCAGACTTGCGTGTGCGGCAAGGGTCACAGCGCCTCAGAAAGGAGAATACATGAATGACCCAGCCCTCAGACTTGCGTGTGCAGCAAGGGTCACAGCGCCTCAGACTGGAGAATACATGAATGACCCAGCCCTCAGACTTGCGTGTGCGGCAAGGGTCACAGCGCCTCAGACGGGAGAATACATGAATGACCCAGCCCTCAGACTTGCTTGTGCGGCAAGGGTTACAGCGCCTCAGACTGGAGAATACATGAATGACCCAGCCCTCAGACTTGCGTGTGCGGCAAGGGTCACAGCGCCTCAGACTGGAGAATACATGAATGACCCAGCCCTCAGACTTGCGTGTGCGGCAAGGGTCACAGCGCCTCAGACGGGAGAATACATGAATGACCCAGCCCTCACACTTGCGTGAGCGGCAAGGGTCACAGCGCCTCAGACTGGAGAATACATGAATGACCCAAGCCCTCAGACTTGCGTGTGCGGCAAGGGTCACAGCGCCTCAGACTGGAGAACACATTAATGACCCAAGCCCTCAGACTTGCGTGTGTGGCAAGAGTCACAGCGCCTCAGACTGGAGAACACATGAATGACCCAAGCCCTCAGACTTGCGTGTGCGGCAAGGGTCCCAGCGCCTCAGACTGGAGAATACATGAATGACCCAGCCCTCAGACTTGCGTGTGCGGCAAGGGCCACAGCGCCTCAGACTGGAGAACACATGAATGACCCAGCCCTCAGACTTGCGTGTGCGGCAAGGGTCCCAGCGCCTCAGACTGGAGAATACATGAACGACCCAGCCCTCAGACTTGCGTGTGCGGCAAGGGTCCCAGCGCCTCAGACTGGAGAATACATGAATGACCCAGCCCTCAGACTTGCGTGTGCGGCAAGGGTCCCAGCGCCTCAGACTGGAGAATACATGAATGACCCAGCCCTCAGACTTGCGTGTGCGGCAAGGGTCCCAGCGCCTCAGACTGGAGAATACATGAATGACACAGCCCTCAGACTTGCGTGTGCGGCAAGGGTCACAGCGCCTCAGACTGGAGAAGACATGAATGACCCAGCCCTCAGACTTGCATGTGCGGCAAGGGTCACAGTGCCTCAGACTAGAGAATACGTGAATGACCGAGCCCTCAGACTTGCGTGTGCGGCAAGGGTCACAGCGCCTCAGAAAGGAGAATACATGAATGACCCAGCCCTCAGACTTGCGTGTGCAGCAAGGGTCACAGCGCCTCAGACTGGAGAATACATGAATGACCCAGCCCTCAGACTTGCGTGTGCGGCAAGGGTCACAGCGCCTCAGACGGGAGAATACATGAATGACCCAGCCCTCAGACTTGCTTGTGCGGCAAGGGTTACAGCGCCTCAGACTGGAGAATACATGAATGACCCAGCCCTCAGACTTGCGTGTGCGGCAAGGGTCACAGCGCCTCAGACTGGAGAATACATGAATGACCCAGCCCTCAGACTTGCGTGTGCGGCAAGGGTCACAGCGCCTCAGACGGGAGAATACATGAATGACCCAGCCCTCACACTTGCGTGTGCGGCAAGGGTCACAGCGCCTCAGACTGGAGAACACATGAATGACCCAAGACCTCAGACTTGCGTGTGCGGCAAGGGCCCCAGCGCCTCAGACTGGAGAACCCTTGAATGACACAAGCACTCAGACTTGGGTGTGCGGCAAGTGCCCCAGCGCCTCAGACTGGAGAACACATGAATGACCCAGCCCTCAGACTTGCGTATGCGGAAAGTGCCCCAGCGCCTCAGACTGGAGAATACATGAATGACCCAGCCCTCAGACTCGCGTGTGCGGCAAGGGTCCCAGCGCCTCAGACTGGAGAATACATGAATGACCCAGCCCTCAGACTTGCGTGTGCGGCAAGGGTCCCAGCGCCTCAGACTGGAGAATTCATGAATGACCCAGCCCTCAGACTTGCGTTTGCGGCAAGGGTCCCAGCGCCTCAGACTGGAGAACACATGAATGACCCAGCCCTCAGACTTGCATGTGCGGCAAGGGTCCCAGCGCCTCAGACTGGAGAATACATGAACGACCCAGCCCTCAGACTTGCGTGTGAGGCTAGGGTCCCAGCGCCTCAGACTGGAGAATACATGAATGACCCAGCCCTCAGACTTGCGTGTGCGGCAAGGGCCCCAGCGCCTCAGACTGGAGAACACATGAATGACCCAGCCCTCAGACTTGCGTGTGCGGCACGGGTCCCAGCGCCTCAGACTGGAGAATACATGAACGACCCAGCCCTCAGACTTGTGTGTGCGGCAAGGGTCCCAGCGCCTCAGACTGGAGAATACATGAATGACCCAGCCCTCAGACTTGCGTGTGCGGCAAGGGTCCCAGCGCCTCAGACTGGAGAATACATGAATGACCCAGCCCTCAGACTTGCGTGTGCGGCAAGGGTCCCAGCGCCTCAGACTGGAGAATACATGAATGACACAGCCCTCAGACTTGCGTGTGCGGCAAGGGTCACAGCGCCTCAGACTGGAGAAGTCATGAATGACCCAGCCCTCAGACTTGCATGTGCGGCAAGGGTCACAGTGCCTCAGACGGGAGAATACATGAATGACCCAGCCCTCAGACTTGCGTGTGCGACAAGGTTCCCAGCGCCTCAGACGGGAGAATACATGAATGACCCAGCCCTCAGACTTGCGTGTGCAGCAAGGGTCACAGTGCCTCAAACGGGAGAATACATGAATGACCCAGCCCTCAGACTTGCGTGTGCGGCAAGGGTCACAGCGCCTCAGACTGGAGAATACATGAATGACCCAGCCTTCAGACTTGCGTGTGTGGCAAGTGTCACAGCGCCTCAGACTGGAGAATACATGAATGACCCAAGCCCTCAGACTTGCGTGTGCGGCAAGGGCCCCAGCGTCTCAGACTGGAGAACACATGAATGACCCAGCCCTCAGACTTGCGTGTGTGGCAAGGGTCCCAGCGCCTCAGACTGGAGAATACATGAATGACCCAAGCCCTCAGACTTACGTGTGTGGCAAGGGTCCCAGCGCCTCAGACTGGAGAATACATGAACGACCCAGCCCTCAGACTTGCGTGTGCGGCAAGGGTCCCAGCGCCTCAGACTGGAGAATACATGAATGACTCAAGCCCTCAGACTTGCGTGTGCGGCAAGGGCCCCAGCGTCTCAGACTGGAGAACACATGAATGACCCAGCCCTCAGACTTGCGTGTGTGGCAAGGGTCCCAGCGCCTCAGACTGGAGAATACATGAATGACCCAAGCCCTCAGACTTGCGTGTGCGGCAAAGGTCACAGCGCCTCAGACTGGAGAACACATGAATGACCCAAGCCCTCAGACTTGCGTGTGCGGCAAGAGTCACAGCGCCTCAGACTGGAGAACACATGAATGACCCAAGCCCTCACACTTGCGTGTGCGGCAAGGGTCACAGCGCCTCAGACTGGAGAACACATGAATGACCCAAGCCCTCAGACTTGCGTGTGCGGCAAGGGCCCCAGCGCCTCAGACTGGAGAACCCTTGAATGACACAAGCACTCAGACTTGGGTGTGCGGCAAGTGCCCCAGCGCCTCAGACTGGAGAACACATGAATGACCCAGCCCTCAGACTTGCGTATGCGGAAAGTGCCCCAGCGCCTCAGACTGGAGAATACATGAATGACCCAGCCCTCAGACTCGCGTGTGCGGCAAGGGTCCCAGCGCCTCAGACTGGAGAATACATGAATGACCCAGCCCTCAGACTTGCGTGTGCGGCAAGGGTCCCAGCGCCTCAGACTGGAGAATTCATGAATGACCCAGCCCTCAGACTTGCGTTTGCGGCAAGGGTCCCAGCGCCTCAGACTGGAGAACACATGAATGACCCAGCCCTCAGACTTGCATGTGCGGCAAGGGTCCCAGCGCCTCAGACTGGAGAATACATGAACGACCCAGCCCTCAGACTTGCGTGTGAGGCAAGGGTCCCAGCGCCTCAGACTGGAGAATACATGAATGACCCAGCCCTCAGACTTGCGTGTGCGGCAAGGGCCCCAGCGCCTCAGACTGGAGAACACATGAATGACCCAGCCCTCAGACTTGCGTGTGCGGCACGGGTCCCAGCGCCTCAGACTGGAGAATACATGAACGACCCAGCCCTCAGACTTGCGTGTGCGGCAAGGGTCCCAGCGCCTCAGACTGGAGAATACATGAATGACCCAGCCCTCAGACTTGCGTGTGCGGCAAGGGTCCCAGCGCCTCAGACTGGAGAATACATGAATGACCCAGCCCTCAGACTTGCGTGTGCGGCAAGGGTCCCAGCGCCTCAGACTGGAGAATACATGAATGACACAGCCCTCAGACTTGCGTGTGCGGCAAGGGTCACAGCGCCTCAGACTGGAGAAGTCCTGAATGACCCAGCCCTCAGACTTGCATGTGCGGGAAGGGTCACAGTGCCTCAGACGGGAGAATACATGAATGACCCAGCCCTCAGACTTGCGTGTGCGACAAGGTTCCCAGCGCCTCAGACGGGAGAATACATGAATGACCCAGCCCTCAGACTTGCGTGTGCAGCAAGGGTCACAGTGCCTCAAACGGGAGAATACATGAATGACCCAGCCCTCAGACTTGCGTGTGCGGCAAGGGTCACAGCGCCTCAGACTGGAGAATACATGAATGACCCAGCCTTCAGACTTGCGTGTGTGGCAAGTGTCACAGCGCCTCAGACTGGAGAATACATGAATGACCCAAGCCCTCAGACTTGCGTGTGCGGCAAGGGCCCCAGCGTCTCAGACTGGAGAACACATGAATGACCCAGCCCTCAGACTTGCGTGTGTGGCAAGGGTCCCAGCGCCTCAGACTGGAGAATACATGAATGACCCAAGCCCTCAGACTTACGTGTGTGGCAAGGGTCCCAGCGCCTCAGACTGGAGAATACATGAACGACCCAGCCCTCAGACTTGCGTGTGCGGCAAGGGTCCCAGCGCCTCAGACTGGAGAATACATGAATGACTCAAGCCCTCAGACTTGCGTGTGCGGCAAGGGCCCCAGCGTCTCAGACTGGAGAACACATGAATGACCCAGCCCTCAGACTTGCGTGTGTGGCAAGGGTCCCAGCGCCTCAGACTGGAGAATACATGAATGACCCAAGCCCTCAGACTTGCGTGTGCGGCAAAGGTCACAGCGCCTCAGACTGGAGAACACATGAATGACCCAAGCCCTCAGACTTGCGTGTGCGGCAAGAGTCACAGCGCCTCAGACTGGAGAACACATGAATGACCCAAGCCCTCAGACTTACGTGTGCGGCAAGGGTCTCAGCGCCTCAGACTGGAGAATACATGAACGACCCAGCCCTCAGAATTGCGTGTGCGGCAAGGGTCCCAGCGCCTCAGACTGGAGAATACATGAATGACCCAGCCCTCAGACTTGCGTGTGCGGCAAGGGTCCCAGCGCCTCAGACTGGAGAATACATGAATGACCCAGCCCTCAGACTTGCGTGTGCGGCAAGGGTCCCAGCGCCTCAGACTGGAGAATACATGAATGACACAGCCCTCAGACTTGCGTGTGCGGCAAGGGTCACAGCGCCTCAGACTGGAGAAGTCATGAATGACCCAGCCCTCAGACTTGCATGTGCGGCAAGGGTCACAGTGCCTCAGACGGGAGAATACATGAATGACCCAGCCCTCAGACTTGCGTGTGCGGCAAGGGTCACAGCGCCTCAGAAGGGAGAATACATGAATGACCCAGCCCTCAGACTTGCGTGTGCGGCAAGGGTCACAGCGCCTCAGACGGGAGAATACATGAATGACCCAGCCCTCAGACTTGCGTGTGCGGCAAGGTTCACAGCGCCTCAGACGGGAGAATACATGAATGACCCAGCCCTCAGACTTGCGTGTGCGGCAAGGTTCACAGCGCCTCAGACGGGAGAATACATGAATGACCCAGCCCTCAGACTTGCGTGTGCGGCAAGGGTCACAGCGCCTCAGACGGGAGAATACATGAATGACCCAGCCCTCAGACTTGTGTGTGCGGCAATGGTCACAGCGCCTCAGACTGGAGAATACATGAATGACCCAGCCCTCAGACTTGCGTGTGCGGCAAGGGTCACAGCGCCTCAGACTGGAGAATACATAAATGACCCAAGCCCTCAGACTTGCGTGTGCGGCAAGGGCCCCAGCGCCTCAGACTGGAGAATACATGAATGACCCAAGCCCTCAGACTTGCGTGTGCAGCAAGTGTCACAGCGCCTCAGACTGGAGAACACATGAATGACCCAAGCCCTCAGACTTGCGTGTGTGGCAAGAGTCACAGCGCCTCAGACTGGAGAACACATGAATGACCCAAGCCCTCAGACTTGCGTGTGCGGCAAGGGCCCCAGCGCTTTAGACTGGAGAACCCTTGAATGACACAAGCACTCAGACTTGGGTGTGCGGCAAGGGCCCCAGCGCCTCAGACTGGAGAACACATGAATGACCCAGCCCTCAGACTTGCATGTGTGGCAAGGGTCCCAGCGCCTCAGACTGGAGAATACATGAATGACCCAAGCCCTCAGACTTGCGTGTGCGGCAAGGGTCACAGCGCCTCAGACTGGAGAACACATGAATGACCCAAGCCCTCAGACTTGCGTGTGCGGCAAGAGTCACAGCGCCTCAGACTGGAGAACACATGAATGACCCAAGCCCTCAGACTTGCGTGTGCGGCAAGGGCCCCAGCGCTTTAGACTGGAGAACCCTTGAATGACACAAGCACTCAGACTTGGGTGTGCGGCAAGGGCCCCAGCGCCTCAGACTGGAGAACACATGAATGACCCAGCCCTCAGACTTGTGTATGCGGAAAGGGCCCCAGCGCCTCAGACTGGAGAATACATGAATGACCCAGCCCTCAGACTTGCGTGTGCGGCAAGGGTCCCAGCGCCTCAGACTGGAGAACACATGAATGACCCAGCCCTCAGACTTGCGTGTGCGGCAAGGGTCCCAGCGCCTCAGACTGGAGAATACATGAACGACCCAGCCCTCAGACTTGCGTGTGCGGCAAGGGTCCCAGCGCCTCAGACTGTAGAATACATGAATGACCCAGCCCTCAGACTTGCGTGTGCGGCAAGGGTCCCAGCGCCTCAGATTGGAGAATACATGAATGACCCAGCCCTCAGACTTGCGTGTGCGGCAAGGGTCCCAGCGCCTCAGACTGGAGCATACATGAATGACACAGCCCTCAGACTTGCGTGTGCGGCAAGGGTCACAGCGCCTCAGACTGGAGAAGTCATGAATGACCCAGCCCTCAGACTTGCATGTGCGTCAAGGGTCACAGTGCCTCAGACGGGAGAATACATGAATGACCCAGCCCTCAGACTTGCGTGTGCGGCAAGGGTCACAGCGCCTCAGAAGGGATAATACATGAATGACCCAGCCCTCAGACTTGCGTGTGCGGCAAGGGTCACAGCGCCTCAGACGGGAGAATACATGAATGACCCAGCCCTCAGACTTGCGTGTGCGGCAAGGTTCACAGTGCCTCAGACGGGAGAAAACATGAATGACCCAGCCCTCAGACTTGCGGGTGCGGCAAGGGTCCCAGCGCCTCAGACTGGAGAATACATGAATGACCCAGCCCTCAGACTTGCGTGTGCGGCAAGGTTCACAGCGCCTCAGACTGGAGAATACATGAATGACCCAAGCCCTCAGACTTGCGTGTGCGGCAAGGGCCCCAGCGTCTCAGACTGGAGAACACATGAATGACCCAGCCCTCAGACTTGCGTGTGTGGCAAGGGTCCCAGCGCCTCAGACTGGAGAATACATGAATGACCCAAGCCCTCAGACTTGCGTGTGCGGCAAGGGTCACAGCGCCTCAGACTGGAGAACACATGAATGACCCAAGCCCTCAGACTTGCGTGTGCGGCAAGAGTCACAGCGCCTCAGACTGGAGAACACATGAATGACCCAAGCCCTCAGATTTGCGTGTGCGGCAAGGGCCCCAGCGCCTCAGACTGGAGAACCCTTGAATGATACAAGCACTTAGAATTGGGTGTGCGGCAAGGGCCCCCTGCGCCTCAGACTGGAGAACATATGAATGACCCAGCCCTCAGACTTGCGTGTGCGGCAAGGGTCCCAGCGCCTCAGACTGGAGAATACATGAATGACCCAGCCCTCAGACTTGCGTGTGCGGCAAGGGTCCCAGCGCCTCAGACTGGAGAATACATGAATGACCCAGCCCTCAGACTTGCGTTTGCGGCAAGGGTCCCAGCGCCTCAGACAGGAGAATACATGAATGACCCAAGCCCTCAGACTTGCGTGTGCGGCAATGGTCACAGCGCCTCAGACTGGAGAACACATGAATGACCCAAGCCCTCAGACTTGCGTGTGCGGCAAGAGTCACAGCACCTCAGACTGGAGAACACATGAATGACCCAAGCCCTCAGACTTGCGTGTGCGGCAAGGGCCCCAGCGCCTCAGACTGGAGAACCCTTGAATGACACAAGCACTCAGACTTGGGTGTGCGGCAAGAGTCACAGCACCTCAGACTGGAGAATACATGAATGACCCAAGCCCTCAGACTTGCGTGTGCGGCAAGGGCCCCAGCGCCTCAGACTGTGAACACATGAATGACCCAGCCCTCAGACTTGCGTATGCGGAAAGGGCCCCAGCGCCTCAGACTGGAGAATACATGAATGACCCAGCCCTCAGACTTGCGTGTGCGGCAAGGGCCCCAGCGCCTCAGACTGGAGAACACATGTGGAGTTCTGGACTTTTTTGGTTCCGTCCAGAGGTGTCAGGGATAACACCCGAAGACCCCGGAGTTCTACCTGCCTCGGTGCACAAACAAACAGAAACACGGGCTTCTCGATGGTGGCGTCAAAGACCAAAGGTTTATTACTGCAGGGACACAGAAGTCACAGAAACTACACATGGGCAGTATCTAGGAGCCTGTTCAATTTGTACAAAGAGGGTTGCTCCTTATATACTGAATATTGGGCTTCAGGCAAATTCTTTACATGTTAGCACATTCAAAAACCTTTGTATCTTAAACAATAAATATTTGGCGTTGCACAGGAATCGTCAACAATATCTGATGTCAAAACATTACGAACGAGGGGTTCCCACTATTCCATCATAATCCCATGTCAATTTCTCATTCAAGACCCGGACCGCCTCATCGTAAATTTTGTTACCTCCCCCTAATAAAGGCCCAGAAGGAAAGGAGCAGAGCCAGGTGCAGAAGATAGAACAGTAGGATAAGAGATGTTTGTGGGTCGTAAATGGGCAAGGCTACCAGCTTCGGCCGCCTAATCATGATCAGGCCAACGGACACGAGAACCAGTATAGCAGGACTGGCCTCAGGCTGGGGAGGCAGCTCTTGCTGAGTCATGCTGCCACAGCGTTGCTTGCCTAAGGTGCACGTGTCACTAGCAAGGTGAATTGCCTGCTAAAGCCTATGTGTCCTTAATTGAAAGAGGTCATTGCGTGTCCATTGACTATGTGAGGGCAAAGAATACAAAATGTCTGCCGTAATCTAAGATGGATGCCATGGGTAGAACAGAAATGTGTTTGTAACAGGAGTGCTCTTGCTCGTAGCATAGCGAAAACACCAGGATATACTAGATGGATCATTTGCGGTTCACTGATACCAAAATTATGTATTTGCGACAATGTTAAAAACACGGGTTCAAACCGTCACGGAACCTCAGACCCTCCTTTTGCCCTTACATAGGCAATTACTCAGTCTATGTCAGAATCTAACTCTATGCTCATTAGGTCAGTGACATGTTGTTGCATCATCATCTTGTCTCGTACCTTCTCCCCAAATGTAGGTGGTTTTCTGAAACAGGTTGCAGCACAGAGACTACACAAAGCGGGACCACATTGGATAATAAGGCAGCACGAGAACAGAAATACCAGGATGACACCAATGACCATCAGAACCTTCCATCCCCACGCTGATACCAGAGTCCAAAACCACTCCATGAAGGACCAGTTTCCCTTGTCTACGTGTATAGAGTCGGAAATCTTGTGTAGCTTAGAGATCGCTTCATAGACGGTTGGAGCATTATTGGGAATAAAAACACAGCAGCTCGATTGGATCATTCTGCATACCCCACCTCGATCTGCAAGTATTACGTCTAGAACCATACGGTTCTGCAACGTCATGAGACGATCCGCCTGAAGCTCAGCTGTTAAGTTACTAAGGGCACCAGCAGTTTCTGTAATAGTAGATTCAACTACCCGTGTTAGTTGACGTAGATTTCTACTATTGGCCATAGGCCCCCAAAACGGAAGGAAACCTTTGAAGAAGTCTCCAGCTTCCTGACCAGCGGTATCTTCCTTGCTGAAGACACCTCTTGCTACTCTGGTCTTGTGATAATCTGAAGAAGCAGTGTATGTCGGAGGTAACAATCGAGCAATATAACATGAACCTGAGAAGTCAGCAGGCAGCCATGTATACGCTCTGTCTTGACAGATGAAGTAAGTACCCCTAGCAGTAAGGAAGGCAGGGGAGGAGTTAGACGGAAATACGTAAGTCTCAACGCACTCACTCCTCCCTAGCTGAGCTCTCAGATTTCTCCCATTTCCTTGCATACAGACCTGACCTCGGTGAGGCACGACCCAGACTGAAGTGGAGCTTTTACGCTTGCTTTCTCCCAAACTAAGGCGATACTCTGTAGAGTTCCAACTCAAATACACCCGTAATTCATCTCTAGGGTAAGATGGAGTATTATTGACGTCTTTAATCATGTCAATAATTCCCTGGACTAAAGCTTTGTTGGCTGAGTTGTATTTAGTGGACCGTGGTGGACGCGAAGGATAGGTCTCAAGGGCATAGGAAAAAATGGTCTGAAAGGCCTGAAATGATCCATTATAGCTAAAAGGCAAGACTAGATAGGGAATGCCTTTATCCATAGTGTGAGGTATCAAGCAACACCCAGCAGCCTGTAGTATTAACTACCAGTTGGTGTTGATGCAAGAGCTGTACAAATGTATTGTTAATAAATTCTGAGCGTCGAGCTTGTTCGTGTTCAGGAAACGAGTGAAAAGAATGCATAGAAGAAACCGTAGAAGTAGTAGGATCAAGGGGAGGTACTGTAGTTACCGGCATAAAAATCAAATGCACACCAAAGATGATTCCACCCACCAACGTTATCAAAACAATTAAAAATGTAACTGCACATTGCATTAGAAAGCATTTGCTGTGAAGTATTCTGTACAGTCTATTTCTGCGAACATAAATTACATTCTTTCGTTGCAGCTCAGGAAGCTCCATCTTCTACAATCCGTTCGTGACCACTGATGATGTGTACGTAGATGAAAATGCCTCTATCAGCCCTGGGAGTTCCCAGAACTAACAGAAAGATCGACCTTGTGTCTGACCCCCGCAGATTTAACTAAGCACACAGCCACGACCCTACGGCTACCCAGACGGCAAGGCAAAATTTAAAACAACAAAATAATAGCAAACTTCCTGGCTGGAGGCAATGTATCAAAAATTCAAATGTGAAAATAGGCAGTTTCCTGCTTTATTTGTCCATATTGCGAGATCGCAAGTTGTATCTCAGTTTTGCAGGAGCTGTCTGATCTGGAAACAATGTATTTTCAGCCGACGTTGCAATGTTCACGTTTGCAGATGGCAAATGTTCTTTTGGTGCAGATGGCAAATGTTCAGGGTTCAAAAGAGCAGTTTCAGGAGGAGAGCCAGAGTTTGATGTATCAGTGATCAGTTCTGCATCACTGAAAGGGATGAAACTGGGTATTTGTTCTGCTTCAGAGGCACTGATTCCTTTCTTTACCCAGTTGTCGTAAGGAAGTGGCAGAGGCACACGTTTGACGTGTGTCGTGTGGATCCAATTCTTCCGTCCGGCCACACGAATAGCAGTTCTCGTCGCCAATAAGACTTGGAAGGGGCCAACGAATCTGGGCTGAAGATTTTTCGTTCTTGCAAAATTTCTAATGACTACTTGATCCCCAGGTTTCAGCTGATGACCTGGACTCTCCGGTGGCTTTGGCAATGCATCGAAAACCTGTTGGTGAATAAGGCTCAATTTAGCAGTCAAGTCGAAAAGGTAATCAATTAACATTGGGTATTCCAGCTGCTTAAATTCTTTCGGTCTAGGTACCCCCCAAACATTTGCAGGACGACCAAAAATTATTTCATATGGACTAAGCCCTACTCTAGAATGTACAGTTGCTCTTGTTGATAACAAAGCCAAAGGCAGTGCATCTGGCCAGGGCAAACCCGTGGACGCTTGTATCTTAGCAAGTTTCAGTTTAAGGGTGCCATTGTAACCCTCAACTAAACCCGCGGACTGGGGATGATTCGCACTGTGAAACTTTTGTCTAATCCCTAGGCCGGCACACACACTCTGCATAACTTTCCCTACGAACTCACTTCCATTATCTGACCATACAATCCGTGGCATTCCGAATCTGGGGAAGTATTCTTTAAGAAGGATTTTGGCAGTGGACAAAGCAGTATTGTCCTTCAGTGGGTATGCTTCGATCCATCTGGAGAACGCGCAAACTACCACTAGGACGTACTTTAGATTGTTGCAACGATCCATATGAATGAAGTCTAACTGAATCACTTCAAAGGGGCAGGAAGGAGGAGCGAAGTGACCTGCAGGTGTGGGGATTCCCTTGCCAGGATTATGCATCAAGCATACCATACAATTTCTCACCACTCTCTCTGCACACTTACTAATCCCATCATTCTTCCAAACTGGAGCCAACATCTTACAAATCCCTGAGGTTCCGTGACGATTTTACTCGTGTTTGTAACATTGTCGTAAATACATAATTTTGGTATCAGTGAACCGCAAATGATCCATTTAGTATATCCTGGTGTTTTCTCTATGCTACGAGCAAGAGCACTCCTGTTACAAACACATTTCTGTTCTACCCATGGCATCCATCTTAGACACGGAAGCCATTTTGTACTCCTTGCCCTCACATAGTCAATGGACACGCAATGACCTCTTTTCATTTAAGGACACGTAGGCTTTAACCGGCGATTCACCTTGCGAGTGACACGTGCACCTTAGGCCAGCAACTCTGTGGCAGCATGACTCGGCAAGAGCTGCCTCCCCAGCCTGAGGCCAGTCCTGCTATACTGGTTCTTGTGTCCGTTGGCCTGATCATGATTAGGCGGCCGAAGCTGGTAACCGTGCCCATTTACGACCCACAAACATCTCTTATCCTGTCTTTCTATCTTCCACACCTGGCTCTGCTCCTTTCCTTCTGGGCCTTTATTAGGGGGAGGTAACGAAATTTACGATGAGGCGGTCCGGGTCTTGAATGAAGAACTGACATGGGATTATGATGGACTAGTGGGAACCCCTCATTCGTAATGTTTTGACATCAGATACTGTTGACGATTCCTGTGCAACGCCAAATATTTATTGTTTAAGACACGAATGTTTAGAACTGTGGTAACATGTAAAGAATTTGCCCCGAGCAGAATATTTAGTATATAAGGAACAACCCTCTTTGTACAAATTGAACAGGCTCCTAGACACTGCCCGTGTGCAGTTTCTGTGACTTCTGTGTCCCTGCAGTAATAAACCTTCGGTCTTTGACGCCACCATCGAGAAGCCCGTGTTTCTGTTTGTTTGTGCACCGAGACAGGTTGAACTCCGGGGTCTTCGGGTGTTTTCCCTGACACCTCTGGACGGAACCAAAAAGTCCAGAACTCCAATTGGCGCCCAACGTGGGGCGACGTCATTCGGTACCGGTCCAAAAGCCTGAAGAGTTCGAGGAGCTTCGTGTGAAGATTTCAGAGGGAGGCGCCCCACTTCATCGATCCCGGCATATCGCAAAAGTGGCCCCGACGTTCTCTTCCGCGAGGGTTCCCGTTCAGACGGCTGCAGTGGTCCGTTGCCTTGACCGTCGCCCTGTCTTGGACCCGAGGTGCAGTCCTTAGTACGGCGAGACGTGACGGGTTTCTCCTTGGTGACGTCTTCAGTACCTCAGTTAAGTATTTTGTGAGGGTTGCTCCTGTTTGAATAATCCTTTTAGTTCTCAGTTCAGTTCAGTTCTGTAAGATTATCACTGGTTATTCTGGTTACGATAATCATTCTGTTCAGTTCAGGTATCGATACGTTTATCAGTTCTGGTAGGCCTAAGTTCTTGGTTCGAGTGCGCATCTTTTCTGTTTGTGTCTTGTTTGTTTTGTGTTCCGGATTATAAAATGGTAAGTCGGAAAAATTGTATGTTGTCTTGTTTCAGTTGCAACAGTGATTCCCAGTTGGAGGACTCGTGTTTGGTTCCTCCGATTGGAACTCCCCTTTATGATCTATATTGCAAATTTGGTGTGGGCCCTATCTCTTATAACGAGGTATGGATCCGCTTCACAGAGAAAGATGGTGTCCTTAGTTGGCCACTACATGGTAGTTTTGAACCTGAAGTTCTCGATAATCTAGAAAGAAGGTTGTTTAAGAAGAAAGCCCGGCCGGCAATGTTTGATTCTTTCCGTTATTGGCGAAAAGAATCTAAACAGAGAGAAATTAAAAAGTTGAAGAAAGAACAGAAAGAGCAAGAGTTGACTTTAGAACAGTCTGCTAGGCAGCTGCAACTCAACGAGTCTGAGAAAGCGATGGAGGTGGCCAATAGAGAACGTAATTTAGCGATAGACAAGTGCTATCCTGCTTTACCATCGAGTGCGGCTAAGATAGTAGAGGACCCTGAAAAGGATCCCCTGTTGTCTTACTTGTTACGATCACCCCCACCGTATGCACAGGGTGCTACGGCTCCACCTATACCGAATGTTCAATTACCGGTTGCTGGACAACACGGTGTCCCTGTTCCCGCTCCCCTGAATCAAGTTCCTGTACCTCCTGTGGTCAATATTAATGTTCCTTCGACAACCCCTCTTCTAGGGTTGCCGGCTTCTTTACCTATGCCTGTGTCGCTCACACCTGCTAGTTCACAAGCTATTTTTCCTGCTACTCCTACTGTTCCTAATCTATCTGTTCCAACTGCTACTCTATTTACTGCCTCTGCTAATATTATGACTCCACTTTCTGTTCGTCGGAGAATCACTGATTCTGTCTCTAATATTCTATCTCCCTTCTATAAAACTCTGATTAAGACTCCTACCTCTGACTCTGTACAGAGGCGTAGTCAGCTTCCCAGTACTGAAGAAAGAGGAATATTAGATTCCACTGCTCTTAGATGGGTTTCGAAAGTTGGAAGATATAATGTACAAGATGTATTAGATACATTTATGCAATGGAATGAACCGACACAACGATATGTGTTCGATGAAATGTGTTTCCTTCTACGTGAGGAATTGGAAGAGGATGACCCTGAATCAAATCTAGGAGAATTAATTAATGTTCAGAAAGAGTTTGCTGCAGGTATGATAGTCGGTCAAAATATAAAAGAAGCGATGGAACTGGTTCTAAGTTATAGGACCGACTCATCCCTTCGTTCACCGAGAGAGTTAGAGAAACGCAGTACGAAACAAAATCGTCAATACCCAATGAGAGAGGTTCCACCAATTTGGCGTGAAGCTGTGCAAGCTAATGCAAACCTTGGTATTGCAGCCACTCCGGCCCAATTCCAGAGAGTATGGATACATATTCCATGGAAGCGAGCTGAAGTATTAGCAGTGAAACAGGCCTTGCCAGATCCGCGTAAAAATCCTGCAGGGTACTACAAAGAGTTGGCTCAAACAGTTGACGCTTGTGTATTGAATCTTGCTGACATAGATCTGCTATTTGGTAATGTAGTACCGCAACCAATTTGGGCTAAAATTCGTAAAGAGAATCATCCAGTTGCCCTAGGTGGTGACTGGGCAGCTATAATTGCAGCGGATGGTCAACAAATAGGTGGTTCTAAACCAGAACCCCTAATTGCTAATTTGCCTGGTAGGATAATCTATTTAATGAAAACCTTGATGCCAGCATTACGCGTTAACTGGGACAAATTGTCCGCGTGCAAACAGAAGAAAGACGAAAGCGTCTCCGATTTTTTCACAAGATCGAGGAGACTTTCGTGGATCATAGTGGTCAGGATATGAGCACAGAAGGAGGCCAGAGATTATTTGTTGATAAATTTGTGCACAATCTGTTGCCAGAACTTAGTGGTAAATTAAAGAATTCTGAAAGTGCGTGGGCTGTCTCTACGACTGCGCAAATACTTGCGACTGCCCAGTACTTTGAAAATAGGGATAAAGAAGAGAAGGAAAAATCAGATAAAAAGACGAAAGATTTAAAAACTAAAGTACTTTTACAGCAAGCTTATCCGCCTCGCACGAATCAGACTAATATGCAGCAAGGGTCATATCAAAGAACGGATTATAATTTTCAAAGGCCACAATACCAATGGAATCAATGTGCTTATTGCAAAGTGGAAGGTCATTACAAAAATGAGTGTCCAGTTCGGGCACAAAATAATGCTGCGTCAGCTCAGAGAGGTCGTGGTAGTTCCATGCAAAACTCTAGAGGTCGAGGACGAGGTGCTATGCCTCCGCAGACGAGTGATCGCCCTTCTAATTATTTCGACCAGCGAAATGGACAATCTGCCCAACAGAATAGGTCTCCACAATATCATGTTGAAGACTATTATGAAGCTAGTGAGGAAGTTCAGCAAAGTGAGTACTAGGACAGCCATGGACAAAGAGAGGGAGTAGTATCAGTTACAGTAGATCAGAATGGGCCTTATGTCGCAGTAGCAACATCAGGTATAGTCGAACCGTTTCTGTTGGATACTGGTGCAGCAAAAAGTTCTATCATACATGCGAAACTCCCTGGCGCACCTTTGTCTGGCTCAACAAACGTTTCAGTAGGTTTTTCGGGCGCCCCTGTTCATAACCCTGTTTCTGGTCCTTTGTCTATTTCTGTTGGACCCTGTCAATTGAAAGCACCCCTGATTTTGACGACAGGTTGTAATGAAAATCTGCTTGGTTTAGACTTGTTAAAACGCCTATACGCGACATTGTACTGTTCTCCAGCAGGAGTACAGCTTACGTTGGGTAAAAGAATAATCTCTCCGATGTACTTGTCGATGGATGCGCTCCCACCAGAGCTGCGTTCACTCCCTGATACTCTTTGGGCGACTGGTCCTAATGATGTAGGTCTATTGGAAATTCCACCCTATGTAGTAACTTTGAAAGCAAATGTTAAACTTCGACGAATTCCACAATACAGAATCTCTAGTAAAGGTGAGCGTGCGCTCCTACTGATAGTGCATGATCTGATTGAGAAAGACGTTATAGAAGAAACTAGAGGTAATGTCTGTAATAGTCCTGTACTGCCTATTTTGAAACGAACTGACCCTACAAAACCTCCAATATATAGGTTTGTAATTGATCTTAGAGAGGTTAATAAAATTGTGATTCCACAGTTTCCTGTGGTTCCAGACATTACTGCATTGTTAACGTTGATTCCTGCTACAGCAGCATGGGTTTCGGTTGTCGACTTGAAAAATGCCTTTTTCAGCATTCCGATAGCCGAAGAAAGCAGAGATATCTTCGGTTTCTCTCTAGGAGGACGAAGCTTCAGGTTTAAACGCGCTCCACAAGGCTATTGTGAAAGCCCATCCATTTACAGTCAAGCATTAAAAAGCCAGTTAGATTCCTTCGTACTTCCTCTTGGTTCTGCTTTAGTACAATATGTCGATGATCTTCTAGTGGCTGCTGATGACAAGGAAACTTGCAAAACAGCTACAATTTCTTTATTGCATCATTTGTCAAATTTGAATCACAAGGTGTCACCTTCAAAAATGCAATACTGCTGCCAAGAAGTGACCTACCTAGGTCATCTCTTGTCAAAGGAGGGGAGGAAGTTGACCCCAGAGAGAATAAAAGCAATTACACAGATGAATGTTCCTAGCACGCAGAGAGAAGTACGTGCCTTTTTAGGTATTACCTCATATTGTAGGCAATGGATCCCAAATTTTTCTCTTTTAGCAAAACCATTGGTAGCCTTGACTGGGAAAAATGTTCCGAGTCCGGTACCATGGTCTGCAGAATGTCAACAGAGTTTTTCTGAATTGCGAAATGCACTGTGTTCAGCACCTGTATTGGGTACACCCGACTACAGTAAGCCATTCACGCTCTATGTCCACGAGAGAGACGGTTGTGCATTGAGTGTTTTGACGCAGAAATTTGGTGATAAACAACGCCCTTGTGCGTATTTTTCATCGACGTTAGACCCGGTAGCTAGAGCGTTGCCTAGTTGCTTGAGAGCTACAGCCGCAGCTGCAGCTTCCATTCGACAATCTGCTGGTTTAGTAATGAACAACATGCTAGTGGTTATGGTTCCTCATGCGGTGGATACACTCATGAACCGAACCAAGACGCAACACCTTACCAGTGCTAGATTATCAGGTTATGAACTGACACTGTTAGCTAGTCATATTCAGATCAAAAGATGCAATGTATTGAATCCAGCAACATTGTTGCCGACTAGCCAAGAGTCGAGTGATTCCGAACCACACGACTGTTATTTCAAAACTGAGGAAGAAACAAAAGGACGAATTGATCTAAGAGACACTCCGTTGTCAGATCCAGATGGCACGTTGTATGTTGATGGGTCTTGCTTCAAATTGGAGAATGGTGATGTGACTGCTGCTTATGCAGTAACGACCTTGAGTACGATTGTGGAGACTGCAAGAGTGAGTCAGAATTCTGCCCAGGCTGCAGAATTGATCGCGCTAACAAGAGCGTGCGTTTTAGCTAAGGGAAAGAGAGTGAATGTGTTCACAGATAGTCAGTACGCATTCGGCGTGGCCCATAGTTTTGGCCGTTTGTGGAAAGAGAGAGGTTTCATTACGTCCCATGGGACTAAGATTCAACATGGTCAGCTAGTTAATGACTTGTTGGAATCTCTAACCTTGCCGACTGAAGTTGCGATTGTAAAATGCAGTGCTCATAAAGCAATCACGGATGATGTTGGTCGTGGGAATGCTTTTGCTGATGAGACTGCAAAACAGACAGCTAGAAATATGATGAGTAGAATGTATGTTGCAACGTCTGCAAGATGGATTTCTGAGTCTGGAATGTGTGAGGACACAGTGGAAAGCGTGAAGGAAATTCAGAGAGAGGCGACTGAGGAGGAAAAACTTGCATGGAGAGAGAGCACGGGTAAATTGGACTCGAGTGGGTGTTGGATTGACTTGTCGGAACAACAGCGTTGGATGTTGCCTGATGCGTATGTGCTTGCAGTAGTGACGATGGCACATGGAACAGCACACATCAGTTCAAAAGGGATTTGTAAGATGTTGGCTCCGGTCTGGAAGAATGATGGGATTAGTAAGTGTGCAGAGAGAGTGGTGAGAAATTGTATGGTATGCTTGGTGCATAATCCTGGCAAGGGAATCCCCACACCTGTAGGTCACTTCGCTCCTCCTTCCTGCCCCTTCGAAGTGATCCAGCTAGACTTCATTCACATGGATCGTTGTAATAATCTGAAATACGTCCTAGTGGTAGTTTGTGCTTTCTCCAGATGGATCGAAGCATACCCGCTAAAGGACAATACTGCCTTATCCACTGCCAAAATTCTTCTTAAAGAATACTTCCCCAGATACGGAATGCCACGGATTGTATGGTCAGATAACGGAAGTGAGTTCGTAGGGAAAGTTATGCAGAGTGTGTGTGCCGGCCTAGGGATTAGACAGAAGTTTCATAGTGCGAATCATCCCCAGTCCGCGGGTTTAGTCGAGGGTTACAATGGCACCCTTAAACTGAAACTTGCTAAGATACAAGCATCCACGGGTTTGTCCTGGCCAGACGCATTGCCTTTGGCTTTGCTATCAACAAGAGCAACTGTACATTCTAGAGTAGGGCTTAGTCCTTATGAAATAGTTTTTGGTCGTCCTGCAAATGTTTGGGGGGTACCTAGACCAAAAGAATTCAAGCAGCTGGAATACCCAATGTTAATTGATTACCTTTTCGACTTGACTGCTAAATTGAGTCTTATTCACCAACAGGTTTTCGATGCATTGCCAAAGCCACCGGAGAGTCCAGGCCATCAGCTGAAACCGGGTGATCAGGTGGTCATTAGAAATTTTGCAAGAACGAAAAATCTTCAGCCCAGATTCATTGGCCTTTTCCAAGTCCTACTAGCAACGAGAACTGCTATTCGTGTGGCCGGAAGGAAGAACTGGATCCATACGACACATGTCAAACGTGTGCCTTTGCCACTTCCTTACGACAACTGGGTAAAGAAAGGAATCGGTGCCTCTGAAACGGAACAAGTCCCCAGGTTCATACCTTTCAGCGATGCAGAACTGATCACTGATTCACTAAATTCTGACTCTCCTCTTGAAACTGCTCTTTTGAACCCTGAACATTTGTCATCCACACCCAACGAACATTTGCCATCTGCACCAAAAGAACATTTGTCATCTGAAAACGTGAACATTGCAACGTCAGCTGAAAATACATTGTTTCCAGATCAGACAGCTCCTGCAAAACTGAGATACAACTTACGTTCTCGCAATATGGACAAATAAAGCAGGAAACTGCCTATTTTCAGATTTGAATTTTCTATACATTTGCCTCCAGCCAGGAAGTTTGCTAATACTTTGTATTGTTTCTTTTTGTTTTAAAATTGCCTTGCCGTCTGGGTAGCCGTAGGGTCGTGGCTGTGTGCCTAGTTGAATCTGCGGGGGTCAGACACAAGGTCGATCTTTCTGTTAGTTCTGGGAACTCCCAGGGCTGATAGAGGCATTTTCATCTACGTACACATCATCAGTGGTCGCGAACGGTCGTAGAAGATGGAGCTTCCTGAGCTGCAACGAGAAAATGTAATTTATGTTCGCAGAAATAGACTGTACAGAATACTTCACAGGAAATGCTTTCTAATGCAATGTGCAGTTACATTTTTAATTGTTTTAATAACGTTGGTGGGTGGAATCGTCTTTGGTGTACATTTGATTTTTATGCCAGTAACTACAGTACTACTTCTACGGTTTCTTCTATGCATTCTTTTCACTCATTTCCTGAACACGAACAAGCTCGACGCTCAGAATTTATTAACAATACATTTGTACAGCTCTTGCATCAACACCAACTGGTAGTTAATACTACAGACTGCTGGGTGTGTGGCTTGATACCTCACACTATGGATAAAGGCATTCCCTATCTAGTCTTGCCTTTTAGCTACAATGGATCATTTCAGGCCTTTCAGACCATTTTTTCATATGCCCTTGAGACCTATCCTCCGCGTCCACCACGGTCAACTAAATACAACTCAGTCAACAAAGCTTTAGTCCAGGGAATTATTGACATGATTAAAGACGTCAATAATACTCCATCTTACCCTAGAGATGAATTACGGGTGTATTTGGGTTGGAACTCTACAGAGTATCGCCTTAGTTTGGGAGAAAGCAAGCGTAAAAGCTCCACTTCAGTTTGGGTCGTGCCTCACCGAGGTCAGGTCTGTTTGCAAGGAAATGGGAGAAATCTGAGAGCTCAGCTAGGGAGGAGTGAGTGCGTTGAGACTTACGTATTTCCGTCTAACTCCTCCCCTGCCTTTCTGACTGCTAGGGGTACCTACTTCATCTGTCAGGACAGAGCATACACATGGCTGCCTGCTGACTTTTCAGGTTCATGTTATATTGCTCGATTGTTACCTCCGACATACACGGCTTCTTCAGATTATCACAAGACCAGAGTAGCAAGAGGTGTCTTCAGCAAGGAAGATACCGCTGGTCAAGAAGCTGGAGACTTTTTCAAAGGTTTCCTTCCTTTTTGGGGGCCTATGGCCAATAGTAGAAATCTACGTCAACTAACACGGGTAGTTGAATCTACTATTACAGAAACTGCTGGTGCCCTTAGTAACTTAACAGCTGAGCTTCAGACGGATCGTCTCATGACGTTGCAGAACCGTATGGTTCTAGACGTAATACTTGCAGATCGAGGTGGGGTATGCAGAATGATCCAATCGAGCTGCTGTGTCTTTATTCCAAATAATGCTCCAACAGTCTATGAAGCAATCTCTAAGCTACACAAGATTTCCAACTCTATACACATAGATAAGGGAAACTGGTCCTTCATGGAGTGGTTTTGGACTCTGGTATCAGCGTGGGGATGGAAGGTTCTGATGGTCATTGGTGTCATCCTAGTATTTCTGTTCTCGTGCTGTCTTATTATCCAATGTGGTCCCGCTCTGTGTAGTCTCTGTGTTGCAACCTGTTTCAGAAAACCACCTGCATTAGGAGAAAAGGCACGAGACAGGATGATGATACAACAACATGTCACTGACCTAATGAGCATAGAATTAGACTCTGACTCTGATATAGACTGAGTAATTGCCTATGTAAGGGCAAAAGGAGGGTCTGAGGTTCCGTGACGATTTTACTCGTGTTTGTAACATTGTCGTAAATACATAATTTTGGTATCAGTGAACCGCAAATGATCCATTTAGTATATCCTGGTGTTTTCGCTATGCTACGAGCAAGAGCACTCCTGTTACAAACACATTTCTGTTCTACCCATGGCATCCATCTTAGACACGGAAGCCATTTTGTACTCCTTGCCCTCACATAGTCAATGGACACGCAATGACCTCTTTTCATTTAAGGACACGTAGGCTTTAACCGGCGATTCACCTTGCGAGTGACACGTGCACCTTAGGCCAGCAACTCTGTGGCAGCATGACTCGGCAAGAGCTGCCTCCCCAGCCTGAGGCCAGTCCTGCTATACTGGTTCTTGTGTCCGTTGGCCTGATCATGATTAGGCGGCCGAAGCTGGTAACCGTGCCCATTTACGACCCACAAACATCTCTTATCCTGTCTTTCTATCTTCCACACCTGGCTCTGCTCCTTTCCTTCTGGGCCTTTATTAGGGGGAGGTAACGAAATTTACGATGAGGCGGTCCGGGTCTTGAATGAAGAACTGACATGGGATTATGATGGACTAGTGGGAACCCCTCATTCGTAATGTTTTGACATCAGATACTGTTGACGATTCCTGTGCAACGCCAAATATTTATTGTTTAAGACACGAATGTTTAGAACTGTGGTAACATGTAAAGAATTTGCCCCGAGCAGAATATTTAGTATATAAGGAACAACCCTCTTTGTACAAATTGAACAGGCTCCTAGACACTGCCCGTGTGCAGTTTCTGTGACTTCTGTGTCCCTGCAGTAATAAACCTTCGGTCTTTGACGCCACCATCGAGAAGCCCGTGTTTCTGTTTGTTTGTGCACCGAGACAGGTTGAACTCCGGGGTCTTCGGGTGTTTTCCCTGACACCTCTGGACGGAACCAAAAAGTCCAGAACTCCATCCCTTTAGAACTGATGTGCGCTGCTCCATGTGCCATCGTTACTACTGCAAGCACATACGGATCAGGCAACATCCAACGCTGTTGTTCCGACAAGTCAATCCAACACCCACTCGGGTCCAATTTACCCGTGCTCTCTTTCCATGCAAGCTTTTCCTCCTCAGTCGCCTCTTTCTGAATTTCTTTCACGCTTTCCACTGTGTCCTCACACATTCCAGACTCAGAAATCCATCTTGCAGACGTTGCAACATACATTCTACTCATCATATTTCTAGCTGTCTGTTTTGCAGTCTCATCAGCAAAAGCATTCCCACGACCAACATCATCCGTGATTGCTTTATGAGCACTGCATTTCACAATCGCAACTTCAGTCGGCAAGGTTAGAGATTCCAACAAGTCATTAACTAGCTGACCATGTTGAATCTTAGTCCCATGGGACGTAATGAAACCTCTCTCTTTCCACAAACGGCCAAAACTATGGGCTACGCCGAACGCGTACTGGCTATCTGTGAACACATTCACTCTCTTTCCCTTAGCTAAAACGCACGCTCTTGTTAGCGCGATCAATTCTGCAGCCTGGGCAGAATTCTGACTCACTCTTGCAGACTCCACAATCGTACTCAAAGTCGTTACTGCATAGGCAGCAGTCACATCACCATTCTCCAATTTGAAGCAAGACCCATCAACATACAACGTGCCATCTGGATCTGATAACGGAGTGTCTTTTAAATCAATTCGTCCTTTTGTTTCTTCCTCAGTTCTGAAACAACAGTCGTGTGGTTCGGAATCACTCGACTCTTGACTAGTCGGCAACAATGTTGCTGGATTCAATACATTGCATCTTTTGATCTGAATATGACTCGCTAGCAATGTCAGTTCGTAACCTGATAATCTAGCACTGGTAAGGTGCTGCGTCTTGGTTCGGTTCATGAGTGTATCCACCGCATGAGGAACCATAACCACTAGCATGTTGTTCATTACTAAACCAGCAGATTGTCGAATGGAGGCCGCAGCTGCGGCTGTAGCTCTCAAGCAACTAGGCAACGCTCTAGCTACCGGATCTAACGTTGATGAAAAATACGCACAAGGGCGTTGTTTGTCACCAAATTTCTGTGTCAAAACACTCAACGCACAACCTTCTCTCTCATGGACATAGAGCGTAAATGGCTTACTGTAATCGGGTGTACCCAATACAGGAGCTGAACACAGTGCATTTCGTAACTCAGAAAAACTCTCCTGACATTCGGCAGACCATGGCACTGGACTCGGAACATTTTTCCCAGTCAAAGCTACCAACGGTTTTGCCAAAAGAGAAAAATTTGGGATCCATTGCCTACAATATGAGGTAATACCTAAAAAGGCACGTACTTCTCTCTGCGTGCTAGGAACATTCATCTGTGTAATTGCTTTTATTCTCTCTGGGGTCAACTTCCTTCCCTCCTTTGACAAGAGATGACCTAGGTAGGTCACTTCTTGGCAACAGTATTGCATTTTTGAAGGTGACACCTTGTGATTCAAATTTGACAAATGATGCAATAAAGAAATTGTAGCTGTTTTGCAAGTTTCCTTGTCATCGGCAGCCACTAGAAGATCATCGACATATTGTACTAAAGCAGAACCAGGAGGAAGTACAAAGGAGTCTAACTGGCTTTTTAATGCTTGACTATAAATGGACGGGCTTTCACAATAACCTTGTGGAGCACGTTTAAACCTGAAGCTTCGTCCTCCTATAGAGAAACCGAAGATATCTCTGCTTTCCTCGGCTATCGGAATGCTGAAAAAGGCATTTTTCAAGTCGATAACCGAAAACCATGTTGCTGTAGCAGGAATCAACGTTAACAATGCAGTAATGTCTGGAACCACAGGAAACTGTGGAATCACAATTTTATTAACCTCTCTAAGATCAATTACAAACCTATATACTGGAGGTTTTGTTGGATCAGTTCGTTTCAGAATAGGCAGTACAGGACTATTACAGACATTACCTCTAGTTTCTTCTACAACGTCTTTCTTGATCAGATCTTGCACTATCAGTAGGAGCGCACGCTCACCTTCACTCGAGATCTTGTATTGTGGTATTCGTGGAAGTTTGGCATTTGCTTTCAAAGTTACTACATATGGTGGAATTTGTAAAAGACCTACATCATTAGGACCAGTCGCCCAAAGAGTATTAGGGAGAGAACGCAGCTCTGGTGGGAGCGCATCCATCGACAAGTACATCGGAGAAATTATTCTTTTACCTAACGTAAGCTGTACTCCTGCCGGAGAACAGTACAATGTCGCGTACAGGCGTTTTAACAAGTCTAAACCAAGCAGATTTTCATTACAACCTGTCGTCAAAATCAGGGGTGCTTTCAAGTGGCGGGGTCCAACAGAAATAGACAAAGGACCAGAAACAGGGTTGTGAACAGGGGCGCCTGAAAAACCTACTGAAACGTTTGTTGAGCCAGACAAAGGTGCGCCAGGGAGTTTCGCATGTATGATAGAACTTTTTGCTGCACCAGTATCCAACAGAAACGGTTCGACTATACCTGATGTTGCTACTGCGACATAAGGCCCACTCTGATCTACTGGAACTGATACTACTCCCTCTCTTTGTCCATGGCTGTCCTAGTACTCTCTTGGCTGAACTTCCTCACTAGCTTCATAGTAGTCTTCAACATGATACTGTTGAGACCTATTTTGTTGGGCAGATTGTCCATTTCGCTGATCGAAATGATTAGAAGGGCGATCACTTGTCTGTGGAGGCATAGCACCTCGTCCTCGACCTCTAGAGTTTTGTATAGAACTACCACGACCTCTCTGAGCTGTCGCAGCATTATTTTGCGCTAAGACTGGACACTCAGTCTTATAATGGCCTTCCATTTTGCAATAAGCACACTGATTCCATTGGTACTGTGGCCTCTGAGAATTATACTCCGTCCTTTGATATGACCCTTGCTGTGTATGAGAATTATTCATGCGAGGCGGATATGCTTGCTGTAAAAGAACTTTAGTTTTTAAATCTTTCGTCTTTTTATCTGATTTTTCTTTCTCCTCTTTATCCCTATTTTCATAGTACTGGGCAGTCGCAAGTATTTGCGCAGTCGTAGAGACAGCCCACGCACTTTCAGAATTCTTTAATTTACCACTAAGTTCTGGCAACAGATTGTTCACAAATTTATCAACAAATAATCTCTGGCCTCCTTCTGTGCTCATATCCTGACCACTATGATCCACGAAAGTCTCCTCGAATCTTGTGAAAAAGTCGGAGACGCTTTCGTCTTTCTTCTGTTTGCACGCGGACAATTTGTCCCAGTTAACGCGTAATGCAGGCATCAGGGTTTTCATTAAATCGATTATTCTACCAGGCAAATTAGCAATTAAGGGTTCAGGTTTAGAACCACCTATTTGTTGACCATCCGCTGCAATTATAGCTGCCCAATCACCACCTAGGGCAACTGGATGATTCTCTTTACGAATCTTAGCCCAAATTGGTTGCGGTACTACATTACCAAATAGCAGATCTATGTCAGCTAGATTCAATACACAAGCGTCAACTGTCTGAGCCAACTCTTTGTAGTATCCTGCAGGATTTTTACGCGGATCTGGCAAGGCCTGTTTCACTGCTAATACTTCAGCTCGCTTCCATGGAATATGTATCCATACTCTCTGGAATTGGGCTGGAGCGGCTGCAATACCAAGGTTTACATTAGCTTGCACAGCTTCACGCCAAATTGGTGGAACCTCCCTCATTGGGTATTGACGATTTTGTTTCGTACTACGTTTCTCTAACTCCCTCGGTGAACGAAGGGATGGGTCATTCCTATAACTTAAAATCAGTTCCATCGCTTCTTTTATATTTTGACCAACTATCATACCTGCAGCAAACTCTTTCTGAACATTAATTAATTCTTCCCTATTTGATTCAGAGTCATCCTCTTCCAATTCCTCACGTAGAAGGAAGCACATTTCATCGAACACATATCGTTGTGTCGGTTCGTTCCATTGCATAAATGTATTTAATACATCTTGTACATTATATCTTCCAACTTTCGAAACCCATCTAAGAGCAGTGGAATCTAATATTCTTCGCTCTTCAGTACTGGGAAGCTGACTACGTCTCTGCACAGAGTCAGAGGTAGGAGTCTTAATCAGAGTTTTATAGAAGGGAGATAGAATATTAGAGACAGAATCAGTGATTCTCCGACGAACAGAAAGCGGAGTCATAATATTAGCAGAAGCAGTAAATAGAGTAGCAGTTGGAACAGATAGAACAGGAACAGTAGGAGTAGCGGGCAAAATAGCCTGTGAACTAGCAGGTGTGAGCGATACAGGTATAGGTAAAGAAGCCGGCAACCCTGGAAGAGGGGGTGTCGAAGGAACATTAATATTGACCACAGGAGGTACAGGAACTTGATTCAGAGGAGCAGGAACACCAGGTTGTCCAGCAACCGGTAATTGAACATTTGGTATAGGTGGAGCCGTAGCACCCTGTGCATACGGTGGGGGTGATCGTAACAAGTAAGATAACAGGGGATCCTTTTCGGGGTCCTCTACTATCTTAGCTGTACTCGATGGCAAAGCAGGATAGCACTTGTCTATCGCTAAATTACGCTCTCTATTGGCCACCTCCATCGCTTTCTCAGACTCGTTGAGTTGCAGCTGCTTAGCAGACTGTTCTAAAGTCAACTCTTGCTTTTTCTGTTCTTTCTTCAACTTTTTAATTTCTCTCTGTTTAGATTCTTTTCGCCAATAACGGAAAGAATCAAACATTGCCGGCCGGGCTTTCTTCTTGAACAATTTCGTTTCTAAATTATCAAGAACTTGGGGTTCAAAACTACCATGCAGTGGCCAACTAAGGACACCATCTTTCTCTGTATAGTGGATCCATACCTCGTTATAAGAGATAGGGCCCACACCAAATTTGCAATATAGATCATAAAGGGGAGTTCCAATCGGAGGAACCGAACACGAGTCCTCCAACTGGGAATCACTGTTGCAACTAAAACAAGACAACATACAATTTTTCCGACTTACCATTTTATAATCCGGAACACAGAACAGACAAAACACAAACAAAAGGTGCGCACTCGAACCAAGAACTTAGGCCTACCAAAGCGAACAAATGTATCGATACCCAAACTAAACCAAATGATTATCTTAACCGGAACAACCAGTGATAATCTTACGAAACCAAACCAAACCAAAAACTAAAAGGATTATCCAAACAGGAGCAACCCTTACGAAGTAACCAACTAGCAACCACTTAATACTTAACTGAGGCACTGAAGACGTCACCAAGGAGAAACCCGTCACGTCTCGCCGTACTAAGGACTGCACCTCGGGTCCAAGACAGGGCGACGGTCAAAGCAACGGACCACTGTAGCCATCCGAACGAGAACCCTCGTGGAAGAGAACGTCGGGCCACTTTTGCGATATGCCGGGATCGATGAAGTGGGGCGCCTCCCTCTGGAATCTTCACACGAAGCTTCTCGAACTCTTCAGGCTTTTGGACCGGTACCGAATGACGTCGCCCCACGTTGGGCGCCAATTGGAGTTCTGGACTTTTTTGGTTCCGTCCAGAGGTGTCAGGGATAACACCGAAGACCCCGGAGTTCTACCTGCCTCGGTGCACAAACAAACAGAAACACAGGCTTCTCGATGGTGGCGTCAAAGACCAAAGGTTTATTACTGCAGGGACACAGAAGTCACAGAAACTACACATGGGCAGTATCTAGGAGCCTGTTCAATTTGTACAAAGAGGGTTGCTCCTTATATACTGAATATTGGGCTTCAGGCAAATTCTTAACATGTTAGCACATTCAAAAACCTTTGTATCTTAAACAATAAATATTTGGCGTTGCACAGGAATCGTCAACAATATCTGATGTCAAAACATTACGAACGAGGGGTTCCCACTATTCCATCATAATCCCATGTCAATTTCTCATTCAAGACCCGGACCGCCTCATCGTAAATTTCGTTACCTCCCCCTAATAAAGGCCCAGAAGGAAAGGAGCAGAGCCAGGTGCAGAAGATAGAACAGTAGGATAAGAGATGTTTGTGGGTCGTAAATGGGCAAGGCTACCAGCTTCGGCCGCCTAATCATGATCAGGCCAACGGACACGAGAACCAGTATAGCAGGACTGGCCTCAGGCTGGGGAGGCAGCTCTTGCTGAGTCATGCTGCCACAGCGTTGCTTGCCTAAGGTGCACGTGTCACTAGCAAGGTGAATTGCCTGCTAAAGCCTATGTGTCCTTAATTGAAAGAGGTCATTGCGTGTCCATTGACTATGTGAGGGCAAAGAATACAAAATGTCTGCCGTAATCTAAGATGGATGCCATGGGTAGAACAGAAATGTGTTTGTAACATGAGTGCTCTTGCTCGTAGCATAGCGAAAACACCAGGATATACTAGATGGATCATTTGCGGTTCACTGATACCAAAATTATGTATTTGCGACAATGTTAAAAACACGGGTTCAAATCGTCACGGAACCGCACATGAATGACCCAGCCCTCAGACTTGCGTGTGCGGCAAGGGTCCCAGTGCCTCAGACTGGAGAATACATGAATGACCCAGCCCTCAGACTTGAGTTTGCGGCAAGGGTCCCAGCGCCTCAGACTGGAGAACACATGAATGACCCAGCCCTCAGACTTGCATGTGCGGCAAGGGTCCCAGCGCCTCAGACTGGAGAATACATGAACGACCCAGCCCTCAGACTTGCGTGTGCGGCAAGGGTCCCAGTGCCTCAGACGGGAGAACACATGAATGACCCAGCCCTCAGACTTCCGTGTGCGGCAAGGGTCCCAGCGCCTCAGACTGGAGAATACATGAACGACCCAGCCCTCAGACTTGCGTGTGCGGCAAGGGTCCCAGCGCCTCAGACTGGAGAATACATGAACGACCCAGCCTTCAGACTTGCGTGTGCGGCAAGGGTCCCAGCGCCTCAGACTGGAGAATACATGAATGACCCAGCCCTCAGACTTGCGTGTGCGGCAAGGGTCCCAGCGCCTCAGACTGGAGAATACATGAATGACCCAGCCCTCAGACTTGCGTGTGCGGCAAGGGTCCCAGCGCCTCAGACTGGAGAATACATGAATGACACAGCCCTCAGACTTGCGTGTGCGGCAAGGGTCACAGCGCCTCAGACTGGAGAAGTCTTTAATGACCCAGCCCTCAGACTTGCATGTGCGGCAAGGGTCACAGTGCCTCAGACGGGAGAATACATGAATGACCCAGCCCTCAGACTTGCGTGTGCGGCAAGGGTCACAGCGCCTCAGAAGGGAGAATACATGAATGACCCAGCACTCAGACTTGCGTGTGCGGCAAGGGTCACAGCGCCTCAGACGGGAGAATACATGAATGACCCAGCCCTCAGACTTGCGTGTGCGGCAAAGTTCACAGCGCCTCAGACGGGAGAATACATGAATGACCCAGCACTCAGACTTGCGTGTGCGGCAAGGGTCACAGCGCCTCAGACGGGAGAATACATGAATGACCCAGCCCTCAGACTTGCGTGTGCGGCAAGGTTCACAGCGCCTCAGACGGGAGAATACATGAATGACCCAGCCCTCAGACTTGCGTGTGCGGCAAGGGTCACAGCGCCTCAGACGGGAGAATACATGAATGACCCAGCCCTCAGACTTGAGTGTGCGGCAAGGGTCACAGCGCCTCAGACTGGAGAATACATGAAAGACCCAGCCCTCAGACTTGCGTGTGAGGCAAGGGTCACAACGCCTCAGACTGGAGAATACATGAATGACCCAAGCCCTCAGACTTGCGTGTGCGGCAAGGGCCCCAGCATCTCAGACTGGAGAACACATGAATGACCCAGCCCTCAGACTTGCGTGTGTGGCAAGGGTCCCAGCGCCTCAGACTGGAGAATACATGAATGACCCAAGCCCTCAGACTTGCGTGTGCGGCAAGGGTCACAGCGCCTCAGACTGGAGAACACATGAATGACGCAAGCCCTCAGACTTGCGTGTGCGGCAAGAGTCACAGCGCCTCAGACTGGAGAACACATGAATGACCCAAGCCCTCAGACTTGCGTGTGCGGCAAGGGCCCCAGCGCCTCAGACTGGAGAACACATGAATGACCCAGCCCTCAGACTTGCGTGTGCGGAAAGGGCCCCAGCGCCTCAGACTGGAGAATACATGAATGACCCAGCCCTCAGACTTGCGTGTGCGGCAAGGGTCCCAGCGCCTCAGACTGGAGAATACATGAATGACCCAGCCCTCAGACTTGCGTGTGCGGCAAGGGTCCCAGCGCCTCAGACTGGAGAATACATGAATGACCCAGCCCTCAGACTTGCATGTGCGGCAAGGGTCCCAGCGCCTCAGACTGGAGAATACATGAATGACCCAAGCCCTCAGACTTGCGTGTGCGGCAAGGGCCCCAGCGCCTCAGACTGGAGAACCCTTGAATGACACAAGCACTCAGACTTGGGTGTGCGGCAAGAGTCACAGCGCCTCAGACTGGAGAATACATGAATGACCCAAGCCCTCAGACTTGCGTGTGCGGCAAGGGCCCCAGCGCCTCAGACTGGAGAACCCTTGAATGACACAAGCACTCAGACTTGGGTGTGCGGCAAGAGTCACAGCGCCTCAGACTGGAGAATACATGAATGACCCAAGCCCTCAGACTTGCGTGTGCGGCAAGGGCCCCAGCGCCTCAGACTGGAGAACACATGAATGACCCAGCCCTCAGACTTGCGTATGCGGAAAGGGCCCCAGCGCCTCAGACTGGAGAATACATGAATGACCCAGCCCTCAGACTTGCGTGTGCGGCAAGGGCCCCAGCGCCTCAGACTGGAGAACACATGAATGACCCAGCCCTCAGACTTGCGTGTGCGGCAAGGGTCCCAGCGCCTCAGACTGGAGAACACATGAATGACCCAGCCCTCAGACTTGCATGTGCGGCAAGGGTCCCAGCGCCTCAGACTGGAGAATACATGAACGACCCAGCCCTCAGACTTGCGTGTGCGGCAAGGGTCCCAGTGCCTCAGACGGGAGAACACATGAACGACCCAGCCCTCAGACTTCCGTGTGCGGCAAGGGTCCCAGCGCCTCAGACTGGAGAATACATGAATGACCCAGCCCTCAGACTTGCGTGTGCGGCAAGGGTCCCAGCGCCTCAGACTGGAGAATACATGAACGACCCAGCCCTCAGACTTGCGTGTGCGGCAAGGGTCCCAGCGCCTCAGACTGGAGAATACATGAATGACCCAGCCCTCAGACTTGCGTGTGCGGCAAGGGTCCCAGCGCCTCAGACTGGAGAATACATGAATGACCCAGCCCTCAGACTTGCGTGTGCGGCAAGGGTCCCAGCGCCTCAGACTGGAGAATACATGAATGACACAGCCCTCAGACTTGCGTGTGCGGCAAGGGTCACAGCGCCTCAGACTGGAGAAGTCTTTAATGACCCAGCCCTCAGACTTGCATGTGCGGCAAGGGTCACAGTGCCTCAGACGGGAGAATACATGAATGACCCAGCACTCAGACTTGCGTGTGCGGCAAGGGTCACAGCGCCTCAGACGGGAGAATACATGACTGACCCAGCCCTCAGACTTGCGTGTGCGGCAAA
This sequence comes from Lissotriton helveticus, assembly GCF_964261635.1. Classification (NCBI taxonomy): domain Eukaryota; kingdom Metazoa; phylum Chordata; class Amphibia; order Caudata; family Salamandridae; genus Lissotriton; species Lissotriton helveticus. The sequence continues at coordinate 1,798,244 of NW_027611692.1, read as the reverse complement.
GTTCACAGCGCCTCAGACGGGAGAATACATGAATGACCCAGCACTCAGACTTGAGTGTGCGGCAAGGGTCACAGCGCCTCAGACGGGAGAATACATGAATGACCCAGCCCTCAGACTTGCGTGTGCGGCAAGGTTCACAGCGCCTCAGACGGGAGAATACATGAATGACCCAGCCCTCAGACTTGCGTGTGCGGCAAGGGTCACAGCGCCTCAGACGGGAGAATACATGAATGACCCAGCCCTCAGACTTGCGTGTGCGGCAAGGGTCACAGCGCCTCAGACTGGAGAATACATGAAAGACCCAGCCCTCAGACTTGCGTGTGAGGCAAGGGTCACAACGCCTCAGACTGGAGAATACATGAATGACCCAAGCCCTCAGACTTGTGTGTGCGGCAAGGGCCCCAGCGTCTCAGACTGGAGAACACATGAATGACCCAGCCCTCAGACTTGCGTGTGTGGCAAGGGTCCCAGCGCCTCAGACTGGAGAATACATGAATGACCCAAGCCCTCAGACTTGCGTGTGCGGCAAGGGTCACAGCGCCTCAGACTGGAGAACACATGAATGACCCAAGCCCTCAGACTTGCGTGTGCGGCAAGAGTCACAGCGCCTCAGACTGGAGAACACATGAATGACCCAAGCCCTCAGACTTGCGTGTGCGGCAAGGGCCCCAGCGCCTCAGACTGGAGAACACATGAATGACCCAGCCCTCAGACTTGCGTGTGCGGAAAGGGCCCCAGCGCCTCAGACTGGAGAATACATGAATGACCCAGCCCTCAGACTTGCGTGTGCGTCAAGGGTCCCAGCGCCTCAGACTGGAGAATACATGAATGACCCAGCCCTCAGACTTGCGTGTGCGGCAAGGGTCCCAGCGCCTCAGACTGGAGAATACATGAATGACCCAGCCCTCAGACTTGCATGTGCGGCAAGGGTCCCAGCGCCTCAGACTGGAGAATACATGAATGACCCAAGCCCTCAGACTTGCGTGTGCGGCAAGGGCCCCAGCGCCTCAGACTGGAGAACCCTTGAATGACACAAGCACTCAGACTTGCGTGTGCGGCAAGGGCCCCAGCGCCTCAGACTGGAGAACACATGAATGACCCAGCCCTCAGACTTGCGTATGCGGAAAGGGCCCCAGCGCCTCAGACTGGAGAATACATGAATGACCCAGCCCTCAGACTTGCGTGTGCGGCAAGGGCCCCCGCGCCTCAGACTGGAGAACACATGAATGACCCAGCCCTCAGACTTGCGTGTGCGGCAAGGGTCCCAGCGCCTCAGACTGGAGAATACATGAATGACCCAGCCCTCAGACTTGCGTGTGCGGCAAGGGTCCCAGCGCCTCAGACTGGAGAATACATGAATGACCCAGCCCTCAGACTTGAGTTTGCGGCAAGGGTCCCAGCGCCTCAGACTGGAGAACACATGAATGACCCAGCCCTCAGACTTGCATGTGCGGCAAGGGTCCCAGCGCCTCAGACTGGAGAATACATGAACGACCCAGCCCTCAGACTTGCGTGTGCGGCAAGGGTCCCAGTGCCTCAGACGGGAGAACACATGAATGACCCAGCCCTCAGACTTGCGTGTGCGGCAAGGGTCCCAGCGCCTCAGACTGGAGAATACATGAATGACCCAGCCCTCAGACTTGCGTGTGCGGCAAGGGTCCCAGCGCCTCAGACTGGAGAATACATGAATGACACAGCCCTCAGACTTGCGTGTGCGGCAAGGGTCACAGCGCCTCAGACTGGAGAAGTCTTTAATGACCCAGCCCTCAGACTTGCATGTGCGGCAAGGGTCACAGTGCCTCAGACGGGAGAATACATGAATGACCCAGCCCTCAGACTTGCGTGTGCGGCAAGGGTCACAGCGCCTCAGAAGGGAGAATACATGAATGACCCAGCACTCAGACTTGCGTGTGCGGCAAGGGTCACAGCGCCTCAGACGGGAGAATACATGAATGACCCAGCCCTCAGACTTGCGTGTGCGGCAAAGTTCACAGCGCCTCAGACGGGAGAATACATGAATGACCCAGCACTCAGACTTGCGTGTGCGGCAAGGGTCACAGCGCCTCAGACGGGAGAATACATGAATGACCCAGCCCTCAGACTTGCGTGTGCGGCAAGGTTCACAGCGCCTCAGACGGGAGAATACATGAATGACCCAGCCCTCAGACTTGCGTGTGCGGCAAGGGTCACAGCGCCTCAGACGGGAGAATACATGAATGACCCAGCCCTCAGACTTGCGTGTGCGGCAAGGGTCACAGCGCCTCAGACTGGAGAATACATGAAAGACCCAGCCCTCAGACTTGCGTGTGAGGCAAGGGTCACAGCGCCTCAGACTGGAGAATACATGAATGACCCAAGCCCTCAGACTTGCGTGTGCGGCAAGGGCCCCAGCGTCTCAGACCGGAGAACACATGAATGACCCAGCCCTCAGACTTGCGTGTGTGGCAAGGGTCCCAGCGCCTCAGACTGGAGAATACATGAATGACCCAAGCCCTCAGACTTGCGTGTGCGGCAAGGGTCACAGCGCCTCAGACTGGAGAACACATGAATGACCCAAGCCCTCAGACTTGCGTGTGCGGCAAGAGTCACAGCGCCTCAGACTGGAGAACACATGAATGACCCAAGCCCTCAGACTTGCGTGTGCGGCAAGGGCCCCAGCGCCTCAAACTGGAGAACCCTTGAATGACACAAGCACTCAGACTTGGGTGTGCGGCAAGGGCCCCAGCGCCTCAGACTGGAGAACACATGAATGACCCAGCCCTCAGACTTGCGTGTGCGGAAAGGGCCCCAGCGCCTCAGACTGGAGAATACATGAATGACCCAGCCCTCAGACTTGCGTGTGCGGCAAGGGTCCCAGCGCCTCAGACTGGAGAATACATGAATGACCCAGCCCTCAGACTTGCGTGTGCGGCAAGGGTCCCAGCGCCTCAGACTGGAGAATACATGAATGACCCAGCCCTCAGACTTGCATGTGCGGCAAGGGTCCCAGCGCCTCAGACTGGAGCATACATGAAAGACCGAAGCCCTCAGACTTGCGTGTGCGGCAATGATCACAGCGCCTCAGACTGGAGAATACATGAATGACCCAAGCCCTCAGACTTGCGTGTGCGGCAAGGGTCACAGCGCCTCAGACTGGAGAACACATGAATGACCCAAGCCCTCAAACTTGCGTGTGCGGCAAGAGTCACAGCGCCTCAGACTGGAGAACACATGAATGACCCAAGCCCTCAGACTTGCGTGTGCGGCAAGGGCCCCAGCGCCTCAGACTGGAGAACCCCTGAATGACACAAGCACTCAGACTTGGGTGTGCGGCAAGGGCCCCAGCGCCTCAGACTGGAGAACACATGAATGACCCAGCCCTCAGACTTGCGTATGCGGAAAGGGCCCCAGTGCCTCAGACTGGAGAACACATGAATGACCCAGCCCTCAGACTTGCGTGTGCGGCAAGGGTCCCAGCGCCTCAGACAGGAGAACACATGAATGACCCAGCCCTCAGACTTGCGTGTGCGGCAAGGGTCCCAGCGCCTCAGACTGGAGAATACATGAATGACCCAGCCCTCGGACTTGCGTGTGCGGCAAGGGTCACAGCGCCTCAGACTGGAGAATACATGAATGACCCAGCCCTCAGACTTGCGTGTGTGGCAAGGGCCCCAGCGCCTCAGACTGGAGAACACATGAATGACCCAGCCCTCAGACTTGCGTGTGCGGCAAGGGTCACAGCGCCTCAGACTGGAGAAGACATGAATGACCCAGCCCTCAGACTTGCATGTGCGGCAAGGGTCACAGTGCCTCAGACGGGAGAATACGTGAATGACCGAGCCCTCAGACTTGCGTGTGCGGCAAGGGTCACAGCGCCTCAGAAAGGAGAATACATGAATGACCCAGCCCTCAGACTTGCATGTGCGGCAAGGGTCACAGCGCCTCAGACTGGAGAACACATGAATGACCCAGCCCTCAGACTTGCGTGTGCGGCAAGGGTCACAGCGCCTCAGACTGGAGAAGACATGAATGACCCAGCCCTCAGACTTGCATGTGTGGCAAGGGTCACAGTGCCTCAGACGGGAGAATACGTGAATGACCGAGCCCTCAGACTTGCGTGTGCGGCAAGGGTCACAGCGCCTCAGAAAGGAGAATACATGAATGACCCAGCCCTCAGACTTGCATGTGCGGCAAGGGTCACAGCGCCTCAGACTGGAGAATACATGAATGACCCAGCCCTCAGACTTGCGTGTGCGGCAAGGGTCACAGCGCCTCAGACAGGAGAATACATGAATGACCCAGCCCTCAGACTTGCTTGTGCGGCAAGGGTTACAGCGCCTCAGACTGGAGAATACATGAATGACCCAGCCCTCAGACTTGCGTGTGCGGCAAGGGTCACAGCGCCTCAGACTGGAGAATACATGAATGACCCAGCCCTCAGAGTTGCGTGTGCGGCAAGGGTCACAGCCCCTCAGACTGGAGAATACATGAATGACCCAGCCCTCAGACTTGCGTGTGCGGCAAGGGTCACAGCGCCTCAGACTGGAGAATACATGAATGACCCAAGCCCTCAGACTTGCGTGTGCGGCAATGGTCACAGCGCCTCAGACGGGAGAATACATGAATGACCCAAGCCCTCAGACTTGCGTGTGCGGCAAGGGTCACAGCGCCTCAGACTGGAGAACACATGAATGACCCAAGCCCTCAGACTTGCTTGTGCGGCAAGAGTCACAGCGCCTCAGACTGGAGAACACATGAATGACCCAAGCCCTCAGACTTGCGTGTGCGGCAAGGGCCCCAGCGCCTCAGACTGGAGAACCCTTGAAGGACACAAGCACTCAGACTTGGGTGTGCGGCAAGGGCCCCAGCGCCTCAGACTGGAGAACACATGAATGACCCAGCCCTCAGACTTGCGTATGCGGAAAGTGCCCCAGCGCCTCAGACTGGAGAATACATGAATGACCCAGCCCTCAGACTTGCGTGTGCGGCAAGGGTCCCAGCGCCTCAGACTGGAGAATACATGAATGACCCAGCCCTCAGACTTGCGTGTGCGGCAAGGGTCCCAGCGCCTCAGACTGGAGAATACATGAATGACCCAGCCCTCAGACTTGCGTTTGCGGCAAGGGTCCCAGCGCCTCAGACTGGAGAACACATTAATGACCCAGCCCTCAGACTTGCATGTGCGGCAAGGGTCCCAGCGCCTCAGACTGGAGAATACATGAACGACCCAGCCCTCAGACTTGCGTGTGCGGCAAGGGTCCCAGCGCCTCAGACTGGAGAATACATGAATGACCCAGCCCTCAGACTTGCGTGTGCGGCAAGGGCCCCAGCGCCTCAGACTGGAGAACACATGAATGACCCAGCCCTCAGACTTGCGTATGCGGAAAGGGCCCCAGTGCCTCAGACTGGAGAACACATGAATGACCCAGCCCTCAGACTTGCGTGTGCGGCAAGGGTCCCAGCGCCTCAGACAGGAGAATACATGAATGACCCAGCCCTCAGACTTGCGTGTGCGGCAAGGGTCCCAGTGCCTCAGACTGGAGAATACATGAATGACCCAGCCCTCAGACTTGAGTTTGCGGCAAGGGTCCCAGCGCCTCAGACTGGAGAACACATGAATGACCCAGCCCTCAGACTTGCATGTGCGGCAAGGGTCCCAGCGCCTCAGACTGGAGAATACATGAACGACCCAGCCCTCAGACTTGCGTGTGCGGCAAGGGTCCCAGTGCCTCAGACGGGAGAACACATGAATGACCCAGCCCTCAGACTTCCGTGTGCGGCAAGGGTCCCAGCGCCTCAGACTGGAGAATACATGAACGACCCAGCCCTCAGACTTGCGTGTGCGGCAAGGGTCCCAGCGCCTCAGACTGGAGAATACATGAACGACCCAGCCTTCAGACTTGCGTGTGCGGCAAGGGTCCCAGCGCCTCAGACTGGAGAATACATGAATGACCCAGCCCTCAGACTTGCGTGTGCGGCAAGGGTCCCAGCGCCTCAGACTGGAGAATACATGAATGACCCAGCCCTCAGACTTGCGTGTGCGGCAAGGGTCCCAGCGCCTCAGACTGGAGAATACATGAATGACACAGCCCTCAGACTTGCGTGTGCGGCAAGGGTCACAGCGCCTCAGACTGGAGAAGTCTTTAATGACCCAGCCCTCAGACTTGCATGTGCGGCAAGGGTCACAGTGCCTCAGACGGGAGAATACATGAATGACCCAGCCCTCAGACTTGCGTGTGCGGCAAGGGTCACAGCGCCTCAGAAGGGAGAATACATGAATGACCCAGCACTCAGACTTGCGTGTGCGGCAAGGGTCACAGCGCCTCAGACGGGAGAATACATGAATGACCCAGCCCTCAGACTTGCGTGTGCGGCAAAGTTCACAGCGCCTCAGACGGGAGAATACATGAATGACCCAGCACTCAGACTTGCGTGTGCGGCAAGGGTCACAGCGCCTCAGACGGGAGAATACATGAATGACCCAGCCCTCAGACTTGCGTGTGCGGCAAGGTTCACAGCGCCTCAGACGGGAGAATACATGAATGACCCAGCCCTCAGACTTGCGTGTGCGGCAAGGGTCACAGCGCCTCAGACGGGAGAATACATGAATGACCCAGCCCTCAGACTTGCGTGTGCGGCAAGGGTCACAGCGCCTCAGACTGGAGAATACATGAAAGACCCAGCCCTCAGACTTGCGTGTGAGGCAAGGGTCACAACGCCTCAGACTGGAGAATACATGAATGACCCAAGCCCTCAGACTTGCATGTGCGGCAAGGGCCCCAGCATCTCAGACTGGAGAACACATGAATGACCCAGCCCTCAGACTTGCGTGTGTGGCAAGGGTCCCAGCGCCTCAGACTGGAGAATACATGAATGACCCAAGCCCTCAGACTTGCGTGTGCGGCAAGGGTCACAGCGCCTCAGACTGGAGAACACATGAATGACGCAAGCCCTCAGACTTGCGTGTGCGGCAAGAGTCACAGCGCCTCAGACTGGAGAACACATGAATGACCCAAGCCCTCAGACTTGCGTGTGCGGCAAGGGCCCCAGCGCCTCAGACTGGAGAACACATGAATGACCCAGCCCTCAGACTTGCGTGTGCGGAAAGGGCCCCAGCGCCTCAGACTGGAGAATACATGAATGACCCAGCCCTCAGACTTGCGTGTGCGGCAAGGGTCCCAGCGCCTCAGACTGGAGAATACATGAATGACCCAGCCCTCAGACTTGCGTGTGCGGCAAGGGTCCCAGCGCCTCAGACTGGAGAATACATGAATGACCCAGCCCTCAGACTTGCATGTGCGGCAAGGGTCCCAGCGCCTCAGACTGGAGAATACATGAATGACCCAAGCCCTCAGACTTGCGTGTGCGGCAAGGGCCCCAGCGCCTCAGACTGGAGAACCCTTGAATGACACAAGCACTCAGACTTGGGTGTGCGGCAAGAGTCACAGCGCCTCAGACTGGAGAATACATGAATGACCCAAGCCCTCAGACTTGCGTGTGCGGCAAGGGCCCCAGCGCCTCAGACTGGAGAACCCTTGAATGACACAAGCACTCAGACTTGGGTGTGCGGCAAGAGTCACAGCGCCTCAGACTGGAGAATACATGAATGACCCAAGCCCTCAGACTTGCGTGTGCGGCAAGGGCCCCAGCGCCTCAGACTGGAGAACACATGAATGACCCAGCCCTCAGACTTGCGTATGCGGAAAGGGCCCCAGCGCCTCAGACTGGAGAATACATGAATGACCCAGCCCTCAGACTTGCGTGTGCGGCAAGGGCCCCAGCGCCTCAGACTGGAGAACACATGAATGACCCAGCCCTCAGACTTGCGTGTGCGGCAAGGGTCCCAGCGCCTCAGACTGGAGAACACATGAATGACCCAGCCCTCAGACTTGCATGTGCGGCAAGGGTCCCAGCGCCTCAGACTGGAGAATACATGAACGACCCAGCCCTCAGACTTGCGTGTGCGGCAAGGGTCCCAGTGCCTCAGACGGGAGAACACATGAACGACCCAGCCCTCAGACTTCCGTGTGCGGCAAGGGTCCCAGCGCCTCAGACTGGAGAATACATGAATGACCCAGCCCTCAGACTTGCGTGTGCGGCAAGGGTCCCAGCGCCTCAGACTGGAGAATACATGAACGACCCAGCCCTCAGACTTGCGTGTGCGGCAAGGGTCCCAGCGCCTCAGACTGGAGAATACATGAATGACCCAGCCCTCAGACTTGCGTGTGCGGCAAGGGTCCCAGCGCCTCAGACTGGAGAATACATGAATGACCCAGCCCTCAGACTTGCGTGTGCGGCAAGGGTCCCAGCGCCTCAGACTGGAGAATACATGAATGACACAGCCCTCAGACTTGCGTGTGCGGCAAGGGTCACAGCGCCTCAGACTGGAGAAGTCTTTAATGACCCAGCCCTCAGACTTGCATGTGCGGCAAGGGTCACAGTGCCTCAGACGGGAGAATACATGAATGACCCAGCACTCAGACTTGCGTGTGCGGCAAGGGTCACAGCGCCTCAGACGGGAGAATACATGACTGACCCAGCCCTCAGACTTGCGTGTGCGGCAAAGTTCACAGCGCCTCAGACGGGAGAATACATGAATGACCCAGCACTCAGACTTGAGTGTGCGGCAAGGGTCACAGCGCCTCAGACGGGAGAATACATGAATGACCCAGCCCTCAGACTTGCGTGTGCGGCAAGGTTCACAGCGCCTCAGACGGGAGAATACATGAATGACCCAGCCCTCAGACTTGCGTGTGCGGCAAGGGTCACAGCGCCTCAGACGGGAGAATACATGAATGACCCAGCCCTCAGACTTGCGTGTGCGGCAAGGGTCACAGCGCCTCAGACTGGAGAATACATGAAAGACCCAGCCCTCAGACTTGCGTGTGAGGCAAGGGTCACAACGCCTCAGACTGGAGAATACATGAATGACCCAAGCCCTCAGACTTGTGTGTGCGGCAAGGGCCCCAGCGTCTCAGACTGGAGAACACATGAATGACCCAGCCCTCAGACTTGCGTGTGTGGCAAGGGTCCCAGCGCCTCAGACTGGAGAATACATGAATGACCCAAGCCCTCAGACTTGCGTGTGCGGCAAGGGTCACAGCGCCTCAGACTGGAGAACACATGAATGACCCAAGCCCTCAGACTTGCGTGTGCGGCAAGAGTCACAGCGCCTCAGACTGGAGAACACATGAATGACCCAAGCCCTCAGACTTGCGTGTGCGGCAAGGGCCCCAGCGCCTCAGACTGGAGAACACATGAATGACCCAGCCCTCAGACTTGCGTGTGCGGAAAGGGCCCCAGCGCCTCAGACTGGAGAATACATGAATGACCCAGCCCTCAGACTTGCGTGTGCGTCAAGGGTCCCAGCGCCTCAGACTGGAGAATACATGAATGACCCAGCCCTCAGACTTGCGTGTGCGGCAAGGGTCCCAGCGCCTCAGACTGGAGAATACATGAATGACCCAGCCCTCAGACTTGCATGTGCGGCAAGGGTCCCAGCGCCTCAGACTGGAGAATACATGAATGACCCAAGCCCTCAGACTTGCGTGTGCGGCAAGGGCCCCAGCGCCTCAGACTGGAGAACCCTTGAATGACACAAGCACTCAGACTTGCGTGTGCGGCAAGGGCCCCAGCGCCTCAGACTGGAGAACACATGAATGACCCAGCCCTCAGACTTGCGTATGCGGAAAGGGCCCCAGCGCCTCAGACTGGAGAATACATGAATGACCCAGCCCTCAGACTTGCGTGTGCGGCAAGGGCCCCCGCGCCTCAGACTGGAGAACACATGAATGACCCAGCCCTCAGACTTGCGTGTGCGGCAAGGGTCCCAGCGCCTCAGACTGGAGAATACATGAATGACCCAGCCCTCAGACTTGCGTGTGCGGCAAGGGTCCCAGCGCCTCAGACTGGAGAATACATGAATGACCCAGCCCTCAGACTTGAGTTTGCGGCAAGGGTCCCAGCGCCTCAGACTGGAGAACACATGAATGACCCAGCCCTCAGACTTGCATGTGCGGCAAGGGTCCCAGCGCCTCAGACTGGAGAATACATGAACGACCCAGCCCTCAGACTTGCGTGTGCGGCAAGGGTCCCAGTGCCTCAGACGGGAGAACACATGAATGACCCAGCCCTCAGACTTGCGTGTGCGGCAAGGGTCCCAGCGCCTCAGACTGGAGAATACATGAATGACCCAGCCCTCAGACTTGCGTGTGCGGCAAGGGTCCCAGCGCCTCAGACTGGAGAATACATGAATGACACAGCCCTCAGACTTGCGTGTGCGGCAAGGGTCACAGCGCCTCAGACTGGAGAAGTCTTTAATGACCCAGCCCTCAGACTTGCATGTGCGGCAAGGGTCACAGTGCCTCAGACGGGAGAATACATGAATGACCCAGCCCTCAGACTTGCGTGTGCGGCAAGGGTCACAGCGCCTCAGAAGGGAGAATACATGAATGACCCAGCACTCAGACTTGCGTGTGCGGCAAGGGTCACAGCGCCTCAGACGGGAGAATACATGAATGACCCAGCCCTCAGACTTGCGTGTGCGGCAAAGTTCACAGCGCCTCAGACGGGAGAATACATGAATGACCCAGCACTCAGACTTGCGTGTGCGGCAAGGGTCACAGCGCCTCAGACGGGAGAATACATGAATGACCCAGCCCTCAGACTTGCGTGTGCGGCAAGGTTCACAGCGCCTCAGACGGGAGAATACATGAATGACCCAGCCCTCAGACTTGCGTGTGCGGCAAGGGTCACAGCGCCTCAGACGGGAGAATACATGAATGACCCAGCCCTCAGACTTGCGTGTGCGGCAAGGGTCACAGCGCCTCAGACTGGAGAATACATGAAAGACCCAGCCCTCAGACTTGCGTGTGAGGCAAGGGTCACAGCGCCTCAGACTGGAGAATACATGAATGACCCAAGCCCTCAGACTTGCGTGTGCGGCAAGGGCCCCAGCGTCTCAGACCGGAGAACACATGAATGACCCAGCCCTCAGACTTGCGTGTGTGGCAAGGGTCCCAGCGCCTCAGACTGGAGAATACATGAATGACCCAAGCCCTCAGACTTGCGTGTGCGGCAAGGGTCACAGCGCCTCAGACTGGAGAACACATGAATGACCCAAGCCCTCAGACTTGCGTGTGCGGCAAGAGTCACAGCGCCTCAGACTGGAGAACACATGAATGACCCAAGCCCTCAGACTTGCGTGTGCGGCAAGGGCCCCAGCGCCTCAAACTGGAGAACCCTTGAATGACACAAGCACTCAGACTTGGGTGTGCGGCAAGGGCCCCAGCGCCTCAGACTGGAGAACACATGAATGACCCAGCCCTCAGACTTGCGTGTGCGGAAAGGGCCCCAGCGCCTCAGACTGGAGAATACATGAATGACCCAGCCCTCAGACTTGCGTGTGCGGCAAGGGTCCCAGCGCCTCAGACTGGAGAATACATGAATGACCCAGCCCTCAGACTTGCGTGTGCGGCAAGGGTCCCAGCGCCTCAGACTGGAGAATACATGAATGACCCAGCCCTCAGACTTGCATGTGCGGCAAGGGTCCCAGCGCCTCAGACTGGAGCATACATGAAAGACCGAAGCCCTCAGACTTGCGTGTGCGGCAATGATCACAGCGCCTCAGACTGGAGAATACATGAATGACCCAAGCCCTCAGACTTGCGTGTGCGGCAAGGGTCACAGCGCCTCAGACTGGAGAACACATGAATGACCCAAGCCCTCAAACTTGCGTGTGCGGCAAGAGTCACAGCGCCTCAGACTGGAGAACACATGAATGACCCAAGCCCTCAGACTTGCGTGTGCGGCAAGGGCCCCAGCGCCTCAGACTGGAGAACCCCTGAATGACACAAGCACTCAGACTTGGGTGTGCGGCAAGGGCCCCAGCGCCTCAGACTGGAGAACACATGAATGACCCAGCCCTCAGACTTGCGTATGCGGAAAGGGCCCCAGTGCCTCAGACTGGAGAACACATGAATGACCCAGCCCTCAGACTTGCGTGTGCGGCAAGGGTCCCAGCGCCTCAGACAGGAGAACACATGAATGACCCAGCCCTCAGACTTGCGTGTGCGGCAAGGGTCCCAGCGCCTCAGACTGGAGAATACATGAATGACCCAGCCCTCGGACTTGCGTGTGCGGCAAGGGTCACAGCGCCTCAGACTGGAGAATACATGAATGACCCAGCCCTCAGACTTGCGTGTGTGGCAAGGGCCCCAGCGCCTCAGACTGGAGAACACATGAATGACCCAGCCCTCAGACTTGCGTGTGCGGCAAGGGTCACAGCGCCTCAGACTGGAGAAGACATGAATGACCCAGCCCTCAGACTTGCATGTGCGGCAAGGGTCACAGTGCCTCAGACGGGAGAATACGTGAATGACCGAGCCCTCAGACTTGCGTGTGCGGCAAGGGTCACAGCGCCTCAGAAAGGAGAATACATGAATGACCCAGCCCTCAGACTTGCATGTGCGGCAAGGGTCACAGCGCCTCAGACTGGAGAACACATGAATGACCCAGCCCTCAGACTTGCGTGTGCGGCAAGGGTCACAGCGCCTCAGACTGGAGAAGACATGAATGACCCAGCCCTCAGACTTGCATGTGTGGCAAGGGTCACAGTGCCTCAGACGGGAGAATACGTGAATGACCGAGCCCTCAGACTTGCGTGTGCGGCAAGGGTCACAGCGCCTCAGAAAGGAGAATACATGAATGACCCAGCCCTCAGACTTGCATGTGCGGCAAGGGTCACAGCGCCTCAGACTGGAGAATACATGAATGACCCAGCCCTCAGACTTGCGTGTGCGGCAAGGGTCACAGCGCCTCAGACAGGAGAATACATGAATGACCCAGCCCTCAGACTTGCTTGTGCGGCAAGGGTTACAGCGCCTCAGACTGGAGAATACATGAATGACCCAGCCCTCAGACTTGCGTGTGCGGCAAGGGTCACAGCGCCTCAGACTGGAGAATACATGAATGACCCAGCCCTCAGAGTTGCGTGTGCGGCAAGGGTCACAGCCCCTCAGACTGGAGAATACATGAATGACCCAGCCCTCAGACTTGCGTGTGCGGCAAGGGTCACAGCGCCTCAGACTGGAGAATACATGAATGACCCAAGCCCTCAGACTTGCGTGTGCGGCAATGGTCACAGCGCCTCAGACGGGAGAATACATGAATGACCCAAGCCCTCAGACTTGCGTGTGCGGCAAGGGTCACAGCGCCTCAGACTGGAGAACACATGAATGACCCAAGCCCTCAGACTTGCTTGTGCGGCAAGAGTCACAGCGCCTCAGACTGGAGAACACATGAATGACCCAAGCCCTCAGACTTGCGTGTGCGGCAAGGGCCCCAGCGCCTCAGACTGGAGAACCCTTGAAGGACACAAGCACTCAGACTTGGGTGTGCGGCAAGGGCCCCAGCGCCTCAGACTGGAGAACACATGAATGACCCAGCCCTCAGACTTGCGTATGCGGAAAGTGCCCCAGCGCCTCAGACTGGAGAATACATGAATGACCCAGCCCTCAGACTTGCGTGTGCGGCAAGGGTCCCAGCGCCTCAGACTGGAGAATACATGAATGACCCAGCCCTCAGACTTGCGTGTGCGGCAAGGGTCCCAGCGCCTCAGACTGGAGAATACATGAATGACCCAGCCCTCAGACTTGCGTTTGCGGCAAGGGTCCCAGCGCCTCAGACTGGAGAACACATTAATGACCCAGCCCTCAGACTTGCATGTGCGGCAAGGGTCCCAGCGCCTCAGACTGGAGAATACATGAACGACCCAGCCCTCAGACTTGCGTGTGCGGCAAGGGTCCCAGCGCCTCAGACTGGAGAATACATGAATGACCCAGCCCTCAGACTTGCGTGTGCGGCAAGGGCCCCAGCGCCTCAGACTGGAGAACACATGAATGACCCAGCCCTCAGACTTGCGTATGCGGAAAGGGCCCCAGTGCCTCAGACTGGAGAACACATGAATGACCCAGCCCTCAGACTTGCGTGTGCGGCAAGGGTCCCAGCGCCTCAGACAGGAGAATACATGAATGACCCAGCCCTCAGACTTGCGTGTGCGGCAAGGGTCCCAGCGCCTCAGACTGGAGAATACATGAATGACCCAGCCCTCGGACTTGCGTGTGCGGCAAGGGTCACAACGCCTCAGACTGGAGAATACATGAATGACCCAGCCCTCAGACTTGCGTGTGTGGCAAGGGCCCCAGCGCCTCAGACTGGAGAACACATGAATGACCCAGCCCTCAGACTTGCGTGTGCGGCAAGGGTCACAGCGCCTCAGACTGGAGAAGACATGAATGACCCAGCCCTCAGACTTGCATGTGCGGCAAGGGTCACAGTGCCTCAGACGGGAGAATACGTGAATGACCCAGCCCTCAGACTTGCATGTGCGGCAAGGGTCACAGCGCCTCAGACTGGAGAACACATGAATGACCCAGCCCTCAGACTTGCGTGTGCGGCAAGGGACACAGCGCCTCAGACTGGAGAAGACATGAATGACCCAGCCCTCAGACTTGCATGTGCGGCAAGGGTCACAGTGCCTCAGACGGGAGAATACGTGAATGACCGAGCCCTCAGACTTGCGTGTGCGGCAAGGGTCACAGCGCCTCAGAAAGGAGAATACATGAATGACCCAGCCCTCAGACTTGCATGTGCGGCAAGGGTCACAGCGCCTCAGACTGGAGAATACATGAATGACCCAGCCCTCAGACTTGCGTGTGCGGCAAGGGTCACAGCGCCTCAGACAGGAGAATACATGAATGACCCAGCCCTCAGACTTGCTTGTGCGGCAAGGGTTACAGCGCCTCAGACTGGAGAATACATGAATGACCCAGCCCTCAGACTTGCGTGTGCGGCAAGGGTCACAGCGCCTCAGACTGGAGAATACATGAATGACCCAGCCCTCAGAGTTGCGTGTGCGGCAAGGGTCACAGCGCCTCAGACTGGAGAATACATGAATGACCCAGCCCTCAGACTTGCATGTGCGGCAAGGGTCACAGCGCCTCAGACTGGAGAATACATGAATGACCCAGCCCTCAGACTTGCGTGTGCGGCAAGGGTCACAGCGCCTCAGACTGGAGAATACATGAATGACCCAGCCCTCAGACTTGCATGTGCGGCAAGGGTCACAGCGCCTCAGACTGGAGAATACATGAATGACCCAGCCCTCAGACTTGCGTGTGCGGCAAGGGTCACAGCGCCTCAGACAGGAGAATACATGAATGACCCAGCCCTCAGACTTGCTTGTGCGGCAAGGGTTACAGCGCCTCAGACTGGAGAATACATGAATGACCCAGCCCTCAGACTTGCGTGTGCGGCAAGGGTCACAGCGCCTCAGACTGGAGAATACATGAATGACCCAGCCCTCAGAGTTGCGTGTGCGGCAAGGGTCACAGCGCCTCAGACTGGAGAATACATGAATGACCCAGCCCTCAGACTTGCGTGTGCGGCAAGGGTCACAGCGCCTCAGACTGGAGAATACATGAATGACCCAAGCCCTCAGACTTGCGTGTGCGGCAATGGTCACAGCGCCTCAGACGGGAGAATACATGAATGACCCAAGCCCTCAGACTTGCGTGTGCGGCAAGGGTCACAGCGCCTCAGACTGGAGAACACATGAATGACCCAAGCCCTCAGACTTGCTTGTGCGGCAAGAGTCACAGCGCCTCAGACTGGAGAACACATGAATGACCCAAGCCCTCAGACTTGCGTGTGCGGCAAGGGTCCCAGCGCCTCAGACTGGAGAACCCTTGAAGGACACAAGCACTCAGACTTGGGTGTGCGGCAAGGGCCCCAGCGCCTCAGACTGGAGAACACATGAATGACCCAGCCCTCAGACTTGCGTATGCGGAAAGTGCCCCAGCGCCTCAGACTGGAGAATACATGAATGACCCAGCCCTCAGACTTGCGTGTGCGGCAAGGGTCCCAGCGCCTCAGACTGGAGAATACATGAATGACCCAGCCCTCAGACTTGCGTTTGCGGCAAGGGTCCCAGCGCCTCAGACTGGAGAATACATGAACGACCCAGCCCTCAGACTTGCGTGTGCGGCAAGGGTCCCAGCGCCTCAGACTGGAGAATACATGAATGACCCAGCCCTCAGACTTGCGTGTGCGGCAAGGGCCCCAGCGCCTCAGACTGGAGAACACATGAATGACCCAGCCCTCAGACTTGCGTGTGCGGCAAGGGTCCCAGCGCCTCAGACTGGAGTATACATGAACGACCCAGCCCTCAGACTTGCGTGTGCGGCAAGGGTCCCAGCGCCTCAGACTGGAGAATACATGAATGACCCAGCCCTCAGACTTGCGTGTGCGGCAAGGGTCCCAGCGCCTCAGACTGGAGAATACATGAATGACCCAGCCCTCAGACTTGCGTGTGCGGCAAGGGTCCCAGCGCATCAGACTGGAGAATACATGAATGACACAGCCCTCAGACTTGAGTGTGCGGCAAGAGTCACAGCGCCTCAGACTGGAGAAGTCATGAATGACCCAGCCCTCAGACTTGCATGTGCGGCAAGGGTCACAGTGCCTCAGACGGGAGAATACATGAATGACCCGGCCATCAGACTTGCGTGTGCGACAAGGTTCACAGCGCCTCAGACGGGAGAATACATGAATGACCCAGCCCTCAGACTTGCCTGTGCGACAAGGTTCCCAGCGCCTCAGACGGGAGAATACATGAATGACCCAGCCCTCAGACTTGCGTGTGCAGCAAGGGTCACAGCGCCTCAAATGGGAGAATACATGAATGACCCAGCCCTCAGACTTGCGTGTGCGGCAAGGGTCACAGCGCCTCAGACTGGAGAATACATGAATGACCCAGCCTTCAGACTTGCGTGTGCGGCAAGTGTCACAGCGCCTCAGACTGGAGAATACATGAATGACCCAAGCCCTCAGACTTGCGTGTGCGGCAAGGGCCCCAGCGTCTCAGACTGGAGAACACATGAATGACCCAGCCCTCAGACTTGCGTGTGTGGCAAGGGTCCCAGCGCCTCAGACTGGAGAACACATGAATGACCCAGCCCTCAGACTTACGTGTGCGGCAAGGGTCCCAGCGCCTCAGACTGGAGAATACATGAATGACCCAGCCCTCAGACTTGCGTGTGCGGCAAGGGCCCCAGCGTCTCAGACTGGAGAACACATGAATGACCCAGCCCTCAGACTTGCGTGTGTGGCAAGGGTCCCAGCGCCTCAGACTGGAGAATACATGAACGACCCAGCCCTCAGACTTGCGTGTGCGGCAAGGGTCCCAGCGCCTCAGACTGGAGAATACATGAATGACCCAGCCCTCAGACTTGCGTTTGCGGCAAGGGTCCCAGCGCCTCAGACTGGAGAACACATGAATGACCCAGCCCTCAGACTTACGTGTGCGGCAAGGGTCCCAGCGCCTCAGACTGGAGAATACATGAATGACCCAGCCCTCAGACTTGCGTGTGCGGCAAGGGCCCCAGCGTCTCAGACTGGAGAACACATGAATGACCCAGCCCTCAGACTTGCGTGTGTGGCAAGGGTCCCAGCGCCTCAGACTGGAGAATACATGAACGACCCAGCCCTCAGACTTGCGTGTGCGGCAAGGGTCCCAGCGCCTCAGACTGGAGAATACATGAATGACCCAGCCCTCAGACTTGCGTGTGTGGCAAGGGTCCCAGCGCCTCAGACTGGAGAATACATGAACGACCCAGCCCTCAGACTTGCGTGTGCGGCAAGGGTCCCAGCGCCTCAGACTGGAGAATACATGAATGACCCAGCCCTCAGACTTGCGTTTGCGGCAAGGGTCCCAGCGCCTCAGACTGGAGAATACATGAATGACCCAGCCCTCAGACTTGCGTGTGCGGCAAGGGTCCCAGCGCCTCAGACTGGAGAATACATGAATGACACAGCCCTCAGACTTGCGTGTGCGGCAAGGGTCACAGCGCCTCAGACTGGAGAAGTCATGAATGACCCAGCCTTCAGACTTGCATGTGCGGCAAGGGTCACAGTGCCTCAGACGGGAGAATACATGAATGACCCAGCCCTCAGACTTGCGTGTGCGGCAAGGGTCACAGCGCCTCAGACGGGAGAATACATGAATGACCCAGCCCTCAGACTTGCATGTGCAGCAAGGTTCACAGCGCCTCAGACAGGAGAATACATGAATAACCCAGCCCTCAGACTTGCGTGTGCGGCAAGGTTCACAGCGCCTCAGAAGGGAGAATACATGAATGACCCAGCCCTCAGACTTGCGTGTGCGGCAAGGGTCACAGCGCCTCAGACGGGAGAATACATGAATGACCCAGCCCTCAGACTTGCATGTGCAGCAAGGTTCACAGCGCCTCAGACAGGAGAATACATGAATAACCCAGCCCTCAGACTTGCGTGTGCGGCAAGGTTCACAGCGCCTCAGACGGGAGAATACATGAATGACCCAGCCCTCAGACTTGCGTGTGCGGCAAGGGTCACAGCGCCTCAGACGGGAGAATACATGAATGACCCAGCCCTCAGACTTGTGTGTGCGGCAAGGGTCACAGCGCCTCAGACTGGAGAATACATGAATGACCCAGCCCTCAGACTTGCGTGTGCGGCAAGGGTCACAGCGCCTCAGACTGGAGAATACATAAATGACCCAAGCCCTCAGACTTGTGTGTGCGGCAAGGGCCCCAGCGTCTCAGACTGGAGAACACATGAATGACCCAGCCCTCAGACTTGCGTGTGTGGCAAGGGTCCCAGCGCCTCAGACTGGAGAATACATGAATGACCCAAGCCCTCAGACTTGCGTGTGCGGCAAGGGCCCCAGCGCCTCAGACTGGAGAACACATGAATGACCCAGCCCTCAGACTTGCGTATGCGGAAAGGGCCCCAGCGCCTCAGACTGGAGAATACATGAATGACCCAGCCCTCAGACTTGCGTGTGCGGCAAGGGTCCCAGCGCCTCAGACTGGAGAACACATGAATGACCCAGCCCTCAGACTTGCGTGTGCGGCAAGGGTCCCAGCGCCGCAGACTGGAGAATACATGAATGACCCAGCCCTCAGACTTGCGTGTGCGGCAAGGGTCCCAGCGCCTCAGACTGGAGAATACATGAATGACCCAGCCCTCAGACTTGAGTTTGCGGCAAGGGTCCCAGCGCCTCAGACTGGAGAACACATGAATGACCCAGCCCTCAGACTTGCATGTGCGGCAAGGGTCCCAGCGCCTCAGACTGGAGAATACATGAACGACCCAGCCCTCAGACTTGCGTGTGCGGCAAGGGTCCCAGTGCCTCAGACGGGAGAACACATGAATGACCCAGCCCTCAGACTTGCGTGTGCGGCAAGGGTCCCAGCGCCTCAGACTGGAGAATTCATGAACGACCCAGCCCTCAGACTTGCGTGTGCGGCAAGGGTCCCAGCGCCTCAGACTGGAGAATACATGAATGACCCAGCCCTCAGACTTGCGTGTGCGGCAAGGGTCCCAGCGCCTCAGACTGGAGAATACATGAATGACCCAGCCCTCAGACTTGCGTGTGCGGCAAGGGTCCCAGCGCCTCAGACTGGAGAATACATGAATGACACAGCCCTCAGACTTGCGTGTGCGGCAAGGGTCACAGCGCCTCAGACTGGAGAAGTCTTTAATGACCCAGCCCTCAGACTTGCATGTGCGGCAAGGGTCACAGTGCCTCAGACGGGAGAATACATGAATGACCCAGCCCTCAGACTTGCGTGTGCGGCAAGGGTCACAGCGCCTCAGAAGGGAGAATACATGAATGACCCAGCACTCAGACTTGCGTGTGCGGCAAGGGTCACAGCGCCTCAGACGGGAGAATACATGAATGACCCAGCCATCAGACTTGCGTGTGCGGCAAAGTTCACAGCGCCTCAGACGGGAGAATACATGAATGACCCAGCCCTCAGACTTGCGTGTGCGGCAAGGTTCACAGCGCCTCAGACGGGAGAATGCCTTTGACGTGGACTGACCAATCATTAATCTTCACCACCTCTACTGCACTAACTTGTGAAGCCCATGCCTTTGACGTGGACTGACCAATCATTAATCTTCACCTCCTCTACTGCACTGACTTGTGAAGCCCATGCCTTGACGTGGACTGACCAATCATTAATCTTCACCACCTCTACTGCACTGACTTGTGAAGCCCATGCCTTGACGTGGACTGACCACTCATTAATCTTCACCACCTCTACTGCACGGACTTGTGAAGCCCATGCCTTGACGTGGACTGACCACTCATTAATCTTCACCACCTCTACTGCACTAACTTGTGAAGCCCATGCCTTTGACGTGGACTGACCAAATCATTAATCTTCACCACCTCTACTGCACTGACTTGTGAAGCCCATGCCTTTGACGTGGACTGACCACTCATTAACCTTCACCTCCTCTACTGCACTGACTTGTGAAGCCCATGCCTTGACGTGGACTGACCACTCATTACTCTTCACCACCTCTACTGCACTGACTTGTGAAGCCCATGCCTTGACGTGGACTGACCACTCATTAATCTTCACTACCTCTACTGCACTGACTTGTGAAGCCCATGCCTTTGACGTGGATTGACCACTCATTACTCTTCACCACCTCTACTGCACTGACTTGTGAAGCCCATGCCTTGACGTGGACTGACCACTCATTAATCTTCACTACCTCTACTGCACTGACTTGTGAAGCCCATGCCTTTGACGTGGACTGACCACTCATTACTCTTCACCACCTCTACTGCACTGACTTGTGAAGCCCATGCCTTTGACATGGACTGACCACTCATTAATCTTCACCTCCTCTACTGCACTGACTTGTGAAGCCCATGCCTTTGACGTGGACTGACCACTCATTACTCTTCACCACCTCTACTGCACTGACTTGTGAAGCCCATGCCTTGACGTGGACTGACCACTCATTAATCTTCACCACCTCTACTGCACTGACTTGTGAAGCCCATGCCTTTGACGTGGACTGACCACTCATTACTCTTCACCACCTCTACTGGACTGACTTGTGAAGCCCATGCCTTTGACGTGGACTGACCACTCATTACCCTTCACCACCTCTACTGTACTGACTTGTGAAGCCCATGCCTTTGACGTGGACTGACCAATCATTAATCTTCACCACCTCTACTGCACTGACTTGTGAAGCCCATGCCTTTGACGTGGACTGACCACTCATTAACCTTCACCTCCTCTACTGCACTGACTTGTGAAGCCCATGCCTTGACGTGGACTGACCAATCATTAATCTTCACCACCTCTACTGCACTGACTTGTGAAGCCCATGCCTTGACGTGGACTGACCACTCATTAATCTTCACCACCTCTACTGCACGGACTTGTGAAGCCCATGCCTTGACGTGGACTGACCACTCATTAATCTTCACCACCTCTACTGCACTAACTTGTGAAGCCCATGCCTTTGACGTGGACTGACCAATCATTAATCTTCACCACCTCTACTGCACTGACTTGTGAAGCCCATGCCTTTGACGTGGACTGACCACTCATTAACCTTCACCTCCTCTACTGCACTGACTTGTGAAGCCCATGCCTTGACGTGGACTGACCACTCATTACTCTTCACCACCTCTACTGCACTGACTTGTGAAGCCCATGCCTTGACGTGGACTGACCACTCATTAATCTTCACTACCTCTACTGCACTGACTTGTGAAGCCCATGCCTTTGACGTGGACTGACCACTCATTACTCTTCACCACCTCTACTGCACTGACTTGTGAAGCCCATGCCTTGACGTGGACTGACCACTCATTAATCTTCACTACCTCTACTGCACTGACTTGTGAAGCCCATGCCTTTGACGTGGACTGACCACTCATTACTCTTCACCACCTCTACTGCACTGACTTGTGAAGCCCATGCCTTTGACATGGACTGACCACTCATTAATCTTCACCTCATCTACTGCACTGACTTGTGAAGCCCATGCCTTTGACGTGGACTGACCACTCATTACTCTTCACCACCTCTACTGCACTGACTTGTGAAGCCCATGCCTTTGACGTGGACTGACCACTCATTACTCTTCACCACCTCTACTGCACTAACTTGTGAAGCCCATGCCTTTGACGTGGACTGACCACTCATTAATCTTCACCACCTCTACTGCACGGACTTGTGAAGCCCATGCCTTGACGTGGACTGACCACTCATTAATCTTCACCACCTCTACTGCACTAACTTGTGAAGCCCATGCCTTTGACGTGGACTGACCAATCATTAATCTTCACCACCTCTACTGCACTGCCTTGTGAAGCCCATGCCTTGACGTGGACTGACCACTCATTAATCTTCACCACCTCTGCAGCACTGACTTGTGAAGCCCATGCCTTTGACGTGGACTGACCACTCATTAACCTTCACCACCTCTACTGCAATGACTTGTGAAGCCCATGCCTTTGACGTGGACTGACCACTCATTACTCTTCACCACCTCTACTGCACTGCCTTGTGAAGCCCATGCCTTTGACGTGGACTGACCACTCATTACTCTTCACCACCTCTACTGCACTGACTTGTGAAGCCCATGCCTTGACGTGGACTGACCACTCATTAATCTTCACCACCTCTACTGCACGGACTTGTGAAGCCCATGCCTTGACGTGGACTGACCACTCATTAATCTTCACCACCTCTACTGCACTAACTTGTGAAGCCCATGCCTTTGACGTGGACTGACCAATCATTAATCTTCACCACCTCTACTGCACTGCCTTGTGAAGCCCATGCCTTGACGTGGACTGACCACTCATTAATCTTCACCACCTCTGCAGCACTGACTTGTGAAGCCCATGCCTTTGACGTGGACTGACCACTCATTAACCTTCACCACCTCTACTGCAATGACTTGTGAAGCCCATGCCTTTGACGTGGACTGACCACTCATTACTCTTCACCACCTCTACTGCACTGCCTTGTGAAGCCCATGCCTTTGACGTGGACTGACCACTCATTACTCTTCACCACCTCTACTGCACTGACTTGTGAAGCCCATGCCTTGACGTGGACTGACCACTCATTAATCTTCACCACCTCTACTGCACTGACTTGTGAAGCCCATGCCTTGACGTGGACTGACCACTCATTAATCTTCACCACCTCTACTGCACTGACTTGTGAAGCCCATGCCTTTGACGTGGACTGATCACTCATTAATCTTCACCACCTCTACTGCACTGACTTGTGAAGCCCATGCCTTTGACGTGGACTGACCACTTATTAATCTTCACCACCTCTACTGCACTGACTTGTGAAGCCCATGCCTTTGACGGGGACTGACCACTCATCAATCTTCACCACCTCTACTGCACTGACTTGTGAAGCCCATGCCTTTGACGTGGACTGACCACTCATTAATCTTCACCACCTCTACTGCACTGACTTGTGAAGCCCATGCCTTGGACGTGGACTGACCACTCATTAATATTCACCACCTCTACTGCACTAACTTGTGAAGCCCATGCCTTTGACGTGGACTGACCAATCATTAATCTTCACCACCTCTACTGCACTGACTTGTGAAGCCCATGCCTTGACGTGGACTGACCACTCATTAATCTTCACCACCTCTACTGCACGGACTTGTGAAGCCCATGCCTTGACGTGGACTGACCACTCATTAATCTTCACCACCTCTACTGCACTAACTTGTGAAGCCCATGCCTTTGACGTGGACTGACCAATCATTAATCTTCACCACCTCTACTGCATTGACTTGTGAAGCCCATGCCTTTGACGTGGACTGACCACTCATTAACCTTCACCTCCTCTACTGCACTGACTTGTGAAGCCCATGCCTTGACGTGGACTGACCAATCATTAATCTTCACCACCTCTACTGCACTGACTTGTGAAGCCCATGCCTTGACGTGGACTGATGACTCATTAATCTTCACCACCTCTACTGCACGGACTTGTGAAGCCCATGCCTTGACGTGGACTGACCACTCATTAATCTTCACCACCTCTACTGCACTAACTTGTGAAGCCCATGCCTTTGACGTGGACTGACCAATCATTAATCTTCACCACCTCTACTGCACTGACTTGTGAAGCCCATGCCTTTGACGTGGACTGACCACTCATTAACCTTCACCTCCTCTACTGCACTGACTTGTGAAGCCCATGCCTTGACGTGGACTGACCACTCATTACTCTTCACCACCTCTACTGCACTGACTTGTGAAGCCCATGCCTTGACGTGGACTGACCACTCATTAATCTTCACTACCTCTACTGCACTGACTTGTGAAGCCCATGCCTTTGACGTGGACTGACCACTCATTACTCTTCACCACCTCTACTGCACTGACTTGTGAAGCCCATGCCTTGACGTGGACTGACCACTCATTAATCTTCACTACCTCTACTGCACTGACTTGTGAAGCCCATGCCTTTGACGTGGACTGACCACTCATTACTCTTCACCACCTCTACTGCACTGACTTGTGAAGCCCATGCCTTTGACATGGACTGACCACTCATTAATCTTCACCTCCTCTACTGCACTGACTTGTGAAGCCCATGCCTTTGACGTGGACTGACCACTCATTACTCTTCACCACCTCTACTGCACTGACTTGTGAAGCCCATGCCTTGACGTGGACTGACCACTCATTAATCTTCAAAACCTCTACTGCACTGACTTGTGAAGCCCATGCCTTTGACGTGGACTGACCACTCATTACTCTTCACCACCTCTACTGGACTGACTTGTGAAGCCCATGCCTTTGACGTGGACTGACCACTCATTACCCTTCACCACCTCTACTGTACTGACTTGTGAAGCCCATGCCTTTGACGTGGACTGACCACTCATTAATCTTCACCACCTCTACTGCACTGACTTGTGAAGCCCATGCCTTTGACGTGGGCTGACCACTCATTACTCTTCACCACCTCTACTGCACTGACTTGTGAAGCCCATGCCTTTGACGTGAACTGACCACTCATTAATCTTCACCACCTCTACTGCACTGACTTGTGAAGCCCATGCCTTTGACGTGGACTGACCACTCATTACTCGTCACCACCTCTACTGCACTGACTTGTGAAGCCCATGCCTTTGACGTGGACTGACCACTCATTACTCTTCACCACCTCTACTGCACTGACTTGTGAAGCCCACGCCTTTGACGTGGACTGACCACTCATTAATCTTCACCACCTCTACTGCACTGACTTGTGAAGCCCATGACTTTGACGTGGACTGACCACTCATTAATCTTCACCACCTCTACTGCACTGACTTGTGAAGTCCATGCCTTTGACGTTGTCTGACCACTCATTACTCTTCACCACCTCTACTGCACTGACTTGTGAAGCCCATGCCTTTGACATGGACTGACCACTCATTAATCTTCACCACCTCTACTGCACTGACTTGTGAGGCCCATGCCTTTGACGTGGACTGACCACTCATTACTCTTCACCACCTCTACTGCACTGACTTGTGAAGCCCATGCCTTTGACGTGGACTGACCACTCATTAATCTTCACCACCTCTACTGCACTGACTTGTAAAGCCCATGCCTTTGACGTGGACTGACCACTCATTAATCTTCACCACCTCTACTGCACTGACTTGTGAAGCCCATGCCTTGACGTGGACTGACCACTCATTAATCTTCACCACCTCTACTGCACTGCCTTGTGAAGCCCATGCCTTGACGTGGACTGACCACTCATTACTCTTCACCACCTCTACTGCACTGACTTGTGAAGCCCATGCCTTTGACGAGGGCTGACCACTCATTAATCTTCACCACCTCTACTGCACTGACTTGTGAAGCCCATGCCTTTGACTTGGACTGATCACTCATTAATCTTCACCACCTCTACTGCACTGACTTATGAAGCCCATGCCTTTGACGAGGGCTGACCACTCATTACTCTTCACCACCTCTACTGCACTGACTTGTGAAGCCCATGCCTTGACGTGGACTGACCACTCATTAATCTTCACCACCTCTACTGCACTGACTTGTGAAGCCCATGCCTTTGACGTGGACTGACCACTCATTAATCTTCACCACCTCTACTGCACTGACTTGTGAAGCCCATGCCTTGACGTGGACTGACCACTCATTAATCTTCACCACCTCTACTGCACTGACTTGTGAAGCCCATGCCTTTGACGTGGACTGATCACTCATTAATCTTCACCACCTCTACTGCACTGACTTGTGAAGCCCATGCCTTTGACGTGGACTGATCACTCATTAATCTTCACCACCTCTACTGCACTGACTTGTGAAGCCCATGCCTTTGACGTGGACTGACCACTCATTAATCTTCACCACCTCTACTGCACTGACTTGTGAAGCCCATGCCTTTGACGTGGACTGACCACTCATTACTCTTCACCACCTCTACTGCCCTGACTTGTGAAGCCCATGCCTTTGACGGGGACTGACCACTCATTAATATTCACCACCTCTACTGCACTAACTTGTGAAGCACATGCCTTTGACGTGGACTGACCACTCATTACTCTTCACCACCTCTACTGCACTAACTTGTGAAGCCCGTGCCTTGACGTGGACTGACCACTCATTAATCTTCACCTCCTCTACTGCACTGACTTGTGAAGCCCATGCCTTTGACATGGACTGACCACTCATTAATCTTCACCACCTCTACTGCACTGACTTGTGAAGCCCATGCCTTTGACGTGGACTGACCTCTCATTACCCTTCGCCACCTCTACTGCACTGACTTGTGAAGCCCATGCCTTTGACATGGACTGACCACTCATTAATCTTCACCACCTCTACTGCACTGACTTGTGAGGCCCATGCCTTTGACGTGGACTGACCACTCATTACTCTTCACCACCTCTACTGCACTAACTTGTGAAGCCCATGCCTTTGACGTGGACTGACCACTCATTACTCTTCACCACCTCTACTGCACTAACTTGTGAAGCCCATGCCTTGACGTGGACTGACCACTCATTAATCTTCACCTCCTCTACTGCACTGACTTGTGAAGCCCATGCCTTTGACGTGGACTGACCACTCATTAATCTTCACCACCTCTACTGCACTGACTTGTGAAGCCCATGCCTTTGACGTGGACTGACCTCTCATTACCCTTCGCCACCTCTACTGTACTGACTTGTGAAGCCCATGCCTTTGACATGGACTGACCACTCATTAATCTTCACCACCTCTACTGCACTGACTTGTGAGGGCCATGCCTTTGACGTGGACTGACCACTCATTACTCTTCACCACCTCTACTGCACTGACTTGTGAAGCCCATGCCTTTGACGTGGACTGACCACTCATTAATCTTCACCACCTCTACTGCACTGACTTGTAAAGCCCATGCCTTTGACGTGGACTGACCACTCATTAATCTTCACCACCTCTACTGCACTGACTTGTGAAGCCCATGCCTTGACGTGGACTGACTACTCATTACTCTTCACCACCTCTACTGCACTGACTTGTGAAGCCCATGCCTTTGACGTGGACTGATCACTCATTAATCTTCACCACCTCTACTGCACTGACTTGTGAGGCCCATGCCTTTGACGTGGACTGACCACTCATCAATCTTCACCACCTCTACTGCACTGCCTTGTGAAGCCCATGCCTTTGACGTGGACTGACCACTCATTAATCTTCACCACCTCTACTGCACTGACTTGTGAAGCCCATGCCTTGACGTGGACTGACCACTCATTACTCTTCACCACCTCTACTGCACTGCCTTGTGAAGCCCATGCCTTGACGTGGACTGACCACTCATTAATCTTCACCACCTCTACTGCACTGACTTGTGAAGCCCATGCCTTGATGTGGACTGACCACTCATTAATCTTCACCACCTCTACTGCACTGACTTGTGAAGCCCATGCCTTTGACGTGGACTGACCACTCATTACTCTTCACCACCTCTACTGCACTGACGTGTGAAGCCCATGCCTTTGACATGGACTGACCACTCATTAATCTTCACCACCTCTACTGCACTGACTTGTGAGGCCCATGCCTTTGACGTGGACTGACCACTCATTAATCTTCACCACCTCTACTGCACTGACTTGTGAAGCCCATGCCTTTGACGTGGACTGACCACTCATTAATCTTCACCACCTCTACTGCACTGACTTGTGAAGCCCATGCCTTTGACGTGGACTGACCACTCATTACTCTTCACCACCTCTACTGCACTGACTTGTGAAGCCCATGCCTTTGACGTGGACTGATCACTCATTAATCTTCACCACCTCTACTGCACTGACTTGTGAGGCCCATGCCTTTGACGTGGACTGACCACTCATCAATCTTCACCACCTCTACTGCACTGCCTTGTGAAGCCCATGCCTTTGACGTGGACTGACCACTCATTAATCTTCACCACCTCTACTGCACTGACTTGTGAAGCCCATGCCTTGACGTGGACTGACCACTCATTACTCTTCACCACCTCTACTGCACTGACTTGTGAAGCCCATGCCTTGACGTGGACTGACCACTCATTAATCTTCACCACCTCTACTGCACTGACTTGTGAAGCCCATGCCTTTGACGTGGACTGACCACTCATTACTCTTCACCACCTCTACTGCACTGACTTGTGAAGCCCATGCCTTGGACGTGGACTGACCACTCATTACTCTTCACCACCTCTACTGCACTGACTTGTGAAGCCCATGCCTTTGACGTGGACTTACCACTCATTAATCTTCACCACCTCTACTGCACTGACTTGTGAAGCCCATGCCTTTGACGTGGACTGACCACTCATCAATCTTCACCACCTCTACTGCACTGACTTTTGAAGCCCATGCCTTGACGTGGACTGACCACTCAGTACTCTTCTTTCAATAATAAACAAAGGACTCGCGCCCTTTGGTATCCTACAGAGCTGAGCCCGGAAAAGTCACTATGTAAAAATCTAGAGTGGCATTTAACGACCAACCCTTGCGACAGAGACCAGACACCTTTATTGCGCTCTTTTTTTAGGTGCTAGATTGTTGGCTACTGTGAGGCATTTCTGTTCCTTAGCGCTGAGTCCTCTAACTAATGTCAATCGACTGGGAGATGCGTCTGGTTAACTGAATAAAGTCCAGAAGGTCTTGGGTCCTTTTTGTTAAAAGGTAAGGATGTTTTATGGGATACAGCCATGGATTGTTGTATGCAGGCTGTATTTTACGTACTGCCTTGGTATGCAGAGTATAAAAGCTGACAATGCTAAAACTAGTGCCCATCCTGGAATAAAAGAAGACACCTAAAAATAGCTTATCCTAAAAACCCACCATCCAAAAACAAGATACCAACAAAAGGAGAATCTTAGGAGCTTCAGGTGATGTCCCTAGTGTCTGATTTACTGGTGTTTGTTTAGGTTTACAGGAGTCCAGAGGTTACATAGCAAACCTTGTCTATGCATGCCGTGTGTTTTTCATTCATTATTCTAGTATTTATGTAATCCACTCATCGCGTGCCAGAAGGTAGATGTATTTGGCTACAGTTGTTTATATAGCCCAGACTAGATCAGGTCTGTGTCTCCTGCTCCACAGCTTATACCCGCAAAAGTGCATCAATGTCTCCTTCCCTTGGAAGCAAATCCACCTGTATTCCAGTTTAAGCATATTTATTCTCAGAGAATCAGTTTCAAAATTTACTGTTCCTCAAGTAAATTCAAATTCAGTCTGCCCAATTCATTTTGGGGGTTCTCCCTTCATCAGGGGGCGCTCGTGAGGAATCTATGTTGTATGTTGTGTGCGGAAAATAGTGACATAAGAATTAACCTGCAATGCAATCTAATCCTACATAAACATAAATGAATAGTTTGCTACATGTCCTGGTAGAGCCGAACCGCAAGTCTGCGTTTGTGTTATACCAGGGTCTCCACCTTTTCGATAGTGAGAGCTACTTCTGATCGAGGAGAATCATCCTGATCATCTGCCTATGTCACGTGGCTTTGCTAAGGGTAGATGAATGCCAAGCAACTTAATTGCTGCCCTAGAGCGCCCAGTCCTGCGGCAGTGAGCACATGGCATTTGTAGCACTGGGCTAGGAAAGGTTTACCTGTAGGGCCCCTAAGCCTTTGTAGCACTGTTGGGTTTACCTGCGGGACCCCAAGCATGTACTGGTAGGAACGGTGTATCTGTGGGGTTCCCAGAAACCCGTTTTGTTCATTTTATTCTTATTAACAAATCACATCTGAGAGGTGAGTGTTTCACTGAGGGTTGTGGTCTCTTTGTCATGCAATACATGGGATGGCATTGTTCTCTCTAGGTGAGTGTGAAGACAGAAGACTTCTATTATCTGGTGAGTTGCCCTCCTGTTCATTGGCTGATGTCCAGATCCTGTCCCTGCTTTAACAATTCAAGATTAATGTTCAGTAGTGGCAGTCATAGTATAAGGGCTGTGAGCAAGACCTGCTGTAGAGTTTTCGCTGTCCTAGGAAAAATGTCTGATGTATTTTTCTCTTATTCAGGACCACCAGGGAATGTTGAGAATTTGTTTTTAAATGAATCCCACTTCCTGGGAGTAAATTAATTCCCAAACTCCAGCTTTGGAAGCTTGTTTTTGAAAAACACAAAAGTTGGTGAATGGTCGCCTGAAACATCCCCAAGGGATCCAGAGAATTGTAGATCAACTTCCTATAGAGATTGCTTTTTCGGTCAGTGGATTAGTTAGCAGCTGGTCCTCCAGTAGGGATGCATTAGGCAACTTCCCCCCTTCCCAGATGTGACCTTGCAGAGCGTGGCCACTTGCAAATGTCAGAACTGTTTTCTGTCACCTAATTTATACTTTTGTTGTAGGATCGTGAAGGACACAAGCGCCTGTCCCCCCCACACATCGCCCGGCCGCTCTAAGCTAATCAATCCCCATTTTGTGAAGCCCTGCAATACTCCCGCTGCACTTAAGAGATCCCCATCGTACAGTGGAGTAATTTCAGTCAGCTTACCTTCTCAGCCTAAACACTTGGTAGCCTCTTTCCACACCTTTACCAATGTTTGGGTATGAGTAGATATGGTGCACTCATACTTTGTTTGATACAGCACCGGGGTGGGGTAACCTCTCTTGCTCATGGCCAATCTATCTACCCGGTAAGCAGGATCCTCACAGTCCGCAAAAACCCATCTGCCACCAGCTGCGTGGCCCAGTAATACTTGTGAATGCTCCGGACCGCCAGTCCACCTTAATAAACTCCCCTCTGCAACTTACTCAGCGTGAAGTACCACCATCCCACAACAGGAGCCGAAGTTCTCAGTCTACCTTTTGAAAAAAAATGTCTGGTGGGATCTTAAAGGACGTTTTTTGCACAATGTACAGGAGACCCTGGAGGGTCATCACTTTAAATAGGGCCACCCAGCCCAGTAAGGAGAGCGGGAGCGCCCGCAAGTGTGGGGGATCCCAGCGAAGACGGTCTAATTTCGGGAGTATGTTCCTGCCTGTGCTCTCTTGTAATGAACACAACCAAATATTTAAAGCCATGTAGTGCCACCCTAACTGTGCACCTAGAGTGCAGCCGCAGGGTCCCTGCCACCAGCAGGAATGTTAAGGACTTCTTCCAGTTGATATTATCTCCTGAATAATCTCCAAGTATGTGAAAAATGTGTAGGATTCGTTCACTCGCGAAGGCTGGCTATGTATCATATAACAAAACGTCTGAGTAGACGGAGATTCTCACATCCCACTCCTAATCAACTGGAATACCCCATATGAGAGGTCCTGGCGAACCCAAACATGTGTGAAGAGCATAGAAGACAAGGAACAACCCTGTCGGACGGCAAAGACTCGGTAGACTGTATTATTGAGGCACATGCTCGCTAGAGGGGCCACATACAAGAGCTTAACAGCAGCGCCACTGGTTCAGCAAAGAAATCCCCTATTGCATATGGTACTCCTTTAAGGTGTTGGAGATTTAAGCGCGTTCCCTGGTGTGGCATAAAGCCCGATTGATCAGGATGAACCACTGTTGCAATTACTGTCCGCAGGCAGATCGCCAGAGCGTTCGCAAGGACCTTAGTCTCAATATTAAGCGGGGAGATAGGTCTATAAGACCCACACTCAGTTGCTGGTTCGTCCTTTTTGGGATGACCACCACCTCAGACGTTCTTTGGTCCTCTGGGAGACACCCTTATTTTCAGGCAGTCTGAAACCTACTCTGGAGGTACTCCCTGATTTTATCCATCATGCTTTTATATAATTCTAACGGGAGCTCATCAGGCCCCATCGCTTGCCCTGTTTGCAAGGTTCCAACCCCCAGATTCATCAAGAACACATTTTGCTGTTCCTTAATAGCGAAAAATACCGATTCGCTATTAAGGAATAGCAAAATGCTATTCATCAAGAAATCACTTAAAAAATAGCGATTTCTAATAATTCCTTAATAGCGACTCGCAAATTGCGAGTCGCAATTAAGGAATATCTCCCCATTCATTCCTATGGGCCTAGAGGGCCATAGGAATGAATAGGAATGAATGGGAAGACAATCTCAATTTGCTTATCGCAATTAGCGATTTGCAAATTGAGATTGCGATTTCAAGGGTGCAGGGGTGTCTAAAGAACACCCTGTTGCACCCCTGAAATTGATGTGTGCACATATGTTGCGCACACACATGCCCTTAGGGCATGTGTGTGCGCAACATGAAACTTTGAAAAATGCACTTTAGTGCATTTTTCAAAGGTTATGCTATTTACCACGTAGTTAAACTTCGCGGTAAATAGCGGCCCCAGATTGCGAATTCGCAATTTTAAAATGGTTCATGAATTGCATTTAAGGAATCTCAAATTGAGATTCCTTAAATGCAATTAATCGTAATTTTGCGATTTCTAGAATTGCGATTTTTGCTAACCCTGGGTGTAGTATGTGTAGTCGCGCTACGCGAAGCTACGCGAAGACGTTCTCGCACTACGCGAGCTTCGCGAGCGTGCGTAGTCGATTGCTGGACCCGTTCGCGAGCCGTTTTTCTTGCTCGGGAGAGCGTTGTGCGTGTTCGGGGCGCTGTCAGCGTGCTCGGGGGATTGTAGCGTGCGACCGTACCCATGTGGTGGGCTATGGGCGCGGCCATCTTGTTTTTTTCAATTGTCCCGCCCGCTCGCGTCCCCTATTTCCTCTTCCGGGTCACACATAACGTGTTCGCGATGTGCACGTCATGTTCGGTAACACAACTACTTGTTCATGCTGAAAAAGTGCGTGTTCGCGTGAAATCGCGCGCGAACTTACCCACGTGGTCGCGAGGGGCACAGCCATCTTGTTTTTCACACTATCTGCTATGGTTCTGGGCCTAGTTTTCTATCCACCTTTTATCTTTGCAATCCTTACTTATTTTCACAGTTTTTCCTACTTTTTTTACTTATCATCTATCTCTCTCTGTCCCTAAGTTCATATTTTGCATTTTATTTCTACTTTTCCACCTTTTTTTTTACTGTTTTACTGTTTTATTTTACTTCTTTATTTAAGCTCCTACTTCTTCCCCCTACTTTTTTTCCTTTTGTTCTAACTCCTTTTCCAACTCCACCTCCACCCCAGAACCATGGCAAAGGGGAGCAGCAGAACCGGCTCGAAGGGCAAAGCGCCAGCGCCCAAGAGCCGGTTGCCTTGCGGCAGAATGCGACCTGCAGGGGTGCAGGCCTGGAAACTTTTCGGGGAGGCGGAGGTGGCCGCCCTGATTTTTTTCATCCAGCGCCACCTCCCCTTGACCTTGGCAGCAGGCGGCAGGCCAGGCTCCGGTTACCTGCCAGAGGAGAGTCACCGCCGGTGGGCGAAGGTGCGCCGAGCAGTCTTCCGCCACACGGATATCCGGCGCACCCACCAGCAGCTGGCCCACCGGTGGGCAGACATTCTGGACAGGGAGCAGGACCTGTTGGACCTGCTAGGTGTCGAGGCCGTGGGGCTTGGTGAGTAGCTAGTAATATTATATATGTATATATAGTAGTATAACTATTGTGTATAATTCTTGGACGAATAAGTAACATGATTACTTGTGCGCTTAGTTACATTGCAGATCAATTCCGTCTCAAAATCTTCTGTTACCGTATGACACAGGTGCTGCTCGCTCGCCACTTCTCTTACTGGTTTGTAACTGTGCGCTAGCTTGGGCTGGTGATTATTGATGTTAGAGTTTACTTTAGAGAACTGAAGTTAGTTAATGCTATTGCTAGAGTCTAGTCCTTACATTGTCCTTTAGTGAAATAGTGGTGGATGGATAGTATTAGTTCATATTTTCTTAACGGTCTGCATGACACGGCGCCTCCTCTGTCACTGAATGCTTAGTTAGTTCTCATTTATCCCACCCCTCCATAGAACCGGTTTGCAGTTTGTTTACTGAGTGGTAGGCTTAGCAGCAATAGCATTGTCACGTCAGTCAGTAGCAGCTCATATGACGCAAGCAACCAACAATTTCGTATATGCACACATTTATGCATGTGTCCTACTCCTCCATCTCATCTATGCATGTTTGCGCCGCGGGAAAAAATAAAATGGAAATGCCGACTTACTGAACAATTGGCCCGGCTGGATTCTGGAATAGGTGGTGTAGGTCAGGTGGTACTGGCTTCGTTAGTATATTCTGCAATCAGAATGTTTATGGAACATTTGATTAGTGTTCTATAAGTAGACGGTCTGTGAATCCTGCAAGCCAGTAGTCATTTAGACTTCAAAGTAAATTTTATTGCAATTGTTGTTTCCTAAAATGTTTGAGAGGATTTTTGAATGATGTATTTGTTTCACAGCACTCAATGTTTCTCTTTCTTTATTATTTCTTACATGATCAGCACCACCCAGGGGCACGAAGACGGGGTCCGAGTCGGCGGGACAACCACCAGAGGAGCGCTCCTCTACCGAGGATCCTGCTGCTGGCCCCAGTAAGTCCTCCAGTGCTTACATGTTTATGAATTATATTTCCCTAACTTTTTATCGCACCTTATTGTTTCAAACCTATTAAGCCTCCTTCCTAATTAAATGTTAGCTAAACCTTCTTTGGTCTTCAATTTGATTTCCAAATTTTGGGTATCTAATGCCATCCCTGACTTTAAATTCCTTCAAACTGCCTCTGCCCGATGACTTTCTGTGCTAGACTGTCTTTAGCTAAGCTTGCCCTGTTGGCCATTGTTTAGTTAAGGTATTCTTTGGAATAAAGCTGTGATAGAATAGCTGTAGCCACTGGGTCCACTCCTGTCTTTTGCGTTGTCCTCTGTAATCTCTAGTCTTTGTCAATTCCCACCCCAAAAATGCGCAACCAGATGTTTACCTACTATTTTTTGTTAGGTTATTATACTACTACTACTGTTGCGGTTATTCTCTGCACAGGCACATACAGAACTATGCACAAGAAAATAGGGTATTGGTGATAGGGAGGTTGTACCTTACTTACACCCTAGTCACAGAACTCAGTCAGAAGAACCCACAATTCAACGACAGTCTACCTACCTAAGTGTCTCAGTCATAGTCATTTGTCCCACTCCCGACCCCCACAAGAAGATAGTTAGATATACCCAATGATTTTCTTACACAACCCAGAACAGAAGAACACCCTTTCGCTCACTCACTCATTTAAGTCCACAACAGCCCAGGCACTCAAAATATACCATAGAGTCTATGTGCAAGTTCAAAATTTTTATTTTTTTAATAACCGGCTTTGTATTGTTGTAACTTGTAAGTTGTTCCATGAAAAACATCCAGCTCCACCATGCAAAATAAAGAAGATTAAATACTCTACACTTTTGTACAACTAGTGATGATAGAGAACTGTGGGAATTGTGGGAGACCCCTCACCGTTGAACGTATACTGGTTACACATGCATCTTTCGAAAGCTCTGCTAATCTCTGGTTCGTAGAAGGCAATCTTCTCATCTGCCTAGGAGAAAAATGTTGCACGTTAGACAGTGAATACAACTATGCCAGTTTATAGCAGTCATGCCAAAAAGTGTAACATTATGGATAAGCAAAAGGGATTAACAATACTGTAAGTAAGTAAGTAAGTCAACCTCTTTAGTTGTATGCAACACTCATGTGGCCTCAAAGGTGTCTTTCTTACTTTGCAACAAGCTGCAAGGTAACAACATGGGCAAAACAGTAGACCCGGATCATTCTAAAATGGTTACATGGCTCAGGCTAACGTTCCAAAGACTAGAGTAGGAGTAGAGATTAGATGACCCTAGGGACCATCTAATAAAGTAAAACTAAACTCTGTCTAATGACTGCTGTACAGTAGTACGCAATTTGGACTAGTTACACTTACAATGCTTTATGTTGTACGTAACTGTATTTTCAATCTTCCTTCCTGGTGAAGTACAACTAGTAAAATAGGGGAAGTTGTGCAGGCATCTCAAAAGGTGTACTTGCTTTTATAGGTGCACAATCACTACCAACGACCAGTGCCACTGCCGACGGGGCCAGCGGCGATACTAATGCCATCCAGGAGGGGACAGTGGCTGCGGCACCTGCAGTAGCAACAGTGGGCGAGGAAACTTCAGCGGTGGGCGGTGGTAAGTTATATTCATTACTTATTTGCACTACTACGTGGAAGGGGAACATTTCCCTCACTGTGCTATGAGACTTATTAAGAAAGTATGAATTTGAAATTGTACTGGACAATATACAATGGTTGAAGAAGACACCCTTTGCAGCATTACCAGTGTGAGTTGAGTAAACAAGGCCTCTTCTATCAGACTCCAACTCAGCTGTGAAAGTTATGGAAAAGACTAAAAGTCAGATCAGATGACCTTGAGGGATGTGTTCAACAAAAAGGGAAAGAAGTGAACTAGGGAGGAAGGAGGAAGGACGAAAGATGTAATAAGACTACCATAGAAGGATACTTTGGAAGGTTCATGCACGTTGCTGATATGAATCCGATGCATGGGTTGTTAAAGGATGGGTAGAACTGGAAGGTGAAAGAGAAGATGCATGCCTGGTTGGGCAAAACAGTATGGGTGCATGGATATAGTGGATAGCAAGAATCATGAGCGGAGTTTGTGACAATGAAACCCAAGGCAAGGAAGGAGTGAACGCATGGGTGGTTGTTGGTGAAAGTGAAACCAGCTAAGGCGATAATAAAGAATGATAGACATTTATTTTTATTGGTTGTTTTCTTCCTAAATGTATTGTATTCATCATAGGTAGAGACTGTCACTGGAAGCAGAGTCTTACTTTGAAAATATAAAAGGAGATACAAAAAATACTGGTGTTCTTCTGGGTACTCAAGTCCACCCATAGTACTAGGGCCAGTATACTGCCAGAAAAAACTTCAACAAAAGTTACAGGCAGGGGAAGCAGGAGGATAGATTAGATAGATACTAAACGTTGCCACCATTTGTATGTACTGCGCTTGGTAGTGCTACTATGCCACTATGTGTTGAATTAATTTGGAAGAGTTTCAGTTACAATTCTTTTTCTTTTTTTATAGATACTCATTCTCCTTCCCAAAAACCATCAAGGAAGGAGTTGGCAGCCAGGGCCCGGCAAAGGAAACTGCAGGCCATTGTGGAGGAGTACCGCCGGCTGGTGGCTGAGGCCGAGGAGGAAGAGGAAGAGGCAACCAATGCCCCAGGCCCCAGCCAGGCCCCACCTGCAGGAGTACGGCGCCGTGGTCAGGCATCCGCTCACCGCCAGCATTTAACAACATCTGCCGCCCCCCCCACATCATGGATGCAAATGTAGGTGCCGTGCATTTCAGCAAAAGATTCTCCTCCGGGTGTTAAAGTTGGAGGATCAATTAGAGGAGCGTGTGAAGATATTGGTA
The DNA here is from genome assembly GCF_964261635.1 of Lissotriton helveticus. Lineage (NCBI taxonomy): Eukaryota > Metazoa > Chordata > Amphibia > Caudata > Salamandridae > Lissotriton > Lissotriton helveticus. The sequence continues at coordinate 1,760,579 of NW_027611692.1, read as the reverse complement.
GACAAACACCTTAAAGCCCGCCGATTGTGATGGACCCTGTTCAAATGCCCCTTTTTCAATACTTTTGTTGGTGGGTGGGAATTGGGTGTTGGGGTTATTTTTGTGGGACATTCTTTGGACTTGGACGTTGGTTGGGGTTAGGGTGGGGATAGGGGTGGGATAGGAGAGGACTAGGAAGATATTTTGTTATGTACATCAATAAATGTTATTTATTTTCAACGTACACATATGATGTTGTTTTGTGGTGGAGTTATGTTATGTTATGTTATGTTATTTTATTTTGTATAGCGCACGGATGCCGCAGCCAAGAGGCGTCCCGGCGCTTGGAGAATTGGATAACACAACACATATGAGAAGGCGAAGGCAAGAAGACAAGACTAAACTGTGGAAAAGAGGAAGGTCTTCAAAGCCTTCCTAAAAAGAAACAAATCAGGGATTGAACGGAGTGGAGCTGGCAAAGAGTTCCAGAGGGCAGCCGCCAGCACTGAGAATGAGCGTCCACCCATTCTAGCTCGTTTAAAACGCGGCACCATGGCGAGGTTCAATCCAGCAGAGCGAAGAGCTCTAGCAGGGACATAGTGCAGGATAGTCTGTGAGAGAATAGGAGGAGAAGCTAGTTTAAGAATTTTAAAAGTTAAGCAGAGGGCTTTGAACTTAACTCTTTGCTCAATCGGTAGCCAGTGGAGATTCTGAATAGTTCGGCGAGCTGAGACAAATTTCGGGAGGCCGACGAGCATCCTAGCCGCCGCATTTTGGACCCTCTGAAGGCGGGATAGTTCGGCCTGATTTAAACCCAAAAACAGAGAGTTGGCGTAGTGCAATCTGGTAAGAACCAGAGCTTGGACTATAATCTGTCTTGTCTCAGCATCAAAAAATTTAAAAATAGGTCTCAGACATTGCAGAGTACCTAGACATACGCCAGCCACGCGTTTAGTATGGGAGATAAAAGAAAGCTTATCATCAAACCACACCCCGAGGTTTCTGACTTCACTCACGGGGGTGGGAGCAGGGCCAAGATCAGTAGGCCACCATTGATCTCCCCATAGTCCACTTTCCTTACCAAAAATAATGACCTCGGTCTTAGAGGCATTAAGTTGAAGTCGGTTGTTCGCCATCCAGCCAGAAACAGCTTTTAACGCTGACTGGAAGGTGGGGGCGTCCATGTTGGAGTCACCATTAAGTGCCACCGCCAGCTGCGTGTCATCGGCGTACGACACTAAGGAAAGACCAAAACTATGGGCTACCTCCGCCAAAGGCTGAACATATAAATTAAATAAAGTGGGGCTAAGAGCCGAACCTTGGGGAACGCCCTGAAGAATAGGGCGTGAAGCAGAGACAAAAGGAGGTGTGGACACTTTGAAACCTCTTACCTGTTACTGTTGTACGTCACAAGGTTTACTCTACATGCAGGGCAGCGGCCAGTGTTTGATTGAAATAATTTATTAATTGACCACATGTAACAACATCATGCCAACAGATAGATGTGGTACCCCTCACTGAGTTATATTTGTCCTATTTGTACTACCAGTCTCTCCTCCATTATACCTCCTAGCAAACTTCTCTTCTTACCTGTGATTGATGATGATTAAGTTTGGCACTGCAAGCAAAGCCTAGTTGTCAGGGAAGATGAGCTCGTCCTCAAACCCTGGTGGTTCTTCCAACAGAAGCAGGTCCTGTAACCCACTAATTATTTCTACCGGCTCGCTCTCCTCTTCCAGCTCTGATTCAGGTACTTTGTAGTCTGGTGGTATCAAGTGCTGATTCATTTTGATCATGGTTAACCTTTCCACGCTTTTGGGTGAGAGACTGGTCCTTTTCACAGTCACAATGGCACCAGCAGCACTGAAAACACGCTCAGAAGAGACACTTGCAACAGGGCAAGCTAGATACTTTATCGCCAGCCTGCTTAGCAGTGGCCATTGGCTTCTTGTCCTATACCAATACACCAATGGGCTGTGCTCCATGAACACCTCTGTTGTGTCATCCAGATAGGCCTGGACCAACCGTTCAATGTTCATTGGTGCTCGGGTTTGCTCGTCCTCTTTTTGCTTCGCGACAGCAACGGACTTACCCATCCCTTTCTGTAGAAACCAAGCAGCTATTTTTTTGCTTGTGTCTGATGAATCAGATCCTGTTGGTGCAGTTGTTGTTATTGTTTGTGTTGGTGACTGCTGGGAAGCAAACGCACTGCTCGCATGCTGTGAAGAAGAACTTGACTCTGTAGGATGCTCAGTAGTACTTGCACTGTCCTGGGCTGGCACTGGCAGGCCTCTAATTGAGAGCCGTTCGTTTTCTAAATCAGTGGCTTCCTCGGCTATTACAGTTTTGTACTTGGAAACATCCAAAGGAATTACTGCATTACTGTTCACAAATAATTTGTACCGTGGATCCAAAATTGTGGCAGTAATGTAATGTTGATGCGACACAATCTTATTTTGAATCCTTGTATTCTGAGATAAGCGGCCGGCTAAGGACTTCGCCAAATTACATGCTTCAAGTTTTCCTTCAACACCTTCGTATGTTTCAGACACCTCCTTCAGCTCTTGCTCCAGCGTGTACAACAATGGGATAGCTTGGCTCATAGTACAGTCCTCCCTGCTGACTGCACGTGTGAAGACCTCAAAAGGAAGTAGCATCTCTGTTAGGCATTTAATGAGGTCCCATTGCGACAACTCAACTGTCATGGCTTTAATAACACCAGTTGGATCCCCTGATCTTCTTGTCATGACATAAGCATTAAGTGGTATGTACTGCTCAAACAGCCGATCAAGCATGTAAAAAGTAGAGTTCCAACGTGTTGGTACCTCCTGGATGAGTGCTTTGACTGGCATTTTATATTCACGTTGAATGACCCTCAGCTGCTTCCGGGCTTTAAAAGAATGATTGAAATGCGTGCAGATTCTTCTGCAAATGGTCAGTAAGCTGCTGACTTTGCTTTCATTTTTCAGAAAGTCTTGAACCACAATGTTAATGCAGTGTGCCAAACATGGGACCCTAAAATAGCCACCATCTTCCATGGCCTTAATTACATTACTGCCATTGTCGGTGGCAACAAAACCAATATTGAGGCCTTTTGGTCGCAGCCATTCAAAGACCTTGCTGTTGAACTCATCCAAAATATTTGCAGCAGTATGCGATGTCTCCATAGCAAACATGGCTAAAGTAGCATGTTTGCGAGTATCATTAAAAATCTCAGTAGTGTCAATGCCTGTAGATAGAAGATAGAAGATAGAAGAAGGTAAAAGAATATACATGTCTAAAATCAAGATCTATCATAAAGCGGTCAAAGCTGCCCGTGCAGCCTATTACGCTAAAGAAATACAGCTGAGCTCTAATCCGACCAAATGTATATTCAAAATTTTTAAGGAGCTCAGGAGTAGCGAAGATACTTCATCTAGTGTTGTATCCTCACAATACTGTGAAGAGCTCGCTACCTATTTTGTGGCAAAGGTCCACAAAACCTACCAATCCTTTCCTCATGTGGTCCCCAATATCATCCCCTTAGCGGTGAGAGATGAGGTGTGCCCTATACTATCTGATATCCCGGCTATTTCGGAGAAGGACCTGATTCGGCTGAGTGGCAAAATAAAATCTGGGTCTCCGGCTGACCCTATGAGGCCACCTCAATTTATGGACTCTTTGTCACTGCTCCAGCGGTCGATCTGTCAAATTTTGAACCTTTCCTTCACAAGGGCTATTGTGCCAGCTGCTTGGAAGGAGGCCTGGGTGTCTCCTATTATTAAAAAGTCTACGCTAGACCCCTCAAAACCTGAGAATTTAAGACCAATTTCCCTCCTCCCTTGGGTGGCAGAGATAGCCGGAGCCCATGTTAATAACATCCTATCTCAATTCCTGAACTCTAACAACATTCTGGACCCATCCCAGAATGGTTTTCGACCAGGCCATAGTACGGAAACCGCCCTGCTTGCCACCACTGAACATCTGCGGGCGGCTTTGGATGCCGGTCAAAGTGCAGCGCTGATCCTGTTGGACCTCAGCGCTGCCTTTGATACGGTATCACACGCCATCCTTCTCTATCGTCTGGAGGCAGCAGGAGTGACTGAGAGAGCGCTGGAGTGGTTTAGGTCTTTCTTAACTGATAGATCTTTTCGGGTGTCGGCCCCTCCGTTTCTGTCACAATCCCACTCCATCGGACAGGGGGTTCCACAGGGCTCAGCATTAAGCCCCTCTCTGTTCAATCTGTATGTACAGCCTTTGGCTGCTGTTGCTAAAAGATGGGATCTAACGATGGTGTCCTATGCGGACGAGACCCAGCTGGTTATCACCTTAGCTGAGAGATCATCGGGAGCAGCCACCAGATTCATAGAGGAGATGACAGCTGTGGCACAATGGATGACAGAGAATTGTCTACAGCTCAACGCGAGTAAGACCGAGGTTTTGGTGGTCGGAAAGAATGCCACTCTTTGGAACGAGGACTGGTGGCCAGCTTCCCTTGGCCCTATGCCATCGCCTAAATCGGCGGTAAAAAATCTTGGGGTCTGGATGGATTCCACTCTCAGCTTCCAGACCCATACTAAGAGAGTTGCGGCCACCTGTGTTGGCCTACTAAGGGGCCTTAAACTGCTTCTGAAATTCTTTGATCCAGCAGTGCGGCAACTTATTGTGCAGTCCACAATACTATCTCGCCTGGACTACGCTAGCTCCTTGCTTCTAGGAGTAAACAAAGCAAGAATTCAGCACCTGCAACGAGTTCAGAACTCTGCTGCCAGAGCGCTAGTGGGTCTCCCTCGCCACTGCTCAGTTGCAGCTACGATTCAAGGACTTAACTGGCTTCGGGTCGACAGGCGAATTCAGTTTAAAACCCTTTGCCTGTCGTTCAAAATCCTGAAGTCCAATAGCCCTAAGCTACTCTGTGGTCTGCTGAGTCCATATGTGCCACATCGAACACTGCGCTCCTGCGGACAGCACTTGGCGAATGTGCCACGCTTTACTCGTGTTAGGGCTGGCGGATCCTCTTTTTGGTACTTAGCTGCTAAATTGTGGAATTCCTTGGCATTACACCTCCGGGTCATGGATGACCTGCTGGCCTTTCGGAAGGCTATTAAAACGTTTCTGTTCTCATCTGTATAGGACTTGACTGTCACACCCGTGCAGCTCTCTCTGGAAAATGTTTGGGATTTAGGTCTGACAGCGCCGGGACGCCCCTTTGCTGGGGAAGCTGTGCGCTTTAGAAATCATTTAACATAACATAACATAACATATCTTGTCTCTAACACCTGTAAAAGAGATCCAGTGTGCAGTGATGCACATGTAATCAGTGGCTTGGCTACTGGTCCACATGTCTGTTGTCAGGTGGATACTATGCACAGCACTCTGCTGCAAGGCTTTTGCAAGCAATTCCAGCACGTCGTGGTGTAGTGCTGGAACAGCAACTCTGGCAAAATAGTAGCGGCTGGGAACATTCCATTTTGGGCAGAGGGTTGTCACAAATACCAGGAAACACACACCTTCAACAAAAGAAAAAGAGAGAAGGTCCAGAGCTAACATTTTAGCAAGCTTAGCATTGTACAAACGTGCTATTGGGTGGTTGCGCTCATACTTTCCCTCCTGCCTAAACATGCTAACAATGGTACGCTGCTTGGTATTTCTTTCTGTTGTGCCCGATGCTGTCATTCGCGTCGCAGACTTCGCACCCGTACTCCTTGGTGTCTCCGGGTTACTCTTACTCTGGTGCCACAGAGATGTTGCTGATGCGGAAGATGTGGGATCTACCACTGCAGTGCTGGGGAGGCGGACAGGGGTACTTAGTGTACCACTACCAGATAGAATATCTCCCTCTTCTTCCTGTTTGACCTGTGGACCTTCTACTGCTTCCCCACCAACATTAATGGTTCCTGCTTTTATGATACATAGGTGGTCCTCCCACTTGATTGGGTGGTGTTTTTTCATATGGGTCATTTGGCCTCCGGTATCATAGTTTGTACCAAGCTTACCACGACTAACAGAGGAATGACAAATGGAGCATATAGCAATGTTCTCCTCATTTGCGCTAACTGTAAAGAAGTCCCACACTGGGGAGCTTAACTTTTGTCTCCTGCTAGAGGTGCCACTTCCAATGCCGGATGAACTGGAGGTTGTGTGGTGAATTTCACTATGTGGCTGCGCAGTAGTACCACTACCTACTTCTGCTGAGGTGGAACTTGTGCTGGATGTAGGACGCTGCCGGCTGTGTGCAAATGTAAACATGGAAGCTGGAGGTAGTTTTGGTGTGGCCTGTGTTGGTGGTATGCGTGCTACATCCCTAGTCGCAGCCATTCTTGATAGGGTTAAAATGTTGGTCTCCATGTCCTCAGGGCCAGGAGTAATGCTTGTGATGACTGGGTCTGACTCATCATCACCATCATTATCCGGCTGCTCAACATCGCACTCCATAAGTGGTAGGCTTCCTGGAACCTTCCTTTTCCCTAGCCTGGTCTTCTTGTGATGTCTCTCCCTCTCATGCTGAGATTGTTATGGCTTCCAATTGGTATCAAGATCATCAGAAGGGATGCTTGGCAAAGAACTCAATGGACTAACCCTCCTTTTCCTTGGTGGGGATTTGGAAAACAATAGATCTCCTGCATGAGGTGCTGCCTCTTCTTGCTCTGCATCAGGCTCAATTTCCTGAACTGCCCCGACTTCGGGAGGAACAACAACTACTATTGCCGGTGGTGGTTCTTGAACAACAACTATTGCAGGCGGTGGTTGTGGTGGTTGTTTTCGTTGAACATCTACTATTGCGGGCGGTGGTTGTGGAACACCTACTATTGCAGGCGGTGGTTGTGGTTGCTCTTTTCGTTGAGCATCTACTATTGCGGGTGGTGGTTGTTGAACAACTACTATTGCGGGCGGTGGCTCAGGTTGAACATCTACTATTGCGGGCGCTGGTTGTTGTTCACCACTTTTCTGCTGTGTTCCCTCTTGCGTGGAATGTGTACTACTTTGAGATAGCGATAAGTTCAGTTCAGGCTCAGTATCACTGCTTTCCACCATTAGGCTGGCTACCTCTTCCCCACTCATCTGCTTGGGCCTGGGTTGGTGGCTTGCGCCCACTGATGCGGAGGTGCTGGCCCCAGCTTGGACCCCCGTCACTGCTGCTGCAGGCGTACTTTTATTTTGCCCAAAAAAGTTTTTCGGGTCAACACCAGACTTAAGTGTCACTTCCTTCTTCTGTTCTTCCTTCTTCTCAGCAACTTTCTTGGTCTTGGAGGACCTGGTACCTGCTTTCTTTGGGCCCATCTTCTTCAGATGTCAGCAGCAGCACTCAGTTGCACAAGTTGCTGAGAATGATGTCTGGTCAGGTTAGTCACACCACACGTGACGTAGTACAGAAGGACGTCCGTCTGGCAGTAGAACAGGCGATGAATGATGACAGACACCTCCTCTTCAGTCTTTTGTGCACCTGCAAGCAAAGAAGGCAGAACAACATCAGTCGAATGTGGATTTTTTTTAGCTTTAATTTTAATTACTACTAGAAGTATTAGTACAACCAGTAAGAGTAAGAATAGCAAAGAACTAAAATGCAAATGTAGTGGAAATGCAACTTGTTTATCCTCAATTTGTGAACCATTTCGGATGGATGCAGCATCAGTGACCTGCAGCAGATAGCAATGGGGATGTGAACAGTAGTAAGCCAACAGGAACAATGGCAAGACACAGGCCAATTTGTCAAAAACAAAACAGCGCACTACTACTACCACCACAGCTCCACATGGGCACTCTCATCACACGTTCATGGGTAAAGGCCAGAAAACAATAAACTCAAGCAGGCCTATATCCCTCCCTATATGGCCAGAAAAAGGAGGATACTGCATCACAGGTTAATGAAAAAAAGAAAATCCCCATGGCTACAAGGTTTGAAAGTAACACAACAACACAAACAACAAAGGCATTTAGAGTTTTCACCCAAACAGTTAACTACACCCCAAACACCACATTTGAAAATTCAATGCATTGCCACCCATGCCCTAAATCAAATGATGTTAAATTCAACAGACAAAATGGACAACGCTACATCAAGCATCCCGCTGACTATCTCTGGGACTCTAGGCCTACTGGCAGAAAAAAATCACACAAGTTTGTAGGCCTGCGGCAAAAAAACTAAACCACGATGGAAGGTCACACAAAATGGCCGCCCCCACATGGCCTGGTGGCCACCCCCAAAAACATGAAAAGAAAGAGAAGACAGACAATACATTCCTATGGCAAAAGGACAATGCTTGGCTTGACAAAATGGCCGCCAAGCCGCCCACATGGTCAGGCCACCCTCAAACAACAAAGTACAAAGAGGACAGCAACACTAAGTGTTCCATGCTCTAAAAACTACAAGCAAATGACAACCTGAGGAGTTTCTTTTAGCAAAATGAACAGCATCTACATTTTCGGGAACGTTTTAGGCAACTCGAGAGATATTGCTCGCGAGAATGCAAATTCGGCGTGTTCGGCAGCGCGAACAGTATAAAACGTCGTTATCGCGTGCCCGAACACGCACATTGAGCGCGCGAAGAAGACAAAAACTGTAAGGTCGCGTTGTAGCACTGTGCAAAGTTACCAAAACTACGCGAGCTGAATTCTAGGGTTACCTAGTGCGCAGAAAAAGCCATATTATTCAACACACACCCAAAACCTGCAATTCAACACCAAACACACATTTTGCTAATCAATCCAAAGCCATCCATGACCTACATGATGTTACACTTACAACGTAAACACCCCTATAACAGTTGAACAACTTTCATGCACCCACTGGCAGAGTAGGCCACAAGCTTGGAGGCCTATGGCAAAAACACAGAGGCTACTACTAGTACCAGGAAATGACCGCCACGACATGGACAGGCGGTCACAATAAAAAAAAGAAAAGGAATGCAAAAATAAGAAAGGAATAAAAATAGAAAACAGACAAAGCAGGCCTATGGGAAAAGCAAAATGCATGGCTTCACCAAATGGGAATAGGCACAAGCCCCATGGCCAGCCCACCAACAAGAAAGTACATACAATTTAAATAAACTCAAGCAGGTCTATCAATAACCCTATATAGCCAGAAAAAGGAGGATGCCTGTTACACATCACAGGTTAATGCAAAAAAGAAAATCGGTTTGAAAGTAACAAAACAACACAAACAACAAAGGCATTTAGAGTTTTCACCCAAACAGTTAACTACACCCCAAACACCACATTTGAAAATTCAATGCATTGCCACCCATGCCCTAAATCAAATGATGTTAAATTCAACAGACAAGATGGACAACGCTACATCAAGCATCCCGCTGACTATCTCTGGGACTCTAGGCCTACTGGCAGAAAAAAATCACACAAGTTTGTAGGCCTGCGGCAAAAAAACTAAACCACGATGGAAGGTCACACAAAAAGGCCGCCCCCACATGGCCTGGTGGCCACCCCCAAAAACATGAAAAGAAAGAGAAGACAGACAATACATTCCTATGGCAAAAGGACAATGCTTGGCTTGACAAAATGGCCGCCAAGCCGCCCACATGGTCAGGCCACCCTCATGGTCAGGCCACCCTCAAACAACAAAGTACAAAGAGGACAGCAACAGTAAGTGGTCCATGCTCTAAAAACTACAAGCAAATGACAACCTGAGGAGTTTCTTTTAGCAAAATGAACAGCATCTACATTTTGGGGAACGTTTTAGGCAACTCGAGAGATATTGCTCGCGAGAATGCAAATTCGGCGTGTTCGGCAGCGCGAACAGTATAAAACGTCGTTATCGCGTGCCCGAACACGCACATTGAGCGCGCGAAGAAGACAAAAACTGTAAGGTCGCGTTGTAGCACTGTGCAAAGTTACCAAAACTACGCGAGCTGAATTCTAGGGTTACCTAGTGCGCAGAAAAAGCCATATTATTCAACACACACCCAAAACCTGCAATTCAACACCAAACACACATTTTGCTAATCAATCCAAAGCCATCCATGACCTACATGATGTTACACTTACAACGTAAACACCCCTATAACAGTTGAACAACTTTCATGCACCCACTGGCAGAGTAGGCCACAAGCTTGGAGGCCTATGGCAAAAACACAGAGGCTACTACTAGTACCAGGAAATGACCGCCACGACATGGACAGGCGGTCACAATAAAAAAAAGAAAAGGAATGCAAAAATAAGAAAGGAATAAAAATAGAAAACAGACAAAGCAGGCCTATGGGAAAAGCAAAATGCATGGCTTCACCAAATGGGAATAGGCACAAGCCCCATGGCCAGCCCACCAACAAGAAAGTACATACAATTTAAATAAACTCAAGCAGGTCTATCAATAACCCTATATAGCCAGAAAAAGGAGGATGCCTGTTACACATCACAGGTTAGTGCAAAAAAGAAAATCGGTTTGAAAGTAACAAAACAACACAAACAACAAAGGCATTTAGAGTTTTCACCCAAACAGTTAACTACACCCCAAACACCACATTTGAAAATTCAATGCATTGCCACCCATGCCCTAAATCAAATGATGTTAAATTCAACAGACAAGATGGACAACGCTACATCAAGCATCCCGCTGACTATCTCTGGGACTCTAGGCCTACTGGCAGAAAAAAATCACACAAGTTTGTAGGCCTGCGGCAAAAAAACTAAACCACGATGGAAGGTCACACAAAAAGGCCGCCCCCACATGGCCTGGTGGCCACCCCCAAAAACATGAAAAGAAAGAGAAGACAGACAATACATTCCTATGGCAAAAGGACAATGCTTGGCTTGACAAAATGGCCGCCAAGCCGCCCACATGGTCAGGCCACCTTCAAACAAAAAAGTACATAGAGGACAGAAACAGTAAGTGGTCCATGCTCCAAAAACTACAAGCAAATGACAACCTGAGGAGTTTCTTTTAGCAAATGAACAGCATCTACATTTTCAGGAACGTTTTAGGCAACTCGAGAGATGTTGCTCGCGAGAATGCAAATTCGGCGTGTTCGGCAGCGCGAACAGTACAAAACGTCGTATTCGCGTGCCCGAACACGCACAGTGAGCGTGTGAAGAAGACAAAAACTGTAAGGTCGCGTTGTAGCACTGTGCAAAGTTACCAAAACTACGTGTGCTGAATGCTAGGGTTACCTAGTGTGCAGAAAAAGCCATATTATTCAACACACACCCAAAACCTGCAATTCAACACCAAACACACATTTTGCTAATCAATCCAAAGCCATCCATGCCCTATGATGTTACACTTACAACAACTTAAACACCCCAAAATCAGTTGAACAACTTTCATGCACCCACATGATGAGGACTCTAGTAGTACCCTTGGGCCTACTGGCAGAGTAGGCCACAAGCTTGGAGCCTATGGCAAAAACACAGTGGCTACAAACACAAAATGGCCACCACCACCTGGCCAAGCCACCCACAGAAAGTAAATGAACTCAAGCAGGCCTACACAAACTACATGAAGTACTAGGGTTACCTAATTTTACTAAAAAAAAATTACATTCCACTACAACAGAGTATGCAATTATATCCAATGCCATCCATGATGTTTTACAGACACAACTGAAACATGGGTGGACCCTTGGGTACCTCTAGGCCTACTGGATGAAATTTCAAACACATACAACTTGGCCCCTCATGAAAGTACAGGCCTCCCTCAATAATAATTTTTAGAAAGATTGAGAAGCACAGAAAACTGTAGTTAAACAAAAAACCAAACCAAACAAACATTTACAGTACACCAATTCACAATTCTCAAACTTACTTGTAAAAGAAAAGTTCAAATCCAAAATTCCTCAATAAATCCAATTAAATGCTATGATGCAGCAGAGTGATCCTTCCAGCTCCAATTCCAAATGAAAGTGAACACCACATGGACAAAACACTGGGAGGAGCCTGGTGGACAGGAACAGGAAGTTGGAAACTCAGGGGCACTTCCTTTCTCTTGAAAAAAAGAGTAGAAACAAAAAGAGGACTCCTAGCCCAAAAAAATACAGCCAAATCACAATCTGAGGGGTTAAACGAACATTTTTGAGAAGATTTTAACATGCTCGGGAGATATTCTGTGCCAGATTGCAGTTTCTGCGTGTTCAGAAATGCGATCTTACCAATATGGCGCTGCAAGGAGGATCGCACGTCCCAATGACATGTTCGCGCGTCCGAATGACGTAATCGCATTCTCAAAGTCGCATGGGATTGTGCGGCCGGATTCCAAACATCGTAGCGAACGCGACCGGGAGAGAAAAGCGAGAAAGCGAACGCATAACCACGGTAAGTCATTACCGCACACGTGAGAATGCTATTGAGCGCGCGAGGAAGAAAAACTACTACGCTATGCTGTAAATTGCGAAGTAGTCGACAGCTTCGTGCTCGCCACGAAGTGCGAAGTTGCCGAAAATTCGCAAACTCCGCGAATGGAGCGTAGTTCTCCGCCCAGGGTTAATTTTTGCATTTGGGATGATGAATCCCAAATGCAAAAATAGCGCTCGCAAAGGGCCAGATTCTCAGAATTGGTCTAGTGCGTCTCGGTCCTCATTCGTTAGCATTGACAGGGTCAGGTCTTTCAGGAAGTCTCTCCCGGTATTTCCGTCCCCTTTTTGTCAGTGTCCTCAAGGATCCAGTTCCGTCGTTTGTCTTGTCTCTCTAACCATGTAAGCAACTCATTGGCTTTATCACCAACATCATAGAGACAATGCTGGGTAGCTATTTTCCATTAGTGCTCTTAATGTGTGCTGCTTCAGTTGATGGTGTAATGGGAGAGAAACTGATTCCCCACTTGCCAACCGAACCTCCAGGAAAGCACATTCCTTGTCCTGAGCCTCGCACTTCAATTTACGTTCCTTCGACATTCTCCCAATCAAGGCTTGTGTCTGGCCTCAAATCACTGCCTTGAATTCACCCTATAGCATACAAGCTGATTCAACAGGCCGCCTGTTCTCCTTAAAATAGAATTCTGCTCTATCTCTCATACGAGCTTTGAACGTCTTGTCTTTTAAATATCACGGATCAACCCTTGGAGGTAGGATGAAGTCCACAACCGGACCATCGAGTTTTACCTCCACCCGCGAATGGTCTGAGATTCCCCCTGCTATGTGCGTAGCATCTCTAAAATCAACTTTATGGACAGTCTGGGTAAAAGGACGGTGCAGGCATGCCAGACTACCATGTGCTGTAGACAGGTGCGTCCGGTTCTGATACCCTCTTCCCCTCTAGGGGCATTTAGGAGTATCATGAATATAGTATAGGTGCAGTTCTGTCACTCCAGTCACCCCAATATGTATATGCTCTGTCGTAAGCGTCTAATCCTTCCACCGGATGAGTCAGTCTTGTCTGGGTCTCTTTCCTGTTTCCCGGCACTTGAATGGCACGCCCGAACACTCGAGAGAGCAGTGACCCACCAGCAGGCTTTTGTTGAGCGCTTTTGTCCTGGATGTAGGGCTGCATTCAGTAGGGCACCCATCCTGTCTTTTCTTTGCTTTTGCCTGAAGATCAGCAGTCCCAAGGTAGCAGTCACACCTGGCCTGTCGGTAAGTGCAGCCCCTCTGGAGGCCCGACCGTCAGCAATTAAGCCCACACTGTGGCCGGCTGGACCACAGGCGTAAGCTCCGACAGGGCGTTCGACACTGGAGTAGTTGTAGTCCCTCATGGGCCTCTGACACAGAGTAGTCAGAAATTCAGCAGCTAAAAGCCCAACACAGGCTCTCCAGGAAGCCAGTAGATTCAGACCCTGTTGTGTTAGGAATTTGGCAAATGCAACCTTGAACACGCCGTTGGCAGCACACAATCGTCCAACTGGGCTTCAACAATCACTTTGTCGTAGAGTTTTATTTTCTGCCTTGAACTGTTGGGAGAGTCTTGGTGGGGCAGGAAGTCCCTCATACTAGCTGGTCCTGCTGGATGGCTTTCCGGCCCGCCCTACAGATAACGAGGATGTGTCGGACCTTGCTTCTTCCAGGACAGACTTGTCTTCCCTTCCCTTTCTTACCAGACAGGCAGGCTTCTAGGTAGACTTCTAGGCTCTTCAGGACAGCTACACAGCTTTTCCATTAACGAATTCAGCCTGCAGGTGATGTCCCCTCGACTTAGATAGGCTGACACCATCCCTGGTGTCACAGCAGGCACCTGAGTACTTTGTAGAGCACTTTATTCCTTGGTATCAGAGGACTTTGAACTAGGGTATAAAAAAGGGATAGATGGTCCCACTTGCATACACAACTGGCAGGCAGGAGATGCTGTTTACTCTGTCGCACTCTCACATTGCATTTATTCTACGCGCACCAACACCCTAAACACACACTTGATGTTAGCGCAAAGTCTGGGCACAGGCATAGAAATGGAGCATTACATGGGTGTGTCAGTAGAAAGCCACTCCACTGACCATGATGCAAAGATATCATAAGGTTTTTGATCCTTACAACAGGGTGCATTGCCACCACCGCTCTAGCTGTTAAACCCATGACAGTCCTCTGCCATAAATAGGGGCACACTTGATGTGACCCTCCAGGTCACAGGACCGGTCCAAGACTTCTCATAGTCCCTTGTTAGTAAGTGCACAATACTGGGGTGGCAGCAAAATCTCATGTAATTGTTTTGTGGTAGATTTATCCCAGTAATGTGCAATTACCAGTTTGACGCCATTGACTGTGGAGTTGCCACAAGGAACAGATTCTTCTGCCTGTTAAACCGCATGCCATTCACTATTTCATAATGTTTTTGGGTCTTTTATTTACCACTTGATTTAAGCAGGTGGAAGATATATGCATGTGGTCGGTTGGGGGGCGATGGGTGAAGCAGGGGAGGGAAGGGTAAAGAAATGTCTAACAAAGGGAAGAATTGTGAGTTTCCCCCAGTTAGTAAAAAAACAGCATAAGTCTTGGCTGCTTCTGCTGCACCCAGAGTCTTGTGCGTCTAAGAGGAATCGCTGCTTTTCGCTACGAGGAACTCCCTATTTGAACTTGCCTGTTATTGCTGCTACTACTCGCCGGACCCGCTGCGCGGGTCCCGCTTCGTTGTTTGGAGGAGAGTCTCTTGTGCACCGGGCTTGAGGCAGTGACTAGGAGGCTGTGTAAGCTGCAGGGCTGCGAGCGGTGAGTCAGGGACTCGGAATCCCAGGAGTCCCTGCAGGTCAAAACCATCAACACCTGGCCCGCTCTCCCTGCTGCCACGCCCCCCCCGCCCGAGGTGTACTTAGTTCCCTCTATCTCAGCACTTCATGGGACGCTAAGAGGAATCGCTGCTTTTCGCTACGAGGAACTCCCTATTTGAACTTGCCTGTTATTGCTGCTACTACTCGCCGGACCCGCTGCGCGGGTCCCGCTTCGTTGTTTGGAGGAGAGTCTCTTGTGCACCGGGCTTGAGGCAGTGACTAGGAGGCTGTGTAAGCTGCAGGGCTGCGAGCGGTGAGTCAGGGACTCGGAATCCCAGGAGTCCCTGCAGGTCAAAACCATCAACACCTGGCCCGCTCTACCTGCTGCCACGGCCCCTGCCCTCCCTCCTCTCTTTATAACGGTCATTGTAGCCCGCTGCGCGGGAGCGTCCCGGGAGAAGCCCGGGACATGGGCGTGCCATCTGAGGCCGTCAGAAGCTGAAGTAGGCTGGTTTGGGCCCCGTCCCTTTGGTTTGTCCTATTAATTTGTCTTACTAACTGACTTGCTTGCTCCTTTTCTCCGCCTAGCACTGGTTAAGAGTGTTATACTATTATTTTCTTTTCTGTTGTGCTCCCTTGTTATTCAATATGACGGCAAAAAAAAAAACTCCGCTCTGGCCGAATTTTAGTTGGGAGGTCATGTTCTAAAACGAAATCGAACCCCCTGCGGAATAAAATTAATTCTACTCTGCAAATGAAAGGTCAATGCCAACTATACAGTTTATGAGAAAGGGGAAAGGATAAAGTGGTGTCCGATACCCAAAATTCTGATGAATTAAAGGGCAATGAGCCAGAGACAGTTTCCTTCCCTGTTAATGATATTATCACTCTGGCTGAGGCCTTCTCAACGTCTCCCCCTGGGATACCTTCCTCTGAATTAGTGGGTGGTCCTGGCTCTCCTCATGCCCCTGTAGTTACGGAGGGTGATTTTACATTACCTGATATTGATCTAGAGTCCCATAAGCGGTATTCAGAACTTGCCCTTGCTAAAGCTAAAGCTCTGGTTAGCACTAATGCTCATGAAGCCCCTATAACCTCTAGACTTCATCTCTATAGTAGCACTCCTTCTAAATTAGATTTTTCATTATCACAGTTAAATCTCATTTCTAGCCCCAGTATTAATATGAATAATATTCTCCCTAGTTCCCCTAATGGTAACGATAACTTAATTTCCAAATCCCTGTCTTCTTTAGAACACTTGTTATCCTCCATTCTACTTTTACTGGAAAAATTTGTTGGAGGCTCAGATTGCGTCCTTGATACGGTAACCCAAATCCTTGTGGTGTTATTACACAGTAAAGGTGGGTCCGATCCTGGGTCGCATCGTGATCCCCCCAACTTATCTGTGAACACGGGTAAAAATAAGAGGTTAACAAAGGAGATGGGAACTCTAGACCCGGTTCAATAGGATTTGAATCATGTTCCCAAAGGTCTGATTGGAAATAAGATAGCGGCTATTCCGGCGAGTCTCTCAGTCGATAATGCAGTTTCAGCTGGCGGTAACTGTATTGCTATTATTGATGAAAAGATAGAATCTTTGTTTGACTCGGTTGACAAGCAAAACACGGAAATGCCTCCTCTATTTCCCATATTTACCCCTCTTACAAAAAAAGAAATAGAGGTATGCACCGATCTCCCAATTAAGGATGATAAGGCAATACCCCCATTGCAAAAAAAGAATAGAGGTAAAAAAAGGAAACCTATTCGAAGATTCTATAAAAAAAGACAGAGAAAAATTAATTTTGAAAGTAATTTAGAGGCCTCGCCTGAAAAATACTGCCGTGAAGAGTTGTCACCCAACTTATCTGATACAACTAGTGCATCTAAAGGGAATCATGTGAATATTATTTCTGAATCTGCAGGACCCCCAAGCTATTCAAGAACTATTGATTCGATTCCCAATAAAAATGTTCTATTCCCAACTCTCAATCCTCTGGCTGAGCCATTTCAAGATTTACCTATAAGTGAGCATGACCCCACTCTCCCTATTCAGGAGAGACTCATTGTAGATACCATCTTTTTGGATTTTACTCCTCTCTTTGATACCGATCTTATCTTAAATAGATCGGTACTCCTTAAATGTTTCCGAGAGATCGAAAGTTTAAAATTAATACAAACTTCGGATCTAGATCTGGTATTGCTTCTGAATTCCTCGACAGGGAAAATAGCCAGGGTCAAATTTCACTCTAAATTGGTACTAAACCATATCCTTCACTGGGCAGAGGAATTACAAATAAAAGGGATAGATGTTGGTCCTTTCTTTGAGGAACAGGGTAACAAATTATCCACCAACTTGTCTACAATTCATGGAGTAAAACCGGTCTCTACAAATTGGTCCTCAGCTAAAGCTGAGGATCTTAAAATTTGTTTATTAAAAAACGAACGACAAGTAATTTATAAAAACCCTATTCCTACAAACCCAGTTTTAATGGATGATATTTCTAAATGGAGTTGGTTGCCTGGCGTCCTCTCAAGCAAATCTACATCTTCCCTTAAATCTCATTTACAATTTTAACATTGATTTAAAAATCATCTCTTGGAATATTGCGGGTTTTAAGAGTAATCCGGAAAAATTGTCAAGTGAAATATGCTTTATTCGAGAATTCACTCATAAAGGCAGAGACAATTTAAAAATACAAATTTAGTTAACAATCAATTACAGTAAAAAACAGTTAAAAAAAAGCATATTATTTACAATTCATGACTCAATTTTAATTCAAGACATATCATATTAAAATTTGAACTGTTAGAATTTTTTTTAAAAGAATTAGGTTTTACAATTTCCTAAAAAGAAAATATCATGGATGGGTGTAAACAGGTGGTCAACTAGACAGAGAATAGTCAAATGACTAGCAGTCTCTATCCAGTTTAACCACAGAGTATATCAGACAGAGAATAGTCAAGAGACTAGCAGTCTCTGTCTAATCGACCATGCCCACCCAAGGTATTTGGCAATTGCTATCAATACCCACATCTCACTAGTAGTGCATAGGATACGCAAAGCAGTTAAACTACTGGTAGTCCCTAGATTCTTACACATCGGTTTTAACCATACGCGTCTGGGATCCTGATAAGCAGCGCAAACAAACAGAAAGTGACCCTTAGTTTCATTAGCGGAGCCACAGGCAGGACAACTAGCATTTACACCACCTTCCCATTTAGCAGTCAAACATCGAAGAGGCAATGAACCTGCTCTCAATTGAAATAGGAGTTTACGGGCACAAGGCCTTGTTATACAGTCCCAATAAGGTTCCAAGGAAGGATACAATTTAGCCTCTAAAAATCCTTCAGTCATAGAACCTAAACTAGTGCTTGACCAGCCCCAAGAAGCTACCTTTTCCCAGTAGATTTCTTTTAAGAGACTTTTAGTGGGAAAGACTGATCCAGCTGGATCTGACCAAAGCAGACCCATTCCGAGGTCATTCAGAGTTACTTTCAGGGAGTTAAGCCACCTATTTTTATGGAATATATCTGCTCTAATGATGTCTAAGAGCCCCTCAGCATAATGTAAAAGCTCGGGCGTGGTCCAGAGCCTCATCCAATACAAGATTGGTTGAAGTCTGACCAAGTCAGTTACCGATTTTCTACCCAAGTCATACCTGAGGGGCAATAAAGGAGTACTTTTCGGTACACCAGTTATCGAACGGAAGAACTTGTTTTCCGAAATTTGTAAGGCAGCCACCTTCTCAAAGCCCCATAACTCGGCACCATATAGTGCAGAGCCAAGAGCTTTAGCCCCGTATACCTGCAAAGCAGGCTTGACAGGTTTCGTCAAAGACTTCCTGTGCTCGGAACTAATGGCACCTGATAATTGCTTGTGTCTCAGAGAAGCTATATCTATATGATTACTCCAAGAATTCTTATTTGAAATGTGAATTCCTAAATAAGTGAAAGTATTCACCACTTCTAAGCGGCGTCCATTCATAATAATTTTGGATTTAAAACTCGGATGGGAGTTAAAAATCATTAGTTTCGTTTTTGACACATTAACCTCCAGACCATGTTCGCTGCAAAATGAATCAAAAATAACTAATGCTCGCTGGAGACTGCTTGGAGTTTTCGATAGGATAAGCGTATCGTCAGCGAACATTAGTATTGGGATTTTAATGTTAGCTAATGAAGGGGCATCCAATTCTGCCGATACCATGGGTGATACAACACCGTTTATAAACAGTGTAAAAAGAGTAGGGGCCATTGAGCAACCTTGCCGGACTCCCCGCTCTACCGGAAAGTCCGCTGTCTCCATGCCCTGACCCCCCCATTGTATTCTAGCAAATGTAGATTCATGAAGCCTCATTATTAGAGTCAGTAAATCATCAGGGACACCCAGGTTCCTGAGGACAGACCACAGCTTCAACCGCGGGACTAGGTCGAAGGCAGCCCGCAGGTCGACAAAAGCCGCGTACAGGCTGCCTCCGCCCAGCACCACAGTCTTCCATTGCAGTAGATTGAAGCGGAAAACCTGGTCCACAGTACTTGTCGACCTGCGGAAACCCGCTTGAAATGGTGACAAAGCATCATTGTCCTCAGCCCAGTCCAAGAGCCTGTTTACAATCACACGCCCTATTGTTTTTTGTATAATGTCAATAAGGCTGATCGGCCTATAATTGCCAGGCTTGGAGCGATCGCCTTTCTTGAACACTGGTATGATTACAGCACCCCGTCAAGATGCCGGTACCGCAGCACCCCTTGCAATACTGTTAATAAGGAGACTGATGTACCTGCACCACCTCTCCTTGTCATTAATAAAAACATCGGCAGGAACACCGTCCATACCTGGTGCACGACCACTATTTACAGTACTCAAAGCCCCCACGATTTCTTGTGGACTGAAGAAATTATCTTTAAAGTGGGTATAATTTATATCCGCGCTAGATGCAAACCAATTTGAGTCTGCATACTGCCTACTAAAAAATGTTATCCATTCTTCTTCCGGAACATTATTATTTGGCATTTTGGGTTGTCCCTCACCACCCCATTTAACAATGTTCCAGAACAATCTAGTGTCTTTCCTGTCACTGGCTCTTTTTAATTCAGACCAGTGTCGCTCATCCCAGGCTTTCTTTGCACTCGCTATACTGGCTTTGTACTTCTTTCTAGCAGATTGAATAGCCATAGTATCCCTGCTCTTTAGGGCAGCACCCAAAACATTTCGGGCGACCCTACAAGGGGCATTATACCAGGTTGCATTCTTGGGTACTCTCTCACCGTTACCCTTGACCCGCTTTAAGAAATGGTGTTTAATAACTTTGAAAAGAGTATCATGAATTTCGGTCACACCCCTCTGCACATGCCTGGAGTGATTGAGCTGCTCCATAGCTGTTATAGCTTTTTCAACCTCATTTATGATATCATCAGTTGCCTGTTGGTTAGTTACTACGTTTGCCCATTTCAACCTACGCATATTATTACTAGGAACGATTTGAGGTGGGACAAGGGCACTAAAACAGGTTTGCCTATGTGGCAACGACCACCATTTATGCTTTATACACAGAGGATTGTGATCACTCTCACTCCTCCCAACAATCTCCATGTCACTTAGCAAAGGCCATAAATTCAAACTACAAAGTACATAGTCGATTCTGCTCTTGTGCCTCCCGTTGTCAAATGTCATGGAACCACTTTTATCACTTTGCGTCCTACCATTTAATGCTCTTAAGCCTTTCTCTAGACAAAGAGTATTCATACTAATCACATCTTTAGTCCAGCGCACAACTGGTTTCAACTCTAATTTCGGGACCCCCCAGTGGCAGTCCTCGTCATCCCCAAGGTAATCTTCATCTGTCACTAGAGGCTCAAAAGTTTGGTTAAAATCACCTGCAATTACAAACGGGTGGTCCCGGGAGTAAACATCAAGTAAGGAACCCAAGGCACCAGGACCTCCGATCTCCCACCCCCTGAACTCCTCGCATATACATTGCAGATGTATATCAAACCCAAAACATCAGAATTCATTGTAATTAGTTGGATGTCTCTATGTCCTGTTTCTATTACTTTGACATCCAATTTTAATGTCTGACGAACACAAATGGTTAGACCACCCATTGGTCTTCCCCTTGGGCCTTTAACGGCAGGTACAGAGTAGTTCAAGTATCCTTGAGCAAAAAGTGGTTCACATGACCAAGTCTCTTGAAATATACATATATCAAAAGAATTGACAAATCGAAGCCAGTCTCCAGAATCTAATTTGGAGCCCAAACCAGCAATATTCCATGAAAAGAGTTTCCCCACAATGGCCATAGTGTCATCCAGGCCCATCGATACAGGATTTGTTACACATAATTCTCCATCCAAGACGTCTGCTTGCAAAAAGGTATTCTCGACATCAGAACCCAATAGAGGAACAGCAGCACACTTATCAGGCTCAAGATTAACAGGAAATTTGGAGAGTAACTTAGAGGGTTCGGTCTTTTTACTATTAACCAAAGAGTTTGTATCGTTTCTTAGGCTTCCTTGGAGAATAGAAGTAGCTTTAGAAAAACCAAAGTCCTCCACAATAGGGGTGTAGATTGAATTTTTCTCAACAAGGACATTAAGTCTAACACTACCTGTCCTCTCAAGTCAGTCACAATCGTTCAGGTCTAACAATGCTGCAGATCTATTTTCAACACTAATACCCCACTCACTTGACTGTGGAACCCTACCCCAGTTATTTGTCACCAAGTTCCATTTTGTTTTTAAAATATTAGGATTAACTGTATTACTTTTCCTATAGAAAAAATCCAAAGTCAGCGGGACAATCTCAGCACTCCTACGTTGAGGGGGAAATATATGCCTTAGAAGCTCAGGGAGTACTTCTGGACTTAAAAAATGCAGGACTACACAATCCCCCTTTAGTTTTTTTGCGGTAGTCCCTATCCAGTCCACTCTTCTAGCCATAGTGATCTCCCCTGCTAGCTGTTGTTTCCCTCTCGGAGATATCAGCATGTTATTACATAACCAATGGTAAGCTTTACTAATCAGAGAAGAAGTGGATTCTGTTTGACCTGATTTTAACGGAGGCACATTTGCCAAAACCAAAACAAGAGGAGAGGCCTCCACAATCAGTTGAATAGGGCCTTGATCTACACTATTCACTATGGAGTTTGGTGGTATGTCTTTCTTGGCTGGTGCCGTAATACCTTTATCTGCTACCTGATGGGTAGGAAGCGGAATTGATCTCACATCATCACTATTACTCCCTATCCCATCACTAAGAGTGTTTATCGATGGTACAGCCTTGATTGTAGCTAAAGTTGGTATAATATCTCCCTCCACCATTGTCTTATTTAGCAATCCCCCTAGTCTGTTTACCTCTGCTGTTAGGCGAGTAATTTTGGATACCAAAGGTTTAATTATTGAATTGATCTTTAAGTCAATCATACTAGCTAACTTGTTAATGAAATCATCACTTAATATCTCCTTCTCTACTTGTTCCCCGTTCACTTCAGATATAACAACGTCTTTCAGTGGAGATACAATTCTTTTCCTACTGGAACGTAGCCCACCCCGTTTACTCTGGCTCTTCCTACATGCTCTTATGGCTCTAGTTACAGGCACAGATACGGGGGGAGGTGAAACGACTTCTATCAAATTTAACTGGTCATTTAACTGGTCACCTCGGACATCATCTAAATCAGCAGCCAAAGGTAGAATTAAATCAGAATCAGGATCCACATTGAGACATGACTCAGAAGGTGAAGCATCGACATTATGTATTTGTGCCGGTACTTCAAAAACTACAGGATCTTGAGATAAATTTTGCGTAGAAGTAGCCGGTGGTGAGCTCAAACCCAATGATATACGCCTTGTGCTGTTAATTTTGCTCATGACCTGTACTAAATAATTGTCTATAGTATTAGGCACAGATGAAGACCTTAATTTAGACATTTTGGCAGGCGATGTTTAAATGTTTAAATCAAAATATCACCCTCGATCCAAAACAACACTGACAAAGTAGAAAAATCTACAGTGTATAACAGAATATTTTGTCAATGGTAATTTTTACTTAATAAGTGACACATAAAGCCTCAATAAAACGAGCAGGGGTCCTGGCCAAGGCCAATTACGGCCAGTCACGGACTGTCTCAGACTGTCCGCCCTTTGTCCGGGCTTCGTCCGGCACGTCCCGCGCGCGTCCTCGCGGGACGAGGGACCTGGCATTGTTTTATGCGCCTCCTGGCGCGCTGGGTAGTGGCGTCGTCGATTTCCCCCGTGGAATCCTGGGGATTGTAGTCACCACAGTCAAACCGGCGGAGCCAAGCCCGGCCGGTCAATTCAGGCAATGGTGGGGCGGAGCCAAGCCCGGCCGCTGGTCAGGGAGCTAAGAGCACCGCAGCGAGTCTAGCAACAAGGGACAAAGAGAATCGGGGAACTCGGCCCCTGGCGTTGTTTTTTGCGCCTCCTGGCGCGCTGGGTAGTGGCATCGTCGATTTCCCCCGTGGAATCCTGGGGATTGTTGTCACCACAGTCGGACTGGCGGAGCCAAGCCCGGCTGGTCAATTCAGGCAATGGTGGGGCGGAGCCAAGCCCGGCCGCTGGTCAGGGAGCTAAGAGCACCGCAGCGAGTCTAGCAACAAGGGACAAAGAGAATCGGGGAACTCGGCCCCTGGCGTTGTTTTATGCGCCTCCTGGCGCGCTGGGTAGTGGCGTCGTCGATTTCCCCCGTGGAATCCTGGGGATTGTAGTCACCACAGTCGGACCGGCGGAGCCAAGCCCGGCCGGTCAATTCAGGCAATGGTGGGGCGGAGCCAAGCCCGGCCGCTGGTCAGGGAGCTAAGAGCACCGCAGCGAGTCTAGCAACAAGGGACCAAGAGAATCGGGGAGCTCGGCCCCTGGCGTTGTTTTATGCGCCTCCTGGCGTGCTGGGTAGTGGCGTCTTCGATTTCCCCCGTGGAATCCTGGGGATTGTAGTCACCACAGTCGGAGCGGCGGAGCCAAGCCCGGCCGGTCAATTCAGGCAATGGTGGGGCGGAGCCAAGCCCGGCCGCTGGTCAGGGAGCTAAGAGCACCGCAGCGAGTCTAGCAACAAGTGACAAAGTTGTCATTTCTGTATTCCTTAGAAGCTGATGTTATTTGCCTTCAGGAGACTTGGGTGGAGGGTAAATTAATGATGGAAAAAGAGTATTATGATCTAGATAGTAGAGCACTCCCCTCTAGGAGAGGCCATGCGAAGGGGGGATTAGCCTGTCTATTTTCCAGTAAGATTAATTGGAATGCTTCCCATTATTTGGAGCCAAATAAATTATTCCAGGCAGTGACTTTGAAAAATTTGATTAAGGATGACCCTACTAAATCGCTTGTCCTGATAAACTCTTACATTCCCCCTGATAATTGTTTTAATGTTGGCCTAAAGTCACTTTTCTCCTTCATACTTAATCTAATGGATGCCGTTTCACCTCCATATATATTGTTATTAGGGGACTTCAATTGTAAAATTTCTAACTGTGTCCTTGATCTTTTTAGGAATAAGCTTAAGGAAGAATCCCTCCATATTCCGCAAGCTCAGTTCCCTGCAAATATTAAGTCCAACAAAAGAGGGAAATTATTTTTGGAAGGTCTATCTAAGGTGGACTGCCTAGTATTAAATGGCAGATTCCCCTCTGATACCCCCGCAGCTTTTACACATAAATCACAAAATGGAGAATCAATCATTGATTATGTAGTAGCAGACAGTTCCTTCTTCCCTCTCTTGAAAGACATTTTGGTTGTTAATTCGGATCTAAGTGACCACAAGGTACTGATTGTCACTGTTGATCTTGAGCCGCTTCCGTCGGATTCCTGGCACATTGATACTGATTTGGTGAATTTTGGAGCTAAGTCAGGGAAATGTTACGGGAATCTACCAGCAATTAAGAGCCTGCTGAGTATTTTGGTTCCTACTGTGGAAAATGTATCCCTCTGGGATGGGAGGGAATTTCTGGGTTTTTCCGATTTTTTGAAATTAGTAACCCTACCAGCAAAGAAAGCCCTCCCTGTTAAAAAACCTACAGTATTCCCTATACCACTTCGGCAATTAAATATTGAAATAAATAAACTAATAAGGGATCAATATTTATCATTTAACCAAGAAAGGTACCATAAAATTGTCCTGCTAAAAAGAAGGAGAATAAGGTTGAAGGCAAGACTGAAAAGAGATAAGGATGACTCTCTATGGATTAAACTCCGGGAATCCTCTCATAAGGGTCAAGCCAGGACATTCTGGTCATTAATTGGTGAGGGTTGTGGTTCTAGATCTAGACCCACACCAATATGTATTGAGGAGCAGACTTGGGAGCAATACATTAAGCGTTTATATAGCAGTAATGGCACGTCACGGGATCATGATTCTCTTTACGAGGACATTCTTCCCCATGATTCCCCGTCCGAAAAGGACATAGAATTAGCTATTAAGGGCATGCGCTCCTCTGGCGCTATGGGGCCGGATGAGGTTCCTATTTCTGTTCTAAAAGATCAAAGTGAACTATGGAGCAAAATCCTTTTCCCTGTGTTTAAATTTTGTTTTATTAGTGGCACCGTTCCCCCTTCTTGGAAAGGTAGCATTCTAGTTCCCCTTTTTAAAAAAGGGGCTAGAGACCTTCCTCAAAACTACCGCCAAATTGCACTATTAGATGCTATCGGCAAGGTCTTTGCTAAATGTCTTCTTAATTTAATTAATGATTGGGTGTCTACGGCAGAAATTTTACCCTATCAACAAACCGGCTTTAGACAAAAGCACGGTACCCTTGATAATCTGACGGCACTTCAGGTTATAATGGAGAAATATGTCAAGGTTCGTGGAGGGCGAGTTTATGGGGCCTTTATCGACTTCTCCACAGCCTTCGACAAAGTAGATAGAACAACGCTTTGGGGAAAGTTATCTGCTTCAGGGATGCCTTCCACTCTTCTTAGACTAGTTCGCGCCTTGCACTCAGATACCTGGTGCAGAGTGTTGTTGGGAGGGGAAAGAGGATTGTCTGGAACTATTTACACAGCAAATGGGTTAAAGCAAGGTTGCCTATTGGCACCTCTGCTGTTCTCTCTATATATAGCCGATCTACCCCAGGTTCTTTCTGCAAGTACCGTTATTTCTCCGAGCCTGGGGGGCTCCCCAATCGCATGTCTTATGTATGCTGATGATATTTTGATTCTTGACTTAACGCCTTATGGGTTGAATAATCACCTGCATGCATTGTACAATTTTGCTGGAAAGCATCATTTGCTGATAAATATCGCAAAAAGTAAAGTGATGTGCTTTTCGGGTAGGAAGAAGTCTAAATATGTGAACTTTCATTGGACTGTGGGGGGCCAAAAGTTGGAAGTAGTGCAATCTTACACTTTCCTTGGCAAAATTGTTATGAGCAATTTAAGTGAAAAAGCTCACACAGCTAATAACACCCGGAAAGCTATTGTCCAGGGAAGGAGTTTGATTTCACTATATAAGGCAACAGGCAGAAGGCATTTCTCGATACTGCTGGAGGTTTATCGAGCAAAAATTCCTGCCTCCTTACTCTATGGTATGGAGTTAATCGATATGAAATGCTGGAATTTTTTAAACTCCTCTGAAGGTAAAATCCTTCGTAGCCTCGTATCTGTCAACACGGCTAGCTCTACAGCCGCTCTTAGACAGGAATTTGGATTACGAAGTAGCTGGGTCCAAGGTTTAGCGGGGAGTGTGCGTTGGGTTTTTAGCCTGGCAAAAGGTGAGCCTGGCACATTAAGACATCTTATAAAAACGGAGCTGCTGGGAAATTTTAATGATTACTCTTTAATTCTAATTTTTTTTTAGATTTGCCGTGAGTCAATTACATCTAGACGAAGCTGTTTTGTTTTCATTATGTGCATACCAGCTGAAAACCCTCCTGAAGTCTGCATCTTGGGAATTAGGGTTTAACTGGATAGAGAGAATTGTACTCTAAAAAAAGGTACTACTCCAGTTACTGATTCCTGTCTGGTGGGGAAGGCGCAACCCTATGTTTCTTGGAATATTCCCCATGGAGTCAGGCGTCTACTGTTTCTAGTAAGGCAGGACTTACTTCCCCTGAATTCTCTTCTATCCAGATGGTATGGTTCATCAGCCTTATGTGATCTTTGTAATATGAATAACCAGAATTTGCTCCATGTCATCTTTATTTGTCCAGCACTAATGTCGTACAGGCGAAAATGGCTAAGACCCATTTGTCTAAAATTAAATATCCTCTCTGCCACAGATTTTATTGCGGCTATGAACAACCCCCCTAATGAAATGTTTTGTTTTAAATTATATAACTTCTTCAAATGTGTTTTGCCTTTGTATTAGTTGGGAGTTCCTGCGTCCAGTGTACTTTGTATTTTTTTGTCCTAATTTTATGCTTCTGTAATTTTATCTTTTCATGATTTTAATGGATTGTAATACTATGTCTTTTTATGTGGATCTCGTGTGAGTTCCGTAAGCATAAATAAATAAAAAACTTGTGTAAAAACTTGTGCGTCTTTTCAGTCTAATTTTCCTGTCTGGACAAAAATGGTGTCCTGTTTTTCTGCACCCGGTACATCCAGGTGCAGAAAAACCTAACAAAGGTTAATCAAGTGGAATAAAATGAACACATGAAAGTACGCCTTAATTTCATTGCCCTCGATTCATACTCTGGACCATAGTTTAGGGATATGTCTAGGCATAGTACTCGCAATACACAATAGATTTGTGTGCGGCAGAGGCCAAAACTCAAAAGTCAGGATACCAGATACAAATAGGTGGTAACTCAGGGCAGGGGAAAATGCCTGTTGTCCATAGAGGGGAAATTCCCGTCCCAGAAATCTACATTAAAAATTAATTAATAGTATCCTTTTTGAAATATCTGTTTGGTGCCAGTGCATATGACTTTAATTTCTGCCTTTGGGATTCTATGTTACATGTCCATAGGGTGCATATATCCTTTGTGAGCTTAATAAAATGTTGAAATTTCTATAAATCCTCACTCCTACATCCAAGTACTCCCAGGCTACCATTCTACACTCGGCACTGTCTGAAATACAGCTCAACATTTTCAAAATTCTGCAACTCTGCATTGATTCGGCTTGTAAATTACATTTTTGGAAATTTTCATGTATTAACTATTTAATTTTAATACTATAGGTGATTGAAATTACTGACGAAGAAAGCAAGATTTAGCACCAGGCAACTGAAGTCAATGCCATGAGAAGGATTATTTTGAAAAACTGAAGGACTTCCAGCATTCTACGTTTAAACAATTTCCAAAATCTAGGTGTGGCGAGGAAGTGGGAGCTGAGGAAAGTACTATACTGTAAGTGAAGTCTCTAATTTAGTATTTCATTAACCCAGAGCAAAGCCATATCTGTGCACAGAATAACGTTCATCTAAAACATCATGTCATTCCAGAGAGGAAGCACACACTGCATAAAAGAAAGTTATAACAAAAGGTTTCTTCTGCAGACCATCAAAGAAAAGACGCAGAGAGAAGACTCCGAAGCTGACACATTAACAACCGAAAGATTGGAAAATCACCTTTGTTCAACAACCGTTTTTAACCAGTTACACAAGTTTGAGACTATCTGCCTCTGGGTATAAAACCACTACCCACTCTGCTTACTCTTGCGAAAACCTTAAAAATTCACCACTTTATTGTGTTCATAACCATTTCAGATTGTTTCCTTTTTATTGTGTACTGTTCTGTAATTCTATGTAAATCGCCTCAACATTATCTGCTGTGCGTGAGTGATATGTAAAACTGTTAAAGGTAAAAATGGATTAAATGAGCACAGTTGCGCTATAGGTAATGTAAATACATCCTCGTCTTAAGAACTACAAATCTTAACCTTACACCAAACAAAGAAAGGGTAAAAGGAACTGATGTTCTGCGACTGGTGATCCACAATAGTACTGTGCACGTTCTAACACCCTCAGTTACTGCCATTACGTCAGTGCAAAAAGGTACTTGTCAGTTTAATCATTAAATATCAGACTAACACCTTATCACTGCATTGCTAAGAATCTATACAAATAGAATTGAGAAAAACTTCTGCCACAAAATAACCCAAAGACTGTTATCTGCTTGAAACATTTCGACAGGTGTTACAGGGCTGCTTCCAGACATATTTTGCTCAATTCAAGTGTTAAGAAGATTACACACAATTTCTTTTAGAGATAAATGCTGAACATTATCTAAACAAGCCTGACTCTAAAATCGGGTTCACTCTTACCGTGGCATATAAGCAAGAGAAAACTAAACGTAGAGATATTAACTCTAGGTATACACCTTATAAAAACACGGACTGTGAGAACAAATTCAGTGTTCAAAACCGCCTCAATCAAGGCAAAATACCCTAAGTTGGGGAAAAAAGTTACATGTGCCAAAAAAGATACAGCCATAAATCTCATCTCACAGAATTTGACAGAATGCACACTGGGGGAATCCACTCTCAGTGCAAAGTATGCCAAAAAAGTTTCAGGCGTAAATCTTATCTCACTGAGCATATGAGAATCCACACTGGGGAAAACCACTCTCCGTGCAAAGTATGCCAAAAAAGTTTCAGCCGTAAATCTTATCTCACTGAGCATATGAGAATCCACACTGGGGAAAAACCTAATCAGTGCTCTGAATGCCAGAAAAGCTTCAGAGTCAAGCCGAGTCTATATCAACATGCATTAACCCACTCTGTGGAAAAACCTTACCAGTGCTCTTCATGCCAAAAAAGTTTCTGCCGGAAATCTTATCTCACTGAGCATATGAGAATCCACTCTGGGGAAAAACCTTATCAGTGCGCTGAATGCCAGAAATGTTTCAGTGACAAAAGAGGACTCACTCTACATACAAGGACCCACACTGGGGAAAAACCTTACCAGTGCTCTGAATGCCAGGAATGTTTCAGTGACCAAAGCAGTCTCACTCGGCATATCAGAACCCACACTGGGGAAAAAGCTTTTCAGTGCTCTGAATGCCAGGAATGTTTCAGTGGCAAAGGCAGTCTCCCCCGGCATATCAGAACCCACACTGGTGAAAAATCTGTTCAGTGCTCTGAATGCCAGAAATGTTTCAGTGACCAAAGCAGTCTAACTCGGCATATAAGAACCCACACTGGGTATAAACCTTTTCAGTGCTCTGAATGCCAGAAATGTTTCAGTTACAAAATCAGACTCACTGAACATACAAGAATCCACACTGGGGAAAACCCTTATCAGTGCTCTGAATGCCCAAAACATTTCAAACTTAAATCACTTCTAACTGCACATTTGAGATTCCACACTGGGGAAAAACCTTATCAGTGCTCTGATTGCCAGGAAAGGTTTTGTAACCAACAAAGTCTTTCTCGACATGCAATAACCCATTCTGCGGAACAACCTTATCAGTGCTCTGAATGCCAGAAATGTTTCAGTATAAAAAGTAGTCTCACACGGCATAGAAAGATCCACGCTGGGGAAAAACGTTATCAGTGCACTGAATGCCACAAATGTTTCAGTGAAAAAAACTGTCTCAATCGGCACACAAGAACCCACACTGGGGAAAAACCTTATCAGTGCTCTGAATGCCAGAAATGTTTCAGTGAAAAACGCTTTCTCATGGTGCATATAAAAACCCACACTGGGGAAAAACCTTTTCAGTGCTCTGAATGCCAGAAAAAATTCCGAGACAGAAGACGTCTTTCTCAACATACAATAAGCCACACAGGGAAAAAACCTTATCCATGCTCTGAATGTCAGAAATGTTTCAGTTACAAAGACAGTCTTGCTGAGCATATAAGAACCCACACTGGGGAAAAGCCTTATCAGTGCTCTGAATGCCCAAAAGATTTCAAACGTAAATCACTTCTAACTGCACATGTGAGATTCCACACTGGGGAAAAACCTTATCAGTGCTCTGAATGCCAGAAATGTTTCAGTGACAAAATAAGACTCACTCAACATATACCAACCCACACTGGGGAAAAACCTTATCAGTGCTCAGAATGCCACAAATGTTTCAGTTTAAAAAGCAATCTCACTAAGCATATAAGAACCCACACTGGGGAAAAACCTTATCAGTGCTCTGAATGCCACAGATGTTTCAGTGAAAAAGTCAGTCTCACTCAGCATATAAGAACCCACACTGGGGAAAAGCCTTATCAGTGCTCTGAATGCCACAGATGTTTCAGTGAAAAAAGCAGTCTCACTTACCATATAAGAATCCACACTGGGGAAAAGCCTTATCAGTGCTCTGAATGCCAAAAATGTTTCAGCCAAAAATCTAGTCTCAGTAAACATGTGAGAATCCACACTGGTGAATAAAATTATCAGTGCTCTAAATGTCAGAAAAGATTCAGAGGTAGAGATGGTTACAAGCACCATAAGAAAACACACCATTAAAATAATTCAGTGCTCCGACTGCCAGAAAAGCATCAATTTTAAACTCAATCTCACTCTACATGAGCAGACGCACAGAGGGGAAAACATTACCAATACTGTGAATGCTATAAATTCCTATTTGATAGGCACAGCCTCACTAACCATAAGCGACTCCATACTGATGAAAAACCTTATGAGTGCTCTGAATGCCAGAAAAGCTGCAGAAAAAAACGCTATTTCACCATGAGAAACTCCACAAATCCTTATGCCATAAAAGGTTGAATCTGAAAGACAGTGTTATGCTTTATGAGCGATCTCACTCTGGGGAAAAACCTTATGAGTGCTCGAAATGCAAGCAATGTTTTGGGTACAAATTACTTCTCACTTGACATGAGCGAACTCACACGGGGGGAAAAAGCCTAATGTGTGTTCTGAATGTCAGATAAGGTTTAATCACGAATACAATGTCACTTCACATGAGAGAATTCACACTGGACTAAAGCCATATCCAGGAGGGGAAAGCCAGAAACGTTATACTCAAAAAGGAGATATCACTAAACATGAGAAATGCATCCAAACCAGGTGAAAAGTAAGGCGTATCTTGAGTTGCAGAAAACTTCTAACAACCTGACTTTACATGAGAGAGCACATATTGTAGTTGCAATAGAATTCATCAAGAAACTCTTGCAGGATAACTTAGGCTGCCCGCATGCAACCTCCAAAGAAATTTCAGGCCTGGAAATATTTTTCATTGCAACAGAATCCACAATTTGAGTATCTGAAAGTTACAAAACTCTCAAGGTCTTTACTTTACACAGAGAAGTGTTAGTGCTTGCAAAAATCAACTAATTGCCCAAAAAATCACAATTATAATGTCTTAAATTTTACTCCACCCAAAAGGTTTCTACTTACCCTTGTTTCTTAACATATGACTGATATCTATTTTTTCATGATAAGATTAAGCCTATGCGGAGTTCCTCAGTGAGGAACGCCGCAAAGTGACAAAAAAACTCTGGCAGTCTACGTGGAGTTCCGCAAGCAGCGGAGTGCGTAAGGGTCATGCAGTTTGTGGTGATTTCATCCCATGTCGGAGGATCATTTGGCCCTTCTCTTCCAGGAAGTTATGGATCTCTTTGTCAAACGCGTCCCTGTGCCAGAAGTAGGTCGGGGTTGCTACTCCCACTACTTCTTGGTACCCAAGTAGGACAAAGGCCTGCATCCTAGCTTAGTCCTCAGGGACATCAACCGCTTTCTCCGAAAGGAGAAGTTCAAGTTGTTAACCTTGGCTCAGGTCTTATCTGCCTTCGCCCCTGGAGATTTGATAGTAGCGTTGGACTTGCAGGACACTTACTTTCACATCCCCATCTTGCCTGCCCACCGGCATTACCTACGGTTCACGGTAGGCCACACGCATTTTCAGTTTACCACACTCCCCTTTGACCTTACCAGCCTCTCCCCCGGGTGTTCACGAAAGTGATGGCGGTGGTCGCAGCTTATCTGCGCAGATCAGGGGGTTCCAGTCTTCCCCTATCTTGACGACTGGCTGTTGAAGGCTCCCACCTCCAGACTACGACGGACTTCCTGCATTTGCTGGGGTTCTCAGTTAACGTGCTGAAGTCGCACCTGATTCCAACCGATAAGCTCCTTTTCATCGGAGCGGTTCTGGACACAGCACAGTTTTGGCTCTATCCTCCCCCGATCTGAGTTCACAGTAGTGATGGATGCGTCACTCCTGGGTTGGGGCGGCCATATGGGAATGGTGGAGATCAAAGACCTCTGGTCTCCGGCGAAGTCCAGGCACCACATCAACCTTCTGGAGCTCCGGGCGATTCATCTTGCACTGAAGGCATTCCTTCTTTCTGTCAAAGAAAGAGTGGTGCAGGTGTTCACGGACAACACCACCGCCATGTGGTACTGCAACAAACAGGGCAGGGTGGGGTCGTGGACCATATGTCAAGAGGCTCTTCGCCTTTGGACATGGCTGGAACATCAGGGCAGATCTCTGGTGGTTCAACACTTAACAGGTTCACTGAACGCCAGGACGGACAAACTCAGCCGCCAGTGCATGATGGATCACAAATGGCATCTTCACTCGAAGGTTGTGCTAGGTCTCTTTCAGTAGTGGGGAGAGCCTTGGTTAGATCTATTCGCCACCAAAGAGAACGCTCAATGTCAGCAGTTCTGCGTGTTAGAGTTTCCAAAGCGGCTGTCGCTCGGCGACCCTTTTCATTGCGAGTGGAGTTGCGGCCTCCTGTACCACTTCTGCCAAGATTGCTGAAGAAGATCAAACGCGATCAGTCCCAAGTCTGGTACCCCGAGCTCTTGAGCTTGGCCATCGATCCTATTGTTAACAGATTTCTGAAGTGCATTACTCATCTCTTTCCTCCTTCTCCTTTCGTAATGCCCTAGTGGGAGTTGACCTCACTTATCTTATGTGTGCTCCCTTTTAGCGCCTACATAATTGTCCTCTTCGCCTCCTTTGAAGACTGCTTTTTTGCTTGCCATCACCTCTGCTGGCAGGATGAGTGAGCTTCAGGCTTATCTTCCAGACCTCCCTTTCTTGCTGTCCATCCAAACAAAGTAGTCCTCTGTGTAAGCCCTCTTTTCTGCCCAAAGTGATTGCCTCTTTCCACATAGGTCTGACCATCAGATTACCTACCTTCTTCCCACCTCTGCTGTGTTTTTCTCTGCCAGGTGCACAACATATAGACTGTTCACACACTTTCTGTAGTATGCTTTGTTCTGGGCAGATAAACTCTAATCCCCACTCTCCTTCTATCCTCGTGTTAGTGCAGCCCGATGTAAACAGTAATTGTAATGTATTTAGATTACATAACACTTACTACCCCATACGAACTTTGAAGCGCTTTTTTGGCAAGTAGCACACTACTCTAGGATCCAAAAATGATTCGTGGTGAATTAGTATAGGGAAATATAAAATGTATATGAGAGCTGGACATGTTGGTCTGTTAGTTGGGTTAAAAAAGATTGTGGGGAGATAGAAGAGGGAAGGTTTTGCATTTATATAACGCTTGCTACCCCTGATGAAGTGTTGAAGTGCTTTTCGGCGAGTAGCATGCTACTCCAGATCCCAAAAAGATGAATAGGATCCAAAAATTATTCGTGGTGAATTAGTATAGGGAAATATAAAATGTATATGAGAGCTGGACATGTTGGTCTGTTAGTTGGGTTAAAAAAGATTGTGGGGAGATAGAAGAGGGAAGGTTTTGCATTTATATAACGCTTGCTACCCCTGATGAAGTGTTGAAGTGCTTTTCGGCGAGTAGCATGCTACTCCAGATCCCAAAAAGATGAATAGACAGATCAATTATGGTGGGGAGGTTGTTTTATTGTATACACACAACTGTACAAAAATTAATAAAATTCTGTTATAAAGTTGTATCCAAGAGGCAAGTATAGTCTCTGATAATAATGTATACAATACTGATAAGTTTTAAGTTGGCTTGCCATCAAGACTGATGCCCCGTAATGTTGATGCAAAGTCATCTGTGCTGGCGTATCCTAAACTCTTGTTGAATTGTAACATCCACCTTGTAGGTACTGCTATTTGTATCAGGTCCACGTTGTAGGCAGACACAAACGCCTAAATTGTGCACTATTTATATTAAGCATAATAAGCATAATGTAAGTGAGCAGATGACAGTAAGCACTGTACAAGCTGTATTAGGTGCTTAGAAGTAGAGTGACATAGAGGGCAATAAACACTCACTAAATCTTTCTTTTATATTATTAATAGTGCTCAAAAGACCATACAATTCAATACGATGTACAAATAGCCCATTGGGGAACAGTTCAGGCATCATCTGGGGATTACACATCCGAGAAACACAAGTGTCTTTCATGAATACAAATTGACTACTCCTCCAAGGACTGCACTGTATTATTGACACGGGCGAAAAGGCAAACAAGCAGTCAGGAGGTACACTGATTGTATACCCCCCACCTGACAGGATGGTGACAGACCCCAACCACCTGCAGGGGAAACGTGCCACCTAACTTAATAGCGGCTAGACGCTTTACTATGTAAGCAGACTGGTGGTTTACAACTGCGCCTACGTTGGGGCACCACATGTTTTTTCCAGCATAATCTGGTGTGCTCCCCCCTGTGTGGAATGATAGCACCCACTGAAAACTGCACCGTTGTGTAGTCTGGGACAGTGCACCTTCCATGTAATTCTGAACTGGGCCTTTAAATACGGTACTATTTTGTGTGCCTATTTAGTTCAGGTATACAAAGAATGTGGTACTACTTGTATACTAGGGTAGGACAAGGAAGATTGAATTTCTATGGTGGCAGAAATGTTTTTGTCAAAGTGCTTTATGCCCTAAATACTCCCCCGTACCCTGAACATAATGAGATTATGTAGATTACACCTCTGCGTGCCTAATGCTGCCATTTGTATTTCAAGACCAGTGATTAATGTGGCTTTATCAAGTTCAACGCCATTAGGCGTTCCCGACCTGTCTGATACTTGCATATGGAAAAGATGGGTCATTTGAACCTAAAGATAGATAAACATATTCATAGGTCACGATTTATGTCTGCATCTAATATAAAACTGTAAATTAGGAGAAGTGATAAGTGAGAAGTTAAAGGCAGCCGCTAATCGAGCTGCATTTGTACACAGGCCTTCCTATATTATGAGATCTATTCCTGCTTAAGTCTTTAATTGCAATGAATACTTTAATACCCAGGCATGAAGTCATCGTCGAGCTGTTTAGATAATCCACCTGTCTCGCCACCTCTTCCTCAATGCATCCTTAACCAGTGGCCTAGCCAGTGTGCCCTGGGCCCCAAGGCAAGAAAGGAAATGTGACCTCTGCCCTTTATTTGGGCTGTGGAAAACAGCAATAATCATTGTTCTGTGGGCCCGTCAGGCCTCTGTTTGAACTGTGACAAACAGCAATTATCAGGGTTCAGTGGGCCTCTAGGACATCTGGGACCTGGTGCCACTGCACCTGCTGCACCAATGGGAAGCTAAGCCCCTGCCCTTAACAGCTTCTATTCTAGCCCCACTGGAGAACCGAAACAACCAAGTACTGATCTGGCCATATATGCAGGCATGCAGCCGCCTCTTCCACTGAAGGGATTTAAGTCGCATGAAAACAGCATGCGGGAAACAACCATTTTCTGAGGTAAAGTCAACCAACACCTCATCTGTTCCAACCTGAATCCATTTAAAACCAGGGACGAAAAAACAGTTCATCGTCATCCCTTGCTTATCAGAAGGGTAAAACAGATTAATCTAACATTACAGTGTACCACATAACAAATTGTGATTCTGTTTACAAATTAAAACTCGCAAGCATATAGAAAGGGCAGCATTTGGCCAAAATAGCCATTTTCCCTTCCCATACTTTTAACACATCTTATACAAAAAAAGCTAATTACATTGTCATCCGAAAATAGTCATTAGCGCCTACTCATAACCAAATGCCATTTAGAATTGTCTTTCACTTCAAGCTTTCAAATGTAAATTGATATAAAAGCAGTATTGAATTGTTTGACGTTGTGCACTCTTACCAAAATTTATAGCATCAATTTTATATGACACACCATAGAAAAAAGGAGTTGTTTATATATACACTAAACCTCCAGAAACGTTTGATTAACCAGTTATAAAGTCACATCTAGCTTAGTTAGTTTATAGTCTTCTTTTATTTTTTAATAGTAATTATTTCACGTTTTTACTGAATATGCATGGCTAAACACTTATAAGGTCCCAAAGGCGAGACCTATTGGCTATGACAATGCTTGTTATTGATTGAGTTCATTGAGCGGCAGAACTTTTGATTAAGTCCTGAAGAATGCCGCAAACACCTCTTTGGAGGGTTAAATGGCTGAAACATGTTGACCTCTTATTGACTCTAACAGTGCATATATATTTCTCCCACAGTGTCCTATTTTTAATCCTGGCCCAGGGGTGTACAAATAATGGAACCCACATACCCTTTAGCAAGTTTTAACTTTCACTCTGCTGCCCCCACTACCCTGAGCTCATTATTGTGGTATTTAGTATACCTTTCTATATAACAAAATATGCCTGAACTCCTCCTTCTCAGTGAGGGGGTTGTATCACGGTGCAAGGAGATTCCCAATAAGGAAGCATGCCAACTATGGTGGGTGAGGGAAATCGTCCTTTTAAAGGGATATTTCATCTTAGCTAGGTCTTCATTTGCAACAGTAATCCTCAGAGACCCAAGGGTTTCTTGAATGTGGTAGAAATGCATTTTTACCCCTTGATTGTACGTTCAAGCACAGACCATTCATTGCATGAAATGTGATCTATGTAGGGAAAATACTCTGTGCACTGACAAAATGTGTTAAAATAACAGAAAGTTGATAATCGCATTTAATAACTTCTCATACCTGGATTTATCAAGAAGAGAAGTCTGTTAATTCTATCATATTTTTGATACCACAAGGTATAAGAAATTAGGGGATCTTTATCTAATATCTTTATCAGTAAATTATATGAAATTATTGAACATAAACTTTCCCAAGTATTATTTCTAAAGATTAAGGAATTGGTCTTTTCTAAACTAACCCCAGTGCGTATGACTACAATAACCACCTCTCTCAAATCAATATTGTGCTTGTTTTAGTGAGAAAGCTAAATGATCTAGGAGAAACCAGGACCTAGGTCAGTATTTTTCTTAGGAAGCTTCAAGTTAGAGAGTGAAAACACTTTTTAGAATGCCCCGAAAATTGTGATAAAGATATTTCAATATGTTTGACAAAAAGAATAGGTACATTTCATGACAATATTGAAATGGGAACTAACAGGAATAAATATTTACACAACATTACAAAAATATTAGAGACTAAATTTCAGCAATATAGGAAATACTGAGGTTCATGTACTAATAATCCATTTGGTAAAAAGTGGTTGCTTGTAGAGTCAGCACACTACTTTGTCTGTGATAGCTTTTAAATAAAGGCATTTTGAATGCACCCC
The DNA here is from genome assembly GCF_964261635.1 of Lissotriton helveticus. Lineage (NCBI taxonomy): Eukaryota > Metazoa > Chordata > Amphibia > Caudata > Salamandridae > Lissotriton > Lissotriton helveticus. The sequence goes on along the minus strand of NW_027611692.1, from coordinate 1,722,232 downwards.
ATTTTACTTTCAGATTCACAAATGTCCCCTTGGGTTACTACCTCCTGTTACTGTTTTTCAGTCCACATATGGTTTCAAAGCTCAATACATACCTTAATACATACCTTAACAATGTATTCAATATTCAGAAGGGAAACTATTAACATTCCCCTTCCAAATTCTGAATTGTTAAATGGGCTTAGTACATTTCAAAAAGGGGTTTAGCATTTGCAAACTCTGTGAATTACTGAACCAGTGGATTTTGTTAACAATAAAACATGAGGCCATTTTTCTCAATTCCCTCCAAATTAAGTTTGCTAATAATGTTAGTTGAATAATAACCGGTGCATGTACCTATTTAGTGTTAGTGTTGCTTCAGATCAAATAAAAACCATCACACATAACTCTTGCACAATACTTAAAGACAGAATTTCTGACATCCAGCGTTAATGTTTTGTTAGATATATTTGCAAATGTTGTCACTTGTTTCAGGAACAATGTGTGTCTTCTGGGTTTACTCTAAACCACTATAATAAACATATTCAATGCTTTGAGATTTGATCTGTTTGTACTGGTTTCTATTGCAGACAACAATCTAGATTTAGACCAAGAATCAATTCCACCCATGGCTTTTAAAATCTATTTATCAATGATCTCTATTAGTGTTATCGCAACTAAAACTGTAATAGAACTGATCTGAGAGATGGACCTTCAAGTATTATGCTCAGTCAATTTATTGAACAAACTATGGAGTTAAAATCTGAATAGATTAGATCCACAAGCATTGCCTGACCACTGTATTTTACATCAATAGATTACTTATCAGCACATGTTCTCTAAGTTCAATTCAGTCATCTTCTATTTTTTGCGGAGCTCGTGCTGGCTCTGTTAGAACTCTTTCAAATATATGACATTTAAATGTCCCAAAAAATCAGGAATTCTAGTTTCAAGCCTGGTCAAACCTTAATGAATGCTACACCAAATGATGCCCTTCTGTTCCTACATTTTATTGTGCACCTTGATTCAGAAATGGCATGTTTTTGCTTTTGGAGGTAAAATTCTAAACATATTTATTGTTGTTGCCATCTGAAACATTATCACAAATTGAGAAGATAACAACAAATAGTCTTGTGATGCTTGCTGGAATGGGAAGTGTTTAATCAAAAAGTGGCTGGAATTCAAGTTTAGGTGACAATTTTACAAAAGTGTATGGACTTTGTATATATTTCAAATTGTTGATCTCCAAAATGGCCTAAATCAATAAATTGAATTTCAATTCAATCATTTGAATCCTATTGTTGGAAAAGATGTGATTTTGAACCCCATGAGGCGGTTCCTTTCCAGAAAGCATTCAGGTTGTAATCATGAGTCAAATAATGCTGAGGAGGTTAAAATATTCAAATTGAATTCTAATTACATATGAAATGTTCATTGTTCAATATATTTCTCTTAGTATTTTAATGTGAGGACTTTATTGCTTAAGCAAAATAATTCGTATTTGTTTTTCTATATGTAGGAACCATTACATTAATGAAATCACTGTATCCTACCTTCTTTGTTTGTAAAAACAGTTTCAATCGGGTCGGGGACAATCGATATTTGCCCGGCGGTATTGCCTCTGTGACCCTCTAGTCAGTTAAATCAATGAAGAGGCAGGCGCTGGAGACTGGAAGGCAGGAAACAAGGGTTTTTATTCTCTCCGGAGGAGAACACAACGAAACGGACAGAAGGTATCGTTCTGAGGTGCTCTAACTGCATCCCGGAGGCCTGGCCTCTTATACATGAGTTTATCTCTTTATTACATGTAACACATTCTCGTTGATACTTTGATGTACGGAAAGACATACCCGGAATCCCCCTTTGGGGCCCGTTCCCACACACATTTACAGTTGAAATCCCCACCCTAATCACAACAGGTGATGAGCATCGCGCAGCTGGATAATCCGCCGAGTCACGGGATGTGGGGAGTGTGATTGGGTCTCATGGGGTGGGGGCTTTGATCAACCCGGGGATTTCTTTGATGGGGGAAGCTTTCTATTGTACGGGGAGGGGCAAGGGTGGTATCGGCAGAGCTGGGTGTCGGCTTGGGAACGGGGAGGACAAAACGGGCACACGGGGAAAAAGGGGGTTTGCATCTAAGGGCCGGAGATCATGAAAGGAAAGCAGGGAGGTGTCGCGCTGGGAACAGGATGAGGGCCGGGGGCAGAGCAGCGCCGAAGAGGGGTTTATGACTCAAGGCAGGTGCAAGCAGGGGGTGGTCAGCGTGCAGGCTTAGCGAAGGCAAAGGGCTATGTCAGGGGCTAGCGGCATGCAAAAGGGTTTGTTCTGATCGGGGCATCTTAAAATGGCGGGCGCGCACGACAAAAGTGTGGCATCAGGGGAAGAGGCAAGATGGCGCAGATAATGTTCACCAAAACGCACTAATTTTCCACAGTCCCTCCTTTAACATATTCAAGACATCTTGTTGGTTCATTTTCTACTCGGGTCTATTGTGGTGAGCATGAAAGAGAGAGCGGTAGGAAACCCAAGATAAAGAGTTGTAAACAATACACTTTGAGGTTACTAGTTTTTAGGAGGTGCACCTATTTGATGAACTTTGATAAATTTGTTCAGCAGGAAAGTCATAGGAATGAAATACAAAAACGGCGAGCAGCAAGTACATATCATAACGTAAACTGGCAGGTTAATACATATTTCGGATTCGGATTGGAGCAGGATCAATACAATGGTGGCTGGGAGAGAAATGAGGCGTAGAAAAAACGGTGGTTGAGGTGGTCAAACGTTCGAAGTTTACGAGTTCTCATTGTTCTTTGTGGTCTTTCGTTGGCGCTGTTGAGCACCGGCGGTGGAGCTACGAGTCCAGCTCTGGTCTAAGTTCTGTGTTGCAGGGCACGACCCTTTCCTCGCGTTTCTGGTCGGAAAAGGTCCTTTTCGCCCCGTGTCCTTTGAGGTGATTGTCAGAAAGTTCCGATGGAAGAAGAGCGTTCAAAACAGTCTATAGGGTAGGTCAGAGGAAAAAGAGGGGGATGGAGCAAGGCCAAATTAGGAACAAACTAGGGGAACGAGAGACTTCAAATAGGCGGGCGTGTGACGGAATTCAGAGAGCGGGGACTTGTCGACAGGCACTGGACGTCGAGCAGGGGCATCAGGTCGACCCTTTCTTTTCATGCTGTCGAAAACAGTGCCTCGTCCTGCAGCTCTTTTCAGTCGTGGTCTCGCCTTGGCCAATGTCGTAGGTGTCCCTTAGTCTGCAGTCGGGCCTCGTGCTCCCACATCCGGTCCTTCTCTCCTCCAACAGCAGTACCCTTAAACAAGTTTGAAAAGACAGTCTTTTAGAAAATTTTCGGATGACGATAATCAAAAAGTCTATTTCTCTCCCAGCTCCAGGCAAAGAATGAAAATGTCCGTCATTTTTAACGTTCACAACTGGCATATGAATGACCGGTGGCGGACCTGCTGGATTTACTATGACTTTCCTTCATAATCATTTATTACAGGCATGACAGTTCATCTGATGGTAACCCACCTTCGGGAGATAAATCTGGCAAAGATATGCCGTTCTCTAGAGTTTCACATTTACAAAGGGTACAGTGAGTCGTCAACATGGTACTACACAGGTATTTCGCTGAGAGACGAACATGGCTAAACATTTCCTTTCTATCGGTGCATCCTGTTTTTCAGCTACTGCGAGGTAGTCTGTTAACCTTGTAAAACATCATTCTGGGTCCTACGTAACCCTTTACAGCCCGGTTACTTAACTAGGAAGGACAGGGGATTTATGGGAAACAACCAGGGACATAGACAGGGGAGGCAACGTGGGTGATCGTTTTTCTGGTTTGGGTATTGCGACGATTCGGGGAGGGGAGGGTCGCGTATTCTGAGGTCCTTGTTTTATACTATAGGAGCCGTTGACATGTAGTTCCCCTTATTTCGGGCCAGATTAGGGAACCTCTGTCGTCTTACCTGTCCTTTCCCTTACGGCCCAACCTGGGTTCATTGACTTCTAGCGGAAAAGGAGAGGTAATGACGCGGCCTCAGGGTGATTGCATTAAAGACAAATGTTTGTGCAAATACTGACGGTATTTGAAGCCAATTAGGTGGTGTGCTAGGGGTGGCAATCTTGCCAATTTCGGGGCTAACCACTCGGAAGAGTGGTAGTGAAAAAATAGAGAGAGAGTGAGAGAGAGAGAGAGAGAGAGAGAGAGAGAGAGAGAGAGAGAGAGAGAGAGAAAGAGAGAGAGAGAGAGAGTGAGAGAGAGAAAGAGAGAAAGAGAGAGAGAGAGAGAGAGTGCAACGGCAGGCTAAATAGTACACGTGCAACGGAGAGGGCGGCAGTGCGTTCGAGAAAGGCTATTTAGTGCATTACACAGTAAAGGGTATTCACGAGTCCACGTTAGCTTGTACAAATACATGGATTCATAAGTCCTTTACTTACCTCTAACTCGTCTTTCCTCCTTGGGGCAGGGTCCCCGGGGATATGGTTTTCGGAGTCGAGGGGGGGGTAGTGTGTTCATGTAGGGCGTGTGCGGGGAAACATAAAAAGGAAACCAGAGGTGCCTAGTGCGAGGTATCTAGTCAAAGGATATATCTCACTATCGGGATCCTTAAACCTCTTTCAACGCCGTGGCGTCCTAAAGTTCTTCGGTTCTTGGGTCCCTGCTACTTTGGAACGTTGTACTTTACAGTATTTACATTATTTCATTTCACCCTCCTTTTACATTCCCTCATTTACACCATTCGTTTTACCCATCCTTGGAAGTCACGGTCTTCCTCTACGCGAGAGTTCATGAGTCAGTCGCGTACTTTTAAGACGGAGTGTCGTGTTGTCGATCCGATCCGTCCTCCAGGGCTGGGCAACCATCTTCCTTTAACCTTAAAGAGAGAGCAGAGTAGGGTGCACAGAAAAAGAACTTTCCCACCCATCCCATATTGTTTTAAAATAAAGCATGCAATACCCGTCCATAGTTTCAAAGACTTTATTTTGCAAATTCATTTCAGCATATGGATTAGGAGGGTGTGGTCGTATTTGGTCGGTCGTGGTAATGGCTAAAGTGCGTACAGCGGGGGTGTCGTTTGCAACAGTAAAAACATCGGAAAGTTTCATTCATTCATTTGTGAGAGACTAAAACGTCTATTAATTGGCTGGGGGTTCGGGGGCATATATTTTCATAATTTAGAAACATAAGCATAACAGGTGTAATCAGATTTCCTATATACATACCGTACGCATGTATCGTAAATGAGGTTTACATCAGTTATAAAAATATAATACATTGTATATTCGTAATCAACGTTTGTAACGGGGATCTTTTCATACTGTTCGTCGAGTGAGCTCTCCTTGTCTTTTCTAGCCAAGTGTACAAAGGATCACAAAAATCTCAGAACATCAAGTTTATATTAGTGCGAAGGAACACCACGAGGTGTTCGTAAGTTCCGATTGATACCAGCGCCATTTTGGGCGGGGCCGGCACAGTCCGGAAGCAGCATCAGGGGGAAATGTTTCCATTACTGGTAGTTTGGACCAGAGTCCTTTTCGGCAGTTCTAGAATTCACGCTAACAGAAGGTGTGGCAATGTCATGTTTGTTTCGTTGGCGATCGAAGCAGCCGTCCCTTACCGGAAACCTGCAAAGGCCGAAGGCTCCGTCGGGGACCTTTGTATGATCTTCAAGGCTGCGGAGATGCTGCCGGAGATGGGGGCTCGTGCTCCATGGGACAAATGTTTGAGTTGTATGGCTGGCCGAAGTTACTCTAGTGGCCGGGGCCCGCCTTCCAGCGGATCCAGACGCCATTTTGAGGCCCTACAGGGGCCACCCTCGTCGAGTTTGCAAGAATGGAAGAGACCCTTCGGAGTGAAAGGAAGAGGTCCCTGTTTTGTGAGAGCGGGACGTTCAGCTGGGGTGCAGCTGTGATGCCCCCACCTGGGGGGGGGGGGCGAGGGAGACTCGTTCACATCGTCTCCTTCTCCCGGTGCACTCCATGCCGCTCCTTTTCATCGCCCTGCATGAAGGCCTCTCCACATCCGGTGTTCCCTAAGTGTCACCATTGTACGTTCGGTGCTGCGCAAATACTGGGGTGCCACCATTGTGTGTTCGGTGCTGCGCAAGTACTGGGGTGCCACCATGGTGTGTCCGGTGCTGTGGAAGTATGGGCACCATCGCCTGACTGGGGGTGTTCGGCGTCGGACTGGGGGCTGGGAAACCTCCTACCGGTGGGGGTGGGAGAGGCTCGTCCGCGTCGCCTCTCCCTCCCAGCCCAACTTGGACAAATTGTTGTGGAGGTACGTGCAGGACATCCCGCCGTCCAGGACTGCTGCGGCTGTGACAGAAGAGAAAAGGAAGAGATGCCTCGCTCTCCTCTTGACATGTGGCGGGACTACCTTAGTCTTTCCAGGCCCGTTGCGGCCGGCCAAGGAGACACGTGGCGGGACTACCTGCAAATGCCCAGGCTGCGGGCTCCTGTCTCTCCTCCGGCTCCCCCATACGTTAAGATTTCCTGACCAAGAGTTGGCGGCGGGGCTCGCCTTATATGGGTTGCCGTTGGTTGGGCGTAGCCGTAACCCTACCCTATTTTGGAAGGTTCCAGAATGGGGGGGGGCGAATGTTCTGTTTGACTTTCATTTTCTACAGTTTATCGTTATTATTCCTTGTTTGTTGTGTTAAATTAAAAGTTCAAGTTTATTAATGTTCTACGGATTTTGTTTTATCATTTCTTTCTTTCCAGGTTGCTTTTATGCTAAGTTTCTGCTAACAGGGGTCGAGTAACACGGAAACACGTGTAGAGGGGTGACGCAGATTTGTACATTTACATACGCACGAACTCAGACGGGGGGCAGTACAAGTACGACATACAAAGACCCAAGACAAATATAAAAACAGTTATCGGTCATAATTATCTCTTTCCGTCTGTAAGTTTTTAAACGAGGCTGGGTTCCCGTCTTGACATTGCCCGACCTAGGAGAACTTGATCATGCCGCTGAGATTTTCCTGGCGAAATCTGTGCCATCGGGCATAATCAAACGTGGTGGTTCTGTCTGGCCTGTCTATGTAAGTCGGGTTCTTCTCTGTCTCGCGCCTTTTCTCGTACTGTCGGTCTGTCGTTCCTGTCGGTCCTCTGCTCCTACTCACGCTCAGTAGAGTCGGGCATTGGGCTTTCCAGTGTCCGACATACCTACAAAAAGCGCATTGGTCTGACCCTAAGTCTGGTCGTCCTTGGTATAGTGTCGGGGGGTAAGTTGTGGGTAGCGGTGTCCTGGGGTTGTCCTGTCGGTATATTTCCCTACTTGGTTTATCCTCGTCTTTTCTCTGTCGTTTCGTAGCCTCTCTGCGCCACATACCGAGACTGTCGAGCATAATTGGCGTCGTCTTATTATTTCGAAGGGCTATTTCTAACGTTTCTATTTTATCAAGGTCAAAGGATCCTGCCAGTGGCCACTGTTTATCTTGGCTATCTTCGGTATACCTATGCCATAATTTATTATAAGCTATGGTGACTAACCCATAGTTTATGAACATGTCCTTATTAGGGGTGCCTTCTAGTGGAGCCATATGGTCCACCTCTAACACCCGGTCCGGGCTAAACAGGCTATTTATCAATGGGGAGAAGACAGACATGACGGCTCGTAACGAGGGACTAAAAAGTCAGCACTGCCTATCTTATCACTAGGTGCAAAGACTAGACAGAATATTTCTATTCTACGTTGTTTGCAGGCAGTGAATACCTCATGGATCCCAAAAAAAACCAATAGACCAACAAAATAACAATGGGGAGAATGAGTAGGATCGCAAAGATCTGCGTTACCTACCCTTTTCACTATCTGCAAAAAGGATGGTCTCTTCCCTGCTTGCAGACAGAGAATCTCCAGGAAACAATAGTTTGTGAACAACAGTTCAGTTTCAAGCAATTATTGAGTGGGGGAGAAAAAGAATAAGCACGGCTGCTACCCTACTTATCCTTCACTGCTTGCAAAGGGAGAGAGAGCCTGTTGCTTCTCCGTTTGCAGACAGTGAATCTCTAAATAAAAATAAACAAGGCAATACTAGTATTTTGAACAATCAAACGATCAAAACAAATTTCGCAATTAGTCGTGGCAACACGACCTTACCCGGACCATGTGGACAGTTTCTTGTCTTCCGAATCCAGCGCCCGATCGTCCTCTTTTTCTCGTATTTCTCACGGCACTCCTGATGGTTCCCAGTCAGGACCGTAGATCACTCGAGAGAGGTCTGTTCGGAACTAGTGAAGTTCGGATGATCGGCTGCCAGACGAGGGTCTATTGGGCAAGAGCTCTCCCGATCGTTGCAGTCGTTCACTCTGTCGTCGGGACCTCTCCCACTGGATCCACGAGTCGCTGATGGGCCCCACGTTGGGCGCCAATTGTAAAAACAGTTTCAATCGGGTCGGGGACAATCGATATTTGCCCGGCGGTATTGCCTCTGTGACCCTCTAGTCAGTTAAATCAATGAAGAGGCAGGCGCTGGAGACTGGAAGGCAGGAAACAAGGGTTTTTATTCTCTCCGGAGGAGAACACAACGAAACGGACAGAAGGTATCGTTCTGAGGTGCTCTAACTGCATCCCGGAGGCCTGGCCTCTTATACATGAGTTTATCTCTTTATTACATGTAACACATTCTCGTTGATACTTTGATGTACGGAAAGACATACCCGGAATCCCCCTTTGGGGCCCGTTCCCACACACATTTACAGTTGAAATCCCCACCCTAATCACAACAGGTGATGAGCATCGCGCAGCTGGATAATCCGCCGAGTCACGGGATGTGGGGAGTGTGATTGGGTCTCATGGGGTGGGGGCTTTGATCAACCCGGGGATTTCTTTGATGGGGGAAGCTTTCTATTGTACGGGGAGGGGCAAGGGTGGTATCGGCAGAGCTGGGTGTCGGCTTGGGAACGGGGAGGACAAAACGGGCACACGGGGAAAAAGGGGGTTTGCATCTAAGGGCCGGAGATCATGAAAGGAAAGCAGGGAGGTGTCGCGCTGGGAACAGGATGAGGGCCGGGGGCAGAGCAGCGCCGAAGAGGGGTTTATGACTCAAGGCAGGTGCAAGCAGGGGGTGGTCAGCGTGCAGGCTTAGCGAAGGCAAAGGGCTATGTCAGGGGCTAGCGGCATGCAAAAGGGTTTGTTCTGATCGGGGCATCTTAAAATGGCGGGCGCGCACGACAAAAGTGTGGCATCAGGGGAAGAGGCAAGATGGCGCAGATAATGTTCACCAAAACGCACTAATTTTCCACATGTTTCCTTTCCTGTTCTTTATGGACGTTTCTATTGTTGAACTTTAAAGTTTTCCCGAAATTAGGAATTGTGCTCTACATAACTTTGCTGTGTTACAGTGTGTTGATTTTTATGTACTACTTGTGTCTCTTATGTGTATGGCAACTGATGTTTTTTTTTGTTTTAATAATCAGCTTATGTTTGTTTTTATTATTCAATAAAATGTTTCAAACACAACAAATGGTAGTTGATATGTATTTACAACTGCAGCATTTTTATTGTATGGGCAGTTTCAAAGGGGCCAAAAATATGGTCTGTGGGATGACGGAGGACCACATTGGCATCAGCAGGGAGAGGTTTGGGCAGGTGATTAGGGGTACATATAAGGTTGGAAGTAGGGGGAACAAAGCATGTACATAGTGTGGACTGTGACTCCTAGAGTTATTGTGAGGGATACCATGCTATCCTGAAAATGAATCCCCTAGTGATTATTATCAACAAACTTTATTCGGTTTTATAAAAGAAAAACATCTTCCAAGTTACATATTGACAAATATAATATGTCCAAGTTAATCAGAACACAAGGTAAAAATTCATGAATTACAGCAGTAGCACTTGCGTCTTTGAGATCTCAATGAATGGCGTCATCAGAATCGGTAGCCGCTGGGGACAACACAGTGCATGGGCCGTTACTGGTTCAAGCAAAGTATCAACATCTGTTGGCATGACTGATGGGAGTGTGGACTGTGACTCCTGGAGTTATTGTGAGGGATACCATGCTACCCTGTAAATGAATCCCCTAGTGATTATTATCAACAAACTTTATTCGGTTTTATAAAAGAAAAACATTTTCCAAGTTACATATTGACAAATATAATATGTCCAAGTTAATCAGAACACAAGATAAAAATTCATGAATTACAGCAGTAGCATTTTGCGTCTGTGAGATCTCAATGAATGCCGTCATCAGAATCGGTAGCCGCTAGGGACAACACAGTGCATGGGCCGTTACTGGTTCAAGCAAAGTATCAACATCCGTTGGCATGACTGATGGGAGTGTGAGACATGTGTCTAACACGCATTCTTCTCCGCATAGCAGGCAGCGTAGAACAGGTAGGATGCAATCTTGCCAAATTGGTCTGAATGACAGAAACCATGGGGTATTTAATTCTCTTAGACGAGGTAGTCTTAAAATTTGGACGATGCGGTCACGACACTTCATCGCCAGTAGAGTTGTCTCCATGGAGAACTAGGTGTCGTTTGTGAAATGACTTGCCATATAGCAGCAATAGGAGCAAAAATAGTATTCCTGCAGCGAGTCCCAAAATGAGAGGCAATCCGCCAAACACTGAGTGCACAAAGTTTGGAAATTTTACTAGGTCTGCTTCAAAAGGTTCTAACAGTCCAGAAAATACGGTCTTAAATACATGTACAATACCACTCGTATCAGACATGTTTAAGATACGACTTAACATTTCTGAGAAATGTATAGGGCAATTTGTAGTTGAGAGGGCATGTAACTCTGCAGAAGTCCTTGCGACTTGCAGATCATAGGTTTCTTTGGCCGAGGTCAGTGGCACAGTTTTTTGCAAAAGAATGGATTTCATTCTGCTTAAAGTAGCAATTCGTATAGAAGAGATGTTCAGTGAAGGCCAAAGTGGCGACTCCCGGCTGTCTTGGTTTTAGGAAACAATACTTGCATACAGCAAGGGACCCTGGCTGATACAGTTACTAGATATGGTATTCCTATCAAAAATATGAAACGAAAATAGTGGACTGTTGTGGAAAATTAGTGCGTTTTGGTGAACATTATCTGCGCCATCTTGCCTCTTCCCCTGATGCCACACTTTTGTCGTGCGCGCCCGCCATTTTAAGATGCCCCGATCAGAACCAACCCTTTTGCATGCCGCTGGCCCCTGACATAGCCCTTTGCCTTCGCTAAGCCTGCCCGCTGACCACCCCCTGCTTGCACCTGCCTTGAGTCATAAACCCCTCTTCGGCGCTGCTCTGCCCCCGGCCCTCATCCTGTTCCCAGCGCGACACCTCCCTGCTTTCCTTTCATGATCTCCGGCCCTTAGATGCAAACCCCCCTTTTTCCCCGTGTGCCCGTTTTGTCCTCCCCGTTCCCAAGCCGACACCCAGCTCTGCCGATACCACCCTCGCCCCTCCCCGTACAATAGAAAGCTTCCCCCATCAAAGAAATCCCCGGGTTGATCAAAGCCCCCACCCCGTGAGATCCAATCAAACTCCCCACATTCCGTGACTCGGCGGATTATCCAGCTGCGCGATGCTCATCACCTGTTGTGATTAGGGTGGGGATTTCAACTGTAAATGTGTGTGGGAACGGGCCCCAAAGGGGGATTCCGGGTATGTCTTTCCGTATATCAAAGCTTTGTCACATATATGTAAACTGCAATAAAAACCATAAAACACTGTATATAAGGGGCCAGGCCTCAAACGTAAGTTAGAGCACCTCAGAACGATACCTTCTGTCCGTTTCGTTGTGTTCTCCTCCGGAGAGAATAAAAAACCTTGTTTCCTGCTTTCCAGTCTCCAGCGCCTGCCTCTTCATTGATTTAAATGACTAGAGGGTCACAGAGGCAATACCGCCGGGCAAATATCGATTGTCCCCGACCCGATTGAAACTGTTTTTACAATTGGCGTCCCAAGCGTGGGGCCCATCAGCGACTCGTGGATCCAGTGGGAGAGGTCCCGACGACAGAGTGAACGACTGCAACGATCGGGAGAGCTCTTGCCCAATAGACCCTCGTCTGGCAGCCGATCATCCGAACTTCACTAGTTCCGAACAGACCTCTCTCGAGTGATCTACGGTCCTGACTGGGAACCATCAGGAGTGCCGTGAGAAATACGAGAAAAAGAGGACGATTGGGCGCTGGATTCGGAAGACAAGAAACTGTCCACATGGTCCGGGTAAGGTCGTGTTGCCACGACTAATTGCGAAATTTGTTTTGATCGCTTGATTGTTCAAAATACTAGTATTGCCTTGTTTATTTTTATTTAGAGATTCACTGTCTGCAAACGGAGAAGCAACAGGCTCTCTCTCCCTTTGCAAGCAGTGGAGGATAAGTAGGGTAGCAGCCGTGCTTATTCTTTTTCTCCCCCACTCAATAATTGCTTGAAACTGAACTGTTGTTCACAAACTATTGTTTCCTGGAGATTCTCTGTCTGCAAGCAGGGAAGAGACCATCCTTTTTGCAGATAGTGAAAAGGGTAGGTAACGCAGATCTTTGCGGTCCTACTCATTCTCCCCATTGTTATTTTGTTGGTCTATTGGTTTTTTTGGATCCATGAGGTATTCACTGCCTGCAAACAACGTAGAATAGAAATATTCTGTCTAGTCTTTGCACCTAGTGATAAGATAGGCAGTGCTGACTTTTTAGTCCCTCGTTACGAGCCGTCATGTCTGTCTTCTCCCCATTGATAAATAGCCTGTTTAGCCCGGACCGGGTGTTAGAGGTGGACCATATGGCTCCACTAGAAGGCACCCCTAATAAGGACATGTTCATAAACTATGGGTTAGTCACCATAGCTTATAATAAATTATGGCACAGGTATACCGAAGATAGCCAAGACAAACAGTGGCCACTGGCAGGATCCTTTGACCTTGATAAAATAGAAACGTTAGAAATAGCCCTTCGAAATAATAAGACGACGCCAATTATGCTCGACAGTCTCGGTATGTGGCGCAGAGAGGCTACGAAACGACAGAGAAAAGACGAGGATAAACCAAGTAGGGAAATATACCGACAGGACAACCCCAGGACACCGCTACCCACAACTTACCCCCCGACACTATACCAAGGACGACCAGACTTAGGGTCAGACCAATGCGCTTTTTGTAGGTATGTCGGACACTGGAAAGCCCAATGCCCGACTCTACTGAGCGTGAGTAGGAGCAGAGGACCGACAGGAACGACAGACCGACAGTACGAGAAAAGGCGCGAGACAGAGAAGAACCCGACTTACATAGACAGGCCAGACAGAACCACCACGTTTGATTATGCCCGATGGCACAGATTTCGCCAGGAAAATCTCAGCGGCATGATCAAGTTCTCCTAGGTCGGGCAATGTCAAGACGGGAACCCAGCCTCGTTTAAAAACTTACAGACGGAAAGAGATAATTATGACCGATAACTGTTTTTATATTTGTCTTGGGTCTTTGTATGTCGTACTTGTACTGTCCCCCGTCTGAGTTCGTGTGTATGTAAATGTACAAATCTGCGTCCCCCCTCTACACGTGTTTCCGTGTTACTCGACCCCTGTTAGCAGAAACTTAGCATAAAAGCAACCTGGAAAGAAAGAAATGATAAAACAAAATCCGTAGAACATTAATAAACTTGAACTTTTAATTTAACACAACAAACAAGGAATAATAACGATAAACTGTAAAAAAAAAAAATGAAAGTCAAACAGAACATTCGCCCCCCCCCCATTCTGGAACCTTCCAAAGTAGGGCAGGGTTACGGCTACGCCCAACCAACGGCAACCCATATAAGGCGAGCCCCGCCGCCAACTCTTGGTCAGGAAATCTTAACGTATGGGGGAGCCGGAGGAGAGGCAGGAGCCCGCAGCCTGGGCATTTGCAGGTAGTCCCGCCACATGTCTCCTTGGCCGGCCGCAACGGGCCTGGAAAGACTAAGGTAGTCCCGCCACATGTCAAGAGGAGAGCGAGGCACCTCTTCCTTTTCTCTTCTGTCACAGCCGCAGCAGTCCTGGACGGCGGGATGTCCTGCACGTACCTCCACAACAATTTGTCCAAGTTGGGCTGGGAGGGAGAGGCGACGCGGACGAGCCTCTCCCACCTCCACCGGTAGGAGGTTTCCCAGCCCCCAGTCCGACGCCGAACACCCCCAGTCAGGCGATGGTGCCCATACTTCCACAGCACCGGACACACCATGGTGGCACCCCAGTACTTGCGCAGCACCGAACACACAATGGTGGCACCCCAGTATTTGCGCAGCACCGAACGTACAATGGTGACACTTAGGGAACACCGGATGTGGAGAGGCCTTCATGCAGGGCGATGAAAAGGAGCGGCATGGAGTGCACCGGGAGAAGGAGACGATGTGAATGAGTCTCCCTCGCCCCCCCCAGGTGGGGGCATCACAGCTGCACCCCAGCTGAACGTCCCGCTCTCACAAAACAGGGACCTCTTCCTTTCACTCCGAAGGGTCTCTTCCATTCTTGCAAACTCGACAAGGGTGGCCCCTGTAGGGCCTCAAAATGGCGTCTGGATCCGCTGGAAGGCGGGCCCCGGCCACTAGAGTAACTTTGGCCAGCCATACAACTCGAACATTTGTCCCATGGAGCACGAGCCCCCATCTCCGGCAGCATCTCCACAGCCTTGAAGATCATACAAAGGTCCCCGGCGGAGCCTTCGGCCTTTGCAGGTTTCCGGCAAGGGACGGCTGCTTCGATCGCCAACGAAACAAACATGACATTGCCACACCTTCTGTTAGCGTGAATTCTAGAACTGCCGAAAAGGACTCTGGTCCAAACTGCCAGTAATGGAAACATTTCCCCCTGATGCTGCTTCCGGACTGTGCCGGCCCCGCCCAAAATGGCGCTGGTATCAATCGGAACTTACGAACACCTCGTGGTGTTCCTTCGCACTAATATAAACTTGATGTTCTGAGATTTTTGTGATCCTTTGTACACTTGGCTAGAAAAGACAAGGAGAGCTCACTCGACGAACAGTATGAAAAGATCCCCGTTACAAACGTTGATTACGAATATACAATGTATTATATTTTTTATAACTGATGTAAACCTCATTTACGATACATGCGTACGGTATGTATATAGGAAATCTGATTACAACTGTTATGATTATGTTTCTAAATTATGAAAATATATGCCCCCGAACCCCCAGCCAATTAATAGACGTTTTAGTCTCTCACAAATGAATGAATAAAACTTTCCGATGTTTTTACTGTTGCAAACGACACCCCCCACTGTACGCACTTTAGCCATTGCCACGACCGACCAAATACGACCACACCCTCCTAATCCATATGCTGAAATGAATTTGCAAAATAAAGTCTTTGAAACTATGGACGGGTATTGCATGCTTTATTTTAAAACAATATGGGATGGGTAGGAAAGTTCTTTTTCTGTGCACCCTACTCTGCTCTCTCTTTAAGGTTAAAGGAAGATGGTTGCCCAGCCCTGGAGGACGGATCGGATCGACAACACGACACTCCGTCTTAAAAGTACGCGACTGACTCATGAACTCTCGCGTAGAGGAAGACCGTGACTTCCAAGGATGGGTAAAACGAATGGTGTAAATGAGGGAATGTAAAAGGAGGGTGAAATGAAATAATGTAAATATTGTAAAGTACAACGTTCCAAAGTAGCAGGGACCCAAGAACCGAAGAACTTTAGAACGCCACGGCGTTGAAAGAGGTTTAAGGATCCCGATAGTGAGATATATCCTTTGACTAGATACCTCGCACTAGGCACCTCTGGTTCCTTTTTATGTTTCCCCGCACACGCCCTACATGAACACACTACCCCCCCTCGACTCCGAAAACCATATCCCCGGGGACCCTGCCCCAAGGAGGAAAGACGAGTTAGAGGTAAGTAAAGGACTTATGAATCCATGTATTTGTATGCGCGCGAATGCTGTCTCCCCCACCCCCTCCCCTTTTTTCCTCCCTCTGCAGGTTACATCAGAGATTACAGCCAAGGTGTGGCGAAGATCTGAGACCTTGCCATGTCTAAGTGCACGAAACGGACTAGCGCCGCAGGGTGGTGTCTAAGCACGCCTGCAAACTACTCACGTATCGAACAAACCCGAAAAATTAGCACAACCTGATAAAAAGTGATCACCCTTAAACCAGACCGGACGAATGAACCCACGTTACGTATGATGCGAAACTGTGAGGGAATGTGTGTGTGTGTGTGGCTGAGGCGTTGACCCAACTGGTCAAAGGACCGAGAATGCGAGAAAGTGCGACAAAATGGTACCTCCTTTTTCTTCTTTCCTTTTCCCAAAGCACGTCCCCTCTACCCTGTCTAATGCTCAAACTGCATGATTACAAGATTCTAACGTGGACTCGTGAATACCCTTTACTGTGTAATGCACTAAATAGCCTTTCTCGAACGCACTGCCGCCCTCTCCGTTGCACGTGTACTATTTAGCCTGCCGTTGCACTCTCTCTCTCTCTCTCTCTCTCTCTCTCTCACTCTCTCTCTATTTTTTCACTACCACTCTTCCGAGTGGTTAGCCCCGAAATTGGCAGATTGCCACCCCTAGCACACCACCTAATTGGCTTCAAATACCGTCAGTATTTGCACAAACATTTGTCTTTAATGCAATCACCCTGAGGCCGCGTCATTACCTCTCCTTTTCCGCTAGAAGTCAATGAACCCAGGTTGGGCCGTAAGGGAAAGGACAGGTAAGACGACAGAGGTTCCCTAATCTGGCCCGAAATAAGGGAACTACATGTCAACGGCTCCTATAGTATAAAACAAGGACCTCAGAATACGCGACCCTCCCCTCCCCGAATCGTCGCAATACCCAAACCAGAAAAACGATCACCCCCGTTGCCTCCCCTGTCTATGTCCCTGGTTGTTTCCCATAAATCCCCTGTCCTTCCTAGTTAAGTAACCGGGCTGTAAAAGGTTACGTAGGACCCAGAATGATGTTTTACAAGGTTAACAGACTAGACCAAGGTAAAGAAATCATCAAAATGAACCTCGCAGTAGCTGAAAAACAGGATGCACCGATAGAAAGGAAATGTTTAGCCATGTTCGTCTCTCAGCAAAATACCTGTGTAGTACCATGTTGACGACTCACTGTACCCTTTTGTAAATGTGAAACTCTAGAGAACGGCATATCTTTGCCAGATTTATCTCCCGAAGGTGGGTTACCATCAGATGAACTGTCATGCCTGTAATAAATGATTATGAAGGAAAGTCATAGTAAATCCAGCAGGTCCGCCACCGGTCATTCATATGCCAGTTGTGAACGTTAAAAATGACGGACATTTTCATTCTTTGCCTGGAGCTGGGAGAGAAATAGACTTTTTGATTATCTTCATCCGAAAATTTTCTAAAAAACTGTCTTTTCAAACTTGTTTAAGGGTACTGCTGTTGGAGGAGAGAAGGACCGGATGTGGGAGCACGAGGCCCGACTGCAGACTAAGGGACACCTGCGACATTGGCCAAGGCGAGACCACGACTGAAAAGAGCTGCAGGACGAGGCACTGTTTTCGACAGCATGAAAAGAAAGGGTCGACCTGATGCCCCTGCTCGACGTCCAGTGCCTGTCGACAAGTCCCCGCTCTCTGAATTCCGTCACACGCCCGCCTATTTGAAGTCTCTCGTTCCCCTAGTTTGTTCCTAATTTGGCCTTGCTCCATCCCCCTCTTTTTCCTCTGACCTACCCTATAGACTGTTTTGAACGCTCTTCTTCCATCGGAACTTTCTGACAATCACCTCAAAGGACACGGGGCGAAAAGGACCTTTTCCGACCAGAAACGCGAGGAAAGGGTCGTGCCCTGCAACGCAGAACTTAGACCAGAGCTGGACTCGTAGCTCCACCGCCGGTGCTCAACAGCGCCAACGAAAGACCACAAAGAACAATGAGAACTCGTAAACTTCGAACGTTTGACCTCCTCAACCACCGTTTTTTCTACGCCTCATTTCTCTCCCAGCCACCATTGTATTGATCCTGCTCCAATCCGAATCCGAAATATGTATTAACCTGCCAGTTTACGTTATGATATGTACTTGCTGCTCGCCGTTTTTGTATTTCATTCCTATGACTTTCCTGCTGAACAAATTTATCAAAGTTCATCAAATAGGTGCACCTCCTAAAAACTAGAAACCTCAAAATGTATTGTTTACAACTCTTTATCTTGGGTTTCCTACCGTTTTCTCTCTCATGCTCACCACAATAGACCCGAGTAGAAAATGAACCAACAAGATGTCTTGAATATGTTAAAGGAGGGACTGTGGAAAATTAGTGCGTTTTGGTGAACATTATCTGCGCCATCTTGCCTCTTCCCCTGATGCCACACTTTTGTCGTGCGCGCCCGCCATTTTAAGATGCCCCGATCAGAACCAACCCTTTTGCATGCCGCTGGCCCCTGACATAGCCCTTTGCCTTCGCTAAGCCTGCCCGCTGACCACCCCCTGCTTGCACCTGCCTTGAGTCATAAACCCCTCTTCGGCGCTGCTCTGCCCCCGGCCCTCATCCTGTTCCCAGCGCGACACCTCCCTGCTTTCCTTTCATGATCTCCGGCCCTTAGATGCAAACCCCCCTTTTTCCCTGTGTGCCCGTTTTGTCCTCCCCGTTCCCAAGCCGACACCCAGCTCTGCCGATACCACCCTCGCCCCTCCCCGTACAATAGAAAGCTTCCCCCATCAAAGAAATCCCCGGGTTGATCAAAGCCCCCACCCCGTGAGATCCAATCAAACTCCCCACATTCCGTGACTCGGCGGATTATCCAGCTGCGCGATGCTCATCACCTGTTGTGATTAGGGTGGGGATTTCAACTGTAAATGTGTGTGGGAACGGGCCCCAAAGGGGGATTCCGGGTATGTCTTTCCGTATATCAAAGCTTTGTCACATATATGTAAACTGCAATAAAAACCATAAAACACTGTATATAAGGGGCCAGGCCTCAAACGTAAGTTAGAGCACCTCAGAACGATACCTTCTGTCCGTTTCGTTGTGTTCTCCTCCGGAGAGAATAAAAAACCTTGTTTCCTGCTTTCCAGTCTCCAGCGCCTGCCTCTTCATTGATTTAAATGACTAGAGGGTCACAGAGGCAATACCGCCGGGCAAATATCGATTGTCCCCGACCCGATTGAAACTGTTTTTACACTGTGGATTAATTCTAAATTTACGATGAAGGTTTTCAACCAATACGGTGTGATGCATCCTGGGACTGATAGTACTTTGTATATCAGTGTTCCGTTTGATTCCTGGCAACATGCCACAGCAGCTGCGATCATTCAACATAAGGTAACTTCCATTCAAGAGTTGTCAAACAATTGGATCAATCACCATGGCTGGTGAACCATGCAGGTGGCAGGATACGTTTTTAGAGGAACTATCGCAGGCCCCGTGTAAGTTTATACCCTGACATAGGAGAGAACCGTTTAGTGCGTTTTTACAATTTTCCCCGCTAAGAAACACTTCACGACCCCCACTCCAACATCTGTATGTGTATGGCAATTCCCAGGATGTCTTGATGTATTCTTTACCCAACTTTTTATATGTGCCTACTGGTATATGTTGTAGGCAATATTGAAAATAGAAAATTGTAACAGGCAGAGTGATTGCTCCATGTATAATCCATTCCATAACTGTCTTTTCAGCGACAGTAAATGGCAATCTTTCCAGTTTTTCAATGCTCAGCACCGTATTGTCTGCTCCCCTTTGTGCCAATTTGATCT
This sequence comes from Lissotriton helveticus, assembly GCF_964261635.1. Lineage (NCBI taxonomy): Eukaryota > Metazoa > Chordata > Amphibia > Caudata > Salamandridae > Lissotriton > Lissotriton helveticus. The sequence goes on along the minus strand of NW_027611692.1, from coordinate 1,702,595 downwards.
GTTTATCAGTGAGATTGAATTCTGAAAACAGTGACATAGTATTGATTAAACGTCAAGGCACATAGCCTGAATGAAGGTTTTGCAACGTCCAGCCTAATAGCATGATAGAACGTAATTGTGACTGACCATGTTGCAACATGACCAAGTCCTGTTCCATGATGTCTATGGCAGAAGACACTATGCTATCTAAAGAATATATCCTGGACCACAGAGTCGTTAACCCATTTTCAACCACAGAGAGAGATTTCTCTAAATTAATACGATCAATTTCTTGTATTCATTCTGCAGTCTCTGCTTGTGTAATTTTCCATGCTTCATTATAAGCAGCAAAGATACCGGCATATATAAAACGTTTATGATGCGGTGTTCTTGGTCCTAGCAACAATTCCCTAAGATCAGCGCCATCTTTAAGTAAACAAAAGTGTTGCTTTACATCCTTAAGTGTAGATCTATGTAGCCAATCAAGGCAAAGTTTCCCTACACTGTATGTTTTTACTATTCCTGGATGCTGTCTTTGAACATATCCTAGTTCTGGCCTAATGAATGTGAACCCCTTTGTTTTATTCAGGAATCTATCTTGACAGTTGTTTGTGTCTGTGGGCCAGATCAACCATTTATTCCAATCTGGATCTGTTCTGTTGTGATGCAAAATAGTATGTACGTCGACTCCCCCCTCTGAAGTGTTATCACTAACAGATGTAGGTGTAGGAAGAGACGGATTGTTCAAGTCTTTTATCTTGGCTAACCCAAGACAAGACGTCTGTTGGACAGTGTCATTCAAAAACATAATTTGCTCAGGGATGATGCAGGCTCTAAATAAAGCTTCTATCCCCTGCACTTGCCAATCTTTTGTGCCCCAGACAGTTTTTGTCTCAATGTTGTCTTTCCAAGGTTCGAAACCTAGTGAAGACAGTTGAGCATAAAAGGCTTTAGAATAAATTTGCTTGGTATTTGTTAACATACTTTTCATTCCTGTTTTTATTTACATTTTTAAAGTAAAATGATTCCGGATTGGATACATTGAACCGTGAAAAGTACAGACATTTTCTAAAAAATGTTTTTGAGCTACCCTTTGGTGGGGTAGGACAATGTTCCCATTGGTTATACATTAATACATTTCTAGGATTTGCAGACTTGTGCAAGAAATGATGACCATAGTGATTATAACAATACATTTGTTCATAATCTGATGAACCTTCTAAGTATTCATGATTTGTAAAGTCTGACATCATATCATTAACAGTCTCGAAGTCCCAATCATCAGAAAAGTTACTAGCTGAAACAAAGTCATTCAAGAAAATCTTGAGCTGGTGTAGAATCTTCAACCGCTCTGACGGGCCAAACATGTCATAATTAGTTCTGTCCCAAGCTATACTCCCTGGTATAGGAACGGCTGTGATGTTCACTGATGACAAGTCTCTTTGTTCACGATGGGATGATTTGTGTGGCTTGAAAAGTAAGTTGACGTTCTTACTTGCTCTGTCCATTGTGACATATCTTCCATTTATCAGCATTCCCAAAGTTATTACCAGAGTCAACCAAGTAGAAGAAAAAGCACACCCAACACAATCCAAAGTTCAATCCATGGTGAAACCAAATAAGTCTTTTCCAGGTGATGAAAAAGGTCTGTTGCTTGTTTTTTCAAAGATCTTTTTATTGGCGCAGTTTTAGGTTCGCTTGGATCCTCGGAAAATGTATCAAAGTTAATAACATAGCCAGAGGCAGTTCTGTCAATTGTTGGGATTGCATCGGGATTCGTTGAAATCGCTGGAACCTCAGGATTACTTGTACCATTTGTGTAGTATGTACTGTAAATTGTTCCCTGCACCGCCGTTTGGGCGGGTCTGGTCCTGGGGTGGGAGCCCTGTTCGTTTTTGGCCGCCATCTTGGAGTGGGGTGAGTGGACTGAGGCGTTTTCGACCTGCCAGCGCTTTACTGCGCTGACAAGGTAGCTAACAGCTGCGAGAGCGCTTAGCGCGCTTTACTGAAAACTGCCAATTTTTAACTCATTTTTCTGTTTCATTTGGTCTTTGACCCTGTTTTTAAGGCGCCCCTTACCTGCACTGTAAATTGTTCCCTGCACCGCCGTTTGGGCGGGTCTGGTCCTGGGGTGGGAGCCCTGTTCGTTTTTGGCCGCCATCTTGGAGTGGGGTGAGTGGACTGAGGCGTTTTCGACCTGCCAGCGCTTTACTGCGCATGAGCCGCCTGGGAACACCTATTTAAGGCGAGTCCCTCATAATACCGCCCCCTGACAAGGTAGCTAACAGCTGCGAGAGCGCTTAGCGCGCTTTACTGAAAACTGCTAATTTTTAACTAATTTTTCTGTTTCATTTGGTCTTTGACCCTGTTTTTAAGGCGCCCCTTACCTGCACTGTAAATTGTTCCCTGCACCGCCGTTTGGGCGGGTCTGGTCCTGGGGTGGGTGCCCTGTTCGTTTTTGGCCGCCATCTTGGAGTGGGGTGAGTGGACTGAGGCGTTTTCGACCTGCCAGCGCTTTACTGCGCATGAGCCGCCTGGGAACACCTATTTAAGGCGAGTCCCTCATAATACCGGCCCCTGACAAGGTAGCTAACAGCTGCGAGAGCGCTTAGCGCGCTTTACTGAAAACTGCTAATTTTTAACTCATTTTTCTGTTTCATTTGGTCTTTGACCCTGTTTTTAAGGCGCCCCTTACCTGCACTGTAAATTGTTCCCTGCACCGCCGTTTGGGCGGGTCTGGTCCTGGGGTGGGTGCCCTGTTCGTTTTTGGCCGCCATCTTGGAGTGGGGTGAGTGGACTGAGGCGTTTTCGACCTGCCAGCGCTTCACTGCGCATGAGCCGCCTGGGAACACCTATTTAAAGCTCCTCCCCTAGCGCAGCGGGATCGCGCAGCGGGCGTGTCCTCGCGTGGCCGGATTCGTGCCAGAGTCCTGCCCGTCTGCGCCCGTCCGCGCTCGGTCGTGCTGGCTCGGCGGTGTTTTTATCATCAGATATTACACTAACTATGCCTACGTATACTAGGGAAAATCTCCTGGCGATTAACAATCGTCTGCCACCCTGTGCCAGAGCCCGTGTTTACCCTCTGTGTGGCCCTCACCGATGTACCTGTGGTGGTTGGCTACTCGAAGCACCATCTCGCGTGGGATCTAGCATAGCGCAGTCCGCTATAAGCAGCAATGCCTCTTCGCGACAAATTACCATCTGGAATTTGAACGTGAGATCGGCGGTCAAGCACTATCAGGACATTGCCGATCTTATGGACAATGACCTCCCTGACATCTTCTGTCTGACTGAGACATGGCTGCAGGATACCGATTCTACTGTATTGAATTTGGCTTTTCCTGCGGAGTATTCCATCTATACGCTCAACCGCTCTTCTAGAGGGGGCGGAGTTGCTCTTGCAGTAAAATCTTGCTATTCCTGCGCTTGGAAAGTGCAGAACATTGCCGGATGCGAAAGCGCTCTGTTCAAGGTTGCCGTTACACCGCACTTTACCTTGTCAGGGTTGCTTATTTACCGCCCACCTGGTAGCTCTGTGGCATTTCGGGAGGCCCTTCCTGAGGCAGTTAGTTCACTAGCAGTAGGGTCTGCCAATTTTTCTATCGTAGGAGACTTGAACCTCCATTTTGATACCCTGTCTCTTACCTCAGTGGGTGGGATGGTGGCGGACCTTGAGGCCCTTCAACTGTTCCAGCTGGTCTCGGACCCCACTCATAGTGGTGGCCACATCTTGGACCCCTTCTTTTCCAACTTAGAGGGGGCTACAGTGGCCTCCCCCCTCCCCCTGACTTGGTCAGACCACTCGCTCGTGACTATTTACTGCCCTCTTATAGAGGCCCCACTTAAGGCGTCGCTGCGAGCCATGCCCAGACGGCGTTGGAGCAAGTTAAAGGCGGAACATCTCTATCGCCTTCTCACTGACGATCCACTGGGTGTAGCGGAGAATGTGGAATCTGGTTATGACCATTTCTGCGGATGGGTAACCAGAGCTCTCGACTCCCTTATCCCGATGGTTTCTAGTAAGTGTGGTCTCCGCGCCCCCAGCCCCTGGTATGATGGCAATCTGCGGGCCTTGAAAAGTGTCTGCAGACGTGCAGAGAGAGATTGGAGGAAGAGGTATGACAGCAGCAAAAAAACCTTGTACACCGCTGCTGTCAAGTCTTACCACCGTGCGGTCTGTAGAGCCCGGGCTGCATATTACGCTCTGGAGTTTCGCAGCAGTGGGAATCCTGTTAAAACCATCTTTAAAGCTTTAAAGGACCTTGTGGCAAGGAAGCCTGCCGATAATTCCATCAGCTCCAATACCCATTGTGAAGCGCTGGCGGCTTTCTTCCTGGAGAAGGTCCAGACCATCTATAGAGCCTTCCCCACTGCTGCACAAACCAGTGCGGGGTCATCCACCCTGCCGGATCTGGTGGTATTAGACTCTTTCCCCTGTCTCTCTCCGGAGTCTTACACGGCCTTGGCTCTTCGAGTCAAATCTGGGTCGCCGGCCGACCCGCTCAAGCCACTAATGTTCAGAGACCAGACTTTTGCTCGCCCGGTCTGTGACTTAATCAACATGTCGTTATCATCTGGCCAGGTGCCTTTGAAATGGAAGCATGCGGTAGTGATGCCCATTTTGAAAAAAACATCTCTCGACCCTACAAAATCGGAGAACTACCGCCCGATTTCGCTTCTCCCGTGGCCAGCCAAACTCGCGGAGGTGCACGTTAACACCGCCCTCACTGAACATCTGACGCGTACCAACATTCTGGACGATACCCAGAACGGTTTTCGGGCTGGCCACAGTACGGAGACAGCATTGTTATTCATGGTCGAGCACCTGCGGGCAGTTCTGGATGCAGGTCAAACGGCGGCGCTTGTTTTGTTAGATCTAAGCGCCGCCTTTGACACGGTCTCCCATGAAATTCTCCTGCAGCGTCTTGCGGAGATAGGGGTGACCGGCACTGCGCACCAGTGGTTTCGTTCGTTCCTCATGGACCGCTCCTTCTGTGTGGCTGCCCCGCCCTATCAGTCCAAGCGTCATCCTCTGTCTCTTGGGGTCCCACAGGGTTCCTCGCTGAGTCCCACGCTGTTTAACATCTACGTGAGGCCGCTGGCTGAGGTTGTGAAGCTCTGTGGTATGACCATGGTGTCGCACGCAGATGATACCCAGCTAGCGGTCACGATCAGCGGGGACTCCGGGGTGGATGCCCCAAGATTCAGAGAAGGACTTCGGGCGGTGGCTGGTTGGATGACGTCCAACTGTCTCCAACTGAATGCCAAAAAAACGGAGGTGATGGTCTTTGGTAAGCGGACGGAACTATGGGGAGACACTTGGTGGCCTTCTGAGCTGGGTCCCACCCCCACTCCGGTTGTGGAGATCAAGAATCTGGGGGTTTGGCTGGACCCCTCCCTCAATTTTGTTGGCCACACAAAAAGGACGGCGGCGTGCTGCTTCGGCATTTTGCGCAATCTGAGACCTGCTCTTAAGTACTTCGATGCCGCAACCCGTCAACTCGTGGTACAAGCAACGGTTCTGGCTCGGCTGGACTATGCCAGCTCCCTTTTCATAGGGCTAAACCAGGCCGAACTGACCCGTCTTCAAAGAGTACAGAACGCAGCGGCCAGAGCGATCGTAGGTCTTCCTAGGTTTTGTTCGGCCACTCCAACTCTGCGAGCCTTGCACTGGTTACCCGTTAGGCAGCGGGTCCACTTTAAAGTGCTGTGCATGTCTTTTAAGATTCTGAAGGGTCTGTCACCCCCCTTACTGCGGCAACTCTTGTGCCCCTACATCCCGGGCCGCACTTTACGCTCTCTGGACCAAGAACTAGCAGTAGCCCCTCGTTTCAAACTCAGTCGGGCGGGGGGTCGCTCCTTTAGGGTGCGGGCAGCCTCACTCTGGAACGCTCTCCCCTTGAAAATCCGGACTCTTGGCGACTTGCTCTCCTTCCGCAAGGCCGTCAAAACTTTTCTGTTTTCCCAGTTATGTTAAATTTAATACTCCTCTTAATATTTTCTGTCCCCTGTTATGTTGTGTTCGCCACCTTGTCGGTGCGCCGGGACGCTCCTTCGCTGGAGCAGCCGTGCGCAATACAAATCTCACTAACATAACATAACATAACATAGTCAGATGCTACTTCATTGTAGACAGGCATTTCTTGACAAACTGTTATTTGGGTTTCAAGAGGTACAAGTTCCATAGCTTTGTTGCTTAGTCCTTCATTTCGCACTGCAGATTCTTCAAAGGTGATGAGTCTCTCAGTTTGAACCTCTTGGATAGTAGCCAAAGCCTGGCATCTGGTACATTGGCGGAGTCCACTTGGCCTACTGCTTATAATCGGCCACATGAGGTGGTTTGACCAGGTTGATAGACACAAACCTGTTCTCCTTTTTTCCAGCAAGGGGCGGCAGTAATACTGTTCTTGATCCGTGGATTGCTAGCACAGGTACTGGTTGTCAGTAAGAAGGCCCAAATTCCTTCTTGTCCGCGATCTTTTCTCTGACCAGATCACCAAGCTTTGGGATCCAGACAGGCCTTGCTGGGACGGTCGGTTTCTCTTCAGTGGTGGTTGGCTTCAGGAACACATTACTTTGTTTCGTTCTTATTTCATTTAAGTCCTGTAAGACAGCCAAACGATCTTTGATATCAAAGAGTTTGTGGTCTACCAATCGAGGTCCGCTACTAACATTCTGGTCCCAAAAAGGACTTCCTATGGAGTGATACCCCCTAGAGAACTTCTAAGAGTGAGGGCAATAGATAGACAGAGTAAGGGGGATAGATAGATAGAGTGATGGCGATAAATAGATAGAGTGAGGGCGATAGATAGATAGATAGAGTGAGGTTGGTAGATAGATAGAGTGAGGGAGATAGATAGAGTGAGGGAGATAAATAGATAGATAGATAGATAGATAGATAGATAGATAGATAGATAGATAGATAGATAGATAGATAGATAGATAGATAGATAGATAGATAGATAGATAGATAGATAGATAGATAGATAGAGTCAGGGCGATAGATAGAGTGATGGCGATAAATAGATAGAGTGAGGGCGATTGATTGATAGAGTGAGGGCGATTGATTGATAGAGTGAGGGCGATAGATAGATAGATAGATAGAGAGATGGGAGATAGATAGATAGATAGATAGATAGATAGATAGATAGATATATAGATAGATAGATAGAGTAAGGGCGATAGATAGAGTGATGGCAATAGATAGATAGAGTGAAGGCGATAGATAGATAGTGTGGGAGATAGATAGATAGAGTGAGGGCAATAGATAGACAGAGTGAGGGAGATAGAGTGATAGCGATAAATAGATAGAGTGAGGGCGCTAGATAGATAGAGTGAGGGTGATAGATAGATAGATAGATAGATAGATAGATAGATAGATAGAGAGATGGGAGAGAGATAGATAGATAGATAGATAGAGTGAGGGCGATAGATAGATAGAGTGATGGCGATAGATAGATAGAGTGAAGGCGATAGATAGATAGAGTGAGGGCAAGAGATAGATAGATAGATAGATAGAGTGAGGGCAATAGATAGACAGAGTGAGGGAGATAGATAGATAGAGTGAGGGCGATAGATAGATAGATAGATAGATATATAGATAGATAGATAGAGTGAGGACAATAGATAGACCGGGTGAGGGAGATAGATAGAGTGATGGCGATAAATAGATAGAGTGAGGGCGATAGATAGATAGAGTGAGGGTGATAGAGTGACGGCGATAGATAGAGGACGATAGATAGATAGATTGTGGGCTATAGATAGATAGAGTGAGGGCGATAGATAGATAGATAGATAGATAGATAGATAGATAGATAGATAGATAGATAGATAGATAGATAGATAGATAGATAGATAGATAGATAGATAGAGTGAGGCCGATAGATAGATAGATAGATAGATAGATAGATAGATAGATAGATAGATAGATAGATAGATAGATAGATAGATAGATAGATAGAGTGAGGGCGATAGATAGAGTGATGGCGATAGATAGATAGAGTGAAGGCGATAGATAGATAGAGTGAGGGCGATAGAGTGACGACGATAGATAGAGGGCGATAGATAGATAGAGTGTGGGCGATAGATAGATATAGTGAGGGCGATAGATAGATAGATAGAGTGAGGGCGATAGATAGATAAAGTGAGGGCGATAGATAGATAGAGTGATGGCAATAGATAGATAGAGTGAAGGCGATAGATAGATAGAGTGAGGGAGATAGATAGATAGAGTGAGGGCAATAGATAGAGTGATGGCGATAAATAGATAGAGTGAGGGCGGTAGATTGATAGAGTGAGGGCGATAGATTGATAGAGTGAGGGAGATAGATAGATAGATAGATAGATAGATGGGAGATAGATAGATAGATAGATAGATAGATAGATAGATAGATAGATAGATAGATAGATAGATAGATAGATAGATAGATAGATAGAGTAAGGGCCATAGATAGGGTGATGGCGATAAATAGATAGAGTGAAGGCGATAGATAGATAGAGTGAGGGAGATAGATAGATAGAGTGAGGGCAATAGATAGACAGAGTGAGGGAGATCGATAGAGTGATGGCGATAAATAGATAGAGTGAGGGCGATAGATAGATAGATAGATAGATAGATAGATAGATGGGAGATAGATAGATAGATAGATAGATAGATAGATAGATAGATAGATAGATAGATAGATAGATAGATAGATAGATAGAGTAAGGGCGATAGATAGAGTGATGGCAATAGATAGATAGAGTGAAGGCGATAGATAGATAGAGTGAGGGAGATAGATAGATAGAGTGAGGGCAATAGATAGAGTGATGGCGATAAATAGATAGAGTGAGGGCGGTAGATTGATAGAGTGAGGGCGATAGATAGATAGATAGATAGATAGATGGGAGATAGATAGATAGATAGATAGATAGAGTAAGGGCGATAGATAGAGTGATGGCAATAGATAGAGTGAAGGCGATAGATAGATAGAGTGAGGGAGATAGATAGATAGAGTGAGGGCAATAGATAGACAGAGTGAGGGAGATAGATAGAGTGAGGGCGATAGATAGAGTGAGGGTGATAGATAGATAGATAGATAGATAGATAGATAGATAGATAGATAGATAGATAGATAGATAGATAGATAGATAGATAGATGGGAGAGAGAGATAGATAGATAGAGTGAGGGCGATAGATAGATAGAGTGATGGCGATAGAAAGATAGAGTGAAGGCGATAGATAGATAGAGTGAGGGCGAGAGATAGATAGATAGATAGATAGATAGAGTGAGGGCAATAGATAGACAGAGTGAGGGAGATAGATAGAGTGAGGGCGATAGATAGATAGATAGAGTGAGGACAATAGATAGACAGAGTGAGGGAGATAGATAGAGTGATGGCGATAAATAGAAAGAGTGAGGGCGATAGATAGATAGAGTGAGGGTGATAGATAGATAGATAGATATATAGATAGATGGGAGATAGATAGATAGATAGATAGATAGAGTGAGGGCGATAGAGTGATGGAGATAGATAGATAGAGTGAAGGCGATAGATAGATAGAGTGAGGGCGATAGAGTGACGGCGATAGATAGAGGGCGATAGATAGATAGAGTGAGGGCGATAGATAGATAGAGTGAGGGCGATAGATAGATAGATAGAGTGAGGGCGATAGATAGATAAAGTGAGGGCGATAGATAGATAGAGTGATGGCAATAGATAGATAGAGTGAAGGCGATAGATAGATAGAGTGAGGGAGATAGATAGATAGAGTGAGGGCAATAGATAGACAGAGTGAGGGAGATAGATAGAGTGATGGCGATAAATAGATAGAGTGAGGGCGCTAGATGGATAGAGTGAGGGTGATAGATAGATAGATAGATAGATAGATGGGAGAGAGAGAGAGAGAGAGAGATAGATAGATAGATAGATAGATAGATAGATAGATAGATAGATAGATAGATAGATAGATAGATAGATAGATAGATAGATAGATAGATAAATAAATAGAGTGAGGGTGATAGATAGATAGAGTGATGGCGATAGATAGATAGAGTGAAGGCGTTAGATAGATAGAGTGAGGGCGAGAGATAGATAGATAGATAGATAGAGTGAGGGCAATAGATAGACAGAGTGAGGGAGATAGATAGATAGAGTGAGGGCGATAGATAGATAGATAGATAGATAGATAGATAGATAGATAGATAGATAGATAGATAGATAGATAGATAGATAGATAGATAGAGTGAGGACAATAGATAGACCGGGTGTGGATGATAGATAGAGTGATGGTGATAAATAGATAGAGTGATGGCGATAGAAAGATAGAGTGAAGGCGATAGATAGATAGAGTGAGGGCGAGAGATAGATAGATAGATAGATAGATAGATAGATAGATAGATAGATAGATAGATAGAGTGAGGGCAATAGATAGACAGAGTGAGGGAGATAGATAGAGTGAGGGCGATAGATAGATAGATAGAGTGAGGACAATAGATAGACAGAGTGAGGGAGATAGATAGAGTGATGGCGATAAATAGAAAGAGTGAGGGCGATAGATAGATAGAGTGAGGGTGATAGATAGATAGATAGATATATAGATAGATGGGAGATAGATAGATAGATAGATAGATAGATAGAGTGAGGGCGATAGAGTGATGGAGATAGATAGATAGAGTGAAGGCGATAGATAGATAGAGTGAGGGCGATAGAGTGACGGCGATAGATAGAGGGCGATAGATAGATAGAGTGAGGGCGATAGATAGATAGAGTGAGGGCGATAGATAGATAGATAGAGTGAGGGCGATAGATAGATAAAGTGAGGGCGATAGATAGATAGAGTGATGGCAATAGATAGATAGAGTGAAGGCGATAGATAGATAGAGTGAGGGAGATAGATAGATAGAGTGAGGGCAATAGATAGACAGAGTGAGGGAGATAGATAGAGTGATGGCGATAAATAGATAGAGTGAGGGCGCTAGATGGATAGAGTGAGGGTGATAGATAGATAGATAGATAGATAGATAGATAGATGGGAGAGAGAGAGAGAGAGAGATAGATAGATAGATAGATAGATAGATAGATAGATAGATAGATAGATAAATAAATAGAGTGAGGGTGATAGATAGATAGAGTGATGGCGATAGATAGATAGAGTGAAGGCGATAGATAGATAGAGTGAGGGCGAGAGATAGATAGATAGATAGATAGATAGATAGATAGATAGATAGATAGATAGATAGATAGATAGATAGATAGAGTGAGGGTAATAGATAGACAGAGTGAGGGAGATAGATAGATAGAGTGAGGGCGATAGATAGATAGATAGATAGATAGATAGATAGATAGATAGATAGATAGATAGATAGATAGATAGATAGATAGATAGAGTGAGGACAATAGATAGACCGGGTGTGGATGATAGATAGAGTGATGGTGATAAATAGATAGAGTGAGGGCGATAGATAGATAGAGTGAGGGTGATAGAGTGACGGCGATAGATAGAGGGCGATAGATAGAGTGTGGGCGATAGATAGATAGAGTGAGGGCGATAGATAGATAGATAGATATATAGATAGATGGGAGATAGATAGATAGATAGATAGATAGATAGATAGATAGATAGATAGATAGATAGATAGAGTGAGGGCGATAGATAGAGTGATGGCGATAGATAGATAGAGTGAAGGTGATAGATAGATAGAGTGAGGGCGATAGAGTGACGACGATAGATAGAGGGCGATAGATAGATAGAGTGTGGGCGATAGATAGATAGAGTGAGGGCGATAGATAGATAGATAGAGTGAGGGCGATAGATAGATAAAGTGAGGGCGATAGATAGATAGAGTGATGGCAATAGATAGATAGAGTGAAGGCGATAGATAGATAGAGTGAGGGAGATAGATAGATAGAGTGAGGGCAATAGATAGAGTGATGGCGATAAATAGATAGAGTGAGGGCGGTAGATTGATAGAGTGAGGGCGATAGATAGATAGATAGATAGATAGATAGATAGATAGATAGATGGGAGATAGATAGATAGATAGATAGATAGATAGATAGATAGAGTGAGGACAATAGATAGACAGAGTGAGGGAGATAGATAGAGTGATGGCGATTAATAGATAGAGTGAGGGCGATAGATAGATAGAGTGAGGGTGATAGATAGATAGATACATAGATAGATATATAGATAGATGGGAGATAGATAGACAGATAGATAGATAGATAGATAGATAGATAGAGTGAGGGCGATAGATAGAGTGATGGCGATAGATAGATAGAGTGAAGGCGATAGATAGATAGAGTGAGGGCGATAGATAGATAGATAGATAGATAGATAGAGTGAGGGTAATAGATAGACAGAGTGAGGGAGATAGATAGATAGAGTGATGGCGATAAATAGATAGAGTGAGGGCGATAGATAGATAGATAGAGTGAGGGAGATAGATAGATAGATAGATAGATAGATAGATAGATAGATAGATAGATAGATAGATAGATAGATAGATAGATAGAGTGAGGGCAATAGATAGACAGAGTGAGGGAGATAGATGGATAGAGTGATGGCGATAAATAGATAGAGTGAGGACGATAGATAGAGTGAGGGTGATAGATAGATAGAGTGAGATAGATAGATAGATAGATAGATAGATAGATAGATAGATAGATAGATAGATAGATAGATAGATAGATAGATAGATAGATAGATAGATAGATAGATAGATAGATAGATAGATAGATAGAGTAAGGGCGATAGATAGAGTGATGGCGATAGATAGATAGAGTTAGGGCGATAGATTGATAGAGTGAGGGCGATAGATTGATAGAGTGAGGGCGATAGATAGATAGATAGATAGATAGATAGATAGATAGATAGATAGATAGATAGATAGATAGATAGATAGATAGAATAGATAGACAGAGTGAGGGAGATAGATAGATAGAGTGATGGCAATAAATAGATAGAGTGAGGGAGATAGATAGATAGATAGATAGATAGATAGATAGATAGATAGATAGATAGATAGATAGATAGATAGAGTGAGGGCGATAGAGTGACGACGATAGATAGAGGGCGATAGATAGAGTGTGGGCGATAGATAGATATAGTGAGGGCGATAGATATATAGAGTGAGGGAGATAGATAGATAGAGTGAGGGCAATAGATAGAGTGATGGCGATAAATAGATAGAGTGAGGGCGGTAGATTGATAGAGTGAGGGCGATAGATAGATAGATAGATAGATAGATAGATAGATAGATAGATGGGAGATAGATAGATAGATAGATAGATAGATAGATAGATAGATAGATAGATAGATAGATAGATAGATAGATAGATAGATAGATAGATAGAGTGAGGACAATAGATAGACAGAGTGAGGGAGATAGATAGAGTGATGGCGATTAATAGATAGAGTGAGGGCGATAGATAGATAGAGTGAGGGTGATAGATAGATAGATACATAGATAGATATATAGATAGATGGGAGATAGATAGACAGATAGATAGATAGATAGATAGATAGATAGATAGATAGATAGATAGATAGATAGATAGAGTGAGGGCGATAGATAGAGTGATGGCGATAGATAGATAGAGTGAAGGCGATAGATAGATAGAGTGAGGGCGATAGATAGATAGATAGATAGATAGATAGATAGATAGATAGATAGATAGATAGATAGAGTGAGGGTAATAGATAGACAGAGTGAGGGAGATAGATAGATAGAGTGAGGGCGATAGATAGATAGATAGAGTGAGGGAGATAGATAGATAGATAGATAGATAGAGTGAGGGCAATAGATAGACAGAGTGAGGGAGATAGATGGATAGAGTGATGGCGATAAATAGATAGAGTGAGGACGATAGATAGAGTGAGGGTGATAGATAGATAGAGTGAGATAGATAGATAGATAGATAGATAGATAGATAGATAGATAGATAGATAGATAGATAGATAGATAGATAGATAGATAGATAGAGTAAGGGCGATAGATAGAGTGATGGCGATAGATAGATAGAGTTAGGGCGATAGATTGATAGAGTGAGGGCGATAGATTGATAGAGTGAGGGCGATAGATAGATAGATAGATAGATAGATAGATAGATAGATAGATAGATAGATAGATAGATAGATAGATAGATAGAATAGATAGACAGAGTGAGGGAGATAGATAGATAGAGTGATGGCAATAAATAGATAGAGTGAGGGAGATAGATAGATAGATAGATAGATAGATAGATAGATAGATAGATAGATAGATAGATAGATAGATAGATAGATAGATAGATAGATAGATAGATAGATAGATAGATAGATAGATAGATAGATAGATAGATAGATAGATAGATAGATAGATAGATAGATAGATAGAGTGAGGGCGATAGAGTGACGACGATAGATAGAGGGCGATAGATAGAGTGTGGGCGATAGATAGATATAGTGAGGGCGATAGATAGATAGATAGAGTGAGGGCGATAGATAGATAAAGTGAGGGCGATAGATAGATAGAGTGATGGCAATAGATAGATAGAGTGAAGGCGATAGATAGATAGAGTGAGGGAGATAGATAGATAGAGTGAGGGCAATAGATAGAGTGATGGCGATAAATAGATAGAGTGAGGGCGGTAGATTGATAGAGTGAGGGCGATAGATTGATAGAGTGAGGGAGATAGATAGATAGATAGATAGATAGATAGATAGATAGATAGATAGATAGATAGATAGATAGATAGATAGATAGATAGATAGAGTGAGGGCGATAGATAGAGTGATGGCGATAGATAGATAGAGTGAAGGCGATAGATAGATAGAGTGAGGGCGATAGAGTGACGACGATAGATAGAGGGCGATAGATAGATAGAGTGTGGGCGATAGATAGATATAGTGAGGGCGATAGATAGATAGATAGAGTGAGGGCGATAGATAGATAAAGTGAGGGCGATAGATAGATAGAGTGATGGCAATAGATAGATAGAGTGAAGGCGATAGATAGATATTATTATTATTATTATTTATTAAATTTATATTGCGCGCAGCTACCCGTAATGGGTTTCCCGGCGCCAGGGACAGACTGAAGAAGAAAGGACAGGTGAATGCTGAATAAAGAATACACAGAGCCGTGATCAGTTAAACAACAAAGTTTTCAGTTTTTTGCGAAAAGCAAAAAGATTAGTCTCCATTTTTAGCGCCAGCGGAAGAGCATTCCACATCTTCGGCCCCAAATGGGCAAATGAACGGCCTCCCATTTTTGCCAAACGAATTCTAGGAACTACAAGGTTGGCTTGATTAGATGACCTGAGGGGACGACAAGGTTGGTAAGCCTGAACAAGATTGTGCAGATAAGTAGGGGCAGAGCCCTGGCGAATCTTGAACAGAAGACACAAAGTTTTGAAAGCCACGCGGTCGGGAATTTTTAACCAATGAAGGTCACACAGGGCTTGCGTAGCAGACATTCTTCGTGGGACATTGCACAACATGCGGGCAGCTGAGTTCTCTACAACCTGGAGAACATTTATGGTGGCTTTATCGGCTCCCAAATAGAGCACATTTCCATAGTCGATACGGGACATTACGAGAGCCTGAGGGATAGAGTGAGGGAGATAGATAGATAGAGTGAGGGCAATAGATAGAGTGATGGCGATAAATAGATAGAGTGAGGGCGGTAGATTGATAGAGTGAGGGCGATAGATTGATAGAGTGAGGGAGATAGATAGATAGATAGATAGATAGATAGATAGATAGATAGATGGGAGATAGATAGATAGATAGATAGATAGATAGATAGATAGATAGATAGAGTAAGGGCCATAGATAGGGTGATGGCGATAAATAGATAGAGTGAGGGCGGTAGATTGATAGAGTGAGGGCGATAGATAGATAGATAGTTAGATAGATAGATAGATAGATAGATGGGAGATAGATAGATAGATAGATAGATAGATAGATAGATAGATAGATAGATAGATAGATAGATAGATAGATAGATAGATAGATAGAGTAAGGGCGATAGATAGAGTGATGGCAATAGATAGATAGAGTGAAGGCGATAGATAGATAGAGTGAGGGAGATAGATAGATAGAGTGAGGGCAATAGATAGACAGAGTGAGGGAGATAGATAGAGTGATGGCGATAAATAGAGTGAGGGCGGTAGATTGATAGAGTGAGGGCGATAGATAGATAGATAGATAGATAGATAGATAGATAGATAGATAGATAGATAGATAGATAGATAGATAGATAGATAGATAGATAGATAGATGGGAGATAGATAGATAGATAGATAGATAGATAGATAGAGTAAGGGCGATAGATAGAGTGATGGCAATAGATAGATAGAGTGAAGGCGATAGATAGATAGAGTGAGGGAGATAGATAGATAGAGTGAGGGCAATAGATAGAGTGATGGCGATAAATAGATAGAGTGAGGGCGGTAGATTGATAGAGTGAGGGCGATAGATAGATAGATAGATAGATGGGAGATAGATAGATAGATAGATAGATAGATAGATAGATAGATAGATAGATAGATAGATAGAGTAAGGGCGATAGATAGAGTGATGGCAATAGATAGAGTGAAGGCGATAGATAGATAGAGTGAGGGAGATAGATAGATAGAGTGAGGGCAATAGATAGACAGAGTGAGGGAGATAGATAGAGTGAGGGCGATAGAGTGAGGGTGATAGATAGATAGATAGATAGATAGATAGATAGATGGGAGAGAGAGAGATAGATAGATAGATAGATAGATAGATAGAGTGAGGGCGATAGATAGATAGAGTGATGGCGATAGAAAGATAGAGTGAAGGCGATAGATAGATAGAGTGAGGGCGAGAGATAGATAGATAGATAGATAGATAGAGTGAGGGCAATAGATAGACAGAGTGAGGGAGATAGATAGAGTGAGGGCGATAGATAGATAGATAGAGTGAGGACAATAGATAGACAGAGTGAGGGAGATAGATAGAGTGATGGCGATAAATAGAAAGAGTGAGGGCGATAGATAGATAGAGTGAGGGTGATAGATAGATAGATAGATATATAGATAGATGGGAGATAGATAGATAGATAGATAGAGTGAGGGCGATAGAGTGATGGAGATAGATAGATAGAGTGAAGGCGATAGATAGAGTGAGGGCGATAGAGTGACGGCGATAGATAGAGGGCGATAGATAGATAGAGTGTGGGCGATAGATAGATAGAGTGAGGGCGATAGATAGATAGATAGAGTGAGGGTGATAGATAGATAAAGTGAGGGCGATAGATAGAGTGATGGCAATAGATAGATAGAGTGAAGGCGATAGATAGATAGAGTGAGGGAGATAGATAGATAGAGTGAGGGAATAGATAGACAGAGTGAGGGAGATAGATAGAGTGATGGCGATAAATAGATAGAGTGAGGGCGCTAGATGGATAGAGTGAGGGTGATAGATAGATAGATAGATAGATAGATAGATGGGAGAGAGAGAGAGAGAGAGAGATAGATAGATAGATAGATAGATAGATAGATAGATAGATAGATAGATAGATAGATAGATAGATAGATAGATAGATAGATAGATAGATAGATAGATAGATAGATAGATAGATAGATAGATAGATAGATAGATAGATAAATAAATAGAGTGAG